>NC_141391.1:162611004-163236004 GCF_034619465.1 Leptosomus discolor
CTCATTTACAGCTAGTTCAGATAAAAAGCAAGTGCATTTGACAGACACTGTCCTGCTGTAGCAGTTGGAAATGCAAAGGGGTTATGAGATTCCTCTTCTAAGACCCCTCCATAGGGTCTTTGCTTCAGATGCCTCAGTCTTTCTGAAAAAGAACTGTTGCTTGCTTGTTCCCTGCCAGCATTTATTCCATTTCAAAAATGTACTCTTCCATTTGACTCTTTTGGAAGTACATTTTTTCCCCTCATGTCTTTATTTGTGAAGTGATACCTGAAACTCTGATATTGTATTTTCCAAAATTTAAACTTACCCTATCCATAGTTCTTTGTATAAGCAGCTATGTAAATATTTGTTATCACATCTGTGACACACAAATCATACTTGCAGCCATGTGCAAATGTGTACATGCACAGATTTATCCACACACAGCCACAGTCTCACAGCACCCATACACAAAAATTAAGAGGTCAAAAAGCCCTTTTCACTCCCTGGTCAGGCTATGCATGGCTCAAATGCATTCGAAGACAAAGCCGCCGGCTTTCTCTCCCAGGCAGGCGGGCAGTGAAAGGATGGAGAAAAGCCAACAGGGAATGGACTTGTCCACCAAGGTTGAGTTCATCTGTATCCTCCCTTCCCAACCCAATCTCCTAGCCAAGTGGAGCAAAGAGAGCAATGTGATTTATGCCTGGAGAGGACCGTTAAAGGATGCCTTTAATCAGAGAGGGGGGCAGATCGGAGATGGAAATGTAACTCAGAGCTGCGCTTTCCTGTATGTGCCATTCTTTATCAAGTCAGTCAAGCCCTGAATCAAACAGGCGTGTTCAGGACACAGGGAAGCAGTGTGAGGGGGAGCAGAGCAGTGTGAGGATCAGTAGAGAGGAGAGCAGAGAAGGAGTGGGTCTCGAAGGAGAAATGAGCAAGAAGCAAGCATCAGGGTTTTCCAGGGACAGAATCTGAATGCAAGATGCACCTCTGTGTGTAGGAAAATGTGGAGAAAGTGGGGTTGGAGGGAGGAAGAGAAGAGGAGGAAACCAAAACAAGGGTGAGGACTAGTGTAAAGAAAGTCTATTGACTCAGATAAATATGCTGGATGGGTTTGCAAATCAATGCTTCTCTGGGGCTTTTTAACAAACCAAGCTGTAACAGACCCACATCTTGTAGTGCTAGAGGAAGTGTTCGGTCACTGAAAACAGGCTCCAATTTTATTTACTTGTTGTCTGATCTCAGTGCTGTTTTTCATGTGCACTCCACAGTGTGCAATATATTGCCACATGTTTAAATGGGTAATCAAAGTAAATTTGGGAGAAAACAAAACAAAAAGAAAATTATATCCCTGTGTTAGTGTAGCATCATGGTAGGGAGCTGGGAAATACTGAAGTACAGGAAATGTAGACCTGGTAATGCCTTGTTTTGTACCATATGTTGCTTCATCCCTTTTTTTTGCAGTCACGGATCATGGGAGAAAGTCATCTTTCCCTCTCTGAACCAGTCTGCTGGATTTCACTTTTTTTTATAAACAAGTATTCAAAAGTCACAAATTGTATGCTTGTAGGTTGTCAGATGGGTTTAAAACCATGAGATTTGAAAAAGGAAAAAAATCACAGATTATTTTTATTTTTCCCATGGCTTTCAGACCTTTAGACCTGCGATTCAGATCTTGTAGTCCTCTTTTTCCCCCTATAGCAGCGAGGAATAGAAACTTATCTTTTTTTTTTTTTTTTTTTTTTTTTTTTTTACTGTGATCCGAGATTGTCAGGTCATAGCAAGATTTCACGCCTGAAGGTTTATGCCATGCATCCCAAGACTCCTGATAAAAATCACCAGAGTTAGCAACAGCACTTTGGAGTTTGTGTTATTGGAAGTAAAGCAAGCCTGGAAAAAACAAAAACCAAACCAAAACCCAATCGTAAAGAGACCTTCGCTGGAATCTTCATTTTTCACTTCTCCTCTAGGGGAACTTGCACAGCCAGAATTTTAAAAATGCTCAGCGCCTTGCAGCTCCCATTGTGACAATTCTGCTGCCTGTTCAAACAAGCTCAGCCTCCAGTGTACACAGTGCTCTCGAAAGCCCAGCCACGTATTTTGCTGCCTAAATGGGAGCTGAGCTGTTTTGCAAAATCTGTCCCATGGGACCTATCAAGCAATGGATACCATGGAAATGTGAGCAATAATGACAGTGTATTATGGGGTGAAAGATAATGTCATATTACACTAATGCAAATTACACTTTGTGTGCGTGGGCTGGGCAATTTGCAATCGTAACCTTACATTTCTCAATCTTTGTGTATTTTGGGCCCGATTCTCCTCTTCACACACGTTTCACCTAACGTCACATCACTGCCTGCAGTAGAAAGAAACACGATTCATACTAGTGACAGCAAGAGGAAAATCACCTCCCTTAAATCTTAACCAGAAGTTGCATTAACACTGTTTTACATAATATTTTGCATTATTCTGTCCTACTTACACAGCACTAGAGATTTGTAAAGAACTTAAGGGTATTTATAGAACAGAGGCAAGTGGCTTGCAGCCACGGCAGTGGAGTTACCTTTTGTCCCTGGTGTTGGGTGACCCCTGCAATTCTGAAAGAAAAGCTGGTGCTGTGTGTTTTTAATAGAGTTTTCACTGAAAGTGAATGCAGTCATCATTGCAGTGATAAATGGGGAAAAAATGAGATGATCAGTGAATGAACAACAGTAGCAGGTGGTAGTAGGTGTTGCTTATTAGATGTTCAGTATTAGAAAAAAGAACAGAACGACAGCAATCCCCCAGAGAGACACCTCTCTAAGAAATAATCTGACACCTGGTGTCACTCTCCAAGACAAGGTTACTTAACAGCCCAAAGCTTGCAAGGGGTTAATGGGGAGAGAGAGCGAAGAAGGGGCCTCCTGACTGAGACCTTTGCCCATCCGTTTCTGCTCATGTCACAGATTATGTGGCTGCCAACCACACTACGGTGGCACATACTGAATGTGGGTGCCTATGGTGGATGAGCTTTCTGTTGCTACCCATGGACCTTAGCTGAGCTCACGGCATCCCTAATAGGGCGCAGCCTGCTGCAGAGCTGGGGTATCTCCTTTTTGGATCACAGCAAAGCTTGGATGAGGCCCCTCTTTTTCCAGAGATGTCAGCACTTTTCCAGAGGTGTCGAGGTAAATACTCTGGATTTTGATCTTATTCTTGAGGCCACTGTAACCCTGGGCTCAGGTCTGCAATTAGGAGGCCTCGCCTGTGGGCTTGCTTCTTGAAAGTACCTGGCAGCTCCACCTGGCGTGGCTCTGATTTCTGGTCCCTCTGTAGGGCTGGTGAGGCTCCAGCTCAGCAGGGAGGAACAATTTTGTGCACTGGGTCTTGTACATCTTGGACAAAGCTGCAAAATATTAGAGCCTAGGACTGCTGTTCAGACCACCCATCTTCTGTGAAAGACCTGGAAGGTGCAACTATAGTCTGACGCTTCAAGCCACAGTTCATTTTTGGTGTTATTCATGATCTGGTGAGAACATAATTTTCCATGACCCTGGTGTATATTTCTCATAGCATTCTTCAAAGTGTTTTTTTTTTCTGCTTTTGACATCTTGTTATTCACTTAAAAAAAAAAAAAAAAGTCTTCTATGAAGAGATCTTCACTACCCTGTGCTGGAAGCTGAGCCTGTTTCTCTGTAGGATTTACTGCAGGTCTCCAGCAAAGAAAGGCAATAACTACTTGTGGTGTGAGCCAGACCAGGGATCCATGGGACTTATTACTATATACTATGCTAAAGGGAATTATAATTTTCAAGGGTACCGACATTTCTGTATGCTAAGTCTCACTAGGAGGGGCCTATTTCCTTGACGTGCATATGACATTTGATGGGCAGGTAGGAAGGAAAGCTCTGAGGGATTCAGAATATCGAGGTTCAGCTCTGACTCTGGCACCTGAGCCTCCTTCAGCGGTGTGCTGAGCACTGTGGCTATGCAGCGCCCTGTGTTTCTCTTCTCATCTTTCCCCCAAGTAAAACAGCATGTCTTGGGTTTCATTTGTAGTCTTTTTTTGGTGGTTGTTTTAGCTGAGTGTGTTTTGGGGTGTGTTGTAAGTAGTGTATTTTTTCCTCTTTTTCCTTTTCTTTTTGATACTTATGTTGCCCTGATCTGATCCACCTAAGGTAGGCGTCTTGCTCTCAGAGTAAAAAGCAGTGAGGTCTGTGCTGGTCCCTGAATGCCAAGGGAATAGTTTCAACAGCCTTGGAGCAAGCTTGAAAGAGCTCTTTCTCTTACCTCATCACGCTTTAAGCCTACTCTGGAGAGCTCTGTTGTCCCAGCAGGGTGAAGCTCTGACCGAGAGTTTTTTCCTGGAGTGTTAGTCTCTCTTTTGGCTGCCTCAGGCTTAAACTGGGGAGTATTTTGAATGTAAGGACTGAGGACACTTAATGTTTGAATTTGGTTCAGTATCCTAAGGGAAGTCATTGCACTGAGGTGAGGCTTGACGTGCCCATGCTACTAAGAAAATGCACAACAAGTTTTTGTACCGGCTGAAGCTTTATATGTACTGGAAATGTGTTGCTTTGATAGTTTCTGTGGTGAAGCTGAGGAGTGGTGAAGATTTGGATAATTTGAGGTTAGGTCATCAACAGACTGAGTGAGGTGAGGTGTCTGAGCCAGTCAGAGATGCTAGAAAGCTTTGCTTGTTGGAAAGGCAAGAGTGGGGTGTTGGCGAGGAACTTAGTGGCACTCCTAAACTGTGGATCATGCTGACAACCTGCAAGTGCAAAGCCCCCAACCCTAAACGTATCCTACAAATGCACCAGGAACCTGACAGAGAGATCAATGGAAAGACTTTGCTTGCCTCTGAACGAGGCCTGTGTTTCACATTTGTGTTTGGGACAGCTTTTCCTTAGCAACAGAGCTGACTTAAGATTTCTCACTACCTTGTACTGTCAACTGGACCTGTTTTTCCATAGGATTCATTTAGTTCGGGTCAGCCCAGCCACCTTGACATGCTCTCTCTTGTATTGGTACAAAGCAGGGGGGGACGGTGTGCAATGTGAGTGAGGCTGGCTTTGCAGCTTGAGGAGAAGGCATCTGGAGCTGTACACCAGCTGTTCCAGCCGAGCTCCTCTTGTTTGCATGTGTGTTTGCAGAAGAGGCCTCAGTTAAGAGGAATGCAGCAAAGGGAAAAAGATCTGAGTGGCGAGGGAAGCTGTGGGTTATAATAAAGGTGAACTTGGCAGTGCATCTGCTGTTGCACACACAGCTGATTGTTTTCTCTTTGCAGTAGTTTGGCCCCACATCTTAGCTGATGTAAATAAATGCAATGTGTGAAATGACAGCTAAGCCTCGGATCGGCAAGAGATCAGCGAGGAGGGCACAAGTTGGAGCACCAGCTTGCACTGTGCACACAAACTGAGATTATTTTAACTACAGGGGTTGACTGCAAAAAAAGGTGCATCTCTCTGCTTTCTGCACAAATACAATCTATGTGCTGGAATGGTTCCTCAGTTCTGAAAATTCCCATAAAGGAATACACACAGGAAAATCCTGCCAACCCCACGGTAGCTGGGTGGGCTGCCATGTGTCCTGGGGCAGGGGAGGAAGGAAAGAAGGCACGCTTGGACAAGCGGCCTGGCTGAAAGACAGAATGACGCTTCCATCTCTGCGTTCTGCAAAATGTCCTGCCAGCTACAGTCACAAGTGCTGATGGGGAAGAGATTTGCTTTTGCTCCAGTTAAAATGACAATTGGTAGCTTGGCCCATGATGCAGATAAGATGGGTGCTGACAATTATGTTCTCTTCCATCTGTTTTACTCTAAGCAAGGGAAATAATGCCTCAAACTGCTATCTCCTTTTGACTCCACATACATTAGCTTTGTCCCTCGCTGTAGAGCTGGAGAGGACTCGAAAGCCTCAGAGGTGGGTGAGATATAAGAAACCAGAAAAAAAAGGGTTTCTCACCATCTCCTGAGCCAGTCCCCCCTTCAGTTCATGGGGTGATTAGTGCTAGGTAGTGAATCAGCTCAGCTGTTCGTCCTCACTCTTGGAAAGAGGCAGGCAGAGAGAAGGCAAAGCGCAGTGTGACGCCAAGCAGGAGCAGAGGGAGGTGGTGGTAAGCCACTGGGCACACCTGCACTGCACGGCTGGCTCCAGCTGCCTAGAGCTCACCTCCTCCCCAGCCCTGCTCACTGCCACCGCCACACTTTCCCCGGGGCTGGCACATGCTGGGCAATTCTGCTTAGCTGTGACAGCCAGGCTAATCAGGGTTGATGGCAAGTGTCTGGAGGGACCTGTGGTCACTGTAGCATCTGCAGGGTTTGTCAGGAACAGCCTCTGGATGCCGCCGAGGCAAGGCAAGAGGATTTGCTTTGCCTGAACCCAGGAGGGAGTTCAGTGACTTTGCTTCATCTTTTGGCTTTGCTCAGCCCTGTGCTTCCCTCTGACAGCTTGCTACCAAGCACTCCTCTCACCCTCCTGCTACTTCTCATCCCTGAGATGTACTTTACCTCTGATGCCCACTGCTGTGTTGGAGCAGTGAGCGCAACTCTGTTGTGCTCATGGCTTTGCTCCTGCAGGGTATCCTACCAGGAGTAGCCTTACTGGCGAGCTCCCATTGAGCACCCTTCCCCACTCCTTGCCTAAGGCCATGGGTGAGTAGCAGGGAAGCATTATCTGAGCATCATTTCGATGAGGATCCTTCCTTGGATGCCCACAGCTGATGCTGTTTCATTTCCTCCTTTGCCCTGGCCTCCTCATGAGGTGAGTGGGGAAGAGAAAAGGCCTTTCAGAGCCCACACCTGGCACTCATGAATATTTCATATTTCTAGCATTCCTTCCCCTTGAAGAGCAAAACCTTTTCATATTTGATGCCGCGGGAGCCTGTTTGGTTGCTGAATGTTGCTTCATTAATGTTTCCCTCCCTGTTTTTCCTCCAGATTGCCCAGCCCCTCTTCCTTTCTCTTCTCAGGGAACATCTTCTTTTTTCAAAGGCTGCTTCAGAAAAGGTCACTGTCGCTTTCATATTCCCTCCTTGCTGTGAGCCAGGACAATGGCAAAGGACAAACGGGGATGTGGGGAAAGGCAGCAGCAGGGAAGGAGGCTGGGAGACGTGCGCACGTATGCTGCAGAGCAGTGCAGAAACAGAGAGGAGATGTAGGCACAGTGAGAGAAAAGTAAAGGGGCAGAGGAGCAGGCAGAGGTGGTGGCAGGTAGGAAGGAAGCAGCAGCAGGACTTTGCCAAAGAAACAGCTTTTCCAGCACCTTCCAGAAGTTGTCGTGCCTTCTGCCCATTTCCATTGCCCTGTAGCTTCTTTAGAGACCTTGTTATCTCAGCCACCAGGGGCTGCAGTAAATCATCACCCTCTGTCCTTAGGCTTTTCAGCCTTTCTCCCTCTTTCCCCCACACCTTGTGAGTGCTTGAGGTACCAGGGACTGTTTGTGACCTGCTCCTAGTCAGGCTGTGCAGACCCCAAAACACACTGCTGTCTGGGTCCTGCCTGAGTGAGGCTCGTCCCCTCCTACCCATGAAAGTGTTCAGACACCTGGCAGTGAGGGTCCTTCCTTGGAGACCTGCAGCAGATGCCCTAGCATGGCTGCTGGACCAGCCTGTCCCTTCCTGGGTCCAGGGGACTGCAAAGCCCCGGCCGTGGACAGACCCACGCAGGGCTGCCGGCTCAGGAGGGGATGGAGAGGCTGTGAGTGCTTACGCCCAAAGCGCCCACAGAGGCTGGCAGAAGTGCAGGGGGACACTGCCAAAATGCAGAGGACAGGGTTAGGGACTCTGGCATGAGTATTGTAGGCAGTAGGGGAGGCTAACAATGGAGAGAACAAAGGTACCGAGCTTGTATTTACGTTGTGCCTTTCATCCATATAGAAGTAGCAGTTGAAGTACCTCCACTAGCAGAGTGAACTCAGCAGAGAAGGTGCATTTTATTGGAAACCTGATGCCTCTGGTGAAAAATGGGTTCCCAGAGTGATTGCTTTGTGATTTAGGGCAGGAAGCAAAAAAGGCTTTGAACAAAGTGGTGGATTTGTTTCAGAACTGGTTGGCCCCTAGGGAGAATTGCAATTGATGTTTGGATGGGCGTAGCTTCAGCATTCTTGCATTTGGAATAGCCAATCACATATCCACAGTCAGCATCAATGGGCAGAGAAGGATGACTGTTCAACTTGGAGATTTTTAAAAAAATAAAAATTGGGTTTCATTTGGACTTAGAAATGGAACCCCACCAATGCTGCAGTTCTTTGTGATGTGGAAAAGATGCCAAGCACTAGGGCCATCTACCTGGTAGCCACGTGCCTGACATGTGACCACTTGTCGGTTCTTGCGTTATGGGCCCAGGCACCCCAGAAGGCCTAGAATGAGGGCAATTGCTATGATCCTGGAGCTGTGGATAGTACAATCCTGTATCATCAGTAGCTGCTCTGAGGGTCAGGATGGAGAACGTGTATAAGCAGGCAGGATGTTTCCAAAGAAAAGGCAGGCAAGTTTTGCAAGTCACTTGTCTTCTCTTGGAACGTGGACAAAATCAATTTTTGCAAATTCTGACCCAACAAGCCTGCTGTCTGTAAAATTCTGGTGGGTATGTCTGTTCTATCTGTTCTGTGTTTCAGTATAAGGGCAGTCTCATTCTTCCCGTTACTTCTGTTCTGAAATGGAGCTAGCATCAATTGATCTGAAAAACATCACCCCCTCTTGCAGTGCTGCTGGCACATCTTCCTGTTGTCACTTGGCTTTCCCTAATGTACTGCCCAGGACAGTTTATGGGAACTACTGAGCTCGTGCTGTGAAGCTGCATTAATGTTGGGAACACGCTGCACTGCAGCAAGGGTGTATGGCCTTAAAGCCGAAGTGTTGTGCAGAGTGTTGCTCTGGAGCCTGGCAGGTCACAGGGACAGGCAGCAGGTCACTGTGGCTATGCTTTTGGGCTTTGTGCAGTGACAGATCAGAAAGCTATCAGTGACTCATGGCATGTCCACAATCCCCAGCGAGTGGCTGGAGCTGTGCCCCTGCACTGCTGAGTTACTGATGTGCTGTCTAGAAACTGCCTCAACTGCTGACTAGTGATACAGCTGGGCAGTCAGGCAAGCAGGGCTTAGCTGCTGCTTCACAGCCTGGCCTTAGAGCTAATGCCATCATTCCTTGTCCTTCACAATCCCATGTAGCCATCATTAAGCATCTTCTTCCCACATATCACCTACCCACAAATACCACTCCTGTCTCTTCCACCTCCATCTGTCCCCAAAATGTTCACTAAACCAGTCCTATGTCCCATGCCAGGCACCTTTCTCCCTCTCCCTTCTGTGGATGTGCAACCCACACCTACATGCCCCCCACTTCCCTCCCCTTTCTGCAGCGTGAGCAGCCCAGGGAATAGAGATAGAGCGTAATGCACAGCATCGTGTGGCTAATTACTTGACGCTGGGCACACAAGGGGGATTAACTTGTGCCTCAACGGGCTGTCAAAGAATCCTAATCTTCTCTTCCCCCTCCTCTTTTCCCTTCTGCTGCTATCTGAAGTAATGAACTGGTTATAAATACCTGATTAGCTAATTATTTGCTGGCCTACATGGAACATCTTCAGCGAAGGAACTCCCTGGGCTCTCAGGGGACGGACCTCCATGGTGGCAAGAAGAGACAACCGCATGAGGTGTGCGGAGTGCTAAAGGTGATAGGGTGATGCTCAGAAGGATTTCTAGACTTTTGCCATCCCCAGAGAGCACTGGAAAAGTCATTAGGTCCACGGAGAAACAAGCCTATCCTTACCCGTACTTGTGGCTGTGTGAGCTGAAGAGACGGGAGAAAAAAAAACAGAGAAATAATTAATTAGGTAATTAAAAAAAAAAAAAAGGTTTTTGAAAACATTTGCACTGGCCAGAGGTGCTGTGCTGACAGCATTTCACACTGTGCCTGCCACTTGTATGCTCCAGCCCTGTTGGGGAGGGAGGACTAGCTGAAAGAGGACAGTGTGTGGTCTCCATGGCTCTTCCCTGATACTGTCACTGACAAAAACAATTTATGCCAGTTTATATGTGCTGGAGGGATCCATCCCACTAGTCAGGTTGGCCTTGGTCCATCAAAGCAGTTCTTACAGGTTGCAGCATGCAGTTGTTGAACTGGGTTGACTTTCAGTCCAAGCTGTCAGGATGGGGCTGTTGAGCTGCCATGCACCTTTGGGACAGTTGTCACTCCATTGCCCTTCTGCAGGGAAGGGGGAGGGAGGGATATCAGTCAGATAGTTGATGGTACCAAAAGTCTCATTTCCTTTTCTTCTTGCTGCTGCAGATGGAGGCCTAGAGTTAAGAGATCATGGCATCACAGCAGCTCTGCTGACTGCTTGTCAGTAGAGGTTAGGACAAAAAAGGGTAACAATCATAAATCTAGCCTGGTTTGGGCAGTAATTAATTTCTGACGCTCTGCTTTTACCTTCATGTGGCTTTTTTTTTTTTTTTTTTGTATGTATGTGTCTCCTAAATTTTCCTTTCCTTCTCTTCCTTTTCTCCCTTTCTCTTTCTCTTACCCTCCATCCCACACTTGCTCCTTCTGGTTCTCTTCTCCCCCTGCAGGCATGCGCATCCTTGTGAACTTGCTCCTGGACACCTTGCCCATGCTGGGGAACGTCCTTCTTCTCTGCTTCTTTGTCTTCTTCATCTTCGGCATCATCGGGGTGCAGCTGTGGGCTGGGCTGCTCCGCAACCGCTGTTTCATGGAGGAGAACTTCACAATGTGAGTGCCTGGGAGACAGCGTCTCCTTCCTTTCTTCCAGGGTCATTTCTCTTTCCCCTTCCCTGTTCTCTTCTGCCCCCTGGCTCTCTGTGTATTGCTTACTCCAAATGGCTGTAGGGTGACGGCATGCAGAACATTGTCCACATCTTGCAGTGGAAAGGGAGAGAGGGCAAAGGCAGCTTTTTCAGTCTGTCTTCATGGTCCATAGATGTTTGGGCTTATTTTGATTTGTCCAAGGCACACATTAGCATAGCTGCCTCCTCCAGCCATGCCCAGGGATTCAAGATGTTGCCTCTACTCCCAGAAAGAGTTGAAGCTCTGAAACACCAGCCATACCGTCTTTCTCCTGAACTTGCTCCCTCTTCAAAAAGCAGCAACCAGAGGAGTCTTACAGAAAGCCATAGTGCTGCCTGATGCTTCCAGGGACATCTTCGGCACCTCTGAGATGGAGCTGAGGTCACTGTTTGGACAGTGGTGTGTTACCTCTGGAAGTTTCAGAAGGACACAGGGAAATTATTGGAAAACTTCAGGAGTAGAATTGCACATGGGAGGTGCCATGGGGAGGGGGTGGAGAGCTGTTGGGAGAGATGTCCCACAGCTGAGTTAGTAGAGTGAGAGCATCTGAAAGCAAAGAACGGCTGCTTGAATGGGACAAAAAAAAAACCACGGGGAAACATGGGCATAGCTCTGGCAAAGAGAGCTTGGAGCCACACAGCGGTCCATTACAGCTATCTGAGGTTTATTCAGGCGGTCAGGGAGGAGCCTGCAGAGCATGGCTCTGCTCCTCCCGGGAGGCAGTGGGGCAGAAATGGTCCTGCCTGCTGCAAATTCTCTGCTTACTCTTCCGGGGAGCAGAGCACCAGTTCCAGGGTGCAGCTCCTCCTGTTGACTTTCTGACTTTAGCAGATCTCAGGCTTTAAAACGTCTTCTTAAAACTGTATACTAATCCCAGGCGTTCTATCACTTTAGACTGCTTAAAAAACCCTAAAGCTGTAGATCAATTTAGACTGATTAAACAATTCTGAAGCTTTAGATCACCTCAAATTGGAAAAAAAAAAGTGTGAAAATACAATCTGCAGAACAGCAGCAGGGTTGGAGAGTAGGAGCTGCTTAAAGCAGCCGTTTACTTTGTTTATATATTCTTTGGGGAAAAACGAATGTTTAGGATGGTTGTTCTTTATGTAAATCAGGGGTAGTACTACTTTAATGAGTGTAATTACATCCATGCAGAGTTGACGTAACTGGGAAGTGAATTGAGGCCACAGTACTCACAGCAAAGTGACAGATACTAGAAAATCTTTGGCTGACCATTACTAGAGAAATTAATTCTGCAGGCACCCAGTTCACTAATGATGTGGATGTGTCACAACAGATCTTCATGGTTTAGTCCCGCTTAGTTTGGAATCAGAGATCTTATTTTCTTTTTCATCGACACCTGTCCTCTTACAGTGACACTTAGTGAAAAAGTCTGCATTCATGCAACATGAAAGTTGTGTACTGTAGCACTGCAAGAAGTGTACCAGATAAAGTTTAATGGAAAATTTTAAATCTCCGCCTTTCGCTTTCCTGATCATTAGCTCATCTCCAGCTAGGCAAGCATAGATGATTTTAATTATTCATGCATTTGGAAGGTGCTTGCATTATTTGGAAAAAAGCACACGAACTTGTCATGAAACATTGCACCCATAATGCCAACTGTCAAGGAGGAGTCAAAGTTAAGGTTAAGTCAATTTTAACTTTGCATTTCCTGATTTTAAGGCTTAGCTATGCAATCTTAATTATGCATGAATTAGAATTTTTTTTTTTTTTAGAAGTACAGAAGGTTCGCTGCCAAATGTTATAAAACATGTCCATCAATGGTTACATACATGAGTACATCACAGGAAAGCCTGATGAACTTCTTTAATATCACTGCATCTGATTTAGCTTTGATGCTAATAGGGAGAGTGATCAAAATGCAAATCTTTGCATTCCGGTTTTTCTTCATCTCCGTGAAAGCAGATTGTGTAATTTGGCTTGGGGTGGTCTGATGGCAGGTGAAGCTCTGAAAACTGGGGACTGACCCTGGAAATTTCCTGTTTTCCAGGAGCCCTGTCTTACCTCCTTTTGAGGCAATAAACCTGGAAATTCCTTACCTAGTGCAGTCCCTATGTCAGGATGAGAACTCTCAGCTTCACCAGTGTTGCTGATGGGAAACTGTTACAGGAACTTTATGACTGTGGTTTTTTTTATTCTTGCAGACAAGGTGACATTGTCCTGCCCCCTTATTACCAACCTGAGGAAGATGATGAGATGCCGTTTATTTGCTCACTGTCAGGAGATAATGGAATTATGGGCTGTCATGAGATACCCCCACTGAAGGAGCGGGGCCATGAATGTTGTTTGGATAAGGACGATTATTATTACTACAACTCAGTCCGGCAAGAGTTCAACATCAGTGGCATGTGTGTGAACTGGAACCAGTACTACAACGTGTGCCGTACAGGCAACGCCAACCCGCACAAGGGTGCCATCAACTTTGACAACATTGGGTATGCCTGGATTGTGATATTTCAGGTAAGACTGAGTTAACCTTCTAGCAAAGCTCAAGCTCTTTTTCTTTTTCCAACTCAATGTTTCTGTGCTCCTGTGATGGTTTCTGCAGGGTGTGATACACCTGCAGAGAGAAAAGGGCCTTGTAACTACTCTGGAAAGAGAGATACAGCTCACACCATGAATGGTGTTCCTGAAGATGAGGAGGGACATAGAGCTGTTACAGGCCATTGCTGAAATGAGCTGCATCCTTCAGGCTGATTTGTACCAGTTTTTGCTTCAATCCAGATCACTATAGCAAAGGAGTCTTTTCTTTTTTTTTTTTTTTTTTTTTTTTTAAATTCCCAGAACACGTTGCAGATGGAAGCTAAAATCCATGCCTTTGCTTTTTTATTTTCTGCTGGCTGTACATGGTGTCCAGTCCAAGGGGCACAGAAACCTGCTGGGGGTTTTCCCCTGCTGTGATCCAGGGAAATTAACTATTTTAATGAAATATTCCTGCTGTGGGCTAGCATGATCTCACAGGCTTTGACAGTATGCCAGTGTCACAAAGCAGTACCATGCTGATTTCCTGGATTGAAAATTTGGCCTCATTGAAATGAATCGTCGTTTCTCACCTTCCTTGGGTTGCAACAGCCCTGCCACTATCTGCCTATATAAACTGAGGAGTGAACTCTGGAAGCCCACTTCCCTCCTGTTTCTCTTTGTTGTTTGTCTTTGCAGGTGATCACACTGGAAGGGTGGGTGGAGATCATGTACTACGTGATGGATGCCCATTCCTTCTACAATTTTATCTACTTTATCTTGCTGATAATCGTAAGTACAAGACTTGATGACTGTCAACATTGCAAGCTAAGAGCCTACAAAAAATAGATGTTAGGTCAACACAGATACTGGGGAAGCAAACTACTTTACCTGGATTTCTTCTAGGAATCTCAGGAACCCAGCTAGTTGATTTTCAGCAAGAGGTGGTGGCAGGATCACATAGTTGTCAGGCAGGTTATTCTCTTTCACTCAAAAACTATGTTCAGTATTGATTTCTAGAGATATACTTACCCAGTGTAGGATAATGTTCTCATCTGCAGATCTTCGTCATAGAATCATAGAATGGTTTGGATTGGAAGACACCTTAAAGATCATCTAGTTCCAACCCCCTGCCATGGTCAAGGACACCTTCCTGTAGAGTAGGTTGCTCAAAGCCCCATCCAGCCTGGCCTTGAACACTGCCAGGGAGGGGGCAGCCACAGCTTTTCTGGGCAACTTGTTCCAGTGCTTCACCACCCTCACAGTAAAGTATTTTTTCCTAATAGCTAATCTAAATCTACCCTCTTTCAGTTTGAAACTGTTACACCTCATCCTATCACTGCACTCCTTGATAAAGAGTCCATCCCCACCTTCCCTGCAGGCCCCCTTTAAGCACTGGAAGGCCGCTATAAGGTCTCCCTGGAGCCTTCTCTTCTCTAGGCTGAACAACCCCAACTCTTTCAGCCTGTTCTCACAGCGGGGTTGCTCCAGCCCCATGATCATCTTCATGGCTCTCCTCTGGACCCATTTGAGCAGGTCCATGTCTTTCTAGTTCTGGGGGCACCGGAGCTGGACGCAGCACTACAGGAGGTGTCTCACTAGAGCAGAGTAGAGGGGGAGAATCATCTCCCTCGACCTGCTGGCCACACTTCTTTTGATACAGCCTAGGATGCAATTGGCTTTCTGGGCCGTGAGAGCACACTGCTGGGTCATATTCAGTTTTTCATCCACCAACTCCCCCAGGCCCTTCTCCTCAGGGCTGCTCTCAACCCACTCCTTGCCCAGCTTGTATTTGTGCTTGGCACTGCCCCAACCCAGGTGCAGGACCTTGCACTTGGCTTTGTTAAACTTTGAGGTTTGCACGGGGCCATCTCTCCAGGCTGTCCTGGTCCCTCTGGATGGCCTCCCTTCCCTCCAGCGTGTCAACCGCACCACACAGCTTGGTGTCATTGGCAAACTTGGTGAGGGTGCACTCAATCTCGCTGTACATGTCACTGGCAAAGATGTTAAACAGCATCCATCCCAATACCAACCCCTGCAGAATGCCACTTGTCACTGGTCTTCACTCAGACATGGAGCCACTGACTGTAACTCTTTGAGTGCAGCCACCCAGCCAATTCTTTATCCACAAAGTGGTCCATCCATCAAATCCATGTCTCCAATTTTGAGACAAGGATGTCATGCAGGACAGTGTCGAATGCTTTGCACAAGTCTAGGTAGATGACATCAGTTGCCCTTCCCTTGTCCACCAATGCTGCAACCCCATCATAGAAGGCCACCAGATTTCTCAGACACTGTTTGCCCTTGGTGAAGCCTTATTGGCTCTTACCGATCACCTCCTTATTTTCCATGTGCCCTAGCATAGTTTACAGGAGGATCCACTCCATGATCTTCCCAGGTATAGACGTAAGACTGACTGGTCTGTAGTTCCCCGGGTCTTCCTTTTTTCCCTTTTTAAAAATGGGCATTATGTTTCCCTTTTTCCAGTCAGTGGGAACTTCACTGAACTGCCATGACTTCTCAAGTATGACAGATAGTGGCTTACCAACTTCATCTGCCAGTTCCCACAGGACACATGGATGTAGCTCATCAGGTTCCATGGACTTGTACACCTTCGTGTTCCTTAGTTGGTCTCAAATCTGATCTTCTCCTACAGTGGGCAGTTCTTCATTCTCCCAGTCCCTGCCTTTGCCTTCTGCAACTTGGACGGTGTGGCTGGAGTACTTGCCAGTGAAGCCTGAGGCAAAAAAGTCGCTGTGTACCTGAGCCTTCTCCATATTCCGGGTAACCAGGTCTCCCGTTTCCTTCTGGAGAGGGCCCACATTTTCCCCAGTCCCCCTTTTATCACAAATGTACCTATAGAAGTTTTTCTTGTTGCCCTTGATGACCCTGGACAGATTTAATTCGATCAGGGTTTTGGCATTCCCCACCTGATCCCTGGCTGCTTGGACAACTTCTCTATATTCCTCCCAGGGTACCTGTCCTTGCTTCCACCCTCTGTAGGCTCCCTTTTTGTGTTTGTCCAGGATCAACTTGTTCATCCACACAGGCCTCCTAGCGTTTTTGCCTGACTTCCTCTTTGTTGGGATGCATGGGTCCTGAGCTTGGAGGAGGTGATCCTTGAATATTAAACAGCTTTCTTGGGCCCATCTTCCCTCCAAGGATGTATCCCATGGTACTCTACCAAGCAGGTCCCTGAAAAGATCAAAGTCTGCTCTCCTGAAGTCTAGGGTAGCGAGCCTGCTGTGTGCCTTCCTCACTGCCCTGAGGATCTTGAACTCCACCATTTCATGGTCACTGCAGCCAACGCTTCCCTGGAGTTTCACATTTCCCACCAGCCCCTCCTTGTTGGTGAGAACAAGGTCTGGCATGGCACCTCTCCTCGTTGGCTACTCTATCACTTGGAGAAGGAAGTTATCATCAACACATTCCAGGAACCCCTTGGATTGCTTATGCCCTGCTGTATGGTCCCCCCAGCAGATACTGAGGTGGTTGAAGTCCCCCATGAGGACCAGGGCTGATCTTGTCTCAGAGTAAATTTCCCAAACTAGTAGGCCCAAAAGCACAGAAAACCATTTCTGTGTCTACCCTCTCACTTGGTCTCTTTATAAATTTTAAGCTCTTGAGTTGTTCCTGAGCCATGTTTTGTGGCTTTTGGCTGCACCTGGATTTCTCAGATTCAGATTTTGTCAGATTCAGGGTCTGTCACACTGAATTACTTCCTCACTATGAAAGAAAAGGATCTGCTGCTCCGAAAGTGTCAGCAGTCCAACATAAATTGGCTGTATGAGATCACTTGTGGCTGGTGGGGATGGAAAGAGAGAAGTGTATCTGTGATGAGAACTTAATAAGCAGTTTCTAAGCCCCATAGATTTATACAAGTGAAGTTTGAAGGTTATTTTGCTGTAAGGACGTTTGTTGTCAGTGCCTGGGAAGAGAGGTTAGAAATGTGGTGCCATTGCCTATTCCATTTCTCAAGCCTCCTGCATGTAAATGCATTTTCTTGAAGGGAATATCCTGTTTCTAACAAGGAAGATTTTTTTTTAAATGAAGGGTCTTGCATTTTTCCCACATGGGAAACAAAGTCAAGAGTAGAAGGGAAAGACATAGGATGGATTATGGGAAGTATTAAATCTGTACACAGTAGGTGCAATTTAGTTCCAGATCGCTTAGCCAGTAAGGAACTCAGCACGTATTTCCAAGGCCTACATGCATTTGGATGGACTAGTGAATGGACCTGACTAAGACTCTGCTCTTCACCTACTACTTGTCCTACATCACCATGCCCTCCTAGAAATAGGATCTCTAGAAGCAGTCTCCCAGTAACATTAGCAGACTCACCTGGCACAGGACCTAGTTTAAATTGAAATTCACATGCAGTGACCTGAGAACAAACAAACCTTAATCCAGTTTCTGGTAGAAATTATGTAGCCTGTACATATGGGGAGTGGCACAAAAAAGATCTATTGGTCCATTCAGGTCAGAGAACTTACAAAAAAAGCTGAATCTTCATGGTATCCTTGATTTCTCCCTGCCTTCTGGCCTACCATTGCAAGGGAAAGATGAGGAGGGAAAAACAGAAAGATGACCTACTCCCTGTGGGCTGAAGCATGAGCCAGGACAGCAGAGGTGAAATACACCTTAAGGAATACTGCTTTTTCTTTGAGGCTGGAGTGTCCCAAGGAGAGGCAGCGTAGAGGTATGATCGGACAGGATGGAGGGGAGTTCCCCCCAGCTCTGTTCCCAGAGGTAAACTGAACATCCACTGCTTTTTGTGAGTTCAGAAAACAATGATTTCAAATAAAGTTTGTTCAGATCTCCCACCATGCAATAGATATTTAGTACCTACTCACATTTTCACTTTGAGCAGCATGGCCAGGATACCCAGATTTGCACAATGTGCAGTTTGGCACAGAATTTACTCCTTGCCTCAGACAGTCTCTCCCAAAGCCAGGAATTACTGTGCAGAATCAGTGTTTAACTATTAGGGTGGGCATGCCCATCTCCTGTGTGTCAGTTCCAAAAGCTGCCCCTCACCCCCTGCTGCAAACTACATACATTCTGTCAGCACATTTTTGGTTTCTAAGCAGGAGCATCCTTCTAGTGCTGGTTTACCTCATGTGGATTCCCAGTGATTCAAACTTTGTCTCTGAATTTGCAGGTGCTGAAAACCCTCAATTAAACACTCCACCTAAGATTTTACTGCAGAGTGTCATTGACATTTCTAGACACTCCCTCCTCATTTGCAGAAGCCATGTAGGTCTATTTCCATCAAACACAGGAGCACATGAACCTCAGCTTACTCTGGGGACTGCTCAGAGCAAAGGAGCCGTATGCTAGATGGGATATTTCCTTTGCCTTTCATGGAGTTACACCAACAAAGTATTTAGCCTTTCTGTTGCCTTCTTTGCATGTGTAACACATCTTTTGCAGCACATAGCAGCACCATAGTGTGAACTTGCTATCACTTGGTTTCATTTTCCATCTGAGTCTTCCTATAGAAATGATGATCCCTCTTTGAGTCTCATGAACCACGGTCCTTCCAGCCTTTATCTTTCCCTTTTTCTCCATGGTTGAAAGGCCTGGGTTTCTAAGCAGGTTTGCTCTGACTCTTTGCTTTTCCACATACATCCTAGCCGTGGCTTGAACTTATTCTTCTGGGGCCAGATCTCCACAGCCTCTTCTTTAGAGCTTTCATCCATGACTATGTCTTCCCTCACAGAGACACCTTCACACACCTACATAAGGGCATTACCTGCTACTGCTCATCTGGCAGGAAGAAGGCTCCACCACCTGGACATATTCCCAGCGCGGTTAGGACTTCTGTATAGATGTGCTTCCTTGAGGGGAAGAGTGGTGGCTGACCCTGGCCCTCAGAGTGGCCTTGCAGAACAACCTGGTAAAAGCATTTTACATATTCAGCAAACTGTAAATAGCTTCCCCCTCTGCCAGAGATCAGGGAGGTGATGTGAAGGAAGGTCTGCTTTCACCTCTCGGGTCAGTGTTTCATTTGGGTATTTCTGCTTGAAGTCCAGCTGTCTTTTTGTCACCTCTCCAGCTACTTGGTCACTGGTGTGGCTCCTGGACTAGAGAAAGCTCTTCTGAACTCTCAGATTCCACATTGCAGTGCTCAGTGGCCTTCTTGAAGTGCACTGTGCTTACACACATGGGCTTCAAAAGACAAGCTGGATACCAAGACATAAGCAATAAAAATAATGGGCAAGTCAACATCTCTAGCACTAGTCAGATTGCATTAGATATTGCAGAGGCAAGGATCAAACCTTGGGCTGAACAAGGCCAGGATCCGCTTAATCAAACTACAGCTCAGTCTCCGGGCTGAACGGGACTCCTGTGTTGGGGCTCTGAATCAACCGTCTCCTTCTGCCTCTGTCAGATGCTTTGTCTGACTCCACGTCAGACACGTTTGGTCTCCCCGCTCAGCTGGCTGAGATGGATCACTCAATTATGAGCCATCTGGGACCCTTCCTGTCCTTCTGCTAGCTGGGAGACAGTGTCAAGCTCAGCAGAGCCTTAGAGTTTGTGGACTTGTCTGTCATCTTAAGGATTGAGCAAGCTAATTTTTTTCGCATTTGATCTTCCTAGCTAAGAGGTTTAAGGATTGGGGGTTAGTTGCAATATCCAGTCCTTTCACTTCTGCCCTTTTTGGTCATCTGGTGGGAGATCACAGCAAGTGGTGCCTGTGAGGACAGTGCTTGGTGGTGTGAAACTTGAACGCCCTTCCAGATTCAACCCCAGGCTGACAGTGTGACCCTGCTGAGGGCATCTTGTTGCCCTCAGCTCCTCTGCTTGTAGCCTAGAGAGAAGGTGTTGCAAGTCTTAATTGCTTGTGGTTTGTGGAGTTGTTGGAAGTTGCAAAGTACCTGACAGTGCCACAATTAGGGTTTCAGAAATGCATGCACAGCTGATGTCTAGCTCCCAACCATGCTAACTCTGAGCGAGCTGAGGGAGGTAACTGAATGGGCAAGCCCGTGTGTGAGTGTCGTGTGATGCTGAGGGGAAAGAGGGCAGGAGAGTGCACTGGAGAAGAATTTGGATTCCCAGTCATACTCTCATCGGTGAAAACATGCAAGGCATCATGAACTACGGGAAATCTTGGGGGAAGGTGAAAGAATCTGAATGAGGCATCGTTTTAATTTTCAAGGCCACATACAGAAGCCAAAGGAAAAATAGGCTGAAATATGGGTGGGAGGAGAGGCAAGAGAAGGGTTCAGTGATGAAGGGAAACAGAATTAGAACAGCTTTGAAGGGTGCTGAGAGGAGGAGAATAAAAGCCATTTATTTTGAGGTGGTTTACTGTCCTTACGTGGTATCTGGTTGACAAGGGCTTTGTCTTTCAAAGGGTTATTCAGATACTAACAGGGACACCTCCCCTTTGCAAAACTGAGAGCCACTATCTTGAGCCTCTGGACAGAGCTGCTGGGCACCTGTGTGTAAGAGAAAGAGACAACCAAGGGGCAAGCTGGTGAGGGAGTAGCAAGAGCTGTGCGCTGAGGGGAAGGCTGTTTGGATAGACAAAACAAGCTGGAGTACTTGCTGAAAAAACCTCCCCCTTTTCCATGCACAACGACTGGAGTCAGGTTATCACCACCTTTGCTTGCCCCTGTCCCCTTTGCTGGAAGGTTTCTATAGAGGAGGACACAGGTGTGACAAAAAGGGCAGGACTGGATCCAGCTCTGTCAGAGCTATTTGCTTGGAAAGGAGAGACAGGGAGGCGAGACTGGGTCCTGTGTGGATTTGTACAGGAGAAACACAGTGCAAGGATGTCCCTTAGCAGGGATGCTCCCTGGTCCAGTGGAAGCAGAAATCTTGAGCTGATGCTTCCTCTCCTCCCAAGCGCTGCCCCGCAGAGTCCGTGTCAGAGCAGTGCAGACATTGGTCATTGTTCAGACATCAGACTCTGTGTTTTTTCAATGCCATGTTGCCACAGAGCTCTACAGGGAGTAGACAACAATCAAGGCATCATAGCTTTTGACCATGGTTTTGAACATGGCTACCAGCCTTTTTATGTATGAAATTATCATCATTTTGAAGGCCAGGTTTTATCCTAAGTGTAATGGATAGACTTCCTGGTGGAGATTCATGTGTAATTTCATAGTATGTAACACTGAGAGCGAGATTTTTACCTCCAGATCTCTCAGCACCAAGAAATATTTGCTCCGTTTTGCAGACAGGAAAACTGAGGCAAAGAAAGCTTAAAGGGGCCATGCAAACGTGGAAAATAAGCCTGGTAGACTTGTTGGCTTCTGTATGGAGAATGGGAAGAACTCGTGCATTTTTTTGTTGTTGTTGTTGTTTGTAAGAAATCGGGGGAGTAGGTTATGGTTGGTTTTGTATTTGACATAGAAAGCCTACCTAGGCTGGAGGACAAGTAAAGTAAGAACTAATATAATATGTGTAGTATCAGAAGAATCAGAAGAATAGAAAACAAGCAAGGAAGCAAGTTTTGCCAGAATATTTAGTGTCCTTCTCAAAGCCATTAGTTTTTGTAAAATCCTCGTTGGTTTCAAGAGCTCATTCATTTCAGCAAAGTGCAATCTCCCTGTATGGTGAATTAAGGTGTAAATGGTAAAAATAAATAAAATGATCTGAGAATACTGACATATTCTCCAAGAGCTGAAGACCATAAATTACGGTGCATGATTTTTCTGGTAGTGAAAGAGCAAGCAGAGGAGAAAGCAACCGAACTACCTAACTGGTCCTCTGTCTCCCACCTTCTTTTTAACACCAAAGAGAGGGAAAAAAAAAGTCCAGTTTTCATCAAACTTGTTGCAGGTAACTTCTAAGTGACTTGCTAAAGGTCCCAAAGCCTTCCAAAAGAGCTAAAAGTTTGGCCTGTGTTTCCTGAATTTCAGTTCAGAGCTCTAAATTCTGCATGGAAATGACATCCACTGAGTTCTCAAAAACAAGCTCAGCCAGCGCTGGCTTTCTCTGAAATCCCATCTCCATATGCTGACTGGTTCCCATTCCTCTGACTGCCTCCAGTCACTTTCCCCTCCTCTCTCTTACATTCCCCCTCCTGCATATTCTTCCTCGTGCTGACATTGACTGTCCTGTGTTCTCCTTTACTACTAGGTGGGCTCCTTCTTCATGATTAACCTGTGCCTGGTGGTCATCGCCACGCAGTTCTCGGAGACCAAGCAGCGGGAGCACCAGCTGATGCAGGAGCAGCGGGTCCGGTACCTCTCCTCCAGCACTGTTGCCAGCTACATGGAGCCGGGAGACTGTTACGAGGAGATCTTCCAATATGTCTGCCACATTGTTCGCAAAGCCAAACGCCGCACCCTTGGGCTGTACAACAGCATACAGAGCCGACGCCAGGGCCACATGGAGCCAAACGATGCCAAGCTGGGCATGAGCAGGAAAAGCCAGAGGCGCTACAGTAAGGATTGTGTGGGTAAAGCTGGAAATGCTAGTAGTGGAAGTGTGAGAGTAACCGGGAGCATCTCAATGTGCCAGCTTGCCAAAGGACCTGTGTTTACAAAGCACAGAATTAGAATTAACATTGGCCATTGAGCATGGGGCCATGGCCAGCATGCCAGACCAGCCAGGTGGGGATGACCAGCAAGAATGGGAAAGAAACTGGGGTGACCAGCAGGGAACATGGGAAACCCAGGTCTGAAACCCAGAGACCATAATGGGATAACATTAAAGGCACGGACCGAGGCTTATAAAAGGCTCCAGGCCTGGTATAGCAGGGTGATGATAGCAGTTTGGGAAGAGAAGTATTAGGGGGATGTAACAGAGTGGGACTAAGGATTGGACTCGGTGACGCAGCAGGTCCCCCAGAGCTTTTCTCCCAAACTGAAGCTGCGGGACCTCAAGAGAGAGGCAAAGGGAGTAGAACTGCAATAGGGTGTCTTCTGAACCAAGGGAGCAATACTGAAGAAGTCAGTTTGATATGCAAGGGCAACAAAGACAATTTCCCTTGACGGGAGCACATACTGTTGTGTAAAATTAGGCACGAGATACCATTTAAATTAGATTCCTGGCCTGAAAAGTGACTAAAAATAGTTTTACAGAGTTAGTATTAGCCGCTTGCTGATATCTTTCGTAAGTAATGCTCCCTTTAACAAGGAAAAAGGCAGATTTTTCAGCTGGCCTTGCATACTCAGTCTTTCATTTTCTTTACTTGCTGGGAGGAAAGTTTCTGCAGGCCTCGTGGACTGTGTTAATGAATTAATTGATTCATTCCCCCAGTGTCAATCTGATCTTCCAGGCCCAAATGGAGGATGGAGGAACACAAACTTAGTTTTCTCACTGAAGTGAGCAATTCTGTTCTGATTCAGAGCTCACGGACTATCAGGAGGAAATGTTCTTGTGCTACCTTTTCTGGCTTCTTGAGATGCTTTCCTAATGTAACCCCTAATTTAGAGAGTTCAGCTCAGCATGTGAATTCTCAGACCCCACTTGTAGCTGTTCAGGCCAAAATCAGCCCTTGTGATCATTTTTCCCTCAATTCCCACTTAACACAGGCTAGAGTATCAAGCTGTGATTCCTGCATCAGACAAAACAGTTCTTCCTCTGATGGACATGAACCCCCATTGAGCCTAATCACTGGCAGCTGAACAGTACCGTGCCTTTTGGTGACACAGCCAGTCAGTGTAAAGCCCCCGACAGCAATGGCTTTTATTGCTGCCCTTGAGATGGTATGCCAGTGTTTAATCATCTTTACAGCTAAAAATCCCAGTTACCCTGTCTAAATACCCAAAAGCCAAACGGGTGCCCAGGTTGGATGTCTTTTTCATAGCTTCTCCATTAAACATGATCATTTCTCTCCCCAGGGCTTTGCCAGCAGCACAACTCTCTTGACTGCCCTCCTCAGGGCTTGGTCCAGCCCATTGCTGTGACAGCAACCTCTGATCCCACCAACTGCCCCCGATGCCATAGGGGGGAGCAAGAAGCATCCCGAAGGCTCTCTGTCCTGGGTAGCACTGACTCAGACCAGGAGGATGGAGGAGCCAGCGAAAAGGAAGAAGGCGGCAGCAGAGAGGACCAGGGTGCCTCTACACAGGAGAAGGAAGAGGAGGAGGTGGAAGAAGGCAGACGGCTGAAGCTTTGCAGTGACATGTGGCGAGAAGTGAGGGTCAAGCTTCGAGGGATTGTGGACAGCAAGTACTTCAACCGTGGGATCATGATTGCAATCCTAGTGAACACAATCAGCATGGGCATTGAGCACCATGAGCAGGTAAGGCGCACAGGGTGGGCAGCGAGGACCAGTGAGTCCTGCTCAGGGTTACAACCTTGCTAAGCAGTTGATGCAACTTAGTGGAGGCAGAGGCTGAGCAATTTGGATTCCAGGCCACAGCACAGATGGTCCCAGCACAGCTTTGGAGAAAGCCTCAGGATCTTGCAGGGTCTTTTCTTCCTTATCCCTGCGCTTAATCACTTTCACTGTGTCCATGTATTTTCCTCTCACCTCCTTTCAGTCCCTCTCTTTTCCTCCTCCCTGCTCACTTTTATTCCTCTGTGTTTCTTTTTTACCCTGTCTTCTCTTTCCGTCTGCTTCTCTCTCATTCACTCTCGTGTCTTCCATCTTCCTCATGTCTATCCCTCATTTCTCTCTTCATTAGCTTACTGAATCCTTAGTCTATTTGGTTAATTTAATGTGCCTTCTGGGAATGTCACAGGCACTTCACCATCATCTCAATTCAAATCCATCAGTTTGCTAGCCTTTCCAGCTTAATTAAGAGATGCCTGAGCACAGTCTATCTGTACAAGAAGTCTCGGAAAGGGACCACCTCCCACCTCCAGTCGTTTTGGGGGCTCAGATGACTTGAGCCTTTCCTTTGCCCTGACAGCAAGAAGTGATAGATAGGTCAGTCACAGACAGCAGATGTGGGCACACGTTTGACTTTCACGCCAATAGTTTGCAGGCGGCTCTGAGTCAGCAGTGCACTTTATTCTAATGACAGACTTCTGAGATGGAGAAGGATTGTGTGCTCTCGTTTTATAGCTGGGAAACAGAGGCTGTGTCTATTTTGTGATGTACAGAGCCAGCTTCAGAGGGTGTTAAGCACACCCATGACCTTGCACCCACAGTGCTGGCTGCTAGCTCTGCTGCACTTTGCATTGAAGGAGTCCATGCAGTACATCCATGTCACAGATCTATGCTGCCAATCTGAATGTGACCATGATTCGCTCCATGTGTCTGCCTAGATTACAAAAATAAAAGATCGCTCCACTACTGAGATGCTGACTGCATTGAAGCTTTGGAGCCAAGGTGAAGTCTAGTCCTGAACACAGTCCCAGGCAGCAAAGAGTGAGCAGTGAGTCTGGTTCAAACAAGGCACTCAGATTTGTCCTGTGCTGTATCAGGGTGGATATATCTTGAGATATTTAAGAATTCCCTGTTTGAGGCAACACAGTGTCTGAGCCAGTATTTGAAGCCCCAGATGTCTGGATCCCACGCACATACCAAGCATTAGACCATTTTTCAAAGCCCAGCTAGTCTCTGATACAAGGATGGGAAACCTTAATTTGATCCCAGAATGCAAAACTGCACTGGATGCTTCAGTACCAGAAAAATACTGGCAGGAGCTCAGAAGAGAGGAGAATGAAGAAAAGGCTGGAGAGGTTGACTCATGAAAATAGATAAAAAAGAGCGATGTATTTATCACGTAGCAGAGAGATGACTAAGGGTTGAAGCCCAGGACAATATGAAAACTGCCCACTGATGTTTTAAAGATGTGAGTACCAAGCAGGGAGAGCCATTGTTCATTTTGGTTTATTGGAGACAGCATGAATTAAGAGTTTAGCAGAAGAATATTTGAGCTGGAGGTAGAGAATCCACTTTCATGGTCTGGCTATTGTGTGTGATTTAAGCCCTTCTAGGCCACCTCTGCTGTGTTTGTATGGCCCGCAGCAGAGTGGGAGCTGCCAACAGCCTTGGGGTTTCTAGTAGCAGGTTATTAATGACACATCCTTGAAGTTATGCCATCACTTTTTATCCATAAGTAGCTAGGAAAAGCTTATGACCCTGCATGCTGTTTCTACTAGAAAGAGATGTCAGCCAAATTGATCGTAACTGAAAAATGTGGTGCAGCCTGTTTATTTAAAATGTGTATACTGAACCCTGTTTCCCTGGAACAGGAAGATTAAAAAAAAAAAAAAATATTCAGACCATATCATGAATTCCAGGTATTTTTCAGCCAGCAGTTAACACAAAAGCACATGGGCAATTACCCTTCCCCTTGCTCTCTTTCAGTTTTCCTCAAGCCATGCTATCAGTACATCTCAAGACTGATGCTTCATCGCCTCCTTTTCTCTCCTTCCTTTCTCTTTTTCCTGTTGTTGTGTTCCTCCCAGAAACACAAATTTTCACAGAATGATATCCAGCAAAACCCCTCTGCCCACAGAGATCTGTGATTTGCAGGGTGACGCCATCCAATGACTGAAGTAGCTTCTGTTGCTTCAGCTAGTTCATCATGTGAATTTCTCCTGACCCAGAGCTAATGCGGATAGAGATGCTTTCTGTTTTCTAGTGCATGGGAGATCACAACCCCAGCCACTCTCTGGGAACGTATCTGGCTGGGCAAGAGGACATGCGAAGGTGTCACAGGTTTGAGCAGTCCTGGCAGCACCTTATGGCACGTCTGTCAGCCCCTTGCTGCTCCACTTGCTCACGGACTATACCCATGTGAGCTGGCCCACTGACCAAAGCACCTGCCAACCATCAGGTTAAGGGGTGAGAGAGACTGTAGGAGCCAGGCACAAATATCAGGCTCAGAAATGTAGGAACATGGGGGACAGAGCCCATGTGTGAGTCTCACCTTCGATTCCTGAGCCTTAACCAACAGAAAGAAAAACATGGATTAAAATAATCTCTTTGTTACAATTTAGGAGTTTAATATTCACAATGTTTTTCTGCCAGGAGACTTAACCTCAGCAAGTCAAACAACTGTAGTCGGATCGAAATCACCTTGGAATTTGGCTTTGTTTAGCTTATCCATCTAGTCCCTTGTCCTGTCCTGTTTGTGTGGCCAAGGCAACTTCCCATGTCCTTGTAAGGGTATTTAACTCATTTTGGGACAAACTGCACTGCTATGAGTCATTTTTAATCCTTAATCTTATCAAAGTTATCTCTTGTAAATAGATAAGATTATTCAAATCTATCAGTGTGCATTATGCCATGTAATCTCAGTATTAAGCCTTCAGATATTGCTGGGACATTGCACAAGCCAAAATCCATCATTTCAAGCTTTGTCCTGCTTGAAATAGTTTTTGCAGTTCTTCAGATCTGCTTCTACTTGGAAGTGCCTACTTTTGAAGTCCAGTGTAGAAAAACAAGATATGATTTGTGCCTGTCCAGAAGGATCCTTTAAAGAGGCTTACTTTTTTAATATATTCTCAGAGGATGTGGTGCTGCATGCTTTTCTCCCTTATTCAGCATGAGGATGAAAGGCTGGTCCCAGCTGAATGTCTCAGGCTGCCTTTCTCATATATTTCTTGATTGGCCTGTTGGACTTGAGCTTCTTTGTCATTAGTAGCCAATGAGACAATTGCCGAGTAACTTTGTTTATCTTCTCCAGTGTCTACTTACAGTATTCCTTCCTACATTAGATCAATACTTTATGAGGTCTGTCTTTTGTGAATCAGGAGACAATCCCTTGTTTCCTAACTAGATCAGTCCTGTGGATCAGTACCTTCATAACCTTTAGCCTGTGTGATTTCCCTTTATACCAGCATTTATTGCATCCACAAGTTCATATTTTACAGTTATTGCTTCTCTTTTTACTATTTGCTGCTTGTCAGAAACATTTAGCGAATGTCCAAGCCAGCACATCATACTGACATTTAGTAAATGATGGAACAGTCTCCCTGGGGTGGTAGATGAAACCATATTACTCCAGTCTTGTAAAACTAGGATCTAACAAAACATCATGAAATCCTGCATTGGTTGTGGGGTGGTGATTAAAGTAAGTAAAAGCTAGTTCGTGTGTTCTGTGGCTGATCTCTATGACTCTTCTGATTATGGTCAAATGACTTTGAAATGGTGAGTAAAAATGGACAGGCTGGAGAGACCTCTGTATGGAATATTTCTCTCTCATGTTCTTAGAGGCAGTGATGTGCAGGTACGATTTGATAGGGCTGGTCTGCATAGATCACATCAATAACTCTTCAGTTTCTAGGCAGTTGCCAATTTACTTCTGGTAAGGAGAAACTCCTCCTGTGGGAGCTTCATGGTGGTCTGCATATTCTTAACCTTTCCCACAGTGCAGGAGTTTCTGGCTGCTGTCAGATAATGGACTAATTACATTTTCGGTCTTATCTGAGATAAGAATTTCAATGTTAGTTAGTAAGAAACCGAAAAGGAGAAAAATGCTGAGTAGCTGCCATCTGTTGCCTCAGGTCTAGTTTCTGATTGCTGGGCCAGAGCCCTGAAGTAGACCTGATTTGTACACTTCACTCTCAATATGAGATCTACACTGGTAGGCATGAAGGTCTTAGTGCCATGAAGATGTGATTTAGGGAGTTTCATGGATTTGGAAAGAGATCTATATTCAGAATAGGTGAACCAGTCTGATTAAAACATTGGCTCTGGGCATGGTCTGCCCCCTGGGATCTCTCTCCCCTTCAAGCCACCCTCCTCACCCCGATACTCAGCTCCCACATTTTTGTTCAAGTTTCTCTCCTGGCATGATGGGTAAATGGGTCTATCCCGGTTTCGCAATATGAACAGGCTTTTCTTGTGGGGAGATTTCTAGTGTTCCCTGGTTTTGATTGGACTGAAAATAGCCTTGAGTTCAGGCATTTCCTTGTGGACACTTCAATTTACAATTTCTAGGTAAACCTGGGTGGCCTGGGAGGAGGAAGCCTTACTAACCATTTTGATGAGAAATGCCTGAGTGCTGTCTGTGGGAGCCTGGGGAGTTCTCACAGCTGTGAGGTGACACATCTATTGTGTTGGGGATCCTGTGTGTTGATAGGAAGAAAAAGAGAGAACTACTTTTTCTCTGTTTGCTTGCCCTGTTTATCAAGTTCACCCTTTCCTGGCCAGAAAGAGTCCCCAGCACCAACCATGTCCCAGCCACCAGCCCTGTCCACTGTCATTCGTGGCTACACTGCCGCAGGTGTGAGGGCATCCCCCCACAGGACACAGCTCCTGGTGGCCACCACCCTGCAGCCCCGGCTCCCAGATGATGGCTTTTTGCACTCTGCCAAATTACCTGTATCTCTAGAAATAACTGCAGTGCAGGATCTGTGAGTGTGCCTTTCCAGCTGGCTCCTCTCTCTTTTTCTCGTTTTTTCCTGAGTTCATTCCCTTTGTGTTGCTTTTCCTTCCCCAGCCTTTATTTCTTTCCTATTCCATTTTTAAAAATCTTTCCTTTTCTACTTCTTGTGGGTGCCAGTGAGTTTATTTTGCCTTTTTTTTTTTTTCCCAGCTTTGTGTTTTGATTCCTCTTTTGATGCCTTTCTCTCTGTCCATCACTCCTTCCTTTCCCTGCCCAGTCCTTCCTGCCCCTCTCTCTAGGAAGGATGCTTTGCTGCAGCTGATTGATGGCCCATTAGAAAAAGATTAACAGGTGGAAGCTTGACTAGAGAAACAGATGTCAGGGAGGGAAGGAGAGACAGGGGAACAGGTGACCTTTTCCACAAGTGAGATGCAAGCATGGCTTTTCAAACGTCAGTTGCTCCCTATGACAGCACAAGAGAGAACATGTGGACAGCAGAAAGGAGTATAATCCACCATCATAGCCTGTTGCTTTTTTACATTGCTCATTCTCACTGACATAATCATTTGATTCAGGCTGAAATTGGCATCTCTGTTTAGCATATGGACCTCATGTTCCTGGCGAGTGTCATTACTGCCTAGCTCTCCATGACGTGATCTTCATCTCTCCCTTCCCATGTGCCCTTGTTCTTTCTCTCTCTTTGCTCTTATCTCCCTTCCTCTCCTCCTCATTCTCAGGATGGTTTTGTTATTCAAATGTAATTATGGATGGAAATTGAGCCATCTTCCCTTTTTTTGATTTTAAAGAAATAGACTGTTTCAATAAAAATCTGCAACAAAGAGTGCAAGAAATTAGCAAAGGACATGGAAAGCCACAGATGTGAGGAGCAGTTTCCAGTCCATTTTGTCACCTGAGAGGTTCTGGGCCCCTGGGGGTCCCAGAGCACGAGTTAAAGCAGCCCTGAGCTTCAGGGGGAGGGTCAGACCCAGAAGTGCATTCCTCCATCACTTCCCCTTCCACCAGCTGAATAAGTAACAGCCAACACAAAAGCTGCCCTTCAGAAAAATACCATTTTTGAAGTCCTCAGGGAGAGACCATGAGTACCCTTCTTAGTGGACACTAATACTGAGTTCATGGTAAAAATATTTGCTCTGACCTGCAGGGATTCACTTTTTTGTTTCCACAGTGCCAGGATCATCTGTCCTGTCTTGCCCCAAACAATAAGCTTTTGCAGTTTTCTTGTTCCCATACATTTTATGTGATGCTTAAAAGAGTGGCCTGGTGGCCAGGCATAGTTCAGACCAATGTGAAGGAAGAGGGGAGTTTTCAGCCAACTTTTCAGCACGGGTATCCAAACAGTGAGAGCACTACTGCCTGCTGCCACAGAGCCTGGATCAGATACACCTTGAAGACTTGGAGCTGGGGCTTAGTGGTGCAGTAGGTTAAACGTCAAATATGTAACCTTGTCTGAGGTGTGACATACCTGCCCCAAGGTAAACATGGAAATTTGGGGCAGAGAAGCCCTGAAGAAGTGCCTTGGAGCTACCATGCCTTGTACCTCTGCTTGGGAAGGTGGCACACCTTCATCTGGAGCAGGTCCCTGCCAGCTGCTGCTTGGGAAGGTGGTGGCCAGCATGCTACAGCCAGGTGAATTGCCCTAGTTGTCTCATGCGGTCTGAAGGCTATAAGTTATCTAGCCTGGCCCCAAGATGCAACCTATTATACTGGGAGGAAGTTTTTCCCTCACTTTTGGAACATTTTGTACTTTACCATTGCCATGAGAGTCTCCCTAGGCTATGTACGAGTGTGCCTGAGTATGTGCAAACATGGGCAGTCTTGCGCACGTGTTGCCTCTCATGCATCTGACCGTTGAAGACCTTAGCCCTTGCTGTTTGGCCTGGCGCAGTCCTAGTCTCTGGGTGAGAGGTGCTTTGAGCAGATGAATCCATCACAAATTCAGTGCAGGGAATGCCTCAATTTCACACTGGGTGGCAAGATCCTGGCATCCCTCATCAATGACATCAGCACAGCCTCTGTCTCCCTCTGAAGCAATATTTCATCATTTCTGAGGAAATGATCTAGACCCTCTCCTGACCTTGTCAGAGAAGTTTCCAAGGCTGCACACACTGAAGAAAAAGTAATTAATTCTGAAAACAAAAGGAGGAGTAATTTAATTTGCTCTGACTTGTTCCACCGATGGAGTCATTAAAACGCTTTCTCTCGTATGCACAAACACATTGGTCTCTGCTGGAGTAGGCTGTATTGCAGGGGCTGAAAGATGTGTCAGAGATTCAACAGAAAAATGCCTGAGGCAGGGTCAGATTACCTTTTTTCTTTTTTTCTCTCTTTTTTTCTCCTCTCAACACTGTCATCTTGTGTCATACCTGGAGGTTTTAACCTTGTGCATCTGCCTTTCTCCTCTTGCTGTCCATTTTTCTCTTTTCCTCACCCTGTCCTGCTCTTCCTGTCCTTTCCAGGTAGCTGTTAGCAGTGTGCCCCTCCTCACCATCTTATTCATCCAGTCTGATATCCACTTGGGTAATTATTGAGACCACTCTGAGGACAGAGGCATGAGAAAAGACTGCTGGAACAAGACTGTAGAACTAATGCATACCAAAGTTTTGGTGAGGAGCAGAGGAGAGAAAAACTGAGGAAGGGAAAAAAAAAAAAAAGGAGGGGACAGGGGCAGAGAAGTGCAGTGAGGTTTAGAGGAAGATGGGGAACTGTTCTCCTACCATTCAGGTGTTTTCAGAATTTCAGCAAAAAATTGTGCTCGCTACCTGTGGAAACCTCAGAAGGAGAAATCGTTGAAGAAAGAGGTTGACCACAGATCAACCACTTTTGCCCTGCTTCAAAAAATACTAAAATTCTTTGCACAAAGTAAAGCAGCCTTTAGCTGAGGGACCAGGTTATGGAGTGGGATGTGAGAGACACTTGGTCAGCCTTGGCTGTGTGAATGGCCCCTCCCTGTGTGGGGCTCCTGACTACCTCTAGTAAAAGCATTTGTTAGGGACATAATCTATGATGAAGGTAGTAAATGTGCGAAGGAATTGGAATGCAAATGGCTCTATCCAGCTCCACTCTAATCTCACCCATGGGAGCTTCGCAGCTCCCTACAAAGCCTGTCTCCTGGGAATGGTGGCACTTTATTTCACATAATTTCAGGGGTCTTTCAGTTCTGACTTTCCCTTCTCTTTAGCCAGAGGAATTGACCAACATCTTGGAGATCAGCAACGTTGTGTTTACAAGCATGTTTGCCCTGGAGATGATCCTGAAACTTGCTGCTTTTGGTCTCTTTGATTACCTCCGCAACCCCTACAACATCTTTGACAGTATCATCGTCATCATCAGGTGAAAAAGGCCTTGGGAATCAACTGAAATGCACATAGAAAAGAGTACCACAGAGTTTGCACATTTTCATGTGCCTTTTCAAAAAGGATTTAGCACTATACTAGGAGGAACTGAGCTGATGCATGAGGCCAAGGGTTGGGAGACCAAGATGTCTTTTCCCAACACTTGGTGACCCTAGGCAAGCTGCACAGCATTTCTGCCCCTCAGTTCTCTCCTCTGTAGAATGGAGGCAATTGCAATTGCCTTGTAAGTCCACAACAAATGTTAACTGTTTATTTTTAAATATTGTAATATTTTTAAAATGCACAAATTAAGCGTGCTACAAAGGTTTAATGTGTGATAGAAGAACTTGTATTGCTGGAATTTAATGCTGCAATCCTTCCCTCATTCTTGCAACATGCAGTGCCATGTTCATGTTCTTATGAGAGAAATGCATCTTTCTACACATAAGTATAAGCCTATAGTATACACTTGTAATTATGTCTTGCTTAAGCAGGTTTTCTCTCTGACCACTTTATACTTGCTGCCAATGCAGAGGTGAAAACTTGGATTAGCATTATTCCTCTCTCTTCTGTTCGTTCACTTGTCTTTCATTTTGTCCCTCATACTCTCTGTGCCTCCCTGGGCCATAGCATCTGGGAGATCATCGGCCAGTCGGATGGGGGCCTCTCTGTGCTGAGGACTTTCCGCCTCCTGCGGGTGCTGAAGCTGGTGCGTTTCATGCCCGCGCTGCGCCGCCAGCTTGTGGTGCTGATGAAGACTATGGACAACGTAGCCACCTTCTGCATGCTCCTCATGCTTTTCATCTTTATATTCAGGTGAGGAGGCAGTTAGTTGCCTCACAGTGTTTTGGAGAGGCACTGCATGGCCTCAGAGCATGATTGCATGACTCGTCTTGCCCATTGCTCTAAGCTTAGGCAGCTCTGACAAACATTTATTTGTTCATAAGAGCTGAGGTTATTGCTGCCCTAAATTGGGTTCAGCAGCTGAAGTTTTGGCCTGGACAGGGTGGAGAAATACTGCCACCAAATGCGCACGTTGAGCATAATGTCCCATCACAGGATAGGTGAAGTCTCTTGGTAATCTACAGTAACAGCAGGAACAGTTCAGTCTGGAGGCTGACTCTGGGAGAAGGGAGGCAGGAAGCAACCAAGAAAGTTTGTCAGTGCATCCCTTGGATGCAGTGGTAGGAAGATGGAAAAAAATGAAAGGAAACAAGAGTGATGGAGAGAGCAGATCTGAAGGACAGGTTGGAGGGAATACGTGAGCTCTGAGGCAGTACAGATGGAAAGCAAGGGGTTTTGGTGATCTATAGGGGTGCAATACACAGCTCCTTCTTCATGGATAGGTCTCAGTGGTCTGGCTGTTGTTCTACCCCTCGCTCCTGTGGTGTTACGTTAGATTTTCAGGAGGAAAAGAGAATTACTCTGATGAGCTCATTGTGGTGGCAGAGATATTTATATTATTATTTTATATATCACTTCTTGTCCCAACAGCATCCTGGGAATGCACATATTCGGTTGCAAGTTCAGCCTCAGGACAGACACAGGAGACACAGTTCCTGACCGGAAAAATTTTGACTCTCTGCTGTGGGCCATCGTCACCGTCTTCCAGGTAAGCCCACTTTGCTCTCTACGAGTGAGCTAGGGCAAAATGAAGAGGGTCAGGTCGTGCTTTTTTTCATTGTGGAGCATTGCACTCGCTCCTGACAGCACAAAAGGCTGTGCAAGAGGCTCTGGCATGTGATGTTTGGAGGAAAAACAATTGCATGTTGTAACCAAACAACCGGTGTGTCTCTCAGACAGGGGAGATCCTTCCTTCCTAGGAGACAGTTTGCAAAGGTCTGTCCTGTTGTGACAACTCCCATGTTTAACACCATCACCTCAGCACATGACTGCCCTCGTGTTTGCTCTTGTTTCTTCTTGCTCAGCTAACATTATCAGGGCAGTACCACAGCTGGACAGTGACAGAGGGCAGTGAGTGTGTGGTTATGAGGAAGTTAAGAGGCCTGGAGTTGTTCTGATCTGTATCCTTTCACTGTCCTTTTCTGAGAATCCCTTTTGTGTTCTTCCTTCATGTTTATGTGGCTTCTGCTCTGATTGCAGATCCTAACTCAGGAGGACTGGAATGTTGTGCTCTATAATGGCATGGCCTCTACCTCGCCATGGGCATCCCTCTACTTTGTGGCTCTCATGACGTTTGGCAATTATGTGCTCTTCAATCTGCTGGTGGCCATTCTTGTGGAAGGGTTCCAGGCTGAGGTGAGTTGCCATAGAGGCCTCATCAGGAGGAGGAAGGAAAAAGGGGACCTTTGAGGCTACTGGGGTGGAGGACTCCCAAAGTATCACACCTCTTGTAATTTCCCTTGTTAAGTTCAGGATGGGCTTCATTTAAAAAAAAAAAAAAAAAAAAAAAAAAAAAAAAAAAAAAGACAATGTTAATCCCCGCAGGGAAAGAGACAAGCTCTCTGGAAGGCAGTTCTCAATCTCCATCCTGTGCAATAGACCCTACCCTACTCACCCTGCTAGGGTGAAGTCCTTTGCCCCTCCAAAAGCAAGAAAGCAGTACATCACCCTTCCCAGATCACACAAGACTCTTTCAGTGATCACACTGATGCCTGGCTGCCAAGGAGGATTTTACAGTTGTTCCAGCAATGAAAGACAAGAACAAATGGCCTTCTCTATTTATGAGTTCCCAACTTCTAAATTTGTGTGTTCCAGGGTGATGCCAACCGCTCATACTCAGATGAAGATCAGAGTTCATCAAACATGGAGGAGTTAGATCAGTTCCAAGAAGTCCCAGAAGGCTCAGGTACAACAGCTCAAATAACTTAATTTGCTTATCTCAAATGGCTGTTTAGCGAGAAATCTGAAAGGAGATTCTGCAGAAAATTCATTCCCATCTCCAAGAACTTATTTTGAACTTTATGCTAGTTTGTCATGTTATCTGCAGAAAAACAGAACCCTGTTTGCATCCTGAGAAATGTGATAGCTAAGGGGAGCAGTTCTTGAATGACCTACAGAAAAGCAAATAGGAGTGAAAAGTGAGACTGTCACTGCTTAGCTTCAGGACACACAAATCTGAGACCCACATTTGGATAGGGGATACCAAGACATTGAAAAGGACTTGGACAAATCTGGAAGTCTTTCCTCATAGCAAGAGGCTAATGAAGCTTAGAGAAACCAGAGAAGTGACTTGATGACACACTGTAAGTGCCAACCGTAAGGAGAGACTTCTGATGGTAGACGGCTCTTTAATTGAGCAGAAAAAAAGCATAATGAGATTGTAAAGGTTGGAAGCTGAAGTCAGACAAATTCAGACTGAAAAAAATCCATGTATTTTTAAGGAAAGATAATTAACTGTTGGAAGAGTCTGGCTACAAACTGCCAGGTAAGGTCTCCACCCCTCGAAGTCTTTCCTTGAAGACTGCAAGTCTTTCTACAAGAGCTAGTATACTTCAGACAGAATTTGGTAGAAGGGAGCAGCAAAAGTAGCTTGCTCCACAATAGATGGTAAGCCAGGAGCTGAGAGGAAGGGACCACACTGAAAAAGGCACAGTGCATGCACAAGGTGAACAGAGCAGGTCCACTGATATTAGCCAGGGTCAGCCAATGGTTCAGTGTTTGCCAGGCAAGTCCACAGTGATGAGGCAGATCTGTGGTCAAGCCAAGAAGTCCAGTCAGCAAGACAAGATCAGGATAAACAAGGTGAAAGGACAGGCACAAACATACTCACAGCATAACCCAGACAAGGACACAGGCACAGGTCGGAGCTTAAGCGCAGCTCCCACAGCAAGGAGCAGCGGCTCTAGTATTGGCTTGTTACAGCTCTTTTTCTGCAACTTAGCTGTTTTCACAGCAGTCTGATCCTGGGTTACTGGCTGCACTGTATCAGAGCTTACCTTGAATGTAGGCAGCCAAACCCCTAGGAGGGCAGATGGGGAAAGCATTACGGAGCCTGTTGGTGCACTCTGGGCTATGACGCTGCATGCAGGCGAGGATCTCTGACCTTCATTATGCAACAGGTCAAACGAGTTATTGTTGCAATCCTTTCAGACGTTAAAATCTAGTACCCCATCCTCTCCATCCATCTTGAGAAATGCTGGTGGTCATCCACAGCACCTAACATACCCCTTAAAGGTGTCCTGGATCTTCAAGTTCAACGATCAGTCATTTGAAGAGGCCCCGTGTAGTAGGATAGGCTGGGGTGAAGAGTAGGATTTAAAGGTGACCCCAATACATGGATGGTTGTGGGTCTCCCCATGTCTTAGTCTCTTCCTCAGTGGCTCAGCTTAACTGCTTTAAATAGCTGGTCTGACAGTTGGTGGTATTTGTTCAGACCTGAAGATGCAGGTGTAAGTTCTTGGCATGCAGAAGCGTACTCTCCTCCCCTTGCTTCCAGGATTTGGCTTCTCGCTCAGCCTGAGTCTGCCTGACCAGTACTCTTCTCATCTGTCTGGCCCCAAGGAGAGCTGCCATCAGTTTTGGGGACTGAGGAGAATACTTCAAAGTCTTCCCAGCTTACACTGCTTTTGCCACAACATCCTAAATCAGAAGGAATCAATGTTGACTGATGTTAAACAGCTAATATTCTGTTAGCTGCTGCTAGCATGCTTAACAGCTTAGACATCAAAACAGTCACTGGATTGTGAGGAACCCACCTTCTTTTTTTTTTTTTTTTTTTCTTCTTCTTCTTTCTGCATCTTTCCACCCAGATCACAAGATCTGTGCAATTTCTGTGACACCTAATGGACACCTGGACCCATCGTTGCCCTCTTCCAACCCACCAGTGGCTGCTGGGGGGGTCACCAACTCGTCACGCAACTCCCTGCAGCCTGACCAGATCCGTGTTGCTGTTGGTTCCCGGAAGAGCAGTGTGATGTCCCTGGGGAGAATGACCTATGACCAGCGGTCCTTGGTGAGTGAGTGAGTAGAAAGGTGTGTCATACCCTTGTTTTGAAGTCCAAGTACTCTGTTGTCTTTCTGCCATGATCTGGGGCTTGCTGTGGAGGATTGTTAACACAAGCATTTTGCCTGTCTTTAGGTAGCCAGGTCAGTTCACATTATTTATCTAAATTTCCAGATTATTGAAATCTATTCATAGGTTATTGCTCTATATCCCATTGAGTGCGGGATTCGTCTCCTTTATATTCTTCTGGTGGGAGAGGGGGAACACCAAGGGGACAGTCTCCCTCTTAGATTGAAATACGTTTTGTCACCTTGCCCTTTCCTTGTTTTCCTAGGGCACAGGACACAAAATGATGCGCTGAGTTAAGAGCATGGGAATATCTGGGTGATGCCAGAACTGACAAGTCCCATAACAGATGGGTTTTCTGGAAGCTTTTGTGACAATGAAGAAAGAAATCTTGACTTGCAGTTCCCCATAGCAGGTCCTGCTGCTCCTTAGCATTTCCCCAAGCACTGCTGGCTGCCCAGCCAATGCATCTCAGACCTGTCCACCTTGTAACATCAGCTTCTGGGTTTTCTACCCACCGACACACATGGCTTTGGAGGCGTGCATCAGTGCTCAAAGGGTTCATGCCCCTGCTATTTCTAAACAGTGAGAGCTGGCAGCTATGTACTACATGATAAGTTGCTGGTGTGGTTGGACTAGACTGAAACCAGCAAGCCTGTTTCTCTCATTTTTTTTCCTTTTTCTTAGACTGTACTCAAAGATTGTGTGTCAGATTATCCATCACTGTGTACCTTGTGTTATCCTTTACCCTAGGGTAGAGTAAAAAGCTGCCAGTTAGATTTTTTGAGAGTTTTATTCTTGCTCTGTTCTGGTGTAAGTAACATCATTAGGCACCTGGCCTTTGGCTTTGTTATTTACCTTCCCCGTAAGTGCTTTGCACACAGATGGTGCTATAAAGTAACCACAGCCAACACCATTGCTAACTCATTATCAATTTATTGTCAGATTTACAGAGATTGCTGCTAAATTCCCACCATGCAACTTCCTCAACAGCTGAAAAATTGCAGCCTCCTGGCTTTAGGGGCCCAGGGAGAAGCCTGTGATCTGAAATAGGATCGCATGCTCCCTCCTTGTGCCTGGAGTCGCTGAGTCCCCGCTCTGCTCTCTTACAGTCCAGCTCCCGCAGTTCCCACTATGGTGCCTGGGGCCGCAGCGGAGCCTGGGGAAGCCGTCGCTCCAGCTGGAACAGCCTGGCCCGAGGACACAGCCTGAAGAACAAACCTCCCTCTGCCGAGCATGAATCCCTCCTGTCTGGGGAGAGGCACAGGGTGGCAGATGGGGAGCCAGACGGGACAGGAAGGGTGTTTCACCACCGCCGGACGCTCTCCCTGGACAATAAAGGCTCCTGTGACCTGCTGGAGTTGGCCTCGGTCCCACCTGGCCACAGAGTGACCTGTAAGCTGGGAGCAGTGTCCGGGGCCAGCGAGCATCAAGACTGCAATGGCAAAATGCCCAGTATTGCCAAGGAGATCTTCCCAAAGATGAACAACCGCAAGGAACGGGGAGAGGATGATGAAGAGATAGATTATGTGAGTACTTGATGGAGGAAATCTAGGGTTATGCTACAGTGCTGTGGGAAACCCCAAATCCATCCTCAAGTTTCAGTCTCCCTGCCATATGGATGGTAGAGCTTGCAAAGGTGCTTTAAGTACAGCTGGAGGACAACAATGAACACAGGTGGGACCTTCTGGGCCCAGACAAGCTCAAACTACATCAGGCTGCCTGCAAGGCAGTCGTACAGGTGGATGGTGGGAGGAAGGCAGATGTTGAGGCACGTGCATGGTCATTTGGGGGTTGTTATTTCAGAGTAGTGCAGCCAGTGATTTCTACAGACTAGGAAAGGTCAGGCTGTGTGAGCAGCCTGAGAGCTTTGCAGAGGGAGTACCAAGAGATCAGAGCTGTGAGCATTGAGAGCTTTGCGTGGGGAACATCAACAGATCAAAGCAAAAAGCACAGGCGTAAGAGACAAGGCAAGTGAGTTTTGCAGTGCTGACCTGGGAGACAGCAATGACCAATCTGTGAGCAGATCAAAGGGTGGAAAAAGTGGAGGGAGGGTCAGTAGAAATGCTGTATGAAATTAAGTCACTTCCAAGCCCAAGTGCCAACAGAAGGCCTTCCTGTCCTGGCCTCTTGTTTAGCTGAGATAGCAAGGAAACACTGTCGTCATGTAACAGAGCCACTCCAACAGCTCTGAAAAGGCATCATGGACAGCACCCGGCTCTAGAAAGGACACCAGCAGTTTTATTTGTAGTGACCTGGGGAGGAAACCAGGTGCTAAGAGGTAAACAGCTCCTGGCAAAGCAACTCCTACCTCCTTTTCAGTAGCTTGTTGCTCTTTGAGTCCATTTCCTTATTCAGGGGCTTAAAGAAAGGCTGGTAGTACACCTAGTGAACAGCAGGTAGGGGTGTTTTGGGGTCAGATGTGAAAGGAAGAGTGCCTTTCTCAGTCAAGTGGGAAGGTAACTGGTGGCACTTGCTTCTGCTGCGTCCCTCCAGAGCCTGTGCTTTCGCATCCGGAAGATGATGGAAGTCTACAAGCCAGACTGGTGTGAGTTACGGGAAGACTGGTCGATATATCTCTTCTCTCCACAAAACAGGTTTGTGCAGTTTTTGCCATGAGAGGGTTGAGAAGATGGGGCAGATTTTGTTGCCGTGCTGGCCATATCCCCTGAGCTGCATGTTAGGTTGCAATGTTAAACTTACCAGCTGGGAATGTGTTTTGTCTCCTCCACCTCCCCTTCTACAGCCAAACAACATTTCTCTTCCTTGGTTCTGGAGATGAAAGGAAGGATGAGAAACCTAAGCAGCTATTGTGATTTCCCCTCCCTTTGGAACATCCCATTTTTCTTTTGTGTAATCATAAATATTTATAACAAAGCAAGGCAGGGAATACTAACATTAACCCAAAAAAGGAGAAGCAATGTATTATTAATGACTTCATAATACCGATATTTCCTCCCCTGGTACCAGAACAGTCTCTCCATTTCATTTTCAGTCCCGGTACCAACTTATCATCAGTCACATCACACCTTTTATGGCAAAGTTAGAATTCTTCTTGCATGAAAAAAAGAAATTTGGGATAAATTCTTCCAGCTGAGGGGGTCTTCCCACAAGGAGAAAATGTCCATGTATCCCAGCCAACAGTATTCTCACCCATGTGCATTGCCCCTTGAAAAGAAGGAGGTTTCATTACAGGTCATGAGGGACAGCTCTTTGCTCTGTGTGACACCTGTGCTAGTGGTGTCTTTTAGAGCAGACAGAAGTTGGTCCCCATGACTGCCAACCTATCTGCCTCTCCTCAGCTTTTGGCATGTGGCTTCTTTGCCCTGGGCTGGTACAAAGTGTGAGTTTGGGGGGAAAACTGAAACTCAGCCTCTTCTCTACAGGGCAAGAGAGGAGCAAGAGCTGTAGTGGTTATGAAACCACTCTGGCACTGGGGCAGTGGATGAAGGTTCAGCTCCTTTCTCTGCTTTTGTTCTGCCTCAAGCTTGCTGCATGACTGTGGGCCACCCTGGGACATTGCCATGGCAAGGGACATCAGTATTAGTGATAGGAAAGCTGCTATGTCAGAGCTCAGTTTTGGCCAGACCTTTCAATTCTATGTCCTCGTAGCTCCTAACCTTGCTCTGCCCATGGCACAGGTGCCTACTGGAACTCTCTTGCAGGTTTCGCCTCCTCTGCCAAACCATCATTGCTCACAAGCTCTTTGACTATGTTGTGCTGGCCTTCATCTTCCTGAACTGCATCACCATTGCCCTGGAGAGACCACAGATTGAACACAGAAGCACGGTGAGTTCCATTTCCTCCCACTTGCTTTTTAGCATGACCTCTGACAGAGGTTTGTAAGTGTTCCTGTCACTGGTATGACCTCTGTAAGGTCGTCAAAGTTAAACACCAGCTCCCACTCATCCATTCAAATGCCCAAGTATTAGTAATTCACATAGTGTGTGCTTCCCCTGCAAGGTCTTATAATAGGGCAACCGGCTTTATAATACAGTAATCCTAGTTCTCTCCCTCTTGGAAAGTAAGAGAGTCCCCCAGGCACTTGCAGTTATACGATGACTGGCAAAAGGGACAGTGACTGGGAACTAAAAGATAGAAGTAACTTCCGTTCTATAGCAATGGCATGTCACCATTCATGTATGCTGCTTTTGAGCTATCTTGGAGGTGGCTCAAGCTGGCAAGTGAAATGGCTTTTTCTGCCTGTCTGCCTTAGCTGACCCCCAGACTACTGCACTTACACACAATCCAGTGGTCAGTGCTCAGCAGCCCTTCAGGAAGAAGTCCCAGGTCAATGCACCAGGTCAGGACTGAGCAGCACTGGCAGAACGGGGCAGAGAGTGCCTTGAAACCAGATTTGCAGGATGCATTGCGAGTGCCATCCACTGTGCTATTGCAAAGTTGCATAGGATTCTGTCCCAGCTGTGGGATGTGGCCAAGCCAAGGTATATGAGCCAAAAGCTGCCGAGCACTGACCTTTGCCAAGGGCACCTCTCCTATTTCCCCAACTTTCAGACCCTTCACAGGAAAGCAAAAGATTTCAAATTCATCAGAGGGGCCTGACAGAGTAACAAGAAGAAGTCAAGATACATTTAAGGCCTTTCTCTGTTTTTTCTAGGAGAGAATCTTTCTCACTGTGTCCAACTACATTTTCACAGCAATTTTTGTAGCTGAGATGACACTGAAGGTAAGTTGCTGGAGGTGAACAGCTCAGAGCCTTTTCCTAGTGTCAGGAGCAACAAGGTTCAAGTTTACTCAGCACCCTTCTAAAATCTCTCATTCTTTTCAGTATGCCAGTCCTTCTCTCTACCTCAGTAAAGGCAGATACTGCCTGGGGTTGTCCCCTCTTGTCAGGCATAGAGGCTATGCTTATCCTAGGCTTTAAATCCAAAAGGATCTTAGTATCTAGGAAGAATAGCTGGCCTTCAGGTATGAATTTTGTAATGATGTCAAATGTCCATTCCATTTCTCCTGGAGCAAGAATGGGGGAAATAGCAACAATATTAATAACATGATCTTAGTTGAGATAATTATTCAATAGGTGTCTAAGTACTTTTCAGCAATAGGGAAATCTTATTATTCCCCTCTTGTGATTGCGAGAGAGTCCTAAAATGGGATGCCTGAAGTTAAACAGCTGAAATTCATACCTGATTTACAGCCATGATTTGCAGGTTGTTTAGCTCTCCCCAAGGCCAGCGATTTCTGTAGCACCTACTGGTATTGAGAATTGCTGAAAATCAAACCACCCCCTTGAAGACCAAAGTATGGGTTTTGGTGCCCGATTTTGCCTCCCAGATGATCTCTGAACTGGGAGATTTGCCCTGGGTCTGTGGTATGGCAGGGAGAGGTTTCCTGTGTGTTCCCTACAGTGTCCTGTTGCTCAGGGAGGCAGAGGAAAGGTGAGAAGACATCATGGCCCTGTTAATTTTGGAGTTATGTGACGCCACTTTTCCCAAAGATGTTTTCCTTCATAGCCTTCCAGGTGAAAGGAAAAAATCATGAGATGACACTTCAGTGTCATGTGAAGTTGATAACCGTTCCCCATCCTCCCTTTCTCTCCATAGCTGCCCTCTACAAGGGCATTTAACCCCCATTTAACCCCCTCTCCTCTCCCCTCTCTTGTAGGTGGTCTCTCTAGGCCTGTATTTTGGGGATCAGGCTTATCTCCGCAGCAGCTGGAACATCTTGGATGGCTTCTTGGTCTTCGTGTCTCTCATTGACATTGTGGTCTCGGTGGCCTCTGCTGGTGGCGCCAAAATCCTGGGGGTGCTGCGAGTCCTCCGGCTGCTGCGCACCTTACGTCCACTTCGGTCAGAGCCCCACCGAGCCCTGCTCGGCCCCCTCTTCCTACCGGGCCCCCAGGAAAGGTCCCAGAGTCAGATCCTGCTGCGCCAGGCAAAATGTGGTCTTTGACAAGCCATAAGCCACAGGGAGGTTTCCCTTAGCCATACGGCTCTGGCCTTGGAGGTACCTAATGAAACAGCCAACCCATAGGACAGAAGAGGCTTTTTGGTTGCAGGGGAGTGATCCCCACTGATGGGTCACTGCGCAGGGAGAGCAGGGGTCCGCTGCTGCTGAAAATGCTTAGCTTAGGCCAAACATCCCTGCCCTATCCCCTTGTCACCCCTCCCGTTCCTTCCCTTCCAGAGTCATCAGCCGAGCCCCTGGCCTGAAGCTGGTGGTGGAGACACTCATTTCTTCCCTTAAGCCCATAGGAAACATTGTCCTCATCTGCTGTGCTTTCTTCATCATCTTTGGCATCCTGGGTGTGCAGGTAGGTTGTTACTGCCCATCAGACATGCCCCCATTCCTCCACCCCTATCATGGGCACCTGTACCCACAGGCGTTACAACAGTCGTAGGGAACCAAGCAGAGCAGAAGGGACCAGCAAGCCAGGAAGTTTTCTGCACCTGCCCTTCTCCATGAGCTGTCTCCCACCATATTGTCCCTGCAGCCTTTGGCAAGGACAGCCAGGTGCTCAGCCAGTGCAAGTGTTGTTGCATATGCAAGACAGGAGTTAATGCTCACACCTGGCAGGAGTTAGATCAGGGTTTGGGTCAGCATTATAGGGAGGGCCCAGGGCTGGCACAGAACAGGGCTCACCGGGCACATCCATGTCGCACCACGAGGGCAAGCAACTCAGTGCCTGGGTGCACAAACCCTGCCTCCAGTCAGCTCTGTTTCTCCCCCTTGCTCTGAGCCCTAAATCCACCCACAACCTTAAATAAATTTTTTTTATTTAATCCTCTTTATTTTTGGCTGTTGCATTGCAGAGGAGCAAGGGCGTGGGTGTTACTTCCATCTCAGGGAATGCGCTATACTTAGTCTGCTCTGATGCATCTGTACAAATGCACAATCCAGTACCTTCCATATGGGGAAAGGAGCCCTGGGCAGAAGAGCCACAGCAGTGCGGTGCAGCTTTGTGAAAAAAAAAAAAAGTATCTGAGAAGCAGGGGATGCTTTTTCTGGTTCTTTACCCTCAGATGAGATCTTCTTTTCCCATCAGCTCTCTCAGTAACTGGGAAGCAGGGAGGGGAGATTCTCTTGGGGACTGGAGGCTCTAATTGCACCCAGAAAGGCTGCCCTAAAGGCTGTCAGATGGTAAGGGCTTACAGTCACTGCTGGTCTGGGGCAACAGAGGAGGCTGAAAAGCCAGTGTGGGTTTACAAGGGTGGCCCTGGCTCCTTAACAATGTTTGAGCCTGTGCTTTATGTCACATTTGTGGTCCTCCCTACCTGTCATGCTCCACCTGGCTTGCAGCCCTGCAGCACACCCACCATCTCGGGAGCTTCTGCACATCCCAGGGAGCATGGGGAACCCTGTGGGGAAATGGGCTGATGGGGTCACTCCCCTCCTGCAGCTTTTCAAAGGCAAGTTTTACCACTGCCTGGGAGTCGACATCAGGAACATCACCAATCGGTCCGACTGTGTGGCTGCCAACTACAAGTGGGTGCACCACAAGTATAACTTCGACAACCTGGGACAGGTAAGTGTGCCCACAGGCCCTGTCTCAGATGGGAACCCAGCACAGGGTTTGTCTCTTCATATACGTACCCGTCCCTGGGGCACAGATGTAGTGCCTGGAAAGCCTGATCCCTGGGCCAGGAGGGGCGGTTATTTGGCATGGATATTCATGCAGAAGCTACGTCACTAGTAGGTCGGTATCAGGATGATGCTTACATATTGTGGGGGGAAAGAAAAGTGGTTGCAGCAGAGAGCTTTATTTTCTTTTTCCTCCTGCCATGAAGCAGATGTTCTTCACAACCTCTCTCCTCTGGTGGGTTTGGCTGCACGTGGCTTCCTGTCCCCCCCACCTCTCCTCCACAGAGGAAGTAGCAGGTTTTGATGTGTGCAGAGACAACAGGCAGAAAGAGCATTTCAATGTTGTGTGTGTTAGAGCGTAAACCCATGATTTTTTTTCCCAGATTGCCAGATGCCCCTGCTCCACATCTGCTTTGCTTTATATGTTGCAGGCTCTGATGTCCCTCTTTGTTCTGGCTTCCAAGGATGGCTGGGTCAATATTATGTATAATGGACTAGATGCTGTGGCTGTTGACCAGCAGGTAAGAAGATTTCCTTGTGAAAGGACCTTTTCCACTTTCCTCAGACTAGTGGAAAGCTGCTTTCACATCCTGCTTCAGACACCTCTTTCAAACCAAGTGTCCCTTTCAGGGCCCTTCTGAATCCTTTGCTCACCTATTTGCAAGGGGTCAGGGTCATGCCTGGTCCATGCAGGGAGGTGCAGCTGTGGGCTGTGCAGTCACCCTCTGCTCGGTTTGGATCTCACAGCGGGTGTTTATCCATTTGTAATGACAGAGCAACAAAGCCATGTGGCTTTCTGGGCATGCTGGCTCCCTCCTGACCCGTAGGTGGTTATTTTAATACCTTGCAAAGCAGAGACTGTCGGGCTGCTGCCCACTGCATCCTTATTCCTCTACTACTAAGGCAGTCACGTTGATAGTGTCCAGTGTAGGCACCTGCCATGGGATGTAGTCCCACAGGCTTGAACCTCAGGGATGATGCTCCATTTACCCCTGAACCTCTGCACAAAGTGCATCACTGTTGGCTTTGTAGGCTTTTTGTCAGGAGACCCAGTCAGAGTCAAGGCTTCCTTTCTCTCTGAGCCTGAATGACATTTCTGTTCTGGTCTCGTTGCTGTTTTGGCCACATATGGATGCGGTCTCTACTTGCCCTTGAGCCAAAGGTGTTCCTGGTGCCTGGACACCAATACTGGTGTTGTATTCAGCCTGTGGCTGGGGTTATGCCTGAATTGTGGGTGATTCTGCGCAGATGGGCCCTTGCCCTTGACTCCCACCCACTCCATCAATTGCCAGCTGATGCCAAAATCGAGTCAGCCAACCACAAGCTGCCTTGCCTGTACCCCCAGCTCTTCCCAGTCCACTCCCCTGATTTCCATAACCCCTCCATAACCTCCATCATTTACATACCACCTAGCATCCAACTGATTGACTGCCTCTGTTCTTCCCCCTTCCTCCAGCCGGTGACCAACAACAACCCCTGGATGCTCCTCTACTTCATCTCCTTCCTCCTTATTGTCAGCTTCTTTGTGCTCAACATGTTCGTGGGGGTGGTGGTGGAGAACTTCCACAAGTGCCGGCAGCACCAGGAGGCTGAGGAGGCACGCCGGCGGGAGGAGAAGCGGTTGCGCCGCCTGGAGAAGAAGCGAAGGAGTAAGGCACAGCCTAAGTGTTTGGTTGGTTCGTAGGCCAAGGTTTTCTGAGAAAAACCTTCTCCTCTTCTTTTTCTTTCCCAATGGACCGGTCTCCAAAATGCATCGCTTGTGGCCGTGCTCTCAGCCTTCCTCCTCGCACCACTGCCGTGTCGCTATGCACCTCACTGGGGCGGTCTGGGGGAGAGGGGTGGCTGACAAGGCCTGCTGAGACTCTGGGGAAGCCACTGGGATTTTAGCACCCTGCCCCTCAGGAGATAACTTGTACCAAGAATACCCTTGTGCACATGCTGGTATGCACTTTCGACACAAGATGTACATATGTCAGTGCATCTCCTGGGCTTGGGACAGTCCCACTTGGGCTTTCTGCAACCCAGATGGCGTTTGAGGGAAGACCTGGACAGACCATCCTTTGTGTTTAAACCCAAATGTAAAGAAGAGGGAGGGGAAAAAAAGAGGAAGACCGCTGTGTTTTGTTCTTGACTCTTTCCTTCAATGTTGCAGTGTTACTCCTTGGGGTCCCAGACCCTCTGTGATGAAGCAAGCCCTTTTCCTGGCGTTTCCGTCCTCTTCTGTATTACCTTTAGACAAAAATTGCAAAAGCATACTTGCCCCTGGAAATCTTCCCTGCTACCCCAGACTGATTGTTTTCTTCTGTTCATAGCCTGTGGGCATGCTTTCCCTTTCTTTGCTCCAGTTTTCCCCCTCTCTTCTGTGACACTCCAGGGCCTCTCCTGGAACCATCTGCTCCCTTTTATCATTTGTGGTCTTAATTTGTCAAGGCATGAAATGCTGATTTAGCACCATTCCCACAAACATAAGACTAACAGATTTTCTTTCTAGCGTTCCTCTCCTTGTCTTTTTTCTACTTATTTTTTCCTCACTTCTACTTTTCTCTATTTTGCATTTTTTTCCTCCTTCCTATGTCCCATATCTTTTACTTAATACTTTTCTGTTCTTTTTCTCTCCCACCTTCATTGCCTTTTCTTTTGACACCTATCACCACTCTTATGCCTGCCCCCTCCTCAGTGTTTCTTAACCATTTCTCTCTTTCTTCCAATTTCTCCCTAACTCTGCCCATCTCCCTCTTTCCACTGAAGAGGCACAGCGTCTGCCGTACTATGCTACCTATTGCCCCATACGCCTCCTTATTCATTCGGTCTGCACCAGCCACTATCTGGACATCTTCATCACTTTCATCATCTGCCTCAACGTGGTCACTATGTCCTTGGAGCACTACAACCAACCTGTGGTGAGTGAGATCATGGAGATAACTCCTGCTTCTAGTCATTATGTTATTTTGCTACAGCTCTCTGATGGCCACTGCCCACCAGCATAGGTAGGGCACTTGAGTGTCTCTAAAAGGTAGTGCTAAAACATTGCAAGAGTTAATGTAGTAGGCAAAGTTATGTGAAGAGTTTTGTACATATCTAGAAAGGTAGCCTTGACTCAAACACTTGTTATCCATTAAAATCAATAGGGAGGAGACATCTAAGCAAGATTTGGGCCCCTAGAAAGCATGATGCAATAAAGTCTCTGTGCTTTATATTATTAAGTAGGTATGTGGGTCATCCAAATTTAGCTGGCTGGTCTGCTTTGTGTGTTGCTCTGGATCCTAACAGGAGGAGTGGTGGAAGCAGCAATGTCTTGGGAGCTTCAGGCTTTGCATCAGATTTCCCAATGTCAGTCCAATTCTCCTGCCATGTGGCCTGACCTGAGAGGACTAGAGTGGCTGGTTGTGTGTCATGGGATAGGATGTCTTTACTGAGCCACCGTTTTTCCGTAAGAGAAGCTGCAGGACCAAAGCACTGAGCAGAGCCTCTCTCAGCTGCAGGGGTTGATCCCCAGTGAAGGGTCTTGAAGGCCAAACAAGTTTTCTACTTTGGTTGGGAAAGATCTCTCAGTATTCCTGGCAAAGCTCTAGATGCCTTTGGTGGAAAAAAAAATGTATGCTGCACATATCAAAGCAGATTTCTGCCTCCATATGCAGACAAAGTATTCATCATGACATCTGCCTGGTGGCATTTGAGTTTTCTCTTCAGGAGACCCTTGGTTTAGGTGACAGCTCTGGTGTCTGAGCAGATGCTGTCCAAGGTAGCTCAGGCTTTGATCAGGAATTGAATCTGTCTCTCCTCATTCAAATCCACTGCCAGGCTCCTCTGTTTCTTGCCCATCTTGCCGAACTGCCCGTCTTTGATCTTGCCCTTCTTGGTGCCCAGGCAGGAACTCTCAACCTTTATCTGTTGTCATCCTCACATCAGGCCTGAACAATTCACTCCCTCACTCCTCAGCTCCTTCTCCTGGAACACAGGTCCAGCCATGCCAGCCTGCTGTCAGGCTCTGCTAAAGAATCTTGCCAAAGTGCTTCAAACCCTTCCAGTACAAAGTGCCACCAGATGTGCCCACTGCTTACACTGGTCCTTGATAGTGGAGAAAGTGCAGCACATAAAAGAACCAGAAGCCAAACAACTAAGAGATATGACATATGCCTACCCTAGGCCAAAGCATAGGGGTGGTTTCTTCCCATCAGAAATGTATCTGCAACTGGAGTAACCTTTGTGCCTCAATCCTGGCTGATAGCTATGCCAGCTCCAATAACATGGTGGCATGCAGGTGACATGGGCTACTGGCAGAAGAGGAGGCTGATGGTACTTGGTGGATTCTCCTTGCAATAACCTCCTCCTCCCCATTATGCTGAGCAGTATAGGAGAAAGGAGGAATAACCGATCCTGAGAACAACATGTGGCAGAGGAGCCAGCTGATGGTTGCCTTTAGTAGGCAGCCTCCACATTGTAGTAGGCAGAAGTCATGGGCCAGCTTCCACACCTCCCGATGAATTCCTGGCACTCGCAAGGGTCCCCCCACAGGTTATCTACTTGATGTTGTCTTTGCCCCAATTTCTTACCCTCTCCTTCTGCTGGCAGTCCCTGGAGACCGCCCTCAAGTACTGCAACTACCTGTTCACCACTGTCTTTGTGTTGGAGGCAGTCCTCAAGCTGGTGGCCTTCGGTCTGCGGCGATTCTTCAAAGACAGGTAAGCAGAGGGTTATGTCAACTGCGGCTGTGAGACAAGTGATTTTGGGGTGGAGGTTTTGAGGATGGATCCCTATCTGCAGTGTGAGGTGGTAGCAGAGCACCCTGACTGCCTCCCAGTTCTGCACATCATGGACCCAGCCTCAGCCTGTGTGAGCCGCAATGCCTAGGCAATAGTAAGAGCTGTCCAAAAATTGCCTCTTGGTTGGCATCTGCTGGTTAGGCTAGAAAGCAAAGGAGGTGGGGTTAGATAGAGCCATTTTTTTTCCTGCCCTTGAGGCAAACTGGGAGCATGCTGAAGCAGAACGTATATTATGAAGCTGATTTGCGGTAGTAAGGCCGTAAAAACTTGAGCCCATTAGTCAAAGCATAGCACCATAGTAACACAGCTCTATGCTTTCAGATCAGGCTGGCTTGCCTCTGGCTGCTCAGGGTGTGTGCAGAGTGAATCTCTGTTTGTCTGCAAAAGCCCATATAGGCTGACTCAGAGTGGGGCCTTGAACTCACACATAAAGAAATATTTAGGTTGAAGTGGAGACAATTGACTTTCAGAGAAACAGAAAAAGTCCAGTTTCCTTTATTCTCTCCGATTTTTCTTCTTAAGGTGGAACCAGCTAGATCTGGCCATTGTGCTGCTCTCTGTCATGGGCATCACATTGGAAGAAATTGAAATCAATGCTGCTCTCCCAATTAACCCCACCATCATCCGGATCATGAGAGTGCTGCGTATCGCCCGGGGTGAGAGAGACACTAGCCAGAGGCAGGGGTGTGGGTGGCCATGGGTGGGACTTGGTGCCATGACTCATTGAGCAGTTGCTGTAGAGTCACGGGTTTGCCCTGTGCCGAGCCCTGGGAGGGAGGCAGGAGATGTGGCGAAGGACAGCCTAGAGGTTGAGGCTTTCTGGATTCCTTTAGTCAGGCATTTAGATGCACTTTTAACAGGAGGTGAAGGGCTAGGAGGGTGAGCAGACCATGCAAGAGCTAAACTTTCCCTCTTTTGCTTTTATGGGGCAAGTATGGTAGTGGTGGTTGGAGAAGGGGCCACCAAGCAGGTTAAAGTTTGCATGGGGGAGGACTGAAACTTCCTGGAGGTGGCCAAGGTGTGCTAAGCTGTCTTAACAGATGGTGGCTGGAGGAAGAGAAAGCAAAGGACAAAAAATCAAAGCAGAGGGAGAATTGTGATACACATTGCTGGGAGAAAGAGGGCTCTTGGCCAGACTGTCTCGGTGAAGCAGAAGAAGCCTGATAGGCATGGGTGGCAGAAAGTATTTTGTAAGAAGGAGATGGACTGGAGGAGAAGGAACCACTGGGGTTGTACAGTCAAAAGAAGTGGGAAAAGGGAGAAGGGGGCCAAGGAGGACAATCCAGGTTTTCTAGGATAAGGGAAGACAGGACATCTGTCTTGTGCTACTGCCATTAGTAAGTGAGACAAAGGATGGACCTTCTGAGCTCAATCTGAGTGACACTTCTCTTGTGCTTGTGACAGTCCTGAAGCTACTGAAGATGGCCACAGGAATGCGAGCACTGCTGGATACAGTTGTTCAAGCCCTCCCACAGGTAAAACAGACCAGCTCACCCAAAGACTCTCCTTTTCTGTGCCCATTTTCAAAAGGGGTGATTCTTGTGGAGTCTCAGAGGTGGTGTCTGCTGTGTTGTGCAGGCAACTGCCTGAAGGTGATGTCCAAGTTTTCATGTCATTCATGGGGGTACAGCTCTCCTCATATAGGTGTTGTCCAGGTTAGCATGTCAGTCACAGAGGTACAGCTCATCTCACATCTCTCTTCTCCAGTGGGTGAATGAAATAAGGCTTATTTCCAGGATGAGGGCAGATTTCCTCCCATCATGTCTAGCTAGTGTCTACCTGCTTGTGACTAGTCCCCAGCTCCTCTCTCCCCTCTCCATAAGAAGGGAAGAGTGACTGGCAGCCATTTCAGGAGGAAAGGAGGTCTTTGCATCTCTGCCTCTCTCACCCTTCCCCAAATTTTCTCCCTCCCCCCCCCCCTTTGATTCGCACTCCTATAACTCCTTTTCTTAGCCAGTGCCTCCCCCTTCCTACTGTCTTTTCTTCCTTTCTCCTTCTGGATCCCTTTGTGTTTCTGAGCCTCTCGTGTATGAGAAGCAGTGACGCACTTTGTTGTGGCTCACGCAGCCGGCAGTTAAGTGTCTACTGCAAGACAGCTAGACAGAAGGATTTCATGAGCTGTGAGCAGCAGCTGTTCCTGAATGAGATGCTGACACGGTGCTTTTACATGGGCTTCAAGCCCACTGTGAGGATCCTCCGTGATGGATGAGGAGCTAGGGAGACCGATCCCCTTCTTTTTGGATCCTTGAGAGAGAATTGTTAAGCAAGGAGTAATGGCATCAAATGGCTCTACTGATCATTCATCAGACTATTACCCTGGCAGGCTCCGAGCAGGCAGCTATATTGCATGATATCAAAATGCACAGGCATTTGTCAGTTGATTTATCAGCTAATGTGCCAGTCTCAGTGACTGATGCAGAGCTGAGAATCAATCTGAAAACAGCATGAGTAGTCACCCAAGGAGTTTACTTCTGATGTTGGTGACAATAAATGTCAATCTGAGTTAGAAGAATCTTGTGGCACAGAAGCACAGAGGGAAACACTGTGATCTTTTATGGATCCTGAGCTTTATCTGATCTCCTGTGCTTTTTAGTTATTTATATTTGTTAAACAATAGTAATTCGTGCTTTTGTCTAATAATAATAATTACGTAATTAATATGTAGGATATATAATAATATTGTCAACCAGGATAGTTGGGGGCTGAGATACACTGGACAATGGAAGAAACAGGAGATTACGGGTGGTGTTATAGCAGGCAGCTTTGGGACAGTAACATTTATTAGTTCTGGCTCTGCTGCCCCAGGCTGGCTTAGTGCAGTTTATTTGCACCTTGCTCTTTTCTGTTCCATGAGCCACAACAGCCGATTTTTCTCAGGCAAGGATCTGGAATGGAGCAGGTCTCCAGATCCAGTATCTGCATGTCTGTAGCATATTTATTCTGCATCCCAGATAAATGCCCACAGGTATTAAGAGCTGGCTGAAGTAGTATCCAGAAGCCCTTGGTAAGAGGACTCTGCACTATATTTGCACTTAAATGGTGAGACTCAACATCTACACCCAAAGTATAGAGAACAAATAAGAGAGGAGGAAGTGTTCATATCCTTGTCATGCAGATGGAGAAACTGAGTCATCAGGCAGTCAAGTATTTTGCTCAGGATGGCAAAACACAAAGCTGGGACCTCAGTTCAAGCCTCCGAGCCCTGCTTTGGTCCTAGCCGCCAACCACAAGTGCGTTCTTCTATACTTTATCAATTCTGTCTTTTCTGTCTCCCATTCACCTGCAGCTCCTTTGCTAACCAAGATGGTAGGTCAGGTCTTTTGGAAGTCATTAATATCTTCCACAAAACACTCACAAGCAGATGTCTAAAGGTCTGGCCTCTAGGTATTCCCTGGAATACAAACAGTGCTTAATCCTTACAGCATCAAAGCCTGTGATCTATCTGCTTCCTATTGACTGGGTTTTGCTTCCTTCTGTAACAGGTTTGCTTTGTTTAATAATGTTATATAACAGAGGGATCCAAAATCACTCCATAGTTAAAGTTATGTAAAAATCTGCACTTAAAGCAGGGCTAAAATCCCCCAGTTTCAGTGTTAAAAGATCTAATTTAGTCTCCATATTTTACACACTGAGTCTTCAGGGGACAATTGAATTATCTGTAGTATTATTCTCCAAGATTTATTGGCTTTGCCAAAAGAAGCAGTTTAAAATAAGCTGTCCTTTCCCTTGCACTTTTTCCTCCTCTTGACCTTTCTCTTTATGTTCCTAGAGCACAGACTCACATCAGGGATTTTGGCTTACTAATGGCATATAAGGCGTCTCCAGTTGTCCTGTTCCGCTTCCCTTCCTGTCTTTGTTATACTGCAACAGTTCTTAATAGTGAATAGAGCTTTAATTTTAAAGAGCCTTTTGGAAATGTAGCCCTTAGCTAAATTTTATTAAATTATTTTTCTTAATGCTCTGTAGACACAGACCCAGAGGTGTGTGTTCACAGCATTTACTATGATGTCCAATTTAGTCATCAGAAATAATTCCTTCTACTGAGTATGTAGCGAGCCAGGATCTGGCAGCCCAGGGAAGTGGGTGGGCTGAATCATTTATTTCTCTCCCGAATTTGGATGGCACAGCAGTTGCAATGGCTAAATTAGACTCCTGAATTGGATGATCCTAACAAAGGCCCAGTGACCACATGCACCAGTTAGGTTCTTAATTTTTCTCTGACTTCTACTGCTCCACCACCAGTGTGCTAACTGTTACTGGCATTTTCTGTTACTGTTCAGCTTGGCTCTTCCAAACCCCCCTCCTGCTCCTCACGTATAGCCCAGCTGCCCACATGCTGGGAGGCAGGAGACTCAGAGGCAAGCAGTGATTTGGGAGAGGGAGGACTTAGGGGAAGTGTCGATATCGCTGGTGGCACTGCTGCCTTTGTGCACCACAAAGCAGCTATGCTCGCCTTGAGGGGTTTCCAAACAGCAGCTGCTGGAGGCCCAGAAATAAGGCTTTGACCTATTATTCCTGAGATGCAAAGGAGGCTCTGCTTCCTCTCTTGATTCCTTCGTAGGCTTGTCTTCTCTCTTCTCCTCCTCCTCTCCATAAATTTCAAAAGTTACCCTTTACCCTTCTTTCTTCCCACCTGCCTACTGCTTCCACAAGCCCTGCTTTAACATCTACGTGTACCTGGTGCTTTGCCCCACCATGCTCTGCCTGGTTCATAGCGGGCATTGGTGTGCCTGTGGAGCACTGCTGCTGTGCTTGTCGTGTGAGCATATAACTTCAAGGGACTTGAAGTTGGTGGGGCATGTAGCACTGCAGGACATGTCTGTATGCTGTAATCCATATCTTCTCCTTGATCCAGCCAAACTGGCTTCACCCTCTGTGCCCCTGCTCCAATGTGCTTGTCTTCACCTGGCCCAGACACTGCACATTTTAGTCAGCCCTGGCTATAGCTTGTGCTGAAGTGGAGGCAACTGGGAAAAGAGTATCCTTCAAGTCCAGTTGCAACCAGTTCCATCATTGTGATTTCCCAAGTGTTGAGCAATTGTTTGGTTGCATTTGTACACCGGGAATTTGCTGATGTTCTCTTCAGGCTTTGAAAGACAGAAACACTTGCCTATACAGATGAAATGGTCTTTGGGGCAGGCTGACCATGCTGTTTGCTTTCAGGTGGGAAACCTCGGACTCCTTTTCATGCTCCTCTTTTTCATCTACGCTGCTTTAGGAGTGGAGCTCTTTGGAAAACTGGGTAAGTCTCAGACAAACCACACTCCAGTCTGAGCTACAGTCCTACTGGGAAGCTGAGGTTTCTCAAAATCAGTACTTATTGAATAAAGGGACTGAATTACTTGATGGCCTTTATTCTCCCTTGTGTGTAATTGATGTAAGAGGAATTTCCCTTTAAATTGTTATTGTCCTAATAGCCTAACAAAGTAATAGTAGTGTCTGGTTTGTCTTTCATTCTTGAACTTTTGCTTTTTCTGCACTGCCTACATTGATATTCCCTTCAAGATTACAAGAAAAACTCAGGGAAAGTTTACATCTCTTGCCATGGAATATTGATCAAGAAGAAAGGCAGCACAATGGCAATTGGGAGGATACCCCTGAGCAACTAAGTTACACTGCCTGATATCCCGGGGCTGGGCCATCAGGGATTTTTCTGTATTGCTGGGCAACATCCAAATGTTGGGCAGGGTGCTGATGCCATTACCTGAGGTGTCCAGACTGTGAGAAGCCTGAAGTCCCGTTCCCCAGTTCCTGCTGTTGATCTCAGAGCTGGCAGTGTGTCCTCCACTGATAGCTGCGATCCCCTTCCTTTCAGTATGCAATGATGAGAACCCCTGCGAGGGCATGAGCCGCCACGCCACCTTTGAGAACTTTGGGATGGCCTTCCTCACACTCTTCCAGGTGTCCACAGGTGACAACTGGAACGGGATCATGAAGGTAACTGGGACTCAGGGGTGTGGATGTTCTTATTGTGGGGGAGGAGAAATTCTGATGTGTGCTCTGTTCAGCATTGCTTGGGCTAGAAAAGGGAAGGAATGTAGCAGCTGGGCTACTAGATAAGGTCCCTGCTTGGGCCAGAATGTCCTTCCCCACCATGGTAACTCACACCTTGGGCTCATCTAGTCCTACAGACACCTGGCTGAGAAAAGTGCAAATTCTCTTTGGGAGGAACAAGAAGAATGTCCAGGCTAAGAGAGAATATCCCATAAGGCCTGTTATCAAAGCTGAATGTGGGTGCATTGGACATGGCACCCATCTGCAGAGCTACCAGGGCAATCTGAACTAAATACTTCCTTCCATTAAAGGACATGGAGAGAGGAACGTTCTTTGAGCACATATGGTGCTTTTGAGTCTGAGTAGGAGAAGGCAGTACCAGACTGCTCATTTTTGTTCTTGCTCACATGTGTGGGGCTACAGTGGCAGCAACATGTGATCGTCTGGAAGTAGTTTGCTCTGTATACCTTTGGACATATTTTCTTTGAAGCAAAGAGCACATGATTAGATAGTGTCAAGGATTTTTGAGGACCTCATGATCCCAGTGATAGAAATGTTTGCCTTGTTCTTTCCATTTGCATCAGTGTTTTTTGACAGAAAGAGCAACCAAGCTTGTATTCTTACTTTAGTCCTTCCTTCCTTCCTTCCTTCCTTCCATCATTTTGTCTCAAACCCAACTTCCCCTCAAGGATACCTTGCGTGACTGCAGCCATGATGACCGGAGCTGCCTCAGCAACCTGCAGTTCATCTCCCCACTGTACTTTGTCAGCTTTGTGCTCACAGCCCAGTTTGTCCTCATCAATGTGGTGGTAGCTGTGCTCATGAAACATCTTGACGACAGCAACAAGGAGGCCCAGGAGGATGCAGAGATGGATGCTGAGATTGAGCTGGAAATTGCGCATGGGCTGTGCTCACGCAAGTCAGGCTCCCTGAAGTCAAGACAAAGAAAAGGAGCAGGAACAGGGGGAAGCAGTGGGAGAACAGATCCTGAAGGACGTCTATGCACGAGATGTTACTCTCCAGCACAGGTAAGTACACCTTTGAGCTTACCAAACAGACTGCAGCAAGTAGCTGTGGGGAGAAGCTGGGCAGCCTAGATGACTGTGGCCTTAGCAGTAGCAGATAGACTCTTCCACCTCAGGGTGAAAGGTTTGCTTTCAGCAATGGACTTTTGAGTTGGTAGTATTGTGTGGGGACAAGGTTGTGACAGCAGCAGGTCCTGTTCATTGTCATCATGGTGTAGGAACCTGAGGGCCAGCAGAGGAGGGATGGAGCAGATCTACTAAAGGTGCGTTAGGAGCAAATTTGACAGGGGAGCTCAGGAGGAGAGCGCAGGGGAAATGACGGATCAAGAGTGAGGCACTCCAGCAGAACTGGAAGGGAGGCATGAGCAGTGCCATGGTGCACTGACAGTGAGTGAAGACAGTCCCTCCTTTTTCTCTTTTTTTTTTTTTTTTTTTTTTTTTGCATTGAACTCCGGCACCTTTACACATCCCAAGGAGCAAATGGTCCCCCAGTGACCCTGTGCAGGTACCTGCAGAATAAGGTGCTGCTCCAGACAAGTCAGGGTGGAGAACCCAGACCCAAATTCACGTGAAACCTTGAAGCAAAAAACCTCGGCATTCTTAAAATGATCTCTCCCATCCTCCCCCCTTTCTTGTCCCCTAGGAGAACTTATGGCTGGACAGTGTCTCTTTAATTATTAAGGACTCCTTCGACGGGGAGTTAATGATCATCGATAACCTATCGGGCTCCGTCTTCCATCATTACTCCTCGCCGGCCATGTGCGAGAAGTGTAACCATGACAAGCAAGAGGTAACCTGCGTACGAGGATGTGTGAGGGGACTTTCCCCCCAAGACCTGCACACCTACACCCACATGCCCGCAGGTCGTCCGATGTGTGCTCCTGGCTGTAGATTGTGTAGACAGAGAGCTTGTTGACTTGTGTTTGTCATCTGTCATGAATCGCTATGTCTACAGTACAGGCCTGCCCTCCTTAGTCATGGGGGGATGTTTGAGGTGGTGGAAAGGTGAGATGTGCCAGGACACAGGTCAGGAGGACTGAATGAGCTGTAGAGAAATGACTCTGAAGGTGTCCTGGCAGCTCTTGTTGTGTTCAGTTCTGCAAGAAAAGCAGAGGTTCAAGCTCATGTTGTATGGAAGACTCAAAGGACCTTATCCCAATGACAGCACTCAGGAGTGATTCAGTGGGAAATTTAAGCATGTGTTTTGTCCTAATTTTAAGCATGTGCTTGCCTATTCCTTGTTGAGGTTGATGAATTAAGCACGTGCTCAAATGTCTTGTTGAATAGTCACCATCTGTGAGCAAGGATTGGTTTGTGGTGAAAACCAGTTAATTAGTTTCAGCAAAAACTAAATAAAAATGGGTCCACTGAGAAAGTTTGAGAGTCTCCTGATTTAGAACCTGTTAGTTGACAAATGGGCTGTTCCTAAGAGCAGGACACCAAATGGCTTAGACGTGTGCTTCTAAAGTTAGTAGATGCTTGGGAAAACTACTTCCTAAGCAATTAGTCTTTTCAGGTTGTGAAACTTCAGGAGCAAAGTAGACTGGAAGAAGTTAGATGAGTAGAAGAATTAATTTTGTTTCTGAAATAATTTTATTGTATTTATGTGCTATGATTATGGTCAGGCTTGTAACAGTAGCGTGGCTCATCTGACAGTAAATAAGTACATCACTGGCAACCTTCATCATCTCCTTCCCCGTAACTAATTTGATATGTTGCTATTCCTTATAAAGAAACCAGAAAACTTGGGAAGAGAGCTCTCATTCACTGATTGCTCTGTCCATGTTTGAAGAAAACAACATTTTGTTGGGCTTCAGATGCCTAATTCTGATGCTCTAATTTTTTTCAGCTTTTCCCCTGCTTGTCCCCTAGCTTCCTTTTGAAAGTATCAAAATGCGAACGTTGCTGTAGTTTATCAGTACTGCAACACTTCACAAATGGATACTGCATTCATGTAGCCAAATAACTAGTTTTCAGTTAACTGCAATTTCCACTGCTTTATGTATGTCCTTATATTCAGCAGTTGGTGCTCAGCCTTCTCAGAAAAATTAGGTCTTCTAAGGCATTTCAGAGTGATTACCCAGAAATTAGGTAATTTGCGTTTGAAAACCTTCCAGACAGTCTTCAGTATCCTGCCTAGGAGTGAAGACAACAACAGATTTTCTTACCTTTCCAGCAAGGAAAAATCTTCAAGTGCAACCCACCGCCACAGTGAAGAGTTTAACAGAATAATCACAACCAAAGAACTATTCTTAGATCATATTTTCTAATGGCTGTTATAGAGCCATAAATTATTTTTCAAAATTGTTATTTCAATATATCTAAAATGTGGAATCAAAAAGAAATTATCTGTATCTGCAGGAAAAACTTCAGTAGTAAAATGTAGATATTTTATTTCTGATCATATGAATCAAAACTACAGCTCAGGATTTTAAGTCACGGTTTATCATGACCTTCTCTTCATATTGCATAGTATGAAAACCATTGAGGAAATTCCAACAGGAAATCACTACGTGGAGTCACAACTAGGCTTGTCCCAGCACTAATACCAGCAATGCACATAGTCATTAAATTAGAGTGTACTCTGGTACATCAACATATCCAAATGTGCATTGTACACATAGAGAGAATTGTACTATCTCAGAAGCAATCGACAGCAAGTTATATAGGCAAAACAGTTTTTATCTGATCCTATTTGATACATGTGGTTCGAATAAAATAGTATGCTTGCTGCCCACCAAATCACCTTAACTCTGCCCTTTTGACAAAATTTGCATATTAGCCAAAAATGTTCACTCCCATTTCATTTGTAGTTTAACCCGTCAAGATGCTGAGCACAGTGGATGGACACAACACTTAATGTATGCTCAAAGTTATCAATATGTGCTAAGCTTTTTGTTATATTGAGTAGAAGCGCTCAGCATCTTTCCCAGTTGCGCTGCTGGCATCTCATTGTCAAACCAATTGTTTGTACAATTAAGGATTTTTGTAATCATGGCTCTGTTTTTAAAGGTATGTTGTATCTGCAGCCAGTTATTTTCTAAGGGATATGTGTGTGTGGTTCAGTGTCTCAGGCTGATATCCCTGGCAGTTTTCATGGATTGTGTTCCTAGTGAACAGCCCCTTCTCCCCCCACTGCAGTTTCTAAAAGTTTTGTTCCTCATCTGTATCCAGAAGATGTTTAAATATTCTGCACTAAAGGAAGCTATAAGAACAAAACATCTTTTTTTCATGTGGCTAACCTCTTCTCTTGTCATTGCTTTCCTTTCACTTTTGGGCTGGTTGACAGTTAGACACCTGTGTATAGGTGGCTGATAGTGTGTTTAGCCAGTGGCAGGAGTTTGCCAGTGAGCAGCAGTGAACTGTGTTCCCACACATGAAGTTTATCTATTCGTGACTTTGTTGATTATGTTTTTTGTGTAGATCCCAGGGTGGACAGTATTTGTGAGCAAGTGGTTCAGTGAAGAACAGACTATTCTGGCTTTTGTTGAAACCCTTTTTTATGGACAGAGAAGGTAGTCACAGATGTTATTACATTTCACGCTCGCATCTCTACAAGCACAGCTGTAAGGCTGTTCTGGTGTAACAAGCACTTAGGCGAGTAAAGGATGAGTACGCACGTTAAGTGGGACTGAATGAAGACTGTGTTTCTCTGCACAAGTAGTTGCTGACTGGTGGCTGTGTAGCGTGCTTGACATAACTTCATTGTGGCCTCTCCGGTGCATTCACACTCTGAGCAGCAGTTGTCGGTTTTGGACTCTCTTCATGGTTGAATGGCACCATGTTCCTGTGTCAGAATAATATCCCAAATAAGGATGTCATTTCTGCCCTTTATTTAAATCCATCTCTAGTTTTCCATCCTGTTTATTCAAAGTGCATTATCCCTTGGATTGAGACCTCTTCCAGTCTCTGGCATTGGTACAAGCCACTAAACTCCCAGCTCGAAGGAATCATCTCTCCAAATGTTCCATCTGCTCTTATAGCACAAAAGCTGTACCCGCCTCTTACAAACTCAAGCACAGGGGAGGACAAGATAAATGGCCAGGAAGCAAGCTGTCCTGACTGAGACAACTCAGAATATAGCTCTCAAGAGTCAAATGCTAGTGGTGGGAACTGGTGGGACTCTAGAGACCAGTGATGGAAAGCCAAGCAGAGGGGTGACAGGGCAGCTGCTTAGGCTACTAGAAAAAGGAGATGTTTTTCAGGCATAGTGGGAAAGAGATGTCAGGCAGAGGGGAATTGAAAGCTTGGAGTAAAGAGGATGGGAGAAGGGCACATGCAGTATGAAACGGGCCAAAAGATGAAGCAAGGTCAGGCATGGGACTGGAGTGGAGCTGAGGCACAAGGATGAGAAAGATGCAGTGGTCAGACTTGGTTTCAGAAAGGAAGAGAGCACAAGTGGGTGGGAGGGGTGAGTTTAGGGATGTAGAGCAGGATGGGAGATGGTGTTAGCTGAGGTCTTGGGTAGGTTAGAGGTGAGGAGAGAGGGAAGACACAGGGAAGCTGGAGGGAAACAGGGTTTCAGTGATGAAGGTAAGAGAATATGAAAAGCATGATACTGGCATGGACTGCAAGAGGCATGAATATCCCTGGAATGAAAGCACTTTCATGTTTAAACAAGGCTGTCTGTGGCGCCTTCAGAGAGGGGTCCACTCCTCATCCCCCAGCAGAGCAGACTGCCTTGTCACCGGTCTGAGGGAGCGCTCTCCCCCCCGGCTTTACTTGCAAGGCCTTGTGCCAGCCATATCGCTGGGACAGATTCAGGACTCCTTCTTCCAATTCTGACACGAAAGGAGCATGGACTGGTGGTGCACTGCTTGCAAATCATATGTTCAACCTTCCTTAAAAAGTGGATTCTCCTGCCTAGCCCAGGTCTGGGTTAGGCAGTACCTGATGTATCCAAGGAATATAACCTAAAATTGATCTCAGGTCTACAGGCCTTCACTTATCCACCATAAACAGCGACTGCTTGAAATGTGGATGCCAGGCATGACCTGTGACAGCTCCTTTCCCTTCCTGCAGGTCCAGCTGGCTGAAATGGAAGCCTTATCTCTCAACTCAGACAAGTCCTCTTCCATCCTTCTAGGAGATGAGTCAGACAATCGCAGCACTTCTCAGCTGAGTCCTAAGGAGATCAAGGTTAGCCCCAGCCAGTCGTGGGCATGTTGCACCGTGCTCTGTATTTCTGCCCCTGCTCATTTGAAGTGCTCTGTGTTTATCCAAATGTCCCTGCTGAGGTATATTAATTCTGGTCAGTTTTCAAGAGCTTCTCTATAGAAACATATCGTGGAGAAGGATTTGAGGAGAAAAAGAGAGATGTAAGTTTTTGAAAGTTCTTTTCGCTCCTGTCAGTAACTTTCTCTGAATGAACCTAAATTTAGGGGATTCGGGCTGGAAACCTGAGCATGTCTTCCCTAGCTTGAAGGCATCTTCAGAATCAGCCCTTCCTGAGGCTTTTACAAGTCTGCTCTGTCATTTGCCATTAAATTTCACAAGTCTTTGTCCTCACTTATTTTTTTTCCAGCAGGATGGCCAGGGCAGCCCTGACTCCAATGGGGTAGGTGATCTGGGGGAATGCCTACTCCCAATATCCAGTGCAGATGGCTCTACAAACCCAGACAGTTACCTGTGTGAAATGGAGAAAACTCCTTTCAACTCAGTCGAGTCTTGGTTAAAGCATGAAAGCACCAAAGGTGAGCATGGCTCTCATAATTTTCTAGGTCTGCTGAAAGTGTGGGTTGGTTCAGCTCATCTGCCTTTCTCCTGCCTTCCCCCTGCCAGGAATAGAATTAATGTGACATGGGGATGCACTAACCAAGAATTAGCTTTCAGTATGCCAGTCTTCGGGAATAGGGTGAGGAGCAGTTCCTTCTTTTGCTGCTAGATCTTATATCCTCCCTCAGACTTGCCTGTGTGAAGTATCATAAAAGAGCCGATTCCCATTCACAGTAGTGCACCCATGCATGGTCAGAGAAGAGTGGGGACAGACAGCCCTGACCAGCCAGCTGGATGAACTGTGCTCACTTGGCATGGTAAAACATTGCTGCCCCCTGAGACCAGGCTTCTCAGGTACAGGTTCAGGGAATGTAATACGTGTCTGCTCTCGGTGGAAGTGCTCCAGTTCTACTCTTGATCATTCTCTGGCCTCCTGTGGTCCTCAGGTTTCCCAAATCACCAGTTTATTTATCTCACTTCATCCCTTGCCTTGCAGGATCTGGGATGAAAGTTCTCTGGCAATGATATATAGTTGAATCAAGGCCTTACAGCTCAGCATTTTTCTGTGAGAGCAGCAACAGAAAAGGCAAGCTGGGCTGTTGCTTTATGGCTCTGAGCTGTGTTAGATCTTCCAGGTCTGGCACAGATTTTGGTCCTTGTGTAGAAAGCAGGACCCATGGTGTGAACACCAGACTGAGGCTTCTTGGCCAGGAACATGTGTTACTAAATATCCTCCGTATACTGGACTTGCAGGAACCTTGGTGTAACAGCAGCAAAGGCACCAAAACAAATTGGAAGACTCTTCAACTTCTTTTTTTTTTTTTTCCCTGTTTCTGTTTTCCTCTCCATTTATTTTGGTGCTTTGTCAGTCCCTTCCAGCCCCTTCTCTCCAGGTCCGTCTTGCCCTCTGTTACCTGTAACAACAGAGTTTTTCCACCCAGCCATCTCTGCCACCCAGACAGGGCCTGAGAAAGCCTCATGTCCACGCAGCCTTCCTAAGATCTCTCTGCAAGGCTCATGGGCATCACTGAGATCTCCGAGTGTGAACTGTTCACTTCTCCACCAGGTGAGGACCTCCGCTTCCTTATACTGGGAAAGCTTGATCTTCACATCACACCAAAACAGAGGGGGCTGAATGGGGAGGAGGGCAGAGGAAGGAGAGAGGCAGCTGTTGTCATGGGCTGGATGACCTCTGGATCTAGCCTGTTGGAGGAGCACAGTGGACTGCAGAGTGCAGGAAGGAGGAGAGAGGGTTGTATAGCAAAGGGATGTTGTATAGCTCTCGCCCCCTGAAATCGTATGTTCTGCTTTGGATCAAAAAATAGTTTGACAGCTACAGCTAGCCCCACATGAAGATAAAATCACATCACCTTTTAGCTCACCCCTGGTTCTTCTGCACCAAGTGCATAGCAGACGCCTGCATGCACAGCAACCGGAGTGTGAGCCAGGGAGATGGCAGCCACACAGCCTTCTCGGCTCCTCATAGCACCATGACTCTAGATCATGCACCTTCTTGGTTGGAACAGGCTTCTCCCCACCTGCCTTCTCCAAAGCCCTTCGTGCCACATCCACACACCGCATCCCTGAGCTCGCTGTTTTCCCCTGCCTAATTAGCTCTTACATCCCAGAAAAGTATTTCTGAAAAGGCAGCTATTTCTCACTAATGAAAGAGAAGAATAAAAGTGTTGAGGGAAGATCAAGTGTCTCTGAAGAGCAGAGGAGGCAGACATGAAAGTCCAATAGAGATCCCTCTCATTGTTCTTGGAAGATACTCCATGAACAATTCCTGTTTGAGGAGGAGAGGGACACTCTATTCCAGACAAACTAAAAAAAAAAAAAAAAAAAAAAAAAAAATCATATGTTATTCGGTTCTGTGTGACAGACACTGTTGGCACAATACAAATGTGTATAAATCCACCAAGGATAAATTTAGCCTCATGCTGAGACCGCTGAGTTGTTGCAGTGTTGAAACTTCTGGTGTTAGTTTAGACATGAAGAGAGAGCTCTGGAGCTGGCATACCACTGGGGCAAAAGTACTGAACTGTTGTAAAGGAGAAATTGGTAAACAACTGGTTGATTGGGTGATGCGCAGGCTGTATTAAATAGCTATGGTTCAACCGACCGCTTCCAGTCCTATATGCATCATTCCCAGTGCTGTGTCCCAGTGACGATCTCATAGAACAGACCAATTTCCTAGAAACAAATGAAATGCAGATTAATTAACTGAGCCCCGATACAAGGAAATTAAGACTCTTTCCCCTTCCTGCTGGAAGGGGACCTTACCTTTCTGCCCTAAATACCATCATTGCCACTAGTGCTGGTCAGAAGAACCATGAGGCCTCTTTTCTGTCCCCAAACATTGCTGATTTTTTAATAAGCTCTATGTACAGAGCCTCATGTCTATGTACAGAAGTCCTATGATTTCTGGCCAGCTGGTGGTTTTGATGTGTCTGCAGCCTGCATGGTAGGTTCACAGGGAATCTGAGAGCGAGGACCCGCAGGGAGCCTCAGCTTCGCTGCCATGTGAACCACCAGTGGCTAGGGACAACCCAGCAACAGGGGCTGCAGACTCACAGACCCAGCACCCCTTCCCTTTGGTTGGACCATTTCACATGGGAGGGGAAGATTCATCCTAGAGCAAAATGAAATCAGAGATCAAAATATTGAAACCTTTCCTCCTCCTCCAGAAGGGAACACCCTGGGCAAGTTGCATGGCTGGTGCTTTGTAGAATTGCTCAGGTAGCTGCCCTCTCCAGAAGAGGAAAGTGAGAGAGGAATTGGAGTTTTTCCCCTTTTTCTGTAATTGTGGTTTATTTTCACACACCAAGGTACTCAAGGGGAGAAAAAAAAAAAAAAAAAAGGAAAGGAAAAAAAAGGTAGGGGCAAAGTCTCTTGCCCCTTGTCTGTCTCTTTCCTGAGAACTGTGTTTTCACACTCCTGGTCCGCAGGCCCCTGAGAGCGATACCTCGCTGGACAGCCGGAGTAGCAGCTCGGTGGGCAGCCTGCAGACCACGCTGGAGGACAGCCTCAACCTCAGTGACTCTCCCCAGTGCACCCTGGACCTCCCGGTGGCTCTGTGCCCCATGCCAGCTGCTGGCAGCCAAAGACCCCTGGCAGCCCCTCTCTCTCCTGCCTCCCGCCGCCGGAGCCTGCGGGGCCGAGGGCTCTTCAGCCTGCGAAGTATCGGTCGTCACCAGCGCAGCCACAGCAGCGGTGGGAGCACCAGCCCCGGCTGCACCCACCATGACTCCATGGACCCCTCGGATGAGGAGGGGGCGGGCAGCAGCCTGCGGGGGGGAGGCAACAACAGTGAGCCCTCGGAGACCCTCAGTAGCCTCTCACTGACCTCCCTCTTCTCACCCCCGCCACCAGGGCTGACACTGGTGAAGAAGTGTAGCAGCACCAGCAGCCTCCATGCCAGCCCCTTGCCCCGCCGCCCTGCTGCCCACCACACCAAGCCCTTCTACACCGTTGACCCCCGGGGCTTCCTCTCAATGCCCTCCTGGGTGACAGACTTCTGCAAGGACACCCCCACACCCAGGGAAGGAGAAGAGCCAGATGGCCCCAGCAGACTGGGGACAGGGGACCACAGCTCCCCACTCCCATCTGAGCTGGAGCTTGGCGATGGAGTCAGCAAGAGGAACAGATGAGGGTCCCTGGAGTACAGGGAGGGAGCGTTCGGCCGCCGGCATGGGGAGCATGTTTCACTAGTTTCTCCCCAGCAGCAGTTCCAAAGGATTTGCAAGAAAAAGAACCAGGCAAACAAAAATTTATAAATATATATATATACATAAATATATATATATATATATATATATAATAAATACTCTGGTACCGTACCTCAGAGGCATGGGAGAGTGCAAGCAATACGGGAACAGTCCTGCCTGAGGGCAAGACTTGGACCATCACCACAGAGACTATAGTGACGAGAAAAGGCCATGGGGCTGGGAGGGGCATGACCCTCCAGCCAGGTGACTGCAGCGTGGCAGCTGTTTAGTTATATACATATACAGAGAGATTGATTTATTTATTTTTTTTACCGAGAGATTATGAATTTCAGAAAGTGCTAAGGAGGAACAAGCAAACGGGGGCTGAAGGAGGTGCTATGCCAAACAAGGAGGGTGGGGGCAAAGGGAAGGGAAGCAGGGTGAGCAGCAAGGGAAGAGTGTCTGGGGTTTGCCTTGCCTGTTTCTGGGAACTTCCTTATCGTCCATGCTTCCATTTCAAACATTAAAAATTGTGGGCCAGGTCTTCAGGTCGAGTGTAAATTGGAAAAACGCGATTGTGCGCTTCTGTCGGTGTAAAGCAGCAGAGCTCTGGCTTGAGGTGTGTTCACGCTGACTTACACCATGTGAAAATCTGACCCCAGCAGCAGGGAAAAGCAAACAGGCATGGAATATGGGAAACGTTTTGAGGTGAAAAGCCTTGCTTTGAAGGGAGTGTGTGAACACAGCAGGCATGCTCATGGGAGGAGGGGATGGGGGCTACATGGCATATTTTTGTTGGGTTTTTGTTGATTTGGGGTTGTTTTTTTTTTTTAATTTTCCAAAGAAAGAAAACTACTAAAGGAAAAAAATTACAAGATACGTGGGAAAATTTGGAGTGGGAGAGGTTAGGGTAGAAGGGGAGGGGGAGGTGAAAAAAGGGAGAGAAAGTTGAACTTTTCCCCCTTTCATTTGCAGTAATTGTGATATTTTATTTTAGAAGCCCAAAGGTGCAAAAATCGTCTCTAGAGAAACCTATCTGTTATTTTTGTATCTATAGCTATATATATTAAAAAAGAGAAAACCTAGAATTTTAAAAAAGACAAATAAAAGCAAAGGGAGCTTCAACAACACAAAACGTAGTCAGTCCCCTGGCCGAGGGCTAACCCTGTTCCAGGTCCCAGCAGGAAGACCCTACAAGAACATCCTCAGCTCGGTGGCGGCTCTGCCTCCTCTCCAGCATCACCTTCATCCTCTGGCGTTTTCCTGATTTGCATCCGTGTAGCTGGGACCAGAGTCCTGCTCAGTGCCAACCACAGACATGGAGAGCAGGGAATACTGGCATGTGCGCACGTGTGTGTGTGTGTGTGCACGCAAATGTAAGGATGTTTATGTGTGTTGTGTCCAGGCTAACTGGCTCACTAGGCTGGAGAGACGGGGGAGAGGGAGAAGGAGAACTGCAGCTCTCCTTGCCTCTGCCTTGCAGGGGAGTGTGAGTGGGGAGGGCTGTGGTGCAAAGGGCAACGGCAGAATGACTCCTCAAACTATGACCTGCCTCAGGATCCATGATTTGACCTGGCAGACATGATCCTCTCCTGGCATGGTTGCAGCAAGACCTCCGGAGGCTTGCCTTTCCAGTGGTATGACTGCCCAGCCAGGGGCCCAGCCTGGATCTCCTCCTGCAGCAACTCCAAGGTTTTGTACCCTTCCCAGGTTTGCAGGTGGGTAGGAAAGCCAGCCACCTGGGGGCCACAAAGAATTTTGGATGCCATCTGCTATCCAGGGAAGCTCCACTAAGGTGTGTCAGAGAAGACCAAGTGAGAAGGGCAGTGGGGAGAGGATAGCAGCCCAATGGAGGTGGGGAAGTTTGGAGGCTGGTGTGCCGCTCAAAGAAGGAGTAGAGATCCCTTGGGGATTCCTGTCCCATTTTTTCCCCCTGCAGCCTTCCCAGAGCTCTCCCAGCTGGCATATGAAATATTGTGAAGTGGGCAGTACAAAACAGACGTTCTGGTTTTATTGTGACCTGTCTGATTTTTAAGCAGCTGCTGCATCTTACAAACTGAGGCTGTAAACAGCAAGTGCGTCAAATGGAACCAACAGCCAGAAAAAGGATAATTACTCTGTGGACTTGATTTATTTGCTGGAAGGAGTGCTTGTTGTGTTGCAAGCGTGCACACTGACTGCAGAGAGGTCAGGCTTGTGGGGAGAGGACAGGAGAGCCCAGGTCCTGGTCCTTGCATAAAGGATGCTGATCCAGACTTATTAAAGCAATAATAAGGGTTTTTAAATGGTTTTTTTGCACTAGTTGTTCTTTGGGGGAGTTGCCCCTGCCTGCTGTCCTGTGGGCAGAGAGGAGAGACAAGACACGTGGTTTCACATTCTCAGGGAAGGAGGTTAGTCAGTCCCCAAATGACAGAACAATGAACTTGGGCTGCACAAGGCTTAGACTCAAACCCAAAGCTGCTTTGAAGCCAGAGGTAGGGCTTACCAAAGACCCCAAACAGTTAAAACCCATTCAAACCCTAGGCAACTCAATATACAGAGATTTTCCAGGAAAGTCCCATAAAGGGACTTGGAGGTGGAACTTGAAGTTGTCCTGGCAGTCATGTGGGCTGCGAAAAATTTTACATGAGGAATGGGAAAAAGGTCAGAGATTGGTGCAGTGCTAGAAGGTACTCTGATATTCCTGATAGAAGCACGGCCTGCACTTGGGGTAGTTGAGAGTGGAGAAGGATCAAAAGATGGTGGTGGTGACCTCATGGAGCGACTTACAGCCCTTAGAATGGATGCTCTCAGCTTATCCTCAGTTGTCCCTGGAAATGACTTGCAAGGAAAAACTTCGTTGTTTCTCTCACAGTTTGGGGTTTGTGACGGTCCTTTGGCACTGCACAATGTCTTCCCTTCGTCTCCCAGCAGGGTCATGCCACTGCTCCTGCCTCCCTGCAAAAGGGCTTTCACCCTCTGCCATATGACTCTAGCAAAAGGCTTCTGGCTTAGGAAGGAGGTTGCCATGGAAACAGAAGACTAGGTTATCTTTAGAGAATATTTTGTCTCTCTCTTTTAATTATTTACTAACTGTTTGAAGAAGAAGGAGGAAACATCCATCCTTCCCGAAAAGGAAGCAGAAAACTAAAACCCAGCAACTGCCTTGTGTTTTTTGCTGGGGATTTCTCTGTCGGGGCAGGTTGTGCGGTTTCTCCTGGTAGAAGCTGCCTTTCCCAGCTATGCCTGGCTGTTGCCACCAGGAAAAACCTCTGTCATCACCCACCCACCTCCCAGACAACACCTGAGGGCAGCTCAGGATTTGCCCAGGCGTCTTTTCAGCCTCCTGTGCTCCCCACTTCCCACGGGGTACTATATCACAGGCAGCTCCTGCCAGGAGGCTCTTTGGCATCGTCAGCCTGAGATTGCTTTGTTTTGTCCCGCTGCCACATTACCCTCATGCCCAGCTCTCCCCCGCGTCTGCCACTGAAAGCAGTTCCTCTCCTTGCTCGATGCTGAGCTCCTCCACGTGCTTGTACACCGTTACCTTGTCCTGCTCCGGCTGCTGCTCCAGCTGCTGCTCCACCAAGCTAGGTGTATTTAGCACTTTTCATCTTGGCTTGCCAGCTGGTTCCTCCACCTCTTTTCAACATTTTTCTGAGTCTTTTTTTTCTAAGCCCTTCCCGTACGTTTTCCCCTCTCGCCACGGCCTCTGGGCCCATCAGTGTGGTTTATTTCAGCTGCAGAGCAGAGCCCATCCCTAGTGCTTTCCACCTTCTCTTGCACATGAAATTCTCAACTGCTTCGAGTTGCGCATAGAAAACACACCCATATTTAGTATTTCTTCTGTGCCCAGAGACCCTGATTCAGCACTGCCAAATGAATGAAGCGTATGACTAGGTATACTTCTTCCCATGCTTCTCCATCTTCATCTATCTTCCTTACAACCACCAAAAGTTTCCTTATGAAATTAGATATATGGGAAGCAATTGCCAGTGTGACCACTGTTTTCTTTCATGGGAAGCTGGCAGTGTGATGCATTTGGTGGGTTTTGGTTGTTGATTTGGGGTTTTTTTGCAAGGTCAGGTCCTGCGAAGGACTGAACACCACCGGCTTTCTGTGAAATTAATATGAGTTGAGCAGGCCTGGGGGGGAAAAATTGAAAGTGTCATTGAGAAGGAAAATATTTTTTCAGACAAAAGAAACATAAAGCACAAAACTTAGATGTCTTCAAGGAATTTTCTACTTATTTTTGCTGAGAATGAAATTATTGCTGCCAAAATGGCTCCCATGTCTGAAATGCTCCCACAGGGCATCACAGAGGTGTTGTGTCCTGGGTGGCCCCTGGTGACTGTCTCCTCAAGACACCAGGCCACTCGTCCACCCCACGGGGCACTGAAGATGGGTCTCCAGGCAGCAAGGTGCCTGCAAGGTGCTGCAGGAGATGTGCCCTGCACACCCACCATGCAAGAGGAGCAAAAGGCATTGTAGCAGCGGCTCAGTAGCAGAGATTTTATTTTAGTCGATGTACTTAACTCAAAATTTGTTACGGAAGATGTGGAGGTAAGCAGCTTTGGTTTGCTTGTTCTCATCACAAGAGTTTCACAGCAAAGAGAAAAATTAAATCCTCCTGATTTTCTGACTAGCTGTGATATAAAACACAGAGTGCACCTTGTAGGAAGTGCTTGGTACTTTGCAAAGTCAGGCCCCTGGATGTATGCTACCCTGTTCAGTTTATCTGCATGTGATCTGATTTTCCAAATATTCCCTTCCCTGGTCTTCGTGGATACTTTATTTTATGAAATCTGCCTTCTCAGTTTTTTCCATATTATTTTTGTTTCTTGGTAGGGACTGGCTTCTAGTAGGAGCTCAGTATCTTTGAATTATCATTCATTTCTTCCGTCTCATTTAGATGTATATGTTTCTTCTCTAGCACTTTTTCCTTCTGTGTATTTCCAAGCCCCCTGTTTATTTCCACTAAGATCCTGTCACACTTTGAGCAGGAGCTGGCAACGTGATACTCGATATTTATGCCTCTCGGCCACTTCCAAAGCAGATGTGCTCAATTTACAAGTAAAGAGCGCTCACCCTCACTAAAACCGGCATCCCAGCCTCCAGTTTGCAGTGTGCCTCTGTTTTTCCCCCAACAGCAGTCACAGTAATAAGGGCTCTGCTCTTTCCCTTATGTTAGCAATGGGGTTGCACAGATGGACCTTATGGCTGGGTATGTCCTCAGTGTCACTTTGCATGTCAGCAGAGCTGCTGAGCATCTTTCATGCTTGTGGCATCAGTAGGAGCAGGGAGGACTCAGCACCTCACGAAGTTGATCCCATTAGCAGCTGGGCTGTTGCCATGTAAGCCGCAGCAGGCTCCATCTCACACTCTCCCTTTGCTGCGCAGTGCTGTGGGCACAGAGGAATACAAATCTTTTTCCTTAGCAGTTTTGTCTGTAGTCGCTGAAGCCAGCAGTACGGCTCTCTCTTTGTCTCATGGTCCACAGAGCAGAGTGATAGAGTGGGAGAGGCACTGTTTTTCTGAGGACATTTTCCTGGAGATTAGAGCACTTTAACCCCTTTGGCTAACACTGATTTAGTTATCTGTGTTGTTTCTGAATACTTTGAAAGTTGCTGTGGCTTGGGTATTTTTTTGTTTCTGGTTGCTGGGGCAGGGCACTGTGCAAAACAGCAGCAGCTCCTCCTGTGGCTCTTCCACTCCCTTTCCTCCAGCTTATTCACCCTCGATGAAATTCTTGCACTATAAGTTACCTGTTTGTGCTGACTGCGGTGCAGTGGGATTTGCTGCCTGTCCTTGCCCTGCTGCCACAACTTACTTTCTCTTCTTATCTTTCTTGTGACTGCTGCTAAGGGAATAGTACTGTTCCTTCACAGAGCATCTCCAAAAAGAGGGCTGGCAACCACCCAGCACAAGCAGGTGGGGCAGCTGCCCCTCTTTCAGTCTGAAATACCTATAGGGGCTAAGATGCTGCTTCAAAACAAACCATAAGCGATACCATGGGCTGTGCGGATGGCAATCTGAAGAGAAAATGTTTTTCAGTGAAACATCTTTAATTCAAGGTTTTGCTCTTAAATTGCAAAGTGCCTTCTTAGGAGAGAGCTACCTGCCCCCACACAAGCAGGAGAAGCACCATGCAAGAACCCAAGGTACGTGGTCCATGCAGAGACAGGCATTTTTATCACCCTGTAAGACCTTGTATAAGCCTTTGGAGCTATCACAGCTTTGGATATGAAGTTGCAGGTGGGCTTTCCTCTAAAACTAGTACCACCACCTTTAACTGCATCTAATAATCACTGGATAGTAATATTGAAAGCAGATGACCCCATTTCTCCTTTCAATTACAACTTCACAAGCATCATTAATTTATGTTCCCATTTATGCACTTCTTCTCCCAACTCCTTATCTGAGCCATATGAAGGGTTTGTTTCAAGATATGATCTACATGCAGAAATACCACACACATTCTAGATAATAACAAATATTTCTAAAAAAAATTCGAGTGCAATGTAAATGGGGTGGCATGCTTTTGTGTGTATATTCCCTCTACATTCATACAATTCTCCCCCACACCATACACTTACATTTCTTGCCATTATCTTTAAAAATTATCTTCCATTGAATGTAGAGTTAATAACGTGTGAGAGTCTATTAATCATCATTGGCCACTGATTAGTTTCTGCTGTTATAGTAAGCCCAGGCACAGGAAATAAATCAGGGGGAAAAAAAGAAAAAAAGAAACCGGCAACAAACAACATGGCATTGAATAAAAAACCAGTCAGACTATTCTGAAAATCCCTCTGTGACTGCTCAATATTCGTTCTTATGCTTCCATAGTCACTGCTGTTTTGTGTGCATGTGTGTGTATTTGGGTGTAGGCGTGTACCTTTTTCAGGGTGTCTGTGGTTTATAACCAGATCTCACACTGGTCTTTTTTTTTTTTTTTTTTTTTGAGTGTACACTAAAGCAATAAACAGCCCAAACTCTTGACACAGGACACTGCTCACCAATAGTCCCCACAGCACTGATACAGGCAATGCCTGGGCAGCAATTGCATCACTGTCTGCAATGAGTTGGAGAAGTCTCTGCTCGCCCGAGGGCAGCAAGCCCCTCTCCAGCCATGAACCATGGGCCTGGAGCAAGGGGCAACCTCAAAATGTCACAGCCTGAGGAGCCAGGCAAAGCTCGGCTGCAACCAACACTAGTCACTGTGGCATGCCCCTGGCTGCTGCTTGGGGGACCGGTGTCCTTGAGGAGGGGAAATAGGGACAGCAGGGCTAGTGGGGAGCTGCAGCAGACTGTGTGGTCGGGTGTGCAGGGACTTGGGGCCACTGGTGCTACTACATGTGTATGTGTGTGTGTGCATATGTGTGTGTATTTGCACTGTGGGGGACCACCAGGACCCTCCTTCCACCACGTAAATAGGTAGCCTGTCTGCAATTGAGGACTTGAGCTGTGGCACTTTAACATCAATGCTTACCTCCTCAGAACCTGAAGAGGTCACAGGTCCACGTCAAAACATGTTGAAACACTCTTTTGGCAAGGATGTGCAAGCACCCACACAAGTGAGGCCAGCTATCTCTACAGTAGAAACCACCAATGTGCAGAGCCCTGGCTGGGGAGGGCAAACATGGTGGGCACCCCTGCATTGCTCACGAGTTTGGAAGGTTGGTTATCATTTACCCGAACAATGCTCCTACTTGGGGTTGCACATGAAATGGAGATCATGTTGGCAACCAGAAGGAACCAGGAGCTCCTGCCCCCAGCCCCAATATCCTGGAGCCTGTTTGAAGTTCTGACCCATAGCTCGGGGTTTTGCTTTGAATCCCAGGCACTTCTGATGTGGGCACGGCTGAACAGGCCAAAATCTCACAGCAAAGCAAGGGTGCCCATGCTGCTGCCAGTTATCTGACAGGTGTCAAGCCCAGGGCTCTGGACCCTGCTCCAGAGTCGTCCCTCTGGGCCTCATCCATACTCCTTCTTGGTGACTACCACAGAGGCAGAGCCATCAACTCCGTCCCAGCTAACTCCAACACCCTGATCTGGTGGGACCCACTGGCAGGTTAAACCCTGGGAATGGGTGCTGGCTTCATCTCAGCCTGACTGGTAAACAGCCTTTCCTTTTGTGCTTGGATGGACACAGCACTTTAATGTTTATTTGCGTCCAACCAGGCAAAAGTACAGCCTAGGTAGTGAAGAGGTGAAAAGGCCTGAGGGGAATTTGCACTAACGATGGAGAAAGATAGTTAAGGGTCTGGAGGAGGTGAAGATCTGACTCCCGGCTTGAGACATGATGATTCACCCTAAGGGACACCCCAAGGGTGCGAGTTTCTTCCCTCCAGCCTCATGCTCACTGCCTGCTGCATTTTTCTGCTCTGTAAATACTGCAGGAATCAATGCGGCGGCTAATGTGGCCCTTGTGACATTTGAGGAAGGATTATCTCAGAAGCAAGTGTACAAATCTGCTTCATCAAAAGTCCAAAAGCAGAAAGCAGATGCTGACTTGCAGCCCACTGCCTGCCCAGGGTCTCCTGATGGCAGCCTCAGAGGGGCAGGACCCATGGGTGTGGGAAGCTATGGGGCTGTTGCAGCACCCAACTTGTCCAAGCGTGCAGGTAAGGAGGGAAAGAGGCAGTCTGGCTGGTTGTGTTGTTTGCTTTGCACTGGTGATGATGCAGTGGTATCATTTTCACGCTAAATGCTAATTTTCTGCTTTACTGGCCTCAGAATCGCCTACATTCGTATCCTTCATTGCAGCAATTAAAGGGCTGAGTGCTCGAGCTGAGGCACTTGCGATGAGGTGATTTTAATCAGTGTGCACAGAAGAGAAGGAGGAATATGGTTGCCTTGCTGTTGCTGTGGGAACATGTGAGAGCAAATCTGGGCCCATGAGAGGTAGGAGAGCCCCTATCTCAGTACGCACATGCATTGGCTCCAGCCCAGCACCGGACTGGGGAGTGCAGGCTTGCTGCATCTTCCGCTTCTCCATCTGGTCAGGAACTGCTGTACAACTTCAGCAAAACATTGAAACAAATCATCTGTTCCCCTGCCTCATGTTCCTACCCTGTGATACCACCCTCCAAGGTGCCGTGCACCACACAGAGGTCCCCAGTACATTGCAGGACAAGCTGAGCACCACTGGCCTGTCACCTCCGATGGGGAGGCAGGGCAGAGGGAGAGGGCTGCACTGCACACATAAGATTTCCAGGTGTGCCTGTAGGCAGGAGGCAATTACATAGGTCTCTACTATGAGACAGCAGCTGAGGTTGCTCAGCACAGATGGGCATGAGAGTCCATTTGTGAAAGTGCTAGGAAAGACATTAGCATGTAAGTACTTCAGCATTTACACTGTTTGCCTAAATCATAAATCTTGTGCTGCTGGATATGCTCACAGATCCCCTCTGCCTCTCCACAGGCTTAAATGTCCCCCTGAAGGGGAACAGGGCCTATGTCACTTCAATCCTTGCTGCTTTGCTTTCCCTCAGTGTGGCTCAATGCCTGTGTTTGCAGGGAGGGGACCATCCTGCTGGGGTCCCCAGCAGAGCCATAACTCTCCCTGCTGCTGACGCAGCACCATGGGAGCCACAGCAGGTGACTTGGGCAAAAGAAACCCTGAGAGATGGAATGGGGAGGAGGCACGGGGTTCCCCCTCGCTTTGCACCTCATGTCAAGGGATTTCTATGTGCAGGGACATCTGCAGGAAAGGAGCACCAAGGGATGCACCAAGCCTATATCAACACTGCAGGAGCCACTGGGAGGCAAAGTGGGGGTAACAATATATCTGGGACAGAGACAAACTTCCTAGGTCATAATTTCAGCTCCTCCTTGAATTTATCTCAATTACTTCCTACACACCCCTCTCCTCTTTTCATCCCTTTCTCTCCTGAGCTCATGTATTTGGCTCTATGGGGGACACAGGGGAATAGGTCAGTGACGAGTCCCCTTGTTCTGACATGGGGGGCTGCTTGTGCAGGTCTCCTTACACACCTTGAGCCATTTGGGTCCCTCAGCATGAGGACTCAGGTTTTTTAAGACCCTTTCAAGTTCATGCCCCCTTCAGAGACCTCCCCAGTTGCTTCAGGGTCCCATCCCTGTCCTACCCGCAGGAAGGGCCCCTTGTCCCCTCACAGCCCATCCCACATCGAGGGTGCTAGAAGGCAGGAAGGGGTGTGGGAAAATGCACACTCCTTTTCCAACTACTTCCAGTAGGTCTGAGCATTCCCTGCAAATGTCCTGAGAAGGAAACCCTCTGTCCATGCTGCCTCTGGAAACTGGGAAGGGAGAAGGAGGTGTTAGCTGGCCAATGCTGGCTGTATGTAGTCTGTGCCCAGCAACAAGACTCAGGGCACGCCAGCATCCAGAGTGCTAGGCACAGGGTGAGGAGGCAGTACAGGGGTGCACTCAGCCCATAGGGCTGTGGACCACAGGGGGCTGTGGAGACAAACCCATGCTTTCTTCAATATATGTATGCCAGGCACTTATTTGTGAAGGGATGGGAGGAGAAGGCTTTAGCAGAAGGTCTCCAGGTGCACATAGGACATGGGATCACACAGGTCTGTGCCAGGGTAGTTTCACTGCTCCCTGCACCCAGGCAGGCAGGAAATGAAAGCAGCCTGTGACGATTTCACCTGCTGCAATTTTACCACTGATGGCCAGAGAGACATGTCTCTTACCTGTCTTACACCTTGACTCTCCGTTCCTCCATCTGAAGTCCCTGTCTCATTTCCCTCTTTTGTGGCCCACCCACTTTTCATGGCAAAGGTGGTAATTGCAGACAACACAAAAATCAGAGGAGCAGCTGGTTATATTTTCTTCACCAGTTCAGAGAATATTTTGAATCTTCTCGATGCCTGTCCTGTTCCCATCCGTAAATTTTACTGCAGAGACATTTGAACACTTTTCCTGTTTTTCTAGAGGTTTTAGCAATGCGACGGCTCTCTGTTCAGGCAGGAGGCTGGGTAGCCTTAGTAGGCAGTGGGCAATCCTGGGCAAAGAGCCCACACATACCTACAGCACAGCTTGGCAACACACTGCGCCTCCCCGGCACACGTGGTCTGGGCAGGTCAGAGTTGCTTTGAGTACGCAGGTCAGCTATTCAGCGCGGTTACAGAACAGCTGGCTTTGCCCAGCATGGGCTACAAGATACATATATACATCTTTTTGAACTTCTGCTTCCCAGCCAGGGACCAACCTGAAGGACAAGCTGGAGGAGGAATGAGTTGGAAAGGAGGTGAGTTCTTCCTTCCATTGAGCTCACAGCTCCTGCCCAGCAGGACCCTCTGACCCCATCTGACCTCTCTAAAAAGCATCTTTTCTGTCTGAGCCAGCATTTGAGAAGGGAGGACAGACAGAGTAAGCACAAGTGAGCCAGAGCTGTATGTTCATTTTTTAATCTGTTTGTGACCAGCAGCACCTGTTATTTCTCTTTTTGTCATGAATAGGTGGGCTTCCAGGGCTCAGGTATGTGGGCAGGGGCAGGAGATTCTTGCAAGGTGGAGTGAAGGGGGCACATTTGGTCCTGCTGCGCATTCCAAAGGTCCTTGTCAGCCAGAGCTCCCTGCTGTGGAGGGGAGGTCAAGGGAGACACTGGTCAGCATGGACACAGGCTTGGACATAGAGGCAGTGAATTTCCTTTCCCTCCTTCAGAAACATGGGTGAGAAGGGAGCTTTCTTCCCCATGCTGGCTGTGCTTTGTGCTCAGCCTCTCTTCCCTCCACTATGCACTAACGGCAGTGCAAAGAGGAGAGGAGCTGGAGATTGACAGCTGTGAGGGATTTCCATTGCTGTTTAGGACAGACCTCTCTCCATCTCTTCTTCTGTCTTTCCATTTATTTTGCCATCTCCCTCTTTTCCCTTCTTCCATCCATTCTCCAGCTCCAAAGGCTTCCCTCAAGCTCAGCCCTCCTCTCTCTTTTGTCCTAGTCATCCTTGCCTTTTCTGTAAGTGAGGAATTAAATAAGCCTCTGTGGAGACAAACCCAGGTAGTAGCTTCTCCCTTTATTCCTTGGCTATGATATGATTACAATTAAAGAAGAGGCACCTCCTAAGAATGCTGCATTTATTTTAACATCAAGTCCAGCATACACCAGGTCAGGGTTTTGCAAGCATCCTTAGAGCTGTATGAATGCTTGAAATGCAAGAGCTCACTGCGAAGCCCCTACATACCCAGGTCCCTGCTGCCTGAAGTAGCAATAACCATCCTCCAGGCACTACCCCACACGCAGTACCAGGGAAGGTGGGGTCTGATCAGCACCAAGGGTTCCCCACCACTCACATGAGGCCCACCTGGAAACTTAGTTATAAAGAGGCGTATAGGGTACCACTTTCATGGCATTTGCATTTAGTGGTTAATAAAGGAACCTGAAGGTAGTAGGAGCAAATAAAAAAAGGAAGGACACAAAGGAAAGGTTCCTTTACTTTACAGGGCTTTCTTGGCTGGGGCTGTCCCTTGATGCTGCTATCTCATATCTGTGCCATCAGAGTAAATAAACGTCCGCTTGTAAATGCTGACCTCAAGCTATGTAGTAAATTCTGGTGCCAGACAAACCTGTGCTCAGTCACTCACAGCTGTACGTTGCTTCTCAGTATGATGCTGCTGTATTGCTTCCACTGCTAAGCACCAAAGGGAAAGGCTACGAGATGCTTTCCTTTGGGTCTCAATTCCAGGTACGCTCTAGTATATGGCAAATATTTTTTATTACTTACTCTCCTCATATTGGAGAAGTAGCAAAGTTTCCTGTTATGTTTTGTGCCATGTTTCTACTTCAGAGCTGACTTAATCTTTGCATTTTCCTCTCCCTGTTAATCTCAGGATTAAGAAAAAGCTCTGCAAGTATGACTTGAGCTTTTAGAAATATTTTCTCTTTTAAAAAAAAATAATTAAAGTTAATGTGCAATGAGCAATGCTTTTTATTTAGAAATTAATTCATGAATTTTAACTGAAGATGGGCATGTTGGGCATTAATATATGTATAATTATGCAAAACCACTGTTATGATTCTAATCAAAATTAGATTCTACCACTGAGTCTGTGTTTGGCGATACTGTATGTCTTCATTTGTGCTGTATTTTTTTTTTCCTAGTTGTATGACCTAGGATTACAGTTGCTATGGCGATAAGACAGTTAGTGAAAGAAGGAGTGAAAGGTAAGTTTGTATATTTGCCTGTGTGGTGGGGGTGGCGGGGGGACTGGCAGTCTCCTTGCCCTGTGCTGCATCTGCCTCCTGCTATTGCTGGGACTGAAAAGCACTAGTGCACAGGCTATGGTATTTTTGAAGTAGCTCGGGGATGGGTTTTTTGGTTTGTTTGTTTGTTTGTTTTTTTCCCCTAGCGGTATGTGTGTGTGACCAGGCCATGGGATTGCTGTTCTGGGACTTTTTTTCAGTGGGGTGGGAGATTGATCCCCTGCTTGCCTCTCTATGCCAATGGCCTTAGAGGAGTTTAGAGGTGGGGATGCCTGAGCTAGTGGGGCCCAGAGTAAAACCTTCTGACTACTCTTATGTGTTTGTTGACCTGTGTGCCTTGGATTCAGAGCTGGAGATGCTGAGCACAAGTGGCAGCTCCATCTCCCCTGTACCCTGAGTTACATTACCAGACCTTCTGCTGGGGTTTGCTCCATGGTTCTTGCTGCAGGAGAGGCAGCCAGTGCTACCTCCAGACCTGAGCAACTAGTTCAGGAGTGCAGGGGTTGTTTGGTAAGTAATTGATAGTGGAGGAAGGTCTGTCTTTGATGCAGCTTGCCTTATTGACAAGGAACATATCCAAGGTCCTGTTTCCCTGAACACAGCTGCCCAATGCTCTGCAGCCAAAGCTCTCCCTTAGCTTGCTCTGTGTTGTGCAGGAGCTGCTTCCCTGGTTTCCTGTTTGCCTCTACCATGCTGCTGTCCCTGTCTTTCTCTGCACCCCTCCACCATAACTGTCCTCGCCATTTGTCTTAAGCTCCTGGTGGAAGCATTTACTAGGGAAACTCAGACTGACCGGCCTTGGTGATTGCAAGACTGATTCAAGCAGATTTTTTTGCAATTGCCTATTCCAAAGTAGCTGAACAGCTTCTCTCTCTTTCTTTCTGTGTCCTGGTTTGGCTGGGTTGGAATCACAGCCCAGCCATGTTAGGCAGGCCATTAGCAGTTTCGAGTCAGCCAGGGCAGCTGACCTGAGTTAGCCACAGGTGTAGCCCATACCATAATGTCATGGTCATTGTAAAGGGGGAAGGTTAGCTGAGGAAGGGGAGGTCCTGTGGGGTTCATCCTGGGGTTCCTCCTGCTCCTCTGGCTTCTCCCTGATCCTGAGGACTTCTCTCTGGTTGATTGTGACAACTGGATATTCATTTGGCTGAGCATAACTCTGTATGTCTCAGTTGGTATTGGTGTTATTTCATTAAAATCTGTTCTCACTTCCACTCACAGGTCTGCTCTCCTTTTTTCCTGATTCCCCTTCCTGGCTGGTGAGGGGTTGTCAGGTGATAGAGCGACTGTTATAGTTTAGCCCTGGGTACAGGCTAAATGTAGACAGTCCTGAAAGAACAATGGCTGCTACCACCACCAGCATAAAAAATTTTCGCTTGATCCTCCCAGCAGCAATGCTCTCGTAACTCTATGGAGCTCTGGGTCGTGTTCTTCTCTCAGGTATATTGTGAATTAACATATTGAGGGCCAGTGAGTTAGTCTCAGGCTCCTGCCAATTGGTCTTAGTAGCCTTGAATACCTCCTCGGACTTGTTAAACTATCTTTTTAGGTATAGACCAGAGGTCTTGTTACTGTGATTGTCAAAACCAAAAGTGTTTTAGTAGAGTCTCTCCACTCCTGCCCTGCCATGCTTTGTGGTTTTCCCCAAGTCAACTCATTGTCTGCTTGCAGCTTATTAAGAGTGTAACTGCTTTAATGCAAGTAGACAGTCCTCTCCCACTCACTTGCACACGGGTAAGGCAAATGAGCTGGCTGACAGGGACAATCCTGTGCTTATAGTGCTCTCTGCCCTTAAGGAAAACTCTTCCAAGCCACTGAGCCTCTGAGAAGGGGTCCTCTTCATGTTCAGCCACCTTCCCACCTGCAACCTTCAGAATCCATCAATGGGTGCACAAAATGTCTTTGTTCATAGAGGACTCTATATCTGGGGGAGAAGGTGGAAAAAGCTGATGGGCGATGCCTAGTGGTGACCAGAGAGCAGGGGTAGTTGCTTGTCAGTCTTAAGGTAAGGGTGGGAGCTTGAAGGAGCAGTATTTCAGCCTGTTGAAGAGTTGTTGCTGCCCTCTCATGGGAGAGAAAACATTCCTGGGGCTAAGGCTTTTCTAGCTCAGAAGTTGGGGAGGTGAGAGAGATAATGTGTGCGTGTGTACATACAAACTCACAGCGCCTCTGCCAGCTGGGGATAAACAGAGGCTGGAAGCAGCCTGGGTGGCTGTTAGACTGGCCTCTTCTCTGGAAGAAAACCTGCTGCAAAAAAAAATAACATGTCTTGATTTCCTCATTCCCCTTCTGTAAATATTAATCATAAGCAGTTAAAAGGGAGCAGCTGTGGATGATGAATCCTGGCTTGTCATTTTCCTTCATCAGGAGGACAGCCCAGTCAGCACTCAAATATCCTTCCCCTCTCTCTGGCCCCCTGTCGCCTCTGTGCACTGCATCTTCATGCTGCCAGGGGTTCATAAAGAGCATATAGACAGGGATGCAGCAAACACATGCTGTGCCCGTGACCATAATCTCAAATGAACTAGTCAGGTACTTAAGGACAGAAGCTACTACCAGGATAGGAGCAGTTGGACAGATGCAAGATGGCCATGTGCAGGGGCTGTTTGCTATGATTTGGTGTCTCAGAGGGAGAGTGGGCAATGGGGTCAGAAGAGGTCACAGCATCTTCAGACATTGATGCAGCAGTGTGGCTCCATTGCAGCCCTTGTGTCCTGTCCACAAGAGTGCCATCAAATTACAGGCATGTCATCTAGTGGGCCAACAGGTAGCCGTGAAGGTCCTGGGTGCTTGGCAGGGAAATAAGAGAGGTGACAAATTCTCCTTGTTTCAGGACAGAAGGAAATGGCGGTGCGTAGGAGGGATGCAGCTGGCTGATGAATTGCCCACCTGCTTTGATAGCCAATGTAATTGCAGTGTTTATGGGCACATTATTGGCCATGGAGCACAGCAAATAGGCAGGAACTTGTGGGGTGGGGGAATTTTGGCAGTTTTGTTTTGTTTTTCTCAAGAGCCATGAGATGTGATGTCCTTTTACATCAGGTGCCTGTGCTCCCAGGTTGATCCAGGTCACGAAGTTTCCTCCTAGACTCAACTCTGGGCCAGCAGGGATGTGTTGTGTCCTCAACCTCATGGGATGGTGGGGGAATGGGCTTTGCTTGAGAGCTGCAGTGGGTCTTTGGTGATGATGGGTGGACACTGCTGCATTGTATTGCAGTGTCACAGCATGGTTATTGTCTCCTGGTGTCAGACACAGGCTGCGGTGGGAGCGCTCTCTCCTGCAGGAGGGGAGTGGAGGGCAGATGTGTGGGCGCAGCAGATACGTGGATCTCTGAGGGGAGCAGAGGCAGTGTCCAGATCACATGCCCTGGCTGGCAGTCTGCTTCTCTTCTGCAGTTTGTCTGTTGGCAGCTGAAATCAAACCCCAAATGGCCTGGCAGTTTTTAATACCTAGGGCATAGCTTGCCTGTCTAAATCTTTGCCTTTGTCTAAGTCATGAATTCTCTGAGCTGGCTGCTGAGAGTCCTCGATGAGGCTGCTCTGGTCACTACAAGGGAATGTTTGCTTGCCCTGCAACTGGTGGTCCCCCCCGGTTTCCTCCTACAAACCTGTGGCAAAGGCATAGGCACCTATTTTTATAAGCTCCATTTTCCCCACTAGGGTTTTCTTCTCATGTTCAATAGGGTGAAGAATGGTGTGGTTTTTGTTAGGTTCTTCTCTTTGGCTGAGGGTGAAGTTTTTTGACTGGAGGTCTGGAGCCTGGGATTTCATCTGCAGGAGCCAGGCTCCTGCTGTGGTTGACTGCTAGTGAGCTCTAATGGACAGCTCTGAAAAGCCTTACCGAGGGATGGAGGCCTTTTTGACATGAGGTTTTATTGTTACAGTCATTTTTCGACATAGCTGCTGTGGATGTGGCATTAGAGAGGTCTCGCACATCTTTAAGGCAGTCCTGTTGCTTGTGACTTGTATACTTGCTTTTCATTTCTGTTCCTTCTTAGCCAGCACGAAAGAAGCAGCTGAAACACCCCAACTTGTTGATCTTTATAGTGCGTCCATTTTCCTTGTCATCTGGAGAATGGGGAAGATGAAAGGAATGTAGGAGGGACAGATAGAAAATGAGGACTGTAGTCAGCTTCTTAGTCCTCTTTAAATAGCACTTTACCAGGTGGGGTGACCACTGTGGCTCTACTATGTTTCATGAATCTGTTTGTGATTTGAAGCACACAGATCCAAGTGCTGCTTTGTTTTTAAAAACTGGGTGAAGTTAAATCGATGTGGATGATGAGGAGCCTTTCTTGTTTCATAAATCAAGGGAGAGAGCTCATGACTTTGACAGCCTACCCGGTATAGTACCCTTCAACCCTTATACTCATTAGTAGTAAAAGTGTTTGACATCCTGAGACATCTGCTGAAAGTAAATAATTTGTGCTTACAAATTGATGGGTGTTGGGAGCATTTGGTATATTTTCTCATATCCTCTTAAGGCTCCCTTTCCCTTTTCTGTTTGGCTTTTGTGTCTTGGGCCAAACTCCAGCAGTAGGCCACAGGTGTTCTTTTTCAAAGGTGGGGAAGAAACAGCACTTCAGCTCTCCCTATATCAGCTTCTTTGGGTTGCCTAAAATACAGCACCTTATTCAAGGGACGTCTGATTGAATTCAAAGATGGCAAGTTTGCAACTAAGCTCCAGATCGTTGTTAAATGAAAGCACTCCGTAAAACTGACTCCGTCCCAAAAGCAGCATCTCTGCAAGATTCATTTGGGCTAGACGTAAGAAGTGACTCAGAAAATCAAGAGGGATAGCAATAATTCAGGAGGCAAGGCTGAAATAACTAAATATTAATGGCTCTGTTATGTGAGTCCTGAAAGGTGGCTGTAATGGTCTTGCACTGGTGAGGACGGTGCAAGGTGGGGGAGCAGGGAGAGAGGGGAGATTGAAGGTGGCAAAAGCAGATATAACCCAGAGTAATGATGTGGGGCTGAGCAGGGGAAACAGAGCCTGTGGATTAGCGAGGGATTACTGCTTTATTAGCTCCTGGATTAGTGTCCCAGGGCCAGAGACTGCAGAATAGGCTGTATTGAATTATTTCTTATCAGCTGGTGCTGACTGACTTGGTCTGTCCCAGTAAGCTCCCTGGTTTGGGAGGGTATTTTCTGTGTTCAGGCAGGTATGCCACAGCAAATAGCTTGGAAAGAGATGGCTTTTAGGAACAAAAAAGCCACATGGAGATGAGAAACTGTAGGAGGACTTCGTGGTGAAAGAGTCACACATTAGTTGCTCAATACTCTCCTTTTTCTTCCTTAAATTGGAAGGGCTCTCTTATCTCCAGATCAAGTCTCTCAAGACATAGCTGGAGGTTTCCAGCCTTTGATTGTGATAGCTTTGATTCCAACACCTTTCCATGTTCCTATTTATTCTTCAAAAGTGAATTCAGACTAGTCAAATCTGTTTTGGCTACAGGTCTAAAATGTCTGGGGATATAATTTTAACCATATAAAACAGTCATTTTATTCATATATATGTGTTTGAATGAGGAAGAAAAACAGATTGTGAAAAGAAAAGAGGGCAAGTAGGCCTGCAGCCTTCATTTAGTTTTGCTATGAGGTTAGAGGAGGCAAGGACAGAGACAAAGGGGGCAGAAAGTGATATTGCTTCAGCAGGTGATGCACCTTGCTTTGAGACAGCAGCAGTTCCTCATCAGCCATGAGTGTGGTGATCCCAGGTTTTGGATGAACCACCAGCCCAGGTATCCCATTCGCTTCTCACCACTAAAGATTTTTGTGCAGCTTTCTCTGGGAAAAGGACACACAAACTGGTTTGCCTGGTCATCCTTTAGTTGTGAAGAAGAGTGAATTACACTTTGCATTTCTACTGTCCTATGTTTCTGCCACCTTCTGAGCCTGCTGGAACTGTAAAGGGGCTACCTACAAGTTAAGTTCTGGTTCAAGTGCTGGGATGGACCATTAAGTGCTGTGTATTGTAAGATAAAGAAAGGAAATCCCTGTTGCAGGGGTATTCCCCTTGGTCTGTGGAATAGGTTTAGGCTCTACAGTACTAAAGATGGTGTTACACTAATGTTTCTAGCCTTTATTTGTAAAGGAAAACTTCCATGTATGAACCAATCACAACTTCATGCCCTTTGACGCTTGAAACAGAAAATACAAGAATTGAGGCTTTCGAGCAGAGCTGACTCCCCCAGGCATCTGTCACTGGTAACTTGTGAATAAGTTTCATGCTGATCATTTGAACATGTGAAATTTGTTATGATGCAAACAAGTGAGAGCTGGGCAGTGAGGAAAAAGAAGAGCCACCTAACAGCAAGGCTCCTGCTTGTAACATGCCTTTTGTGATGTAGAATGCAACAATGAGCTTCTATATGAATAATAACAATTAAAATTGTAGTTCCTGGATGAGCGTGGTGGCCTGCCAGCAACCCCCATGCACATCTTCAATCTCCAGTAGCTAGGGGAGATCATGCACCTTAATTAGGTAGTGTGGTCCACAGCCAGAAATACAATCCCTCCCCATTACATGCAATCACACTGGCATATGAACGACTTAATTTCCATCACGCTGTTAACCAGAGCCTTTAGAGTAAGCAAGTGCATCCTGTGACCTGTCTGACCTCTCCCAGAAATCGTACTAGTGCTCCTGGGCTAACAAATGTGTTAGAAGCAGTTTTGTGCCTGGGCTGTGATCATACTGGCTCTTAAGAAATATTCATCTTCGATGGACTTCACCGACTGATGGGAGGTCAGCGGGGAGACCTTTGAGGAAATGCAAGTGATTCAGAAACGGATGTTGATGACTTACTAGGTAACACCTGGGCCCTCTCTAGGACTCTGATAGAGGCATTCTGCTGCCAGAGGTACTATATTTTCATCTAGAGATAAACCCGAAGGCTTAGTCGTTAGTGATGCCATAACACAAGCTTGAATGCAATCCTCAATGTTCCACTACATTTCACCTAGAGAAAGTAGTGTTCTGCTGACTTGGCATTTGTTCTGTAATTCAACTGGAACAGTTACTCTTCATTTCCCTTATTCTGAGTCTGCTATATAGTTTTATTATGTGCTGTTATGTAACTTAGTTCCGATGTGAAACCAGCTATATTTTAGAGTTAGATGAATGATCCCTAAATAATATGCATATATGTTTGCAAAGCACTTCGGATAAAAGATGCTAGGAAATGCAGGCTATTATTTTCCCTTTCCCTGGATTTTGTTTTGTCGCAATTTATTTAGCAACTTTGCTGTTGTTCTGTCTCAACGCCTTGTTGAATGAGGTGTTCTGAACAGTTTTGGGAGTGCTGGCTTATTTTATTAATTGCTTTTTACAGGTTGTTTTTCTGCCTCTTTTGAAACTCCCCATTTCACAGACATAACGAAAAATAAATATTTTAGCTAAAGTTTTAGCAGCCTAAGGGGGGGCGAGGAGAAAGCTCAGCAAAATGTTTGGTCAATTTTAAGCCAACCTTTGGGGCTGATGTGATACCAGAGACTCCTGCCTGTAAGGTTTTAGGGTACAGCAGTAACAATCACTGGAAAGGGGGAGAGATGGGTGCACGCTGTTCCAGGCAGGATAAAATAAACCAAAAACCCATATGGGTCTCTGACAACTTCTCAAAGAAGCATTTTGTACTCTGAGATTTGTCCTGACAACAGTGTTTTGAAAATGTTTAGGACTCTTGCCATCACATTTCTTTTGAAGTCTGATTACCTTATGTGACATATCCTCAGCTGTTGTAAATTGATACCACTTCATCAAATTCAGCTGCATCTTGTCAGTGTACATCAGCAGAGGATTAGTCTTCTGCATCCAGACATGTTGCCTTGAGCTGGGTTGGGATCTCATCATAAATCATTACAAGCCTGATGACAGAGTGCTGAAGGGAAGACATAGGTTATGATAGGTTATAGTGAGGACTGACCCAGTAAGTGGAATTCATTTATTTTTGATTTATTACTAATTCCAGTTTCTCTGTATGACTTTGGCTCCAGGACACATTATCTTCTGAGACAGAAAAACTTGTAGCTACTAAGACCTCTCTGCCATCCTTTGTAAGAACTGGAATAATATTGGTTCTGATCTTCTGGCCAGAACCAATGTGAGAAACTACATTCACCCCACCAAAATTCCCTTTGTAGCTACCTTTGATACTTATCTTTGCAGCTTGTCATAAGGCTACTGTGTGATACTTAGGTGCTGCAGTGTTTTATCATAACTCAGACCTAAGACTTTCTCTACAAAAGATGGTTTGAAGTGTCCTTTGGCATCTATTAATGTGAAATGTGCCATGGAAATGTAAATCACATCACTGGCTTTCAGAGAGTGTCTTGCTGCATTACTGTGGGAGGGGGCAAGGAGGCCAGCAGGGCAAGGCTAAAGAGAAGCTGAATATTTCATTTCACTGTCTGCAGGCTGGCATTCAGTACACCAAATGGACTGGAGCTCCTGAATGAGGGCCACAGTGCTGCTTAGCTGGTGGACACAGAGGGGAACATGCCATTGCCCTTGCTTCTGTGACACTGCACAGGCAGTGCTCTGTCACCTGGTGGGCAGATTGTGCTCCCTGTGGGTAATGCTTCTCACAAATACAGAAGCGTTTCACTCTCCGGACTCCAGCACTCTCTTTTCTTGTGGCTTGGGGGTCTGAGATGGAAGGGCTTCCCCACACTGGTAGCACCATGGAGTGCAGTGCTGGGACTTCCAGCCTGGCTCGCTAGGAGCAGGCTCAGACACACATCCAACCATCGCGGTGGAGTTTTTCTTGCCTTATTCCAGCCTTGCATAAGCTCAGCCAACTGCACATGGTAGTATCAGTGTGTCTTCCAGTGTGCAAAGTAATTCTTCAAAGGGCCGTTGATCTTCTGTATAAGGGCATTGACTGACTTGCCCAGGTAGATCAGGTATAAAGCTCTGGTGTAACCTAAGGTGTCACTAAGCCAATGATGGGCCAGTACATGTCCTGTGATGATCCAAGGGCAGCTCACCATCAGATAGCTTGTGCTACAAAACAGCCACTGAGATATTCTAGGGTAGACACAGGCTTCAGGCTGTCCTTAGGCTAAAGGAAATAGATTCAAGTCTTGCTAAATGGAGCATTTCCCCATGACATTGGGAAAGCAAAGAGTGGACTACATTGCCTCTATATCATGTGTGTCTTGAACCTACCAATGCATGTATGTCAAACAGATAATGTGCAGGTCTTTAGGCAAGAATCCTGCTTCACTCAGCCTTGCAAATGTCTCCCTAATGGACTTTGCTTGAAGCCGTATGACCTTGAAAGTGGGAGTTCCTTAAAACATTCTGTTTAATTTCTGTCTAATGGTTGAATTTGTATAGATGGGGACAACTGCAGACTGTGTTATGAATGAGGATTGCTCACCCTGTTAAAATAAAGCTTATCAGAAAAGGAGCCTTTTCCTTTAGCAAAAGCATTTTCCACCAATATTAGGCAGGTCCATCTCATAAGGAGATAACACAGCTGAGAGAAGGAGGATTTGAAAATAATATTATTCACACTCACATATGTGAAGCATGTTGTATAAAGATTTTGCTGCCGTGCATCTGCAATGTTTGCTTGTTGATAAAGCTACACAGATTATTTAGCAATGACTGTCACACTCTCGCTAATACTAATATGCTAAGTGCTATTAAATAATGGTTGTTGTCAGAAACCAATTTTTAAGAGCTGCAATATCTGAATTTTGGTATAATAAGAGATTCCTAATCATGTATAGTATAACCCCTCCTTGTCAGAAGAACATATTGTGCCTCTGAAGTAAACATTTCTGCAGAAGTGGAATATTTTCTTATACTTCTGCTCAGCAAGTTAGCCCCTGTGACTACACAATTTGAGTACGTGTGCATACGGCATGGAGAATTGGCAATGTCTGCATGGTAACGATTTTAACTAGCTTTACATCCAATTTTGAAGCCTTCTAAATCCCTTCAGTAACAAAGTCCGTTCTCTTGATTGTTTTTGTGTGATGTGTGGCCAATAAACCATATTTCTGGTGATTTAAAGCTGTTTTGATGGAATGAAATGCTAATATCAACTGTGCTGTTCGCTTTTTGTAAATGCTTCTTTCTCAGGCTCTATCTCAAAAGTGACTTGGCCTAGAAACATTTTGCAAGAATCTTCGATGATATGATGACATAAAGTGTGGCAATGGATCAAATCAGGAAATTTTTTTAAGTATTTGGCAAGGCCTTTCTGAATTTTTGCAATACTCACTGGCTGCAGATTGTAAAGGTAGAATTTTCCAGAGCATCCAGCACTTATCTAACTTTTCTGATCCATGCCTGCTGGACTCCTGCAGAGCAAAGGCTGGACAACAGCAAAGCCCACTTGAAGATCCTACCCAAAAAGTGCACCAGAGGCTGGTGGTGCTGGGCTGTGGAAGAAGGACTAAGGTTCCCAAACTGCATAGGCCCCACTGCTTTGGTTGAGAGAGCTGGCAGTTGTTTGGACTGCACTCTTGCAGATAGTTAATGTTAAATTCCACTAGCTGAACCACTCTGTTCCAAACTGGTTATGTACTCTGCTAGCACTGCCTGTGAATTTGGTAAGCTCTGGCTGAGCCCTTCTCCCTTGAGAGGGGACTGATCAGCTCTGCCCAAGAAGCCAGTGGAGTTTGTAAATTCTCTTAGCCAAGCTGTTCAATTTTACATTCAAGAAATTGCCTTCTGACCCAGCCTGTGCTCCTGTTGATTGCACCGTGCCAAAACAGTCCTGGCAAGATGACGTACTTATTTAAGAAGCTTTTACTGTGGAATTTCTTTAACTTTTGGTGCGTATTTTATGCACTTCTTAGGATTCACATTAGCTTAAGGATAGAAGTGCTCAGTCAGTCAACAGCTGGGATTTCTTATGCTGATTCCTGCAAAATCAAGGAGCCTTCTCTCTTCTCTTCTAGCCTGCTTGCCTTGGATATTCTGATCTGAAGTCCATGAGGGTGTTTTCAAGTGTTCTTTGTGACCTGAGGTGTGATTAATTCCAGAAAGGCAAACTCAACTTGCCCTTTCTGCCAATTAAAACTAGTTACAAGCTTTAGTTTTGAAGTAAAGGCATACAGAGGAAGAGTATTAAGGGATGATATGGAGTTCCATCAGGAATCTTAAATTGCTGAAAACTGACCCAGAGCTTGATGGAACTGCCTTGGGCCTGTGGCATACTTAATGCAGAAGGTCTGAGTCAAAGCCATCTATGAGAGCCCATCTGTCACACTCCATGAACCATGGATCCAGACCCCCTGTGGCAAGACTGCACCCCTTCTTAACCTGCTCTCTGCATCTTTGCAATGTCACCAGCTGACGTGGGAACCTGACACTCTTATACGGTAGAATAAACCCCAACAAAACACATACGTAAGAAGATGCAATTTAGCTTTTTTTACTGAAGTCACTTCAAGCTACAGAAAGGTGGGAATTATCCTTCTAAAAGCAAGATCAGTTACCCCTTGCAGAGCTTGACCTGGGGTAGTGACTCAAGTCAAGGGTTTGATCTGTCCTTTGCACCAAGGCTGTAGTGGGAATATTTTTGATGGTGTCACTGGGAGCAGCATCTGGCCTATTCCAATTGTAAATCACATCCTTTCTGCACATAAGATTCAGTCTTAATTAATATCAGTGATATCTTAAAAGGAAAAAATGGAAGTCTAAATGCAGACTTCTCTAGATCTCTAAAGTAATGTCGTGCACATAATTTTCCGGCAAAATGGATTCAGGAAAATGTTCCTTGTACCTTAAAAGTCTAAGAAATAACTTCAACTCATGTTGCAGTTCAAGGGCCAGCAAAAGGATCTGCAATGACATGAAAATAGTGTCCTTTCCTAAGTGTGATTGACAGGTGTACCTTGTTGATGTTAGTCCAAAAAAGCAATGTTATTTTTAAAAAAGAAGCTATACTGCAGGAAATCAGTCTCCTTTTCCTCTCATGTATCAGCTTCTAGCCAGAAATATATTGGTTAACATGAAGAGACAGAGGGTTAGGGAAGTGTAGAGGAAGGGAAAGTATAAGGGTGTGCAGATTATATTCTATATCTCTTGTGCCTCAGGTGTTGCCCTTCACAGCATTGCATTGCATCCCCTGCAGTTGTGCCCTGAGCTGGATCAGAAGCTATGTGAAAGCTGTCTGGAGTACACTTTCTCTTACTGAAGCATATATAGCATGCTTTTCTCTTGCTTTCCCTACCACCCCTTCCAGCAGAAGAGAGGAAAAATGAAACTGAGTGGGTCTGCACTGCCCTGCAGCCTCCATGGATTGAACTGTTTCACCCACATCCCAGTACTGCAGTTCAGATGCAAGAACAGTTTCCCCTCCCCCCAAGAAATAGGAGATCATAGAAAAAAGCTTTCAGTATGACATGTGAGCCAAAGATGGGCACTGCAGATGTCACTGGCTTAAGAACCAAGAGGTCATCCTAGCAGGCAGTGTCTGTGCTGGCCAGTTCTTAGTGCTTCTTGCCCACGCATTGCTGCTGGTGGAAGTGGTTGGTGCACTGATGTCAGGAAGTCACTGGTGTCTCTAGCATTGTCATCTCATGCTGTGTCAATTTGCTCACTGCAACATAACTGAGATTTCTCTACACAATATGAGGAAGCCAAGCTGCAGCCCATACAGACATACCACAGGTAGATTGAACCACAGATAGGAAATATCTATACTGAGAATACGGAGGCGCAGCCGTCTCTGCAGGTGTCAGACCATTAGCTGGCCACACAATCCGATGTCTGCACACCCTGCCTGCCTGCAAATGTTACCTCTGTTGAAGCTAGCCTGCGTGGGCTGCAGTCACATCTCCTGCTGCAGGTCTGGCAGATTGGGAGGAATAGGAAGGTGAACAGCCCTGTGCTACATCTGCAGATGTTAATGAAAATAGTGTTGGCTGGACCAAAGGCAGAGAGGCTTCATTCTCCTCTGTGCTGCTGCTGTCACCCTCTCTGGAGAGGCATTGTCACCGCAGGTCGGCTGATCACTGATTTCTCATTGCAGCAGTGAATGTGATGCACGGCATAAGATGGTTCTTCGAGCCCCCGGATCAAAGGATAGCATCAGGAAACAAGGCTCCAAAGGGAAGGTCATTGTTTCTGGCAGACCTAGGGCTGAAAAAAATGCCAGTGGGACAGTGGCCAAAACATGGAAAAGAAAAGAAATTGCTCTTCACTTCTTTGCCAGGTGAAGATGTGGTCCTTCGTGTGTGAGTTGCCCTTCAGGAGAGGGTGGTGCCAGGGGCCTGGATTTCTAGACAAGGTTCTTCAATTTGCCAAGGGACACCCCCTGCCATAGTTCTTGGACCTATTCTTTCAGCTCCAGTCATCTCCCTGTGTTTATTATGAGATATACTTCCCACATGGGAGTGTTTTCTCAGGCTAAATTCGTTGATGCCAATGAGGTGCCCAGAAACAGCAATGATGGAGGGCATTAAAGGATCTGGTTTAAAATTCACCAAAATTTGCGTAGCACAGGGGAGTTCAAGGGAATGCATGTGAAAATCGCCTTGTCCCACTTCTCACTCATTACTCTAAATTGCATTCAGAGGAGTATATTGTTGTGGCACAACTGTGTGTGTATTTTTATCTATCTATATGTATATATATCAATTACTTTAACAGCATGGAAAAAGAAATAATGTAGCTGAATATATCTAGTACCTATATAGTTTTCTGTATCTTTTGCAAAGTGAGGACATTTGATTTATTTTTTTTCCCCAGAATGTAGCTAGTGAGGGTCTTCCTCTTGCCATCTAATCACAAATAAATTTTCTGTTTTGCTTAGTAATTGCAATTGGCATTTTTGCATCTGCTGCTCCTAGGCACTGCACTGCAGGAATCAATATCATATGTGACAGTAGCAATTGATTTGTGAGCAGTGGCACCCACACTGAGGATTTCAGACCTCAGGGATCAAACACCTTGAGAGAGGTAAAGTCATTTTAAATCAGGAGGGATTATGAGAGAAAGGGAGATGATATCCAAGTTAGATCCTGAAGCCTAATACAATGAACAAATCAATTCCTTGCTTTGTCATAAATTTTGTGTATAGTCATATATGTTATCACAAGTGTAACTTAACTGTACTGTAAATTTTGCGCTATCCAAACCAGCACTGTGACTGGTCTGTGCTTATTGCTTGCATTGGTACTGACAGCTGAGGATTATAACCAAGGCACATCCTTAGTGTAAAAAGGTAAAACATAGGCAGTGGTTGTTTGGAGGTGGACCTGAGCTTGGTGCTGGGCTGCTCATTTCTCAGGGAGCTGTACTTGGGTGAGCTGACAGGGAGGGGACAGACCAACCTCTGAAGAAAGACTGGAAGGGCTGGGAAAAAATTTCTTCAGTTGTCCCATTTTACTGAAACCGTATGTGAAGCTCTGTCAGCAAGATGATTTTCAACTATTATTAATGAATGAATGGATATCAGTGGCAAGGTTGTTACACTTGCAGACTCTTTAGTTCCTTCCTCCTTTGTCCAGGTGGCAGAAGCTTTCTCTGACAAACTGTGTGACAATACATTGTTGTTCCTTAAATTTCAAATTCTAGTCTTAATGGGATTGCAGCAGGTCATGGCATTTGGTGGTATACCTTGGGCTTCTTTAAAGTGGGGAAGGTAAACAAAAGGTGGACAGAGCACGAAACGCTGCCTTAAATGTCTAGATAAAATCAGGCAGTGCTTTTTCTGTTCTCAGCACTTCCAGTCTGAAATATCCTGCCATGCTACTCTTTTGCATACATTGGTCCTATGAAGTATGGCCTCTTCAGATGAAGAGGCAAGGATTAATGAGCCACATGGAAACACTAATTTGTCTGAGTTAGAGGAGATTAGTTTTGCTTAGACCATTAACATAATTAATCTTGAGACTAGAAATGTTCATTCAGTATTGCAGACCCACTGGAGTTTTTCAGAAATTGTAGTCAAACACTATTAAATGAGAGTTTCAAAATACATGTTTTCTTTAAAAATGCAATATCTGTTCTTTGAAAGCATATAGAAGCAATAGATACGTAGAAGAAAGGTAATATCTCATTGCTGTAATAATTTGTTCCTCTATAGTGTCTTGAAGGATCCTAAAGTGGTCTGTTCCTATGTGAGCTTCAAATCAAGGGCTGCATATAAGGTTTACTATGCTAAGGGGCAGAAGGGAAGGAAAGCCCCAAATAAGTCAGAGCTGGAATCCTTGCTTGTGTGTGTGCACTCTTCTGTCCCATTGCACTATCTGGGGGAACACTTCTGTCTTCTAGCTTTTCCTGTTTTCCCTGTTGCCACGTCTTTTCTCCTCCCTCATATCGAAAAGGACCTGAACTCAAGCCTGAGTCATTTTCAGGCATCGCTGCTATTGATCTCAGAAAGTATTCATTATGAGAAAACTGCTGCCTTAAGAGGACAAGTAGTTAAGGATTACAAGGTTCTTGCCCAGTTGGAGAAAGCCATTTTCCTTGCATTTTGTGGAGCAGTAACTGGCTTGGAGGACCATCTAGAAAAAGAAAAAAGTGGGACTAACGAGAAAAAGTTCATCTCTACCCTATCAGACTCCTAAGTACGGGTATGAAGTTGCACCTGTTTCTGTAGATTTGTACCTCCAATCATGAAATATTTTTCTTTTCTCACCCAGTCTTGGGGTTTGGGATCAGTTCCTTACAGTTGGTTCAGCTTGCAACCAGCTTGACTTTAAAAATTCTGTTTCAAGACTTCTACAGTTACAAATCTATATGAAAAAGTATAAAACATTAAGGGATTGGTCTAAAATGAGTGCACAGACTGAAGCTGTTATGGGAAAAGCATTTGTAAAAATGATATTGGGATATAGCTTGTGTTGTTCTTTGATTTGGTTTAAGGGAATTCAGAAGCTCTTCTGGAAACATTTTTTTAATGTGGAGCTGCTAAGTGAACTTGTTTTAGCGATTTTCCAAAATGGAGCATTGAGCTTTATAACCTTACACGTGAGGTTTTATTTCCAGCTCTTCAGGAATGATGGGAGGAGCAGCTTTCTTTCTGACATTTACTTTAATTCATAAAAATTAGAGGCATCTGCCAAAATATCCTAAATTGTGGAGGAAGTGGAAATTGGGTCATGGAGAAGATTAACGTTGAACAAAAATATTTGCCAGTGATTTAAGATGAGAAAGGGAAAACTGTGTGCTGCAGAACAGGCTGTCTGATTTTTATTGCAGAGCCATGACTGGCTCATTACTTTAACAGAGAATGAAAAGAGGGGGCTAGCATCAGGGTAATTTTCTTTGTGCTCATTTGTTCTTCATCTTTTATACGTCATCAGATCCCTATGTCATGCCCTTTTGATGGGGGTTACTTACTTATTTTTGGCATCTTTATGGTTAGGAGGAGGCAAGGCCAAGTTCTTGTCAGATAAACCTTCCATAGGGGTCATATCTTATAAATGCAAAAAGCTTTAGACAGCTCGCTAGCAGCAGCCACAGCACAAACCTTCTAGCTGCTCCTCTGGGTGGAAGAAGGGAGGAAGGCAATGTGCCCATAGTGGATTTTAATATATTCATCAGTGCCAGACAGATTCTGATTAACAGCAGTTTTCTCTTTCACCGAAGCATGACGATCAGGGCCCATCCATCCTCTCTCTCTCATTGCCTGCTGCCTTCCAAACAAACCTCACCAGTCACTTATTGTCCCATTAGTCCTTTACCAGACGGTGTTTAAACTGCCACTTGAAATCAGCCACGTTGAGTCTATTATTGGCGTACCCACTCCTATTTCCAGTTCTCAGCTTCTACAATTGATGAACTTCTGCTATCATCATGTGTATCCTTCAGCACCCTCAACACCATCAGCTGATTCTCTTTGTATTGGCACATGAAACTATTAACCCCTTGTTCTCTCTCTCCCCTTCTGCTCAAGGCTCCATTTTGCCTTTCAAGGGAGCAGGCAGTGCTGTGGGGCAGACAACATAAGCCACAGAGTCTGAGTTGTCCAGGCTTGTCTTCATCTCAGAGCTGCTGCAGGTAAATGACTGCAGACCCCACAGCACCATGTGCACAGGTGAAGCACCACGCTCTGCCTCCAAGGCTGTTTTGGAAGGGGCACAGCAAAAGCAGTTGTCTGCCTTGGCATATTGGACATGCTTTAGCAAAGAAGGTCATTCATTCGGTACAGAATAACGTGTAATTGGTCCACTGATAATATAAAACACTGACAAATTATGTTTTGTATTAAGCATAGCTGGCACCTTTATGTAATACAAAAGTTATTTATCTGAAAGGACACTCTGAGGTTGAAATTAGTACAAAATTTTGAGAGGGTGGGAGACAGGATCTTCTCTATAAAGGTCATGTGTTTCTGTAATGTTCTTTGTTACACATCGATACTCCTTCTCCTAACAGATGCTAAAGTGCTTACAGCTATACAAATGTGCTTGAGCCATAGCTGAAACTTTGCTACTTCTGAGGTTAAATTCAGTTGACTCTCAGCAATATTATATGACAGCTCACAACAGGGAATGAAATATATTTTCAGCAGAATCGCAAGGAGGACTTTTAGGTTAAGTGAAATATGCTGGAGTTGTGGTTGAAATGCAGGGAGGGCTTTTTACTTGTGAAGATTTGCCACAGACAAGGTTACTGAAAAAAAAAAAGAATCAAGCATTCAGAATTTCTGTCCTGTGCCACCTCCGCTGCAGTGTACAGAAGCCCTTGTTTCCTCTACATCTTGTTGATCAGCTAAATATTAGCTTAAAAGGAAGGATGTCATGTATGAATTACAACCTCTGTTTTCTTCAGTGCACGGGTATTTTCAGAGGTCTTTGAGTCCAGCCTGAATGAATCATATTGGTGGCACCCTTTGCTGGAAGGATTCAATTCCTTCTCTGCTGCAGACTCCCTGTTTCAGAAAGAAGGGTTTAGGTGGTTTGGCACACCATTGTGCCAATGGATGCATGTTTTACTGAAGGTCAGATTGCTTGTATGTGTTTAGGGACCTGCCTGAGAATGTCTTAAGTTCTGGGTAAGACTCTACAGAGACCATGTCATAAGTGTCTGCTTGGGAGGTATTCTAAGAGTGAGAACATCTCCAGAAATTTAAGGCAGAGTTGTTTCTGCAGTTCGCAGGATTGTTAAAAATACATGAATGTATCTGAACTGTGCTGGCAGGGTTAAACTAAACTGTCTAGTTTAATTATTATTGAGTTAGTTTAGTTCATCATTTCTGTGATAGATAGGGTAGCAAAATCTGTTTGGGTCAGTTGCATGGTTCATTGGGTACTGTGCAATTCCTAGACTGACTCCTGCATCAGTCTTTTGCCCTTGCAACAGGTTTACTCTGAGGATAATGGAAAATTCATCTATTCTGTTTTGGTTTTGTAGCCAGGGAAGAAGCTGCCAGCTGTTTCCTAAAGGTATGCAAAACATACACTGGAAAGCTGCCAGGAGGAAAAATTCTGGTTGCTGTAGAAGGACAGTGAGGCTGCAGATTGTAAAACACAGTGCTTCAGAATCTATTTAGTCTGTTGTATGAAAAACAAATTGTAAAATAATGCTTTAAGAAGTCCATCACTTAGAAAAGTAGAGACTTGTTTAGAGTTGTTATAAATCAGGTTTTGTATTGCATAGAATATTTCCAAGTTTAGGGTAGCGGTTTCCCTCTTGATGCAATAAACATTTTCGTAGATATTTCACTTGCATCCTTTTTAGCTTGTGATCCTAAATCTTGCACCTCTTGCCTGCTATTTCCTATAACTGCCTATGGGCATCCTTCACACTATCCCTTTATGTATTTCCCCACCACTATCCCGAAGCTTAGCTGATAAAACATCTTTATTTTTCTGTTTGTGTGAAGATTAGATTATTGGGAAATGCAGGGACAACCCACAGATGCAAATACATAGGAATGTGCAGATAGCTAAGTAACGCCCAGGTGGATATGACTGCACAAATATTTGTCTTGTACACACAGCGAGTTCTTGAGGGTCAAACTCTTGAACAACAGGGACATAATATTAGTTTTGGTAGCAACGAAGCACAAAGGACAAGATGCAAGAAGTTTATTTTCAAGAAGAGAACTGAACAGCTCTGTGTTTCTGATCGTAATTACTTGAACACTATTTATGAAATCTGACGGCCTGTGTGACACGTATTGCGAGAGAATGATGGCACAAAGCAGGAAAGGGAGCTGGTGTAGTCATCCTGAGAACCAGAAGTGAGGCATCCTTAATGCTTGGAGGACATTGTGCAGCATCTGATCAAATGCTGAATGGCATTAACCATGATCGCCACCTGCCTCTTAATAACTTGTAGCTCCTGGACAATAATATCTATATTGTCTTGAAGCCTCAGAACTGCATTTTTCATCTCCAAGACCACGGTGTTCAGCGTAGTATCCATAAAGAATGGGTCCCCAGCAGAAGGCTGCACAGGGCGCACGAGTACTGTTCTGCAGAGGAAGTTTCCTCCAACTGCCACTGGAAACGTGAAAAGTTCTGCTAAGAACTGGAGGTTATGACCTTGTCCTTGAGCTCTTTGAATGAAATGGAAGAGTAGAACCCCTGAGATGAAGGCAAACACAAAGACCTTGTGGGATGAGTAAGGGAAGGATGATTTGCCTTCTGGAACAAACTGAATTGGGAGATGAGACAAAGATGTAAAAACAAGTTGATACTATGGGGATGATTGAATCTAAAATACACATGAGAGAGAAATAGAAATCAACATTATACCAGATTTTCATAAAATGAGAGTTTAATCTGTGAGTCCTCATTAGCAGTGAGGATAGAATAAATTAGCCACATTAAAATAGCTCCTCAAGGCCCCAGTTTAAATGCAGTTGTATTTTGCAGAAGACCAGGCAGTTAGAAAATTGTCCTGAACCCTTTCAGTTTGGGCCTGATTTAAGAATCGACAGAGCTGGTAGAAAACTGCACAAAGGTAAACAACTCTTCATCTAAAACTCTGCATGTCTTAACCGTCAAAAACTCTGCTAGAAACAGTCATTCTGAAATGAGAATGCGGTTATTTGCATTGGGTATTTGCTAATGGGTATGCTAACATGTATCTGATGCAAAAACTTGTTGACCTGATTCCTACTGAAATGAGTGAATTTTAAAAGTTTGACCAGTTTAAACAGACAACAGCAGGGACAGGAGATGTGGGAACAAAAATAAGGAAATAATGAGGCTGCTTGATGCTTTTATGAGAGGTCTTTGCATACTGCAGCAGAAGTGTAAAAGCTTAATTTAAAATTAACAAGGAATCATACCCCACTGGGCTGGGTACCAAACCTCAAATCTCCAGGTACTGCTATTGTGTAAGGCTGTCATGTTCTCTGGCCAGTATGAGATTGACCACTGCTGTATTTATTTTAGACTAAGAAGATCTTTTAAAAGCCATAAACTTTCCCCACAAGTGCTGCTCATTTATCTGTAACATTGTTGTAGGATCAGTCAAGTCTACAGATGGAGACAGAAAATATTCCACACATTTTGTCATGCAGCTTTCTCAAAGCGTACAGTGGGAAGCTGTGGCAAGGCCCAGACCACCAAATGAGAAGTCAAAAGGGACAGTAGGAAAATCATATTTAGTTCTCCAAGAGAAAATACTGAGAAACACTGCTTCACAAGAATATTTAAAAATAGAATTGAAGTTTCAATTGAAGCTTTACAAATAAGAAAAGATATTTGTTTAATTCACTCCATGTGTTCCTTCTGTAATGACAGTTTGTAAGCTGTTTTCCCCTGTCCAAGGGGAAAATGTGTTTAAATTATTGACTAGAAACTTGTCTAAACCAAAGTTTAGGTTTTGACATGAAGAATAAATTTATGGAGTCTGCCTTTTTTTCGGAAGCAATCACTTCATTCTGCAAAAACTAGTAACAGCAGTTGCCACTACTGCACTTTTCAGGCCTCAGCTAAGGAAAGGGAAGGAGGAAAATGATAGTCTGCAGTAAACAGCAGCCAACTGTATAACACCTCTTCTGGAAAAATGAAGCTTGAACTAGTTCTGCACTTCACAGGCTCCTTTACACCAATTTTTGTAACCTGCAGGGTGGAGTAAGCAATTTGAGAGAGGTGGAGCTGCTCTGCTGACCAGTGACATCTGTGGGATTGAGGGACTGCCACTGGAGAGCAATGAAACCTGCAGATCTTAAGAAGGAGACCCTGCGGGTATCAGAGTAGGGAAAGAGGGATGAGAGTTAAATGAGAGATGCTGTCAGTGCAAGTGCCTACAGATTTAATGCGTATTTGGTTTCTTTTTCTCAGAACAGCCATTCACCTACAGAAAAAAGCATCCTCAGAAAGTCTAAGTGCAAGGCAGTCTTACCTGTCACACAGAGTGCCACACTGTCCTTGGCACAGCCCCAGGCTTGATGTTGGCCTGATCTACACACCAGAAAGCACTTACCCAGCCACAGCATACAAAATAGTAGCATATCTAGGTGTAGATTTACAGGCAGAGCAGCTGCCGGTTTAAAGATTCATGTACGCTTTTCTCTCCCTCTCCACCTGTGAGTTTTATCTTCTACACCGTTCCCGTGAGCACCGCCTTGCAGCCCAACAATAAGATTACACTGAGGACTAACTACGCAAGTGGGAATGCCACCTTTATATCCTTCCTCTGCTTCCTAGGGCCAGCTGGGGATGTGTTCAGCCTCTGAGCTAATTAATTAGGCTGGTTTGAAATAACCCTGCAGCCATTTGTTACTGTTTGGTGTATTCCTTCTTTGGGATGCAGGAGTGTGTCTGGAACTGGCATAATTCCCCATCTGTGAAGGAATGTAATGATGTCTCTTTTAGAAAAGTTTTATGGTTTCTTTTTGCTAGGAGACATGGCAAAGAGTCTTTGTGGGCAATGATCTGCTGTTTACTTGTCAGATGGTAACATGCTGATGTGAGATACTGGTGCATAACTGGGCACTGGTCCAAGTCACATGACAACGCAGATAAGATGCAATCATTTGTTGCGTTATATTAAGTATTTTTAAATTATATTATGTTTATGAGAATAACATTAATATTTTAACTAAATAGAAATCAATTTATTAATTTCAAAAATATTTTAGAGCTATGGAGATTTGAACTGTTGTATATCAGCTTTTTGCAGCAAGCGATATCAGCTTTCTGACTGTATACTTCCAAGCACCAGTAACCATGCAGGATGCATTTTTTTTTTTAAATAGTCTGTTTGAGACAAAATCTTCTCTGCACTTCTGTGGTAGTGGCTTCTCTTTTATTCTGGAAATGCTTAGTATTTTCTTGTTGGCATTAATGTCCTTCTATTGGAATAAAGTGCATCTTCCAGCTTCTTCAGTGGTCACTTGTCCTAGGACGCTCTGAAACCAATTTCTACATGCTAAAGAACAGCTATGTGCAGGATGCAAAAGTTTAGCTGGCAGAGTGACATCTCCAGCAGCATGGGTGCTCTGAATGCCACTGCCATTCCCCAGTAGTGAATGATGCTATGGTGTGGCAAGGCAAAAGCAAGAGTTGCTTCTTCAGCTCAGCTACAAAACACACACATTTTTGTATTCATGTGGATCTAAGGACATCTCTCTGATCATGGACCTGCCTAGAATATGTTAAAAATTATGGTTTTTAACTTAGCAATTGTTTAATGTCCAGAAATCATAGAATCATAGAATGCATTGGGCTGGAAGGGACCCCCAAAGGTCATCTAGTCCAACCCCCCCTGCAGTGAGCAGGGACATCTTTAGCTGGATCAGGTTGCACAGAGCCCCATCAAGCCTGATCTTGTATGTCTCCAGGGATGGGGCCTCCAACACCTCTCTGGGCAAACTGTTCCAGTGCTTTACCACCCTTATGGTAAAGAACTTCTTCCTGATATCCAATCTAAATCTACCTATTAATAACCATAAGGTATGAATTCTCTCAAGGTCAAGGGACAGAGAGAGGGGACTGGGTCAGGGAAAAGCTTGCTGTATCCCTGATGAAGCTGCTGTGCTGTATGAGTAACTAAAGAGTTTTGGGTTTGTGATTAGTAAGCCAGAGCCTCCGCCTGGACTTAAAACCGTTTAAGTGAATACGCATAAATGTGTTGCCTGATTTTGAAATGCTCTGTTAAAAATGATTGTTACTGGGTTTCATTATTAGATTTCAGCCTTTACTAAGAAGATCTACTGTTGAATAATGATGATTAAATTATAATGGACAACTTGAACTCTGTTGAAGCAGTTTGGCATATTCAAAATTGTACTCATCTGGGGTAATGGTAAGAATTGCCTCCAACACAAAAGGTGATACTGATAACATGCTCTAAACTGTGAGGGGCTGACATGCTTAGCTGAGCTACCAGGGAATTCTCATCCAGCAAGCACTAGGAAGCAGACTGGGAGTGGAGAGAATGAAGAAATCTGAACACATGTAGCATGGACGGTGTAAATTCACCTGTCTTGGAGAAGGATAGACTTGCCAGCTGCCTGCAAGCTATCCTGAGAGGAAGGTGTTGGCTTCAGCATTGTGTTGCTCCCTGTAGCGTTTCCCAAAGGCATTGAATGTAGAAGTAAGGTAGATCATCTTCACAGAAGCTTTGCTACTGGATGGAAGAAGATCTGACTTTGGATTTTGATGGTGTCTTGTGACATTTTTTGGGACAGGCAATCAAGGATCAATCAAGATGGGGTTTGTGTCTTTCAGAGCGCTCGCACCTAACTGTTTCTTGGAAGGAGGTTTCAGGGTGACACAGGAAGCAGGGTTTGAGGCAATGTTATCTCCTTTCCTGTTTAAGCCCCCTGTTTGTGAAGTAGCTTGGTTTGTCTCTGAAAGGCAGGAAGCAACACCTGCAAGGCAGCAGATGAAAATAATGTCACAGGAAAGAAATGTATCACAGATGGGAGGGGAGGATGTTGTAATCATGTTGGTTGGAGTGTAAATGGTTCAGCATAAATATGATCATGCTTTTCAATGTACTCTATAAATGGGTATGTGCTACAAGAACATCTGAACTGACAAACCAGACAGGCCAGCCAGTCTGATCAGTGCTCAGGGACTTCCTCAGCTAGAGGTGGTGCTTTCAGATATGGTGATACTGAATAGATTCTTTCACATGAATGTATTCAGTCACTTTTTGCATCTAGGTAAACTTCTCATGTTCATAACATCCCTTGGCAAGGAGTTCCATGGTTCAATTATGCCTTACTTAAAGGGCTTCTGTTTCGTTTATTTTTTTATCTGTCACCTTTGTTTCTTTGCTTTTGTATTCAAATCCTTCCCTATTCACTCTCTATTTTATCTGGGATTTTTAGGGATCTGATGCCCGTCTCTAACTTTCACAGATCTGTTATATCGTTCTGGGGATAGGTTGGGGGGGGACAGGGACCAGAACACAATGCAACATGCAAAATATGGGCACGCCATAAATGTGTACAGTGGCATAATTATGATCCACTTCGGTCTCTATTCCTTTCCTATTTGATCATACCATTCCACTTGCTTTTTGGCCACTGATGAGCCATGAACCAACATTTTCATGGTTATTTTACAATGCTAAAATCTTGCTTCAAAGTGGTGATTGTCATTTCAAAACTAATCACAGTGTATGTAAAGTTGCTGGTTTTCCCTATGGGTGGTGCTTTACCTGCACTGTACCCCCTCTGCCTTTTTGTAATGCTTTTCTGCGTTTTTATAACACTTCTGTCCAGTATTTTGGCAACTATTTATGCTTGATCTTTGTCTTTAATATTCTGATCAATTTAGGCTTCTCACCAAAGTTGACACATGGTGTGTTCTTCTAGATCGTTTCTGAGCACGTTGAACGGGACACATCCCAGTGCACATTCCTAAGGGATGTTTTTGGTGACCACCTCCTACTACAAACTCCTGTTTTTTTTCTTACCGTTTACCTGTTACATGATCATTTGAGGACCATTATCCCATGGCAGGTTAGTTTCTTTAAGAATCTTAGCTGAAGATCTTGTTGAATACCTTTGTATTTATAGAGAAGGAAGGCTTGAGATTCCCACAGAGAGTGACTGCTCCAGCTGTGCCATGCAATAACTGGGGAAGAACTGACTGCTATCAAGCAGTTCTTTAGAATAATTTAAGGGAAACTGTGATCAATATCAAATTGCAATCACTATAGCAAATTACACATAAGTGTAAGTTGCTAAATGTAAATTTATTTTCTGTCAATAGAACAACAATCAAAAAGGAAGTTTCAGTCTTGTTACTGTAGTGCTGGCCAAGGAAAATGAGATTCTGTATTAGAATTTGTAGGACAGTCCTTCTCATTACTTACATGGGGAGAGGCGGTGGCTTATCTGTAAATACTAACTGCTGAACTACTTTAACTGATGGTGAATATGGAGTTTACACAGCTATAGTCTTAACTTTGTGCTTACTGCGTGCATTCAGAATGGCTCTGCATTCTAGGATCTTAAACTTGGAGGAGTCTCATTTCCTCACTAATATGATCACTGTGATAAAAAAAATATGTTGTTGAACCGTGAATGGGATGATCAGAGGATAAAGTTTGACCTGCTGATAAGCCATATGGTATTGTATTATGTTATAATGATGTCATTCCCCCCTATACACACAGTGTTTGTTAAGCATTCATTTCTTAGTACTAAGGAAACCCAGGTGGCATTGTGAGTGACCCAAGTCTCCTCCTTGGTCTTTGCTGATGCCTGTTAAAATCACTTAGATGTTTATGTGGTGTGAAATGTGTGACTGGAATAAAACTGCAAGACTGTCAGCTAGAGACACTGACCCCATGGGGGAAAAGTAAAATATGTTAAATTATGAAATTTAATAATTATTACTGTCTTGTTCTAATCCCAGTAGTATCAACAGAGAATCTTATGCAATTTTGTGAAAATAAGCAGGTACATGAGTATTGTTGTCTGACATCAGAACGAGATGTTGCAGTAAACCTCCACATGTTCAATAATTTAGGACACTGAACTTTTGGCTTGACTAGAGCAGTTACTTGAAAGCCATCTCCTTGCCCAATAAAGGGAAATCATGTCAGTCTTGTCAGTTACAGTACGATTCAGCAAAGTTAAAAAGGCTTGAAATGTATTCAGACTGCTGTAAGATCTAAAGAAGAGCCCTGTGGTCAAAAAGTTACCTGAAGGAGTAATATTGATGAAAGAGTAAACTAAAAAAATAAATAAATTAAAAATAGCGCAGCGCTGGGACACATCACTTTCCAACCTGCCGTGGCGATCCGTAACAATATGGGAAACATTGTGTTCAGGTAATTGTTACAGTTTCTCAAGATAAATCAATTTGGCAAAATTAAGTGCTGGTGACACGAAGGCAATAGGAGCAGTATATCACACCAGCATTCTTGATTCATTCTGAAACAAGGCACTACAGCAAAAGGCTATTTTCAGTGAATTCTGATGAAGCTGAGAATGACTTAGCACTCCTGAGATTTTCTTTTATTACTGAATAAAAAAAATATGATAAACCAGCTGTATTTAAGATAACTAAATTCTCATTGATTAGGATGTCTTATTCTACTGCTAAATGAACTGTTTACAGAGAATGAAGACTTCTCTCTTGCAACTTACAGTCAGGAGGATCCTGGTGGCTTCATTCTTTTGAGACAGGATAACACTGTGCAAAGCTTTTGTCCAGGAGGACAATGAAGGTCTCTTTGTCACAAGAAAATTGTAAATATAGTTGAGAAGATAGGAAATTCTTACCAATTTTACCTAACTCTCAGTAGCTCAGTAAAAACGGTAATAAATAAAGCAAACACAAGTACAAATCATGAGTGGTAGAACACTTCTGAAAACATGTTTGGTTTATATTTTGATTGCTTTTTTTTTTAATACCCTATAACTGTTGAAGTTGATCTTATAATTTTATATGATCAGTATGCCACTGTCAAGATAAGGAAAACTCTTTATCCATTCATGATGGATTAAGATGTTCTTAGACAATCTTTTTGATAGCGTCAGCAGATGGTTTGACAGTAAAAGTTCCTGACCAACAAAACTATGAAGAAGTTTACTTGCAATGGCATCTGGCAAAAAAATGAAATTTTAACCCAAATTCAGCAATAGAATAGGTGCTTTCCATAGGGCTGACAAGCTAGTATCCATACCATAAAATCATGTTGCCTTGTTTTTCATTAGCTGTCAAACCAGTATTTCCATTATGGTGTTTTAAAATAGGGCCTGATTTGCTGAAAAAAGGATTTCCTCTTGTAACTCCAAAGAAGATCTAAATCAGCAAAGACCTCAGTATGAGAAAAATAAGAATAAGTACTTGCATGACATCAGTTCTTTGGGATTTTATGATCAATGCTGTAGGAAGTGAGCTGAAATTATCAAATTATTGCAAATTAATCTGCAGCTTCTAAACACAGGCCTCGCATCTCTTCATGATTCATCAACCTGTGATCTTGTGAAACAAACAAATGAGTTAGTCTTAGTTAGACAGGGATGACAGCTGTTTCAAATCTTTTTTTATATCAGAAAGAGATGAACCTGTCCAGAAACTTTAGGAAAAATAACTCTCTTGTAAAGTTTAGTGGCACTTATGTCACGTGTTTGTAACTGGCTTAAAGAGAATAGAACAACTGAATCCCAGGAGAAGGTGAAAGTCATTGAAAGCTGTTTTTTTCCCCTGAAAACACTCATGATAAGATTTGTATGCATCCATGGGATCACAGAATATGCTTTATATTATTTCCTGAAGAAAAAATTTTCTGCTGCTCCTCTAGGCAATAGCCTTGAAAGCTTTTTTGAGAAAATATTTCAATGTTAAGTTCTGACTCATTACACGAGAGGAAGATATCATGCCTCTCATGTTTGTTCTGTCCTTTGAGAAGGTAATTCCAAGGGCCTCACTGAAAGCATTTGTAAAACGACATATTTATTTGTGCATTCACAGTTAGCTGTGAACATTGGCTGCAATTGCACATGTGGCTTGAGAAAAGTCTGGAGGCAGAACACCCAGAATTAATATGGAAACTTTCTCGTAGGCTTAATCGACCCGTTGCTACTGAAAAATGCAAAATACATTTTCTTGCTAATTAATATAATGCACTGTGAACTGACATGGAAACATTTTATTGGTTATCTGGCTGCTCTCAATGCTGACTATCAAATTATAAATGCTTTAATACATCATAATACAGGTGATTTACAGAAACATTTGGCATGAAAACAAATGCCCATTTTAGTCTGAAAATAATGAGCTAAAATCAACCAGCAAAATTGATTTTACGCAGACTCTTGCAAAGAAGTCATTCTGATGATGATACTGTGGTTCTTAATGGAGTGACTTTCATCAGCGCACTAGGTCCCAGTCAGAGTACTGAGGATTATGCATTAGCAATGAAGTAAAATGTCAAGATTCAGGATCTTATTTGTTTATAAACTAAGCCACAAGCATCAAAGCTTAAAGTCAAAGAAAATGTGTGTATGTATATATGTATAAAATAACCTAAACTGTTGACAGTACCACAGATGCACAGAATATAGTTGAAGTGTGTATGCTGTGTAATCTAACAAGCAATCTTGCTGTTGCTGATGAAGATCTTGTCAAGATTGAACAATTTATTCTTTATGACTGTGGCCATACCAGTGACAGCACAACTGTTAAAACCACCAGTTTGGTTCTATTTTCCCATAAAAGTAAAACAGTGGAAAACATTCCACCCACTCATCCCACATTGGTTTAGCATATTCACTGAGCAGCCCTAAAAGTTAGCTGCTGGCACCAAATGGTCTTAAATGTGATCATTAGCAAACTCAGAGCCATGTAGAGAAGGAAAGGTAGAGATTTCCAGCCTGCATGGAAAGCTCTCCCAAAGCAAGAGCTATTGGAAGCTGCTTGCATAAAAACACTAAGGAGCCATACATCTATCCAGAGGCTGCCCCACAGCATCATGCTGTCTCACTGTGCTAGAGTATAAAACACAATGCACAGCTGGTAGGTATGCAGAGAAAGCATGGTAAATTAAAAAGAGGAGTAGGCATACCTACTTGGCATACAGGAGATGTGCACAAATTTCATAGGACCAGTGTAAAAATTGAGTAAAATCCATTTTTCTCTCAACTGTGCAACAGAAGGTACCATCTGCAGAAATCCAAGAGCCATATAGCATATGGTAATATTTTTTCCTTCTTTTCTTTAAATGGTAAGAACAGTCTGTTAACATGGCTCTTCTCCCTTACTAGTTTCTCCTGGTCACTTTTTCGTGGTGGATTTCTGACACAAAGCTATCCTAAGAAATACAAGTTACTTATCATGACTGAGGTGCAGAAGACTCCAGTTTAAGGAGTTTCTCAGACCTTCCATTGGCAGCTCTGAACCTGGGCCGTTCCCTTTCAGTGTATGCACAACTACAATAGCAAAACTGCATCTTCTGTAGTGCAATTTGGTTGGGTTCATGAGGTACTCTGGCTACTGAAGTACAAAATGCAGATTTGCATGTGACTTCAAATTAAGGCCACTTTAGTAGTACAAGAAAGAAGTCCATATCGGGAGATAGCTTTTCCTGTCATGTGAGAGACTCCTCCAGGTGATAGAGTGCAGCTTCTTCTAATAGCTTCAATGTGGTTCTGGGCTGCACAAGGTGGTATCATGTGAGTCCCTGTGCCTGCGGTTTAGACAGATCTTTATACTACCATTTCCTTCTTGACTGTGGATTTACTTCAGCTTCTCATTGTAGGCATATACTGTGCTGTTCTTCATGCACTGCTAACTGGAGCTTTCTTTGAGAAAGCTAGATTATTTTCAGAGATTGTCTCTATAAGTAATTTCTCCAGTAGCCTGATATGTCGTATCCCATTAGAGATTACAAGGCAGAGTCCGCAAGCACGACAAGGGATTTAAAAAAAAAAAAGTTTAAATTTATCTCTTGATTTGAGAATGTGCAAGTGAAAAAAAAATTTTGCCTTCAGTAATTATGTTGCTGAAAGAAATAGAGCTCAGAGATAATAGAAAGGCCAGTGTAGTAATTGCTCGTAGTACTAAACAGTTGATACAGTGGGGAATTTGAATCACTTAATGAACAGACTCAAAGGTGGATAATGTTGTGTCCTTTGACAGTGACTGTGTATGTTCTACCAGACACCCCATCTGAGATAGGTTTTTAATTCTCTCTTCTCCTCTTTCCTCCACCATTTATACAAAGATGAGGCAATAATATCCTTCCAGTAATGGAAAGATATAAAATGTCTGTACAAACCTATGCATTTTGAAAAAGCTTTAAGCATCTTAAATTTGGGTAGGCATTTTTGATCAGGACCCTCATGCTACAGCTTCAGCAGAATACACATCCACAAGTCTTCCAGCTAGGTAACAATACGTATACGCTAGCTGATGCCTTCTGTCTTTCTCACATTGGAACCCGTTGTGAAGCTGATGAGTCTAACCTCTGTAAAGCAGAGCTCCATCTGAGAAATGTCATGGGTGCAGATCCTTTTCCTCTTGTATGGTTTGGGTGGCTCTCATTCTTCACTGGACTCTAATTCTTATGCTAGTACTTTATCACTGTAATGTACATGCTGGCCTACCCACCCAAAACTCTCCCACAGAAGATCTGATACCAGGAAATGCTGCTTTTATCACTCACTTTCACTTAACTCATCTCCTTCCTCTCTCACCCCCCAAACACTCATTTCCTTTGATATCAGAGAACAGCAGAGACAGTTAAGCAGGCAAATATGCCATCAGCCAAGCTTCTACCATTCCAAGAAGCTCTATAAACCCCCTGAAAGAAAACCAAATTGTGTGTGAAGGGCTGGTTACAGCTTCTGTGCAGGGCCCTCCTGAACTTTGTCCTCAAAAGAAGGTGGCAGCTGTCACCTTCTACAAGCAGGAGAGCAGGACTGATCTGAAAATACAAAGATTTTAAAAAATTAAATGTTTTAAAGTTGGGGTGCTAAATTCTTACGTGGATTTTCAAGAGACTATGTGGTTTTCAAGAGTGCTGGTAGTGCTCAAATTCCGCATTTTTGTCAAAGCTGAAGCAAGTGGGCTCCACAGCATAGTTTGTAAGCCTGCTTTGTGTGGCCAGACCAGCGCCCCAGCTATGTGTTTGGATGAGAACTAGTGTGCACAGTTCTTTTGTATGAGCAGGGAGGGAGCCAGGGTGTGCTCTGATCTTGACATCTGAGGGACCAGTTTGTGCAGGACACTACAGGTTGCACCATCCTCACCACTGGGAGACAGCCTGAGACCTGCACTGAAGAAATGACCGCGGCACCCACACTGCGCCAGGGTGAGCAGCTCGTTGCAGACTGCTCTCAAAGTCAGGGGCCTTTTATTCCTGGTTTTATATAAACACTTAGGCCTCTAGTTTTGGACTCCCAGGTCTGGGGTTTTGGGGGCGGGGGGCACTTCGAGTTTAACTACTGCTCAGTTTGTTTTCCTGCAGATCTTCTCAAAAAGAATAAAAGGTGTGTTTTAACCAGTGCGAAAAGCTGGAAGTATTACGGCTTGGTGCATTTGACTTGGGTGATTCAAAATTTAGATAGTAGGTAGAGGAATGGCAGGCTATTCTGCAATTCTTTCTGATGCCCTCTAACCCTGATTTTGTAGTGAGTTAAGAAGCTCTGGCTCAGCCACCTGAAACAATTAGGTCGCTTTTCTTGTGCGGCAGCCCAGAGTATGCAATTCTAATCAGAGACTCAATGAAGCAGACCTGTATTAGACTTCAAATGATAGCTGAGCAACAATAGTTCTGGGAGTTAAGTGAAATTTAAAAATATCCCAAATGGAAAAATAGTACAGTTAAAACCCTCATCTGAGATGATTTTTTTTTTTTTCTGGAATTATGGAAGACACTTGGAAAGGATTTAAACAGAACTTTGTTGCTGCAAGGAATGGGTGCCAGAAAAAGGAAGGCAATCAGAACAAACCTTTATTTTCTGACAATAACTGGGTTTGAAGCACTAGGTGTATTAAGTAGTTTTGTTAACTCAAATAGTAAAACTCAGTTGTGAAACCATTTAACAAATTTGAAAGGTATTACATTTATTTATACGTGGATAGTCTGGGAGATCCTAGGATAGGTTACAAATGGTTTGAAGAGGCAAACCACGCTTTCACCCACTTCTTGCTGTCTCCTGATGTCCTTCATGAAAAATCAGGCAGTAACAAAGTTTCAAGGCCAAGAAGAAGAATGCCACTAGAGAACCAAAACTAATGGTTAGAAACAGAAGAATTTGCCAAATAAAGGTTTGGCAGTCCATACAGCAGCTTGTGGACAATACACCTGAGATACTGATTTCATGTGGTTTGAGAGGGACCTAGACAGGTTCAAGCATACATCTATGGAGCACTGTAGCAGAAACTGCTCTGTTACTCTCTTTATGTGTGCAATAGGTAGTCACAAAATTAATGTCTCATTACTGAAAAAAGGTTGGGCATTCCTCTTCTAGAAAATTCAAAATGCTGTAAGAAAGAATCAGAGAGAATGTAAAAGGCAAAGTCTACACCAAAAAAACTCCACATGCAAAGCTATTTATGTTGTGAAAAACAAAATAAGCCAAGACAATTGCTTCCATTTACAAGAACAGCCATGGTTCTTACAAATTCCACGGTTTGGCAGGAGTTTAATTTTGGCAAAGTGTACTCAGCATAAACAAAAAATGCGAGAAGTACTGTTATCTCTCTAGGACTCAGTGGACAGTGCTGCAGTGGAAGATTACTGGGCTATCAGATTGAAGTTTGTTTGTTTTCAGTTAAAGGCAGGCACATAAGCCAGCAAAATGGGGCATTTGAAAACAACCATAGGCAGAGAAAACAAAAGAAAATTGTGTTTGTAACAGTGAGCATGTCCTTTTTAACAGAATGTGGGGTATATAACGAAGTGGGAGAGAGGTGTATTTTGTAGTATCAGGAAAAAATATCTAATGATCTGAAGATATTCAGGCATTGGTCCTGCAAGCAATATCCTTTTCTGGGAACAAGAAGCAAATAACTGAGGGAGAATATGAAGTTGTTTCAAAGGAATGCAAGAGCTCCCTCTGAAGAAACATCTTTTGCCCATTTCCTTAGAAAAGGTCTCCTAAGCAGGAGGCTTCAGGAGGACCTGGGTAGACCTGCTACTCTGTGAGCTGTGCAGCAAACAGGAGTGCGAACAGAACAGTGGTTATCAGAGCCTTACTGAGTGCTTGTGTAAGGCTTTGGGGCAATCACTGTCAGCCTCCTGATGCTATTTTCAAGTACATTCACATGCTCCCTGCTTGTAAGAAATACAGGTTCATTTGTTTATCACAAGCTGGTAGTGTGAAAGTGCTTGTAAATAGCACTCTACCATCTTGCCCACACAGGGGCCCCCCCTTCTCTGGGCAAGGACCTCTCCAGTGTTGCCTCCTTCCCTCTAACTGCTATATTGCCATTACCTAGTGCTTTAGCGCCGCTCCCCACGTAGGCCCTGAAAGCAGGCACCGCACTCAAACGCCCCTTGTAGTTGTTACAGGTACAAACGCTAGTGGGTCTTCAGTAGAGACTCCTGGCAACCTCTGAATTGCTCAGAGTCACCTGCCTTGGTCTCAACAAATGAGGACATAAGCTGTCCGCATTGCAGTATAGCTGAAGTTCTTCAGCAATACGCTTTGCGGTAACAAAAAAATCAAAGTCATTGTCAATTTGTCTTTACTTACAAACAAGGAGGGAAGGCAAGGCTCCCTGGACTGTTGAACTAAGTAGCTTTCTGCTTAAATTACCTGCTCAAATCAGCAACCTGACTGTGCAAAGCTGTCTAATGGGCAGAGGGTTAGAAACCATGATAAGGAGGCTCCAGTTCTGAGGTAATAAGTGAAAAATCAGTTTGTTCACACCTCTCTGCTAAACAGAAGCATAGTCTTTGTAACAGTGTGGTTAATGTTGGAGACAGGTGGTCCACATCACAGACACTAAAAAACCCTGAGTGGCCATGTGTTCAAATAAAGCAGAAGTCATTGACCATAATCCACAGGAGTAAGAAAAGGTCATTTTTGTCTGAGAGATGAGCACTAACTGAAACCAACCACAAAGTGTGGCTGGTATTGTGATGGGCAAGGGAAGCCTGCCACGACCTACCTATCCATGACCAGGAATAAAAGATACTTTTTACAATACTCGTATGGTTTGAACACAAAGCTGGATGTCTGCTGGCATAAATTGCTATTTTTCACACAGGTAGTGAAATTACTCTTACCAACATTATACACTACCGATGTTGTCTCCTGGATATTTTTACTCTTTGGTAACTTTTCTTGCTGTCTAGTTAGTATGGGGATAAAGGTTTGGTGGCTTCCTGTTCAGTAATTTATTTAGTCTTTTCAAAATAACTCAAGAATTAATATTGAATTTGCTGGGGAGGGAATTTGAAGGAATTAGTTTCTTCCATTTTCACCCAGAATCACTGAAGAAATTAAAAATTCCTTTTCCACCTGAGAAGACCTAAACCTACTTTCCTATCTACCAGACCCACAAGGAAATCCTAGATGCAAGGGAGAGGGTCTATGAAACTGGCACACAAATACCTCTCAGAAATTACCTGTTCTAGATTTTCTGCTTTGCGTGGGACAATTGAAATATTCATTGAGCCGAAGACTGGGGACAAATTGCTAGGCATTCATCTGGGAAGTGGGATACCTGTGTTGTAGTTGTGAACATTTAAGTGTTTAATTCCAAGTGATCAGAGTTAACAGTGATAAAAGAGTTATGTTCTCTAAATGAATAATTAAAGCGTTCTTTTAAAAAAATAGGTACTTTTTGACAATAGATTTAAAACTACTGCATCTCACATTTTTTTGGCAAGTTGCTGCTTTATATGTGTTTGGTAAGGTCCATAGTCATTCACTTCCTTAGCTTTATTTTTGGTTAAAGATGCCTGAAACAAGGGGAAAATATTTTGGTTTGGATTGAACATTTTTTTTAATTGAAAAAGCTTGGTTTGGATCAGAGAAAGAAAAGTACTTTTGTTCTGTATGCTGAAACACAGCTGGGGGGAATTTTTCATACAACCCTAATGCCAGCCCACTAGGGGGAAAAAAAAAAAGAGGAGAATAGGATTTATCCATGTTCAATGATCTAAAGCCCCTGTGACTGTAAGATCCTTAGCTTCTTAGTGGTGACTTGGCACAATCCATGGTGTCAAATAATATTTCAGGAGTCAGGCCTGTTCCGATGGCTTTCCATTTGTCTAGCAAAAATTCATTAAAGCAGGGACAGAGATTATAGAGACAAATCTCACTGGTACTTACATTTGGATTTTATTTACTGTTCTAATAGCTTCCTCACACCCCATGCTGCGTGAGCCACATCACAACCAGAAGAGGCAGAGCTGCGCATAGGAGATTGAAATGAAAAAGTTGGGCTCTTTAGCCCTGGGACAGCTTGCTGTGGCTGTGGTGGTGCTGCTTCTGGATCCTAACTAGCTCATCTGCGCAGTGCAATATTGGGCTCAGCAAACTTGCCCTTCCTTGGCAGCAGTTCAGGGCTCTCTGCATCACACACTGATGCAGATACACACAGGAAGTTAGCAGGCCAAATAAATGCTTTCAGCGGACCAGATCTGTGCATTTAACAGATCTGTTAACACTAAAAGAAGACTTGGCTCAGTCTTTGGCTATGAAGTGTTTCCTAACAGTCATTTTAGACTTTTTTTTTTTTTTAAAAAAAAAAAAAAGACAAATGGGTTACCAAAAAGGTTATCTGAGGAGAATGTTTCTCAGAGAAGCACAGTGCTGTGGATGTGATCTGAAAATTGGCCCCAACACTGAGGACGGAAACGTTTGGCTGTTTAGACAAGTTGTTCTCAGTTCTGTCTCTCAAAGTTACCTGGAAATTATTCTAAAAGCTTCATAGTGCAAGTTGCAGAGCAGCTCATTGCGCTTACACTTCAGGCAGTTAATGTTTTAAAATCACTTATTTTCTGCTTTCATTGTTATACCTCAGAAGAAATATACTCTGTTTTATCTAAACAGAAATAGATCTGACTACTTCACTTGCAAAAACTGCCGTCAATGTAGTCGAAAGGATTCTTACTTGCCTTTTTTCATTTTCAAAATGAAATAAAAAATAATTAATTGCTCAGCTGCTACTCTGACATCAAGGAAAACTAACCCATAGAAATTGTTCTGACATAGCTTAGAAACAGACTCGATGCCAGCAAGGGAACATAGGGAAGCTAAAAGCAATATAATTTAGCTTTATGCACTTCTCTTATTGCTGCACTACTGCAGTAAAGCCTGCTAGTTAGGGCCTGAGTGTCTCAAACTGTTTTTTTTCTTGCTCCTAAATCCATGATCAGCTTTGGTACATCTTAGACAAGGGACAATGAACTTGATACTCATCATCATAAGAGACCTCAGCATCCTTAATGTCTCATGAGCTGGGAAAATTAATTAAGAAAAAATTTTGTACTCCTGTCTCACAGATTGTCACAATAAAGCCAAAATGTTTAACAAATCCCCAACAACGTTTAAAAGAACAGTAAACCAGAGCATAACCAGGTCAAGGAGAATGGTAGAACAGCAGGTTTATTTTTTTAGACTACAAATTTCAGCAGCCAAATCTCGTGTAAACCAGAGAGAAGTCAAGTTTCTCTAGACATCTCAGAGATGAACAAAATCTTACTGTCACTGCCTACCTTGAAGAGAACAGCACTTAAGCATCAAACTTGCCTACTCTTGGAGAAAGCTTGGAAGATCAGGCCAGTGGTCTGACTACCATAATTCATCTGTGCTAAATCTGAGCAGAATGTTACAGGAAAGGCTGTGGATCTGACTGGCTCCCACTTGCAGTGGGTAGAAATCTGATACTCAAACATAGAATTGCTTCTTTAGTGAACTGGTAAGTGAAAAAACTGCATCTATAAATGCAACTGAGAAAATGACTTTGCACTGCAACTCTATTCCAAGGCCCATGCTTCAAGTCTATTCCTCCTTTCAAAGAGATGCCTACTGACAAACTTGGGGATATTTTCACAAAGCAATCACTGAAGACGCTGAAAAAAAAAATTAGAGGCAGAGAGGTCTCCTCTTTAGACATTACCAGTCAAAAAGTGCCATCTCTGTACCATGCCTGTGTGCTGACTCTGGTGCCCATGGTCTTTTTTTGCGGGGCAGGGCAGTTTAAAAAAAAAGTAAAATTCAAGTGCTTTGCTGTGGCTCTTTTAGTATTAAGGCAGGAGAACCTGAGCTCTGGAGCACTTTTTGGCTGCAGCTGGTGCCAGAGAAAGGCAAGGGTGAGATGCTAGATCCATTTCAAAATTTACCACAGGGAAATAGGATGGTCTCAGGTATAACCCGTCTTCTGTTTCATTAAAGAGCTTAGCCTCCAATTTTACTGCAATGCACTGCAGGTAGCCAAGCCTCCAGCATAGGAAATGTGAACAACAAAATTAGTTTTGTTTTCGCAGAAAAGGGAGATTGAGAAAACTAAATGAAGATTTCTTAAGTTTCATGTGACTGTAGTCATACCTTGCTTACAGTGTGTCACGAGAGTCAATTAAATGCTGTAGGTTTTTTGGATGCGTTCCTGATTCTCCGTCATTCTTTCTTTGGGGTTTGAACTGTGGTTTAACTGCCGTAGCTTTATCTAGAGCTAAGCAGCTTGCACCAATTTCAGGTTGCTGCTGCTTATTAAAAATTGAACTATACCTTTTCTCTGTTCTTTAGGGATATAGCTGAGGTTCTGAGCAGCCCTGAAATTGAGTTTGTAAGTAGGAAATACACATGGCAATTACTAGACTGCACAAGTAAGACTAGCGTCAGGGGGGCTGCTTTTGCAAAGCTAGAATGACTTTAACAGAGAGCACTGGTAGTTTTCCACCTTTTTGACAGCAGGAAAAGCCTGACTGAAAAAAAAGTATTCTTGTTTGTATTGTTCTCGTTCCTAGAAATGAAATTAAGTACGGTAAGCTGCAACTCAGGCAAGTACAGTTCAGGCAGCCAGACACAATTCTTCTGCTTATTAAGCTAATAAAAATTGTGTCACTTGCTCCCTTCCCCCACTCATGATTTGCCTGTTGCCTTCTCACAAAACAAAATTAAGCTCTTCAAAGACTGTTTTTTAAATCACAGAACGAAGCAAAACGAAGAACTCATAGGAGTCTCTAGGTGCTACCATGGTACAGGTAATTATTTAAATAAATGCATTTTCTCATCACTGGCCTTTTTCCTACAGTTGGTTTTCTCCTACTGTAACGGTAATCATCAACCAAATGTATAGAAAAAAGGTTTACTGAAGATCAGGATAGAAAGCCAAGACCAACAGCCTAATTTATAATAACCTGCTAAAATACAAGATTTTACATTAAAAAAAAAAAAACACAAAACAACAAACAAAACAAAACAAACAAACAAAAACAAAACCAAAAACAACCTTGAAACCTCCCTATTGCCAGGAACACAAAAATACCTTTTCACAGGCCAAGTGTGGATGTTCAAAAGCCAGATAAGTTGCCTCAAAACACCATCATCTACTTAAGCTAAAGAGCTGGCTCCGCTGAAGCACATGAAAAGTATTGATATATTTTGTTTTACAAGGTTCCAATGTACACATCACAATCTCCACCAAAAAAAACCAGTAACAACCCGTTTAGAGAAGATAATGTCTTGGTGTAATCAAGATTATTGCCAAGTGAATATGTACCTAGCAGTTAGGTACAGAGCTGTTTGTTTTCTAGATGCTGATAATCTAACTGATAGTATATGAGATTGATCATATGTTGTTCAATTAATACCAAATGGTGGCAACATGTAGAATTTGGGATGTATGAGAGGTATGAGGAAAAGTATAATTAATGCAGATGCTCTATTACTGCTTTGCTTTTTATTATTTGGTTAGATTATTTATGTTGAATTCCTTCCTCCGGCTAGATTCTATTCTGTGCTTTTCACATGTGTGGTGAGAGCGAGAATGTGTATATGATACAGTCAAATCAACAATAACTGAGATAAGCAACAATACAGAAAACAGAGTGGAAATTTCCTGCATTAAATTACTGCATTTTAAGATAAGTGTTTGCAAAGACCATGTTACAATGTTTGTGTCCATTACTCCAAGGTTTGTGGGACAGAGCCTATATTCGTAGGACAAGACTCTCAAATTTATTTGAGGCTTTCTAATACGATACAATTATTATTTTTCTCTTCAGGATAAATGCAAGGAGACTGCCTAGGTATAGTTAAGCTTTTTCCATTCTTTTGGCTCTTTAATTGGTTTTTACTGCAGCAGTTTTTGTGGTGACCTATTGCATTAACAGGCGTAAAAATGAACCTTCTTGTCATTGCATTACCATCATCACCACCCCCAGTCTTTTTCACAGGTCTTTTAGAAATAAATTTATGGCCTGTTTTATATGCACAATTAATAGTAACAAATTCTCCAACGTTTTTATAGTCAAAGGCAAGGAATAAAATTCAATAGGATTTTTTCTTCTATATGCATTTCCTATATGCATACCTAAATACAATTTTACAGCTAGGCTGTCTTCAGTTTCATGTCTTCATTATGAATGTAAAGAGTTACTGGAATCTCACTGAATACATGAAATATCTAAACCCAACTCACTTTCTAATCACTGAGTTTTTCTTCATCTGACTCCTCCTCAGTTTTTATCTCTAAGGAGACGAGCATTGCCATGAAAATAGTCTCTTCGTTTCTTGATAGTTCGCTTGTTCCCACTACTGATTCTTCTTTTACCCCATGCCTTATATTTACCATCTTAGCCCTCTGCTAGTGACATCAATGGTGACGTTATAGAGGACTCTCATTGGAGGTGCAGGAGGGAAGAGGTGGACTGTCCTCAAAGAAGCTGATTTTAGTCCCAGTGAAATAGAAGGAAGGAAAGCACAGAACATATTGGGGGGAAGTTGAAATTCTCCTACATAAAAAGATATTTTAAGCTCATGTCAGCTGTTAGAAATCCATATACAGAAAACTCCATTTCAGGGACTGCTTCCATTACACTAGCACTATGCAAAATGGATCTTAAGAATATTAAAAACTTTTTCTCAATAAACCTAAGAATTTTCATTTCAGGCTTTTACGTCAGTTGGCTCTGACCCTTGTTTCTATTCATCTGCCCTGTCTTCCTCTTTCCCTATGACTGTCTGCTTCTGAAAAAGTTCCCCTGCTACGTACCCTTCCCAAACCACTCTTCAGTATCTTTTGAAAATGCCCTTCTTGGTGTACTGAGTGTCTCTAGAGGCTGAGCTTGGTACTCTACCGCATTGTTCTCTATTTTGTAATATGTAATGTCATGATATGCTTCTGAACATGAGGATCTTGGAGGCTAATAATCTGTATGCAACAGGGCTGATGTAGGACTTTAACACCACAGGGCAGATATTTCAAGAACAAGGAGTTAACGTGGGCAGATGCAAGAAGCATCTGCACTTGTTGCCTGAATCAAACCAAACATCTGAAATCCCTGTGGACTGGATTTACTTTTAAATAGATATCATAATATACGGGGTAGGACCAGTGTTGCTATCTGTACTGAAACTTCATTAAGCAATAACTTTCAAAACATACTTATTTTGATAAACTTCAGGAAGCTGAAGATCCTGTGTTAACCAGGATATACGCACTGTTCAAGCTGTGCACATTTTAAACATCATACTTTTGCTCTAGGCATCACTGACAGCATTGTTAACCACTGGTGGCCATTCATCTGCAGAGCTTCTGGCAAAACAGGATGATGATAAAGTGGCAGTGGAGGGGATCAGCTCATCTTCACTGAACACAATCAAGTCACAATGAAAAAGAAATACAGAAATGATAAATGAAAGAGTGAATGTTCACATAGACTCTGATCGTTCCAAGGATGATTTTTTTTCTGCTCATTTGAAGATGGAGGAGGAGGTAGAAGGGCAAAGTGGTTACAAATCGCAACCTATTTGACTGGTACTGGTGTGTAATGAACCTGTTGGCTTGAGTGCCAGTATTTTTAAAATGCTTAAGACAGCAGATAATTGCACATGTAACATCAGAAATTCAGATTATTAGAACCAGATATTTAACACCAAAAATAATTGCATGTCTGTTTCTCTCCTTTGCAACAGGGGCTAGGGGAGAGTAGAATATTTCCCCTGCTGCAGGTAGTAATACCCCCAGTGCCTCTACTGCAACTAGAGGTGCTCCTCCTTTGTGTTGTCACAGCAAGAAGACAGCACCCTTCAGTGAGCACTCACAGGCTTCTCCGATCGCCTTTAAAACAGCAGAGGACCTATTTAGTAGACTTGATCTACTAAAGGGCAACTTTCATGCTTAGACCAAACTTTGCTTTAAAAAATAAATTAAAATCTTTGTACTGCATTTCCATAGCTGTTATTGAAAAGGTATGTTTTAAGAAGGGCTCTCTTTTATCCGGTTGACAGTTTTACTTCTGTTGATAGTGCTTCTAATACTTTATATTTTATCATATCCTTTGTGTTAAAGCACCTGAGGATTAAATTAATGAGCTGCATGGCACTATTGTGCAATAGGCTATAAAAGGGCTAAAAACATCTGGAACAGGAGAAGGCACTGTGCAACCATACCCAGAGCATCCCAAGTACCCAAAAAAAGGAATACAACCTGTTTGGACACAGCCCTCACTAGGAAATTCATACCTGATATGTCTTCCTAATTACAGAAACATTGGCACTGGTGAAATACATCTGAGGTCATGTGGAGAGAGGTCTTACATCTCTTAACTCTGTCCAAGTAGTAGGCCAGGACTTCGTGTGAAATGAGTGGGTGTTGCCCCAGTGAAGTCAATCAATTCATGTCTGTTTTCATAAGGTGAAATTCTAGTTGACTTCCCCTTGAAGTTGGTTTGATTTTTTTAAGCAGAAATCAGAAATTATTAACAGGCATACTGGGTGAGTGATAACACTCAAAACTAGTATCCAAGCATGTAATATTTGAGATGTTTATCTCTCTTTACAGAAAAGGCTTTAAAACTACAGCAGAACACTTGTTTAAATAGGTTGGGTCAGTGCACTGCTGAAAGCAGCTGAACAGGTAAATAAGACTTTTTTCTATACTAGAATAAAAGTAACTTGCTTAAAGGAGGATGATGAGAAGAAATACAGTTGCAACAATGCTGAATAATATCCAAGTATGTCAGGACAAGGTTCCTTCCAACCCAAACCATTCTATGATTCTATACTGCTAACACCTGTTATTAGCAGAGGATATTTCTGTACTACACTCATAATGAAAGGCATAAATTCTTAGAGAAGGTTAAAGTGATTTTGCCCTGATAACAGATTGACAGCCACTCAGGGTAGACAGGGAGTAACTGTGATTGACATATGACTGGAAGCAGTAACTGTGGGTGACATAAATGTGTATCATCTTATAGGATTGCAGTGTGGGTGGGTTAACAGACGCAGACATGTAGAAGTGGAAAACAGTTGCTTGATGATGCACAGGATGAAAGTTTGAACACAAAGCTTTTCAGAAGGCACCCTGAAATTTGTACTTCTCTTGTCTTTGTTTATCTTTCTCAAGACAATTATAACAACAATAAGAAAAGTAGACAAAAAAAAAAGTATAGCCCACATCCATGTTTGCTCCTATTTCTCATAACAAAGAAAAAGCATATCAGAGAAGTCCAAATCCTTTTACACTGCTTAGAGCTGGTACAACTTTAAAGTCTCGGTAGTTTAATTCATGTAAGAATCCAATTTGTTTTCTCCCCTCCTCTTAGACGTGGAAAAACTAGACCAGAATTTTTGGGCATCAGGGGAGGGCAGAGGGAATCCTTTCAGCATTTCTGTGTTTTATTTCACGTTGAAAAGAAAATAGAGAACTTTGAAAAGAAAAATGACTGGAAAAACTGACAGACCATTCTTGAGTCACTAAAACTATTTGTTTAGGTTCAATTCCAAATTAAGACAATGGCTTGCTGTTTTGTTTTGTTTCTAGATGAGAATCAATCTCCATTTGATAGACATATTATTCCAATAACCATGCCTGATCATGTCAGGACTAGCTGGAAGAAAAAAAGCCAGAGGAGACTGCAACTTTTATGAAAGGCTAAAGAAGGTAAATTAACAGTTTGGGATCTAAATAGCATTGCATTTTAGGGTCTTAGTGCAGAGCAGTTGTAGTTAAACTGATCAAAAGAACTGATGTAATAATGAAGTGATGGATAATAGACATTTTAAACTGATATTTTGCCCAATGTCTTAATTTTTCATTTGTGGCATGTATGAGTTGCTTAATTCTCTAGATCTTAAATCCGTACTTCCGACTCTTCCCTCTGGCCTGATGAATTCTCAGAAGCCAGCAAAGGGATCCTTAGAGCTTTTTAAGTATGCAGAACCTGCAGAGCCAGCTACAAAAGTAAACACTGAAGATCAATAGCAATGCTATCTCCCATGTTCAGAAGGGCATCTTCCTGCAATTTCAGTTCTCCTTTCCAAGATCTTGTCAAGGCGTGAAATGGTTGTCAAGAGGTGTGGAATGCACTGTTGTCCATTAAGTAGCATTGCCTTCATTCAGACGAATGCATTTGGCAGCAATTGAACTGTTTGACTTCAACACTGTAGTTTGTTTTGGTTAAACTTGTATGTGTCTGAAAGTCTGGTTTTGGAGCTGCCTGGTCACTGTTTGCATTTCTTTCTTATTCCAAAACTTCCCTTGCATTCTTTCTGTTCTTCTGCCTGAAGTCTTTCTATTTGTCCACTATGGCTTATCTCATACCCTTCGGCCTTGAGAAGACAAAGACCATACTCATGTTTCTGCACATATCTGTGTTCCCTCTAAATCTAGGTGGCACACACATGTCTGTTGGATTGTCCACTACCACTAAAATAACTATGAGCCTGTAAATGTTATTTCAGCATATATGTCAAAATAACCTTCTCTTCTGGTCTAGTGTTCCCGTTCAGCGTGAAGGCCATCTTCAGTCAGAGTTACTAAGGAGATGTATTAGAATTTATACAAAACACAAAGGTGAATGAGAGTACTAGATTCACATGAGAAAAATGTGAGTGCTGGTCCTGATCAACAGAGAGATTCCCAAGCCATTTACTTCTGAATGTTCCAGCAAGAAAGCAAAGGCATTTTCAACAGAGTAAGGAAAAGGCCTGACCTGCTTCAAAATTCAGCATCTGCATGGGTGGTGTTGGAGATCTGGCACTGTGTGGATGAAATGTGTGCTTCAAAACTTAATGGTTAGGCTGATTGATTTGTTTTGCATGTGCTTTTTATTTTCCTTTCTCTCCCAACTTGTCTTCTGAGATCTCCATTGTGTGGGGTGAAGTGGAGGATTTTATGCTAAATCAATGAGCATCTCCAAGATATTAGAAAATGTGTAATTCATGGCTTGGTGTTGGTAGTTTAGGCCACATTATGATTTCGTTCACTTACACTCTGCATCACCTGCATATCACTTTTCCAGTAATATATGCTTTGGACTTCTTTTCATGCGTTAAGCATGAAGAAAAATTTAAATTGTGTTAAGGAAGTAAGAACAGTTAATTAGGCACCCTACCTGGTGCATATATTTAAAGATACAATGTCTTGCAAACAATTTATCCAAAATGTCCTCTGTGTTTTTTCTTGTAATAATCTCTTCTCTTGAAACCTTTCCCACCGTGATTTCTTTTTCTTCTCTAATTTTCCACCTCTTCCTTTGTTCATAATTTTTAGTCCAATCATAGATAGTCTGGAACATTAGTCTCCAGTGGCCCATCTTACAATACAAAACTGTATACCTACTGTAAAAATGGTCATATGCCCCCAGATTCCCAAGTCCAACCCTTTAAAACTGATGAGGATGTGGTTTCCATCTCTACTTCTAGGCCCTGCGGTCTTAAACACATACTCAAAACCACTTAGTTGAATCAATGTTTGACTGATCCACCCAATTCAGATCCTGTGCTCACCCTTCCCCTTACCATTGTGCCACAACAGGGGAAATCTCCTGTTACACTATAGCACTTAAGACTACGTAGGAAAGTGACTCACAAGAAATCAGTCCAGCTTACTGCACAATTACCACATTGCTACTTTTCACTGAATCTGCTAGAATTGTCGCAATCGTCCTCTTTTCAGACCCTAAGTATCTTTATCTTCGCAATTCTGTGACAGGTTCTAAATTAGTTATTAGTGCTTGCAAAAGACATCTTACAATTGTCTTGTATAGATCTATGAAAGCATCAGCTCAGTGTTGCACAGAGGTGAAAAAGGCAAAGGGAATGTTAAGAGTTACTGAGAAAAGAATAGAATAAGACAGAAAGCACCATTGTACTACTGTATAAATTCCTGGTGCATTTTCAACCTTGACTATTGCAAAGAACTAGAAAGATTACAGAGAAAGACAGCAAGTGTGATTTAAGGTATAAAGTGGTTTATACAGGAGGAAGTAGTAAATGGTTTCATTAGTTTGGAAAAAAAAGCAGGAGATATGCAGATCTATAGAAGACATGCGGAGCAGAGAAAGTGAGTGGGAAATGAGTACTTGTTTCTCGCAACACAAGAACTAAGGGGCACCCAGTGAATTTTTAAGCTATAATAACTTAGCTTTAATACAAACTGAAAGCAACACCTTTCCCCACAGCATGTAATAGTGAAACTCAGCACCACAGGGTTTTGAGGAGGCCAAGAGCAGAAATGGGTTCAAAACCAGACTGAACAAATTCAAAGGACAGATACATTTGTGGCTACTGAACATGATGCTTTACATATGCCCTTAATGTCAGTTTCTTCAAGCTATTACATGACTTGAAGCTAGAAGGTGGTTTCAGGAAGAGATCATCCAGAATTTATCCTGCTTCATGTAGTCCTCCCCAAGATAGTACTTACGTTCTCCTATTGCTGAACAGAGGATACTGAACTAGGGGAACCCTTGGTCTGATTTTGTACAATTATTCTTAAACTCTCTGAATGATGTCATTTTGACAGTAAAGTCAGACACCTGCTCCTATGTCGAAGTGTAGTAAACGATTTATCTCATGGAGATTTGGACTTCATCTTCCTTGACACTATTTGGTCTCACCAGACCAGACACATCAGTCTTCAGCAAGGTCTGGGAGATGTCTTTCTAACTGGATTTTATTAATGATAGTTTCCTGCTGTTGTTATTTGCATACATTTATTGAGCACAACAGAGCTATTTTCCTTGCTCTGGTTTTGTCTTATAAAACTCCAAAGTGTAGAACTGTCACTCATGCTTGCCAGGGATGAAACGTTTGTGTGATATTTTTTAACTATAGGCAAGGTGGCTTAATTAACAGTTATAGTTTGTCTTTAGTAGGCAGGTTTAGGATATGCATTTTTGTTTTGTAACAACTTTCAATTTTTCTTTTATATCTTTCCTTTTCCACTGTAGCAGTAATTGCTCATGTGCTCTTTAGTGGTCATATGACCATGCAGCTCCACAGAGGGACAGAGAAGCCTCTGCTAAAAAAAGTCAGTGAATTTGGGGCAGGACTCAGCAAACTAAATGGGAGCCTATTTTTCTAAAGGCTGATTTATGGCAACAGGGAGATCCTCATGCAGTGTGAAGCAGCACTGTGCTGATCTCAACAGAGCTGCTTTGTCTGGTGGGGGTTAAAACTCTGGTCCCATGTGTGCAAAATTCTCTCCTTATGCTGATGCAACTATCACCACTGCACCCGAGGAAGGTTTTGCTTCTGTCTCTTCCTCTCCTCTCTTTATGGCCTAGCAACCCTACAAATGCACTGTTCATCCCCTTTCTTTTTTTGAAGGTTATCCATGCTCACGTGGCAAGCTGTGTTTGAAGCTGGGGTGTCGCTCCTTGTGTGAGCTTTGATGCCGTGGGCTTGGCGGCAGTGAAAGCACAGCAGCACTGGTTTTGCTGCAGCCTTACTGTCTGCATCAGGGCCCCAGCACTCGCCTGGTTTCCCCAGCTCAGCCCACGCTGCCATCTCGTTTGCTGCTGGGAGCACTCCCAAGCCTGGGTTTGCCTCCACATACCAAGAGTGTGCTTTCGTCCCCACAGCACAGCATATTGAGGAGGTAGGAGTTACTCTGAGTTGTGTTTCCCTGCCAGCAGTGGCTCATCATGCTGTATCAAACAGGTTTGCTTCTTACATATGGCAGCGGAACAAACCTGTCCCCATGCTGCTGCTCCTGCTCAGTGTATAAATTTAAAAGACACAGTCTGCTTAACTAGCACTCCTGTGTTATAGGTTAGCTGTGGGTCAGCTTTACATCTTCAGCCATAAACATAGGTCAGGTGGCTGCCATGCAGTAAGTTCCCTGTCCTTAAAACCACAGGTCCTCACATGCGACTTCACAGTATATTGTACTTGTGAATCTTGTAAGAAAGCTTATTTTGCTAGAGTACAGTGGTTCAGCTGCTCTTGTGACAGTAGCAGTCCTACCAGGATTGTAGGGAAAACTTTTTCAGTCTTTCAGGTGTTGTAGGCTCATAATGAGAGCATTTTCTGCTGTTTCACTTGAAGCTTTTCCTTCCACTTTTTTGTAAGGAGAAACTGATCCTAGCCCTACCAATAAAACCTACCTAATTATTATAGGGTGTAACGGTTGGCACCTGTAAATCAAACTGAGTCCTTCATCTTTTCTGCTGTGCTGAGGGTCTGTCTCTTCTGATGCTAAACCTAAGATTTGTTCATTCCTGCATCCTAGAAAGCCCATCAGAGGTTTGAAGTCTAGATGTGAAAGGGATTCTCACAAGCTCTCAAGGAGCCAGTTGGGTTCAGTTACACTGCTGAAGGACCTGATCTTTCCTTTATGGTACACGTTTGCTACATTGCTCAAAAAAGGCAGCAAGCTGGTTTACATATCCATGCTTGCAGACTCTAATCTTAGATGTGACACTTAATACGCTCTGAATTTTTTTTAGCCCAGCTTCCTAAGAAATTGAGGCTTGTGCAATCCTTATGCAAAAGGAAAAGCCCCAAAGGGTTTCCAAAAAAAGACAGCAAAAAACAGCCAATGGGTACATGAATCAGAGAATTTATTTTGGGGTAAGTTTAAGACAGAGAAGGTGGGTGGTGCGGAGCTCCTTTTCTCAATGACTGCAGGCACCATCCAGCTGCTTGTGGGATGATGACAGGGTAGAGACAGAGGCTATATGTGTTTCCATAGCCCTTAGGTAGATGTCCTTGTAGGAAGCCACGACACTCTCCAGCTTGCGGGAAGGGGAGGGAGATGACAGGAGCATACCATGATCTTATTGTAACCCTGACCAAGGCTGATGTTGTAGTAGACAGGAGAATCAACAAACCCTTTGTCACCAGGGACAGCCCCTGCCTCCCTGCCCAGGGCTTTCACAGTCTCACACCAAGGCTGTCAATCCCACTTCTCCCTGACAGCCAGGAGGCACCTGTCCTACGCCCACCTTGTCACCAGCCCCACAGTGATTTGGGCCAGGATCTTGCATGGGACCCAGCCCTCAGCAAACCAGGCAGAAAATATGTCCCCTTTGCCCAGGGCTGTGGGGACCTTCCAGCTCCCCGTAAGACCACGATGGAGTATAAGTAGGGGCTATTCTATCTATCCTGCAGCACATTGACAGGCTCTCCAACTTAGTGGCCAGGGAGAGAGAGGACAGCAGTATGCTATGATTTGGTCACATGCCTTTATGGTGTCTGGAGAAGCAAGAAAAGTTAATTCCCCACCCCACTACCACCACAGGTAGCCACTGTTGTCCCTGCCCTTCCATCTCTGACGTCCCATCTCAGCCTTTGCTATCCTCTGCCTCCTCACCAACCCAACTGGCCTGGTGCAGGCCTTTTTAAACCCATCCTGGGCTGCTGCATCAATGACAACTCTGTTCCATGGCCACTGCTAACATTCTGTCAGCCGTGACACAGTCATGACACCACCAGGGCTGGTTCCCAGAGTTAGTGCTGCATCACCATGACATGACTATTAACTTCCACCATTCAAGAAAGAGCAAATAATTATATTTAAAAAAATAATTTAAAAATAATAATAAAAATAAAGGAAGGGCAATAAATTAGCTGTAGCAGCCATTTAAAGAACAGCAGCTCACCAAAAGTTAAAAGAGAGTTAAAACCAGCAGGTCCTAGCTACTGCCTAGTTTTAAAGATTTGTGTGATACTTGCTGATGAGATTTGTGGGTTTGAAGGCTAAATTTTGGAAGAAAAATGCCTGTCAAGTTGACCAAAGGTAATACTTTAGACCTTTGGAATAAGACACGTGTTCAATGCCTTTGACATTTCAGTGTGAGCCACAAGACTTGCATCTTTTTTACCCTGAAATGAACTAAATATCAAACTGAAAGAGGGTGGATTTAGATTAGCTATTAGGAAGAAATTCTTTACTATGAGAGTGGTGAGGCACTGGCAGAGGTTTCCTAGAGAAGCTGTGGCTGCCCCCTCCCTGTCAGTGTCCAAGGCCAGGCTGGATGGGGTTTTGAGCAACCTGGTCTAGTGGGAGGTGTCCCTGCCCATGGCAGAGGGGTGGAACTAGATGATCTTTAAGGTCCCTTCCAACCCAAACCATTCTGTGATTCTACGATTTTGTGAGGAATAGTCCTATGCTACACACTTTAGTTGGAAACAGGAATGAAATACGTGGATTAGCTTCCATCTGCTTGGCTCACTGCAGGCTATTCCATTCCCTTTAACTGACAGGACTAGAGGCAATGGGCACAAACTGAAACACAGGAGGCTCCATCTGAACATCAGAGAACACTTCTTTACTGTGAGGATGACCAAGCACTGGCACAGGTTGCCCAGAGAGGTTGTGCAGTCTCCACCTTGGAGATAATCAAAAGCCATCTGGACGTGATCCTGGGCAATCAGCTCTAAGTGGCCCTGCCTGAGCATAGGTTTGAACCAGATGGTACCCAGAGGTCCCTTCCAATCTCAACAGTTTTGTGAGACTGTGATTGATGACCATACAACATTAAGGCTGATATTTAGTTTGCCAGTATTGTGTTTTTATAGTCCATTGCTGACAGTATTTCACACATACTCTGAGCCAGGATGGCCTGTCTGGACGCATTAGAAAAGGCTGCTCTAAGCATGATCCACAATCACATCTGAAGCGTGCTCAGACTTTCTTACACAGAGAACTTCTGGATTTGGTTCCAGCTGGAGTTCGGGAGCATTCTAGCATGCAGGTTAGGCAACTGGAGAACATGGCACAGGATGCAAAACTGGGAATGAAACTACCTGGTAGTATTCAAACACCTAAAAACTTCTTTACACTGCCTTACAGTAGTGCTCCCATCAATAAGAATTAGGCCCCTAATGTCAGGAAGAGTACCTCCTAATGTCATTACTGTTAAAAAGTCAGTGTTTCCCTGCTGCTATCATATTGTTAGAAACGAGAGCAGTTCCTTATTTTTAGAACAGAAATGCAAAATATCAGATGTCATTGTGCAGTACTACACCTGAATAACTGTCACCTTTTTAGGGCAGCTAGTATCTTACAGTGATATTTAATTAGACAGTGAGTTGAAACAGTAAAGTGCTTTCTAAATGCTAAATATTAGTATTACAAAGCATGAAAAAGTAGGAAAAGGAAAGCCCTACTTTCCTAAATTCCTGTGGGCTATGCATGGAAATCAGAATGGACTGAAGCAGATTTTATCTCAAACCATTTAAAAAAAGACATGTGCAGGCTTTGCCTGTGCTGACTGAGCAACCATAGAGATGAATCCTTTACAAAATCCCCTTTTGTAATCAGACTGCATGTCTTCCTTCAGCACTGTAGATCACGTACAAGCCCTTGCACAGCACGTGTGGGCACCGCTAATAAGATTTACTGTTTATCCATGCCAAGTTTCATCATCCTCTGAGAAGGCAGCTTGCTGAGCAGAGGGAAGAGTTGGATTGTGGTGGATGCTGCTGATACTTATAAGAAACTTGGCAAGAATATGGTGGAATATCGCCATAATATAATAATGTTTTTAAAACAAAAATTTTCAAACCTCTTTTAAAAGCAGGGAAGACAATTTATAGGAAATTACTTGTATTCAAGAAGGTGGCAAACCAGTTACAGCAGATCTTCACAGAGCCCACTGAAATAATCATCATAGGCAGGTAGGAATAAGACAGAGATCGGCTCCCCTCCATTTCCTCATAAGATGTCATAAAGTATTTGGGGCATATTCTTCTCTGCCTGAGTGCACAAAGAATTAGTTGCCTTGGCTGGAGAATATGTCCTCAGAGTCATACAGTATAGAGTTATAACTGGTTACAATTTGTTTAAAAAGTGCTTCGCTGAGGACAGATAAAATCTTTTGGGTTTGAATTTTCTTCCATTTTTTATTCCTCTTTTCTCCTGCTGCTCTGCAATTCGATTGCTGAAAATCTCATTTACCCAGCAGCTGAATTCAGATCCAGCCATGGTCTGTATTCTCTACTGTAAACTCTAAGGAATGAGGAGCTGCTTGATAATTTCATAGTTGGGGAGGGGGTTCAGTTTTCAAGTTTCAATATAGTTCATACGAGTGCTCTTCCCTATTTCTGATATTAAGAGAAGAGTGCAGGCATATTTGCCTTACCTTGAAGATCATTGGTTTTTCAATGCTTTGAAATCTTTCAGCACTCTGTCATTATACACATTCCTTGAGTAATATGGATGGTATATTTACATATAAAGCAGCTTCCAAATTGAACATTTTAACTACCTAGGTGAACTATTTCTTACACTTGGCAGATGTAAGACAACCAGATACTAATTAACTAGTTTAAAAATAGTCCTTTTGTGCAGAAACTAGCAGCCAGGCATCCAATACAACATTAAGGGGTAAAGAGTTTTGCCCTGGAATACCCACACAGTTTTATAGATATACATTATTATACATTTATTCTCTATTAATAAATGTAGTCCTACAAATTACACAGTATTTTACATTCTAGGGGGCTTCATTTCTGCTGACTGGTAGGCCAGTGCCAGACCCATTTAGTCAACTAGCCTAATCCCCTGTCTATGTTGCTGAGTCAAATTGTGATATTTTTATTCATGTTAGGCAGCACCTGACAGATTTAACAGGATTACCCATGATGTAAGACAGTAAGTGAGTACATGGTACAATTCAAACTGTGTGTCTCACTGGGATCTCAGAGTGCAGTTTCACAACCTGAAATAAAATTACCTCTACCCCAAGATAGCACAATGTCCCAGTAAAAACTATCCTGAAGTTTTCCAAGCTGCCCATCATTCCAGATCCAACAGAGCAACAGAGGACCCAGAGAAAGCTTTGATGCTCAAACTGTGGATTTTTATACCTAATGTGATTTTAAAATGCCAGCTTGTACATTTATTGCAATAGATGTTTGATTCCTGTCTGTGGAAGCCAGGCAAGAAACTACCATGGCCCCTTGCATTTGGGAATATGGTAGGTGCTCGGCATGATATGGTTAAGTCCAAGTTCTTACTGCATTTATACCAGAGGGAAAAGATGATAGATAAAATCACTACCTTCATTTCAGTTGACTGGGTCCCACAACTCTGCCCCTGAGGTAACATCCTCATTTGGAGTATTTGACTGCTAACACCATCTGTTTGCTATTTGTTAGTTACTTTGAAGGTGGGGGAATGGAACTATGATTAAAAATAAATCTGTTAGATACCCATCAACTCTACACTTCTAAATACATCACTGTTACCTATAAAATAGGCCTCTGGTGATTTCACATTTTAAAAGAACTTGTCTTTCTTGGGCCACTGCTGCTTGCCTGGGTGCTGGAGAAAGCTGGTTTTGATGTGACACGGATGCTGCCTTGGAAAAATGTTCTGCTGAGAAATTTTTTTTAAATTATTGGGTAGGGGGAAGGGGTGATACTTTTTACACAGGTGTTAAATTTCCTGGAGTTAATCGGGTAGAAAAATGCCTCTGAGGCATCATTCGGTCCATTAACTGCAATGCCAACTGCCAATGGCTGGAGTTGAATACTAACAGATTTTATAACTCTTTATGATAATTGACAAAGCCAGACAGATTCAGAGTTCACCATGGCCCTCCTGTTCTTACCTGCTGCCTTCTGTGTTTATATCCTGTGTCTGAAACACGTTCCCTTTTTTAACAGGGGAGACATGAATATAAGAAGCTGGGTTGTTTTGCTCATTTATGCAAAAATTATACAGATGAGTGAACACCCGGCAAAACAGGATCAGCATCCCCGCCCCCAATCCTAGTTACTACTTTAAAAGGAACATTATTGCGGCGTTATGTCAGACACGTGCCCCATAACACATGAAGCAAAACAGTAGAGTAGGGAGCAGTGGAAAAACTAATTTTAAGATTGCAATTTCCTGAGAAATCTTTGTTCCTGAGACAAATGTGAAAAAATATAGAAGGAAAATTAAAAGGTGTTGCTGTCATTTAGCGCATGTGTCTTCTTTCATTAGCTACTTCAAATTACACTGTGTGAAAGATTTTAACAGGTTTTTCCATATAGACAGTGTCCTGAATCGTAACGTCTTTCCTAGAGTGGGTAGCAAGCCCTCGTAGACCTCTTCATTGCAGAACCCAGTTCAGCAGAGGGGTGTATAAGCAGTGTAGAGCATTCCTTAAATTGGCATAGGTTATACGTGCACCCACTTTGGATTCTTACCTGCATATCTCACTTAGACTGTTAGGACCACGCCTTGTCAGTTCTCAGTCAGGAGTCTCCAGGAAGAACTTTGTTGAAATGGATCATGACAATTTAGTACACAGAATACTCTTGAGTTTCTATTACATCAACATCCATAGAAGATGCTGACCTTGCAACCAGCTATGGATGAGACATAAACCCCAAAATCCTTATTACTTGGAATGGTTAATTTTCACAAATTACACTCAAAAGAATAGGAGGTTAATTTTAATGTCCTGATCATATTACATTATGCACAATTAAAAGCTCCTCCCTGCAGTTTCTATAGAATATATGGTATTTCCCCCATACCTCCCATGGTGAGTGTTCCAATATGATCATGAAGGGACCATATAGCTAAATATTTAATATCTTGTTTATCTGTCTGCTATGTGGTATCCCTGCAGCAGTCTTATTTCTTTGTTTGAAGTTTTTTATACACATGCATTTATAAGGCACTTGGGAATGTGAAGATAAAAAGCAGCAAATAAATATGTTTGGAAAGAATATGTTGCACTAAATCAGCAAAGGGTAAAGAGCTCCAAAAAGGAGAAGGGGAGAAAATTGGGTCCACCTTAAAAAAACTAATGTGAGAGCTGCTGAGTAAAAAAGAACAGTCATCCAGCTGGGATTTATTAAGTGGAAAGCTTTTTTTTAAAAAAGCTGTGGAAGACCAGAAATCAAAGATCGCTGCATATTTACTGGCTTTTTTGAAGCATCTGTTCTCTAATATCAGAGTATCTCACAAAGACTAATCAACTGATTTTCAGAATATCCTTATGAGTTTGAGATGTTTCAGCCTCATTTTACCAGCGCAGGAATAAAGAGATTATTTGTCCAAGACTACACAAGAAATGTGTGACAAATAATGTAGGCCTGTACCAAGAGCAGTGACTCAACCATGAAACCATCCAATCTTCTATCAGAGTAAGAAGGCAATAAGGGAGGGCTGTTGGTACGGCCAAAGGAGAGAAGCTGATGAGAGACCCCCCCCCGAACAGATGGAGAGGGCTATATCGTTCTGATTACGGTGGAGAAAAATCTACCTTTATTCTTGGGATTTGGCTAAAGGCATATGGAATGCTATAAATGTATTTTCAGCTAAGCCTTGCTTGGACATCTCTGATGGTGAGTCAGTCTGAAAACGTCAGGACCCTTACTTGTAATAGAATCTGAGACTGTGTTTTGAGCTTTGTTCACACGTGGTCATTTGATGAAAAGTTAGAAGACTTGTATGCTGGTTAAGATGGTAACGCCTATGTTACAGGAAGTTAAAGCCTTTTATATTGATAAAATAGAAGTATAGCTGACATACAAAAGGAAAAAATGTCCTCTTTATTGCTCCAAGGCAAGTTTAAAGTGGAATTTCTAATATTTAAAAATGAAGAACAACAAAAACCATGTTACTTAAACAAAGTTTTCACACTTTTTGTTTTCCTTCAGCTTTTATGCATACATTGTTAAGATTGTGTAACTAAAAGTGTTATCTATGTTAAAACTTTTACTCATTGGGATTGCTGGGTGAGCTGATCACATTTTTTGCCTGACTCCTAAGGGGACAGTTGTCATGCACTATTATCTGAGCATATTTCATTATTTATGTTACTGCCAGTGAGAACGTCTTTGTAACCACATTCAATCTGGTTAAGTGGGATTTTTGAGCTAGGACTTGCACATCCATATTGTAACTGCTGTGGAACATTGAAGAAAGCTGATGCAACTTTTATTAGCTATATTAACTTATTTGCCATAAAGAGTTCTTAGGCTTTCATCCAAATTTTTAAGGGACATATAACAATTGCATCATCTGCTCCTAAGGGATCTGAGAGCTCAGAAAAGTGAGACTACTATCATTATGCTTACTTTTTCTGTGCAGAAAACTGCAACTTAGCTGTACAATCTTTAGGGCTCCACTGATCAAAAAGGTTAAAATTCACTGCCTTCTAGGACTTCCTAGTAAATAGAATAAAATTGCCCTTATCCAGCACATTTTCCATAGATACAGTTGATCAAAGGAAGCTACAGGTAACTGAACTCAACAGTGCATGTATTCGGTTTACTTTTTATTTGCACTATGGTTTTTCACATAGTCCTGGCAATGTAAGGTGTTCTTAAGAATGGATGCAAATGCAGTGCTATTTACACACGCTTTAAAGTGTTTCATCATTGTCAGAGTTGTGTAAAGGGTGTGATTCTGTACTACAGCAAAATGCATCCAATGGTTGGCAGTTGTTGTAGTGAGCAATCTCACAACTTTCCTTCTCCTCTCCTCTTCCTCAGCATGGATTCCTGCCCACTTTTCCCTAGAGCTTCAACCATGAGATTAAGGGAGCTACACTGGAAAAAAACAATTCATCTTTCTAAAAATTATTAGATTCTCCACTGGGGTTACATGAGTACAACTTCCTGCACAAGTGCATAGCTCGAGCTGGGAGGAAGGAATGGGATAATTCCCTTTGGAAATGTGAATGTATTCGGATTATTGCATATAGTCATAGGAATCATAATGAAAAAAGAGTAACTTCCTTTGCTGTGTTGTGAAGAGCTTACATAGGCGTATTTTTCAGCATCAATTTGCTTTGAAAAGAAAAAGTTACGGGGCTATGAGTGAGAGATATATATTCTTTAAGGCATTGTGGAGCACACTGGAGGCACCTTGATTCTTCAGTTTCTTAGTTTTGGTATGATTACTTTTTTTCCCCAGTTAGCTGTAAACAGAATTTAGCATGTAAAAAAATCTAATCATATCAAAGATTCTGGTGATTCCTATGCAAGTCCCTTTGAAGCTAACATTGTAATATGGAACTATTGAAACGTGGAAAAAAAAAAAAAGAACACGAGTTGTTAGGAATTTCTTTTATATCAGGGTGATTTAATCTCTCACAGAAAATTATTTTTGAAGTTTCTTCTCTTAGGAGCTACACAGTGTTGCAAATAGACCAGGCAAAAATATTTGTCTGAAAATGCTTGATTTTTCTGGAAGAGGGAGAAGGCTATGGCTCTTGTCTGCTGAGAAGGAGAAAGTAAGCTTGGGAGGTGGAAAGCAGAAAAGCTGCAGATTATAGTGGTTTTCTCTGTCTTAGTTAAAAACAAACAAACAAACAAACAAACAACTAGTATAGTGTTTCAAGTCTCAGCTGATTTTTTTATCAGCTAACAAATAAATTGTGCTGAAACATTAGACTCCACTCCCATGGTGATTAGATATTACAGTACATATGGTATGGAAACATTAAGCCATGTTTGAGACCTCACAACACCTAAACACAGCATGCCTGGCAACTGTTGACCATACGCTATAGCTGACATAAACACAGAGTTGCCTCCTGCTATCCCGCACCTGGATTTGCTACACAGATAAATTTTAGATGTTACTGCAGAGGAAGGCCTAGCAAGGACTTCAAATACTTTCTCTCCACAATAGCTGCAGCAAGTAGACCATACATCCCCACCAATAAAAGCAGATGTAATCTTCTGTCTGTTTGAAATGAGTTTGTCACATCACACAACATCTGTTGTCACCCTGTCCAAAAATTGCAGCACTTCCATTTTTCTCTTGGTGAAACTAGACAACATTATATCCTTTATGTTATACTGACTGCATCTAAAACGCAGAAACAGGACTGATGGGTCAGGGTGGAAGGTGCAGCAACAGACTAAATGCTGTACACAGTGACTTTGGTTGGTTTGGACGGTATGTCAACTTGAATAGTCATGTCCTGTAACTTTGTATTCAATATCTGGCATTTGAGTCTTAGAAAAACAAGCCAAGAAATCTGACTAGATTTTTTCTGATATTAAACACTGGCTTCTTTAGTGAAGTTTCCTACTGCAACTTCAGCTCACATGAAATTTACAGCATTTTAGAAGATTATCTGAAAAAAATTAACTCCTGGCAATATTAATTATTCACAAGTTTCCCCTCTGTTCATTTTATAGTTTAAATATTATGTAGAATTATTTACTCATGAATAAACAGCCTTGATGTTTTTAGACCTCTGTTATATCTGATATACGTAAAAGCTGTACAAAAATAACTGAAAATATGCTACCAGTGGGCAATCTCTCTTTGTTATGTGGCACAGAGCCATCCTGGTTTAGTTAACACTAGCATACAGTCATCTTATTCCCATGTTATTTCCAGAGTGAATATCATCTGACATTTTATTCTGAAAGTAGTGATCCCCCTGGAAAGTGAAGGGCTTCTTTGAATCCTGCCTAAAACCCAAAGACTTAATTTCTCCTTTTACCTATATATCCTATATAGTTTGCGTGAATACCAGTAGTTTCTAAATTATTCAAGACATCTGTAGCTGGGATGAAGCATAAAGCAAGCTGTGTTACAAATCTACTGTAACTACTCTATTGATCTCTACCTGCCTTTTCAGAGCATTTAATCTACAGTTTCTACAGCCTGTTCTTCTGGTATTGGTCTCCGTACTTTTCAGTCCCAATGCTATCGCATGGTTTGAACAACAGTCCATTAAAATGGTTACTTTTTGTTCCCCTACTGATGTTCTCTTCCTAGTTCTACACAGGCACCTCAGTCTTGACTCAAAGCAATTCTTTGTTTTTCTGGTTGTGGGATCCCAATGCACTTTCTGTCAAGCTATTTTAAGATTAACTATCAATAGACCCTGCTATTACACTTTTGAATTAAATCTTTTGGTCAAACCAAGCTGTACCAAATAGTGGCTAAGACAATAGACAAACAGACTGAGACAGAGAAATGTTTGCTAGACTTAAACACCCACAACACAACTCTTTTAGTGACTGCACAAGTGAGTACTATAACAGACCCATTACTTCATTCCCGAATGCTTCCATTTCACCCTTTTTCTAAAACCATTGACCTATAGTTTTTACTTTTTGCATTGTATGGATTTTCAACATTTTTTTAACAGATAGAACTTTTTTTAGCATGGAGAACATTATCTTTTTTAATCCACTAAAGTTTTAGCAGATATATTCTTAAAATTTAAGCTTGAACTGTTTAGGTTGAAGTTGTCTGAACCAAGAAATTCTGGTAGGCACTGAGAGAAATACAATGTTGGTGAACAGCCTTTGATAGTAGCCCTCTTAGGGGGCAGCATAAATAAGAGATACAACATCTAGTTATGTTTTAGTTATCTTGATGCATGTTTGTCATATTACTTCTTCTGATGCTGTCAGGAACTATAGGAAAGAGAAGACAAGGCAGATTTTTCATGGTTTTGGCATGCTGAGCAGAAACATTAACATATGTTACAGAATGCCTTAAGAGACAGGTTGCAGACACTGAAAGACCTCTGGCTTCCTCCTCTCTTAGAATTATAAACCTGAAAATTCAGTACTAAGTTCTCCTTCTCTGTGTATTACTTTTTTTCTTTCATTCCTTGTTTCTATTGTTGATACATTTTTCAAGCAGTGAATCTGATAATGCCCTGAGTCTCCTTGTAGTGTCACACTGATGAATTCTGGTCTGGGGTGTCCTAAATAGACTGACCTTGGATGGACAGATTAATTGGAGTTGCAACTGGTAGTTCAGATGGTTACTTCTCATCATTGATGGGTACAGGGCTTTCAAATTGCTTTTCAGAGGGTTTTTGAAGTTGGGATGTTTTACTTCACAAATGGGATGAAGCAAGACTGGGCAACAGCTAGTTAAAACAGTGACACACCTTTTAGAACTGAGTGACCAAATGTTATTTGGTTTTTCTGACTTGTTCTGAAACCACATTAAACCACATACTACTTTCAAGTTAAGCAGTGATGAGGTGGAAGCACATGCCATCTCTTTTGCTGAGAGAGGAAAAAAAGGTATTGAAATACAAATTCTCATAGTACAGTTAGAGTTTTCCTCAGTCTAATCTCATAGGTCTCAGATTTTTGTACAATCATTAAACAGTCTTGAATTAATCTCATCTGTCAGTATAAAATCAAGCAAAATCATTATGCACAGCTGTACTATAGAAGCATCACAATGCAATTATTTCATCACAGAGAACAGATGCATGCTGTTGGCACCTCAGAGCCAGCAGGAGCTGCATGAAGATTATATCAGTGGGAATTCACTTTCACATACATCACTTGGGGACATGAATGTGCAATGTGACAGGCCTATCACTACCAATAATTCATCTAATTTACTATGGCAAAGCGGATACTCGGTTGTGTCTGAAAGTCAACAGGTCAGTGGCTTCATCTAGCAGCTCATGCTGTTCCCAGCAGTGCTACCTTCCCACTAATAATTTAATCTTGTATTTGAAGTTCAGTTCCTAGCAGTTCACCTCCTCTTTCTCATTTTCTTTCACTTCTACTTAAAAATATAATGGTCCATTTCAGCAAAATTAACTGCAATTTCATGGATCACTACAGCAGGAATAAGTTTTATACGTAATACTGTAATCCATCTATTTGTTCCCCAGAATACAAATTGACTTGATGAGCAATTCTGCGTCCTATGTAAATAACCCTAGTTCTAATTGAGAGTGCTGTATTTTCAGTGAAGAGGTTGGAGGGGGGAGAATAGAAGATTGTTTCTCTGGCTTTGACTTTCTGATAATTGTTCCAGAATATTTCATTTAAATTTTAAAAAGCCTATCATACAGAAAATATAGGCAACAGCTGCCTTGATTTCTTTTTGAATGAAAACTCTGGTGCTCTGTTTGTGCTGCATTCTTTCTTTTCCTTAGAAAAAGTAGGTTTCAAAATTTGGATTCTCATGGAATATGCTGGATAACAATATATAAAATACACAATTCCTCTATCTAGTTGATACCAGTTATCGTATAGGCAAGAATAGAACATGACTCTTGATCCTCCATCAGTGTGTCGGTAATGTGCAAGAAGAAACACTCTACAATAGGATGAACAACAGGAATTTCACTTTCCATGGTCCCCCTTATGTTCAGATTTTCCGCTGCGATTGCCAGCAGGTAGAATAATTTGTATGAACTGGATAATCGTCTTTGTAGTGTGTGTCTGAGTAGTACGTCGTTTCTACTATGAAGTGATGGGCATTTCCATTTCTTTTCACTGTAAAGATGTTAAACAGTAATTATCAAGAACTTCTTGCAGGTTCAGAGCTAAAAACAATGCCTAGAGATGATATAGAAAATAAAGATAACAGTTTTTATAAGCTCTTACGGATTTCCTAAACTACAAAGCTTCTTGGCCAATTTAATTAATTATGAACTAGAAAAAGTTACTTAAATGTCAATGGTAAAGATGTTTGAGTGGTAAATGCTGCATCTTGCCTTTAAATATAAACTTCATTGGACTACTGACTTGAACTCCATCAAGTTAGCGTGGCCTGATTTCTCCAGGAGGAACAAACCTACATTACTGAAATTACCAGGTAGTAGTTTTGAACAAAAAGAAGGAAGTATTCTTCCATACTGTACATTAAGTAAATTGTGGCATTTATTGCCACAGAGTGTAGTGAAGGGCAAAAACATAAAGAGACAAATTTAGAAAAAACAAGTGGCTCCTAAATATAGCTGTTCAAATATGGTCTCTGGCTCAACAAGTCCTTAGATTGTTGCAGGGATCAACTCCTGGAAGGAATGTCAAGAGAAGGCTGACTTTGTTTCTTTTCTTCCTGCCCATTTTCTCTAACTAGATCTTATTGGCACTGTCAGCTAGAGGACACTGGGCCAGAGGTGCCTTTTGCCTGACCCTGTACATAACTGTAGTGCTCTTATATGCACGACAACATCTTTAGTATGATTTCTTGGCAAAATTACATTTGCTTCAAAATCAACTTGTTTTTACCAGTAGTACCTGCCAGAACTGCAGAATGAGCAAACCTGCTGGCTGAAACTGCTTCAGCAGTTGCTTCTTAACTAACATGCAGCTGGGGTGCTGCTTAGTACCTTAAGTTGTCTGGGCAATCATCGCACCGAGCAACCACGTTAATTACCCTATTGTCATATTACTACTCTTATAACTAGGAATTTGTATACACAGATTCTGTCTACCTGTCTTCTCCAGTGCAATTCCCTTCATTAATCTAGGAAAATATAGCTATGAGAGAGCAATATAAACTCCAATCTATTTTAATATATGTTTTAGAGCCAGGAAATATTACTTTGCCTTACTTATTTTCAAGCCACTAATTTTCAGAAATGCCAAATGAATGCTAATTTCTTTTCAGTTTTCAGCATTTCAGGTCATCTGTCTTTACATTCAACTTTATATTCCACTGATACGTAAGGCTAAAGTCAGCAGTGATGTCATTTTTCCTAAGTTGTTACTTGTATAGGCCTTGCTATTTTTAAGTATTTTTTTCTGAAAATAACACGGAAAGTTGGTTTTCCTTGCCCTTTTTCTCATTTCTTTTTGCAGCTGTAATTATTTGAGCAATTAGCTTAAATAATCCCCCCCAAACTTCCTAATTTTAATTGACAGGCCTTCTCAAGTCATCCTTCATTCTTTCCAGTGTTATCCGTATAATGAAAATTCTTCGGTGTCTCAGTGTTGAAGAAGCCCTGTTGACAACGGTGTCTGACTTTCTCTGATCCATTATTTATAAAATAATCCAACCGTGTGAGGCACTTACAGACACACTTTCAATTTTTTCTGCAGTCATTCATCCTGTGGCATATCATGTCCATAATCTCAGAAAGAGAAACTGCACTGTTAGTTCACTGATCTCTCACATTAGTGAACATGAGGTGCTCCGAAGTTCATTAGAGGTTGGTTCTCTGACTTTTACTTTGGCTTCAGAATAATTTTTCATAAAGTTCTTCATGTGCTTCCTGAGTGCCATAGGTAAAAACTTATTTTGCATCTAGAGTCAGTAAGTGATGCCAGACATTTCTCGTGGTGCTTATTCTATTCTCTAAATCAGAAAACTCAACATGGTTCTGCAAATGTAACAGCTCAAACATGGTATCATTCACTTAAAATTCTGGAGAAAGAAGCAGAGACAGAAATAATTTCATTCTCCATTTCTCTGATCAGAGTAAGACAGCCAACATTGGGATTCCACGGGAGCAAAATTAATGAACAGGAAGACAGAAGAGACTGCTTTCTGCAATAACCTTTTGGTCCCATTCAACTGTCCTTAACCAGCAAATACAGGAACCATGACAGACCCAAATAGAAAATAGAGAGAATATACCTAGTCTCCCCTTTTGGCGAGACTACAGTTTGACACCAAACTAGAAGGAAAGTGGCTTAGTTCTACTCAATATCATACACCATAATAATTAAGTGCTTTGACATTTATAGGTTGAAAACACCATATTCAGACGTTTCACAATGAAAAGTCTACAAAGAACATGGAGAGCACTAGCAAGCAAAAGAAGGAATGGATAATTTTATTTTCCAGTAGGCTTGTTTAAATGTAGCCTAACACCTTCAACTATTAAACCATAGCTTCAGTTGACTTATGGTGCTACCGTAGCTAGCATTTTGATCACAGCTATAACAAGATCCAAATGCAAATGTCAGATCCAGTGAAAGTTACATTACGGCAAAAGGACAATATCTGCAACTAGAGAAAAGGGAAGGAAATGTCTCATGCCAATCTGTTGCAACCCTTCTGTCTACAGGATTGCTGAAGGGCTCCAACCAAGAGCAGAGAGGTGAAGGAATTAAAACAAGAGCTTCCATTTGTCTGTAAATTGCTCTGCTAGGCTGTAACAACAGTGTTTCTAGACCGATCGTCTTGGATCTGTCAGCTTTCACAGCTGGTATACACAATAGGAGGTACATTTTAGTCAATGCAGTAATAGCATGAAAAGGGAATGCAGCCCCCAAATAGAATCATAGAAAATATTTAAATGATGCTTGTGAATGGTATTGTCATTTCATAGCTTTATGAGCTGTTCCTGTCCCCATTCCTTCCTTTTATTAGTTAGTGTCAGGCCGGGCATATTTTTGTGCAACTCCCAGCTGAGTTACCAGAGAAGGGTCCATCATCTTTGTCATGTATCAATTTAATTTCAAGCCCTGACACACACCCAGCCTCAAGAAGGGAAACAATCTGTAATACAGTTTATGAAAACAAAAGGTAAAAATATTAAAATTCATAGTAAATGTTTGTTTTCCATCTGAGTCCACTGCCCACAGCCCCACTTATAAGTATGCTTCTCCTGTCTGCTGGCTACCACAGTCCAGATTGAGGGATATTTTTAATGCAAGGATAGGCATGAATTTCAAGCAAAAGATCAAAATGGTACCTCTTTAATTTTTTAAAGAATACAGCTAATTAACCTTTTTATCAAACTACGCACATCTTCAACTTACTTAGATGGGAAATATATTGGTTTAATTAAGATTTCACAGGGAGAGACAGTTGCAAACACTTGGAACTGAGAGAAAGTGGGATCTTTATGAGGAAGGTGCTGTATGTTTTACAACTCCCTGTGTCTCTTTGTTGTTTGCGCTTCAAATGGAGTCCATTTTTATCTGTCTCTCTCCTGCTGAGAGAAACTGATTTCATCATGTGTTTCAATGAAGCTATTGAAAACTTCAATCATGAGATTCCTCTTTTGCCTTTGTATGTTTCTCTCTCTCTCTCTCTCCAAGTTGCACTGTGACATTGGTTATATGGCAGCATACATTGATTTGCTTTGTTTTACAAGTCGATTAGATAATCCTCCTGCAATCATAACTTGCTTTAACAGAAAATTTAGTACCCATGTTTTCCCTACTCGGTTTGATTTTTGTAGATTGAGGATTTTGATGGGTATGCTATGCTTTCTTCTGTTTCTTTGTTTCTAGTAAATGGTGAAAAGTTAAAAAGTGACAGCTGGAAGTTCTATACACATACAAAATGCGCAACATGAACAATGCCAGAATATACTTCCCATCGCTTCAGGGGCTCAGAAATGTTTCAGAGGTGTAAAAAGAATGTACTACGGTGGCATGGCATTACATTACAAGTATTTTGAGGGCAATACCACACAGGACTTCTACATCGACAAATCATACACTCTTAATGCTCAGATGTAGTTATTTATCCAGTACTCTAAGACGCTTAAATGGGTAGGATGTGCTAGGGATAAAAATATGTGAAAATAGTTGAATCATAACTAAACCAAGGTATTAGCCTAAAAGATCTTCCTCTGACAAAAAAAAAAAAAAAAAAAAAAACAAACCCTGAAATACAAAATTCGGTAGATGTTCATATTAAAATAATGTCAAAACTGAGCCACTGAGACTATAGAGGCCTGAAGCGTAGATACAACCATGCATTAATTTCCCATTTTTGCTTTTGTTTGCCAGTTAATGTCAGACAAATCATGTCATATAAATAAAGCTGAACACTGTTTGGGTCTTAGTGTTAGTAGACAAGACATCAACATTTGATTATGCATTCTGTACCTCTGTTCTTGAGCCAGCTCTATGTGATTAGTGCTACAATGCTGCATATATAACTGATTTTTAGTTTGCTTGCAAGATTGATGTCTTTAATACAAAACAAAATATTTTTGGCTGAATAGTTCAGAATGTTTTATCATAGGTCAAATGGAAAGTTGTGTTTTGCCCGAAAATATTTATTATTGTCTTAAATGTAGGTTTACCTCTTTATTCAAATCAAAGTAAATTTTGGGATAAAGAGGTGTTTTTAAGCTGTAAAATCAGAACATTTCATATTGGGAGTACTTAAACCATTAGAAATAGCAAAAGAGTAATTTAATAGAAATTCACAAAACAGGTTAAACCTTCTCTGTAACTTTTTGGATGAAAGATACTGTTAAGAATACTTTTTTCAATATTAGATATTTCAATATTAAAATTAAATAAAATTTTGCTCATTTCTGTTTGTCACACCTGTGCTTTCTTGAGGGACACAGATGGAACGTGAGCAATCTGGTTGCTACTTCTTCAAAGTCAGCAATAATTAGGAGTTAAAACATTCTTTTCTGCTGCTTTTGAGCAGCAGGCTGGAAGAAGCACAGACCATTTGGCAGGCTCTGAACCATACTCAAGGAAGTGGAATCCCATCCAGATCCTCGAGCAGGTACAAAGTCAAGAAAAGTGGCTTCAAGAAATCAGGGCTTGTGGATCTCACTGACTCAAGAACTCAGTAATTCATGAATCCATTTCAGCTGCAGCAAATGGCCTTTTCCAGTCTACCAGATAGAATTTAGATTAAGCTTTTAGGCTATGATTTTAAGCAGTCTTAGAGTGATGGCTGCAGGGAGAAATTTCACTTGACGTCAATTCCTTTTTACTTTCCTCTGAAATGCCTGGTGCTAATGGCTGCAGGCACAGTACCAGGCAGCCCATGGGCCAGGGCAAGGGCTGCATTTCCTAAGGGGCCTTTCCGCTCTCCAGCAGCACCCAGTTTTCCAAGTCACCCATGTCCCTTCTCTCACAGGGGCCCTGCTGGCCCCTGGCAGCCCTCAGGCAGGAGGAGTGACTCGAGCTCTGAGGGCAGGTACCCCATAGGGTCCTTGCATTCAGAGGGGCTGTCAATCACTCCTCAAGCCCCACCCCTCCCTGGCTGCCAGCCCCTGCTGTGAGGGACAGGAGACCCCTGACATTTTCTGTAAGGGGTGGCGGGAAGAGGAACTGACAGAGCTGTGAGGGGTGCAGTAATCCAGCAAGGTCTTTTCAGCCTTTGCTCACCTGAGAAAAAGCCTTATTTTTATTTTTATGGCATTTATGTGGTCCATACATATTTTGCCTTGTGAAAGAGCCATAGTACAGGTGTTGGCCAGACAAATCATCACTGCTTTGGGTACCTCACAGTGACTCTGTCCAGGCCACCAGCCTCCCTGCTAGTGACTAAACCAATGCAACAACTAAATAGGAAAATGTGCCTTTTCTGTGTTCTTATAAGGATCAGATCTTCATACCTCTTTTCTCACAGCTTGAAGACAGCCCCCCCCCGGTTTGCACTGATCACAGAATCTGATGAAATCCTGGACTCTCTCTTATATCAACTCCCTCTTGGCCTGTGCCTACATAGGCACAAGATGGCCTTTGTATTTCCCTGTGTTTGCTTACAGAGATAGAAGCACATCTTCACGTGTGGGTGCACAGTGTGTATGCACCCGTGGACTCTGTCATGTCAAATGGGATAAGTGGCAAGAGAGGTGTTCCACAAGTTCAAATGCCGATAGTTTATGGCCACCACTGTCACCCCACATTAGAGAAGAGGGCACATTTTAGGAGATCTCTGATGGCTTGCTCCTAGGGATCACTACTTGCATCCAAAGGCACCGGTGCCTTCCAGACAGATGCATTAAATAACCAGGCATTGGGCAAGTTATGGGGTGCCAAACACATGACATGCAGCTGGAGCCGTGGCATTCAGAGAAACTGCTCTAGAGCAGCTGTAACCCTTGCAGTAAGAGAATAAAACCACACTAAGCTGAGTCCCACACCCAGCTCGGTAAGCTACTGTGCCTGCGAGTTCCTGCGTGGTTTGTGGTTTGCATCCTGACAGCTTGATTGGCTGAGCTTCATGAGGGAGAGGTGAAGATGCCATGGTGAAGACTTGTGTGTCCCACACGGCTCCACACACAGACTTCAGTCCTTGCTAAGCACTTGTGCTGAAGACAGGAGGTGAGTTAGTTATCTTGTTACAAGACTCGTGCCATTCCCCACTTCTTTGTCTCAATGCAGATCCTGAAACAGCGAAGTGCAACCACTTGCCTCAAAGGTACAGATCTGCTCGGCTGCTTGCTTCTTTCACTCTGAAGTTTCAAGGGTAGATGCATTCGCTAAATTACCATCACATTTTCTGCAGAGTTAAACAAGCAACGTCTTAGCTGCAAGGCTCAAGATTTAGTGTGTTTTCATTTCCACTGCAGGTGCATCAAGTTTTTCTCCTTGTCAGTGGGGGATCAGGACTATGCTCAGAAGGAGGGTATTTATTGGAACAGAACAAAGAAAATAATACATGGAGAATTTCTTTTTTTTTTCCCCAGTCAGAAGCACAAAGAAAAGAGATACCCAGATTTCCCAGAAACTTTGAGGTTGCTCTGACAGAGATCAGACTATTGTGTCTCTCAGACACCCAGCGTGATCATACCGACTGGGGCAAGATGCCTAGAAAGAAAAATGCTTCTGGCAACTGTAGATCTGGCATCATTGACTCTCCTTGTGGCATCTCCTGTGGAATGTGGTGGGGTCTCGAAGGGCCAGTCATGAATGCAATTTCTCCTCAATTGCTTTTTAATGCTCTCGTAAAGCTTTTTGCATTGTAAGAATAATACGCAGTATTTTTACAGGACATTTCTTTAGAACGGAGTGCCACAGAGCTGTATGGCAATGTTTGTGTGTGTTTCCTGTGTGTTTGTGTGCATAGAGAAAGTTCATAATACTTGACTTATGTTGTAGTTAATCTGTGAGCAAAAGGGTATCAATCTCCAAGACATGACTTAGTAGCACCCCATCAGCACAAAATTTTTTTAGAAAAAAAAAATACTCTAAACTCTCTTCAGCAGCAGCAGCAGCAGGAAAAGCTGTCACGTTTATATTTGTCTGGAGAAGAAAGGTTTTATAATGACTGAGTTTTTAGCAAACAGGCATGGCAGGAGGAGAAGGGGTTTGGGATGAGAAAGAGTTGTCCACCACCATGTTTTGGCATGGAAGACTGTAGCTGATGCAGCTAGCAATGCCAGTCATCCACTTGTAAATGGAAGGAGAGAGAGGCCCGTGCTTTAGCCTCTGCTCCCAGGTTTCTGGATAGGACATAAACCCTGGCTATGACGTGATGGTGAAACGAGTTGTGGAAAAGTATGGAGAAAACATGTTCCCTTAGCGGTGGCTTGGTGAAAAAACACTATTGGTGTCCCAGTGAAGCGATTCCTTACTTTCCTATCTACTGATATTTACTTCTGTTTCTTTCTTGCATCCAAACTTGACAATCTCATAGATAAGAGATTAAACACAAAATTCTGCTGCATGTCATTCCCATTTTTATCAAGAAAGCAGAATAACCTGGAGATGAATGGACAGGCAATATGAAACATACACGATTAAACTTAACTTAGTTTTGTTGTCTGGATTTTTGAAGTTGTTTTCATCTCTACCACTCCCTTCCACACACATCTCCTAAAATTGTTAAGACTGAGGGATCTATCTGGGCAAAACAAAAATTAGTCTTTCACAAGATATAATTTTGTACAACCCTCAGAGAACCAGGGCTCTGCAGCTCAAGTTAGCTGTCTATCCTGATCTCTTACACCTTCTTACATTAGTTTGCAGAAAGTGTAGCGTGTCTGCAAGCTTGTCTGCTTTTTATAAGTTGTAGCCATTACTCTAATAAAAGACGTCACTTTTCTCTTCACACTTTGTCTTCTTTTACCTAACCATACAGAATTTATTTTTTTCCCCCACACTTACCTTCTACCCTTGCAACCGTATGCCGGTGCCCTCCATTTTTGCTGTTTCAACGGCAACAGCAGTGAGGATGTAATGTCCTCTATACAAAGTCATACTTTGCCCTCCCCATCAATTTGAAGCTTGACAGCAGCTCTCCATGGCCACAAGCAATATCTAAAAGTTTGGCAGGCAAGAGGTTGCTATTAAGCCACAGGTCTGGAACTACTGCTGTAGGCAGCCTTTTTTCGTTTATTTTTACTGCCTGACATAACGAAAATGGTCTTCATTCCTTTGACTATGTTTCTTCCCTCGACAGTATTTTCACTTGAAATTCTCCTCTTAATGGAGCTGTAAGACATATACCATAAAATATACTCACTGGCAAGTTCAGCCTCTGATATTAGTCAGAAGGGCCTACCCACTGACTGAGAAAATGCCATACATTTTACCAATAATGAAGTATTGATACCAACAGTTGATATGCCTATGTCTTTGGGGCTCACTTTAGCTTCTTTAGTTTTCACAATGTAATAAGGCCCCATCTTCCCCTACCTTTCCCCCTTCTCTCCAGTCAGGTTTTGGTTTAAGAGGAATGTAGCTATTCAGTCTTCTTTCAGTTCCTCAAATTGTTAGACACAATATAATGATTGTCACACACTTGATCGGAAGCTCAGGGCTGGCTGCAAGCCATATTCCAGTCAGCGCAAATGGTATCCATAAATCCTTCAGTATGTTTCAAAATTCTTTATTTGCAGCTCCCTTGAAGGAGACCTCTTAGTCTTTTCAGCTTAGTTTTCCACCATTCTCTGCATGTTTGGGCAGCAGCAAAAGAAATATATTACCATCAGGGGTTATATGGCAGTAACTTTGCCTTTCCTGTACAAACCTTTTATCTTAATGTCTACACATGTTTTTGTCTACTGTTGGGCATTTTGCCCATTTGCCCTTAAGACAAGTGAGTATGAATGCTCTGGCTTTATAACTATAATCAGGCCCACGTACATTAATGTAATGACATTGAGATGACAGGAGCACTAAAGCTGTACTAGCTTAACTAACTTGACAACCTGCGAAAACGAACTGGCCTCCTGAGAAGGCAGCTTTATGGCTTTCGGCACCCCATTCCATTTAAATATCTCCATGTATGGCTACACTGTACTTTTTATAAGTGTCCTACAGTACAGAGAGGAGTGACTTACACAGGGATGCACAGCAAAGTTTTAGCTGAGATGGGCTTGGAAAACGGATTCTTGATCTTCTTTCTTCATTACTAGACAAGGCTGGTTTGTTTCTGCATTTTACAGTGACAGTTTAATTTTAAATACTATTTCAAATAAGCACTTTTTTAAAAGAGAGAGAGGGGAGAAAGAGACTTGCACAAACGTGAGCAGAATTGGTAGTGATATTAGCTAGGCTAACAAGCGTATGTACTGTAGTCTTCATGCTTCAAGGTACAAGCTGATTCCCGTGATATAGCCATTCTAGCGGGTTGATGCTTTATTCAAATGCTTCTGATGTTTGGTCACTACTGTCCCATGGATGTCAGACTCACCCAGCTGGGTAATCTGGGCGAGAGGAAAGGCATCTTTCTTTTCTTTTGGCTTTAACCAGAATGTTATCTCTAAAGCTTAGTTGCTGTCAATACTGTTTCTACAAGGATTTCAAATAGATGAGAATGAAAAAAGGTGATCTTGGAAGGGTCTGAGTTCTTCCTGTAGCCTTAAAGTTTTTTAACTGTTCCGCCGATTAAGGAACTGTGCTAAAGTACAATTTAAATAACATCTAAGCAGGGGAGACTAACCTTTGAGGAACAAGCTTGCTAAGAATGGACACATTATCCTGGCACTAAGATCACAGGTCTGTACTGCAAAATATTATGAGATGAAAGAAAATTACTTGAATGTCTAAATGAACAGTATGCGCCAATACATGATGAAACTCTTTTTTTCTCCTCTCTTTGAGCTCCAAGATCCATCCTTCCTCCCTCTCCCTGACTCTATAACCTTTTTTACATATGGCTTTATCTTTTCAGAGCAGTGTACTGTACTAATTACATGCCATTTTTTTCCCTAAGGCACTGTATACCTTACGTTCTCTAGACTTTCCTTTCTAGTTCCCCAATTATTTTGTTATTATCTCATCATGACAAATCCACCAGTACCCCTTAGAGTACAAACTTTAACCCTCAGGGCTCTGACATTCCTTTTTTATTTTTGAAAAACTAGTTACATAAATAACATCGTGTTTCCAGGTTGTAGACACTCCAAGCTACAGCTGCATTCTGGCACAAGAGAAACACTCCATAACCCTGAAATCTAAGCAGGGATTATCTTAGGAAGTAGACAAGCTTCTAAAACTGTCTCTGTGCGTGAATGTGCCCTGTTAATTGTTTTTCATGCAGAAGCATACAAAGTATAAAGATGGGAGACTGGAAGCATTCTGTCTGACGGCTTGTACATGGCATTTTCTGTACCAGATCAGACTATTCATCTGTCACATCCAGTATGCTACCCAAATAGTGGACAAAACATAGTGGTTCTGAGAAAGGTGATCAAACCCTCTATCAATCAAGTGTGTGGAGGTCTTCACAGGGATGAACAAACACTTTCTAATTCTAACAGGGGGATTAGTTCTCAGTTTCAAGTTGTATTATCTAGTTTCAAGCTATATTATCATTACACCGACAGAAATAATGCCATCGTTGAACCATTATGTGCTTGGATTCTCCTTTCTCTTAATCCTAATAGTGCAACAGATCTCAGATTAAATCCATCAAAGCAAACAAAATTTCTCTCAATTTACTGTCAAAGAGAACTGAATCTAGTTGAAAACACTTTCCAATCTTGAACAGAAGGTGAAACTTAATTCATTGAAGTCATCAAGTACTTTGACATTCTTCGTAGAAGGGGATGAATAGACACGCAGTATTACATTGCTGAAAGTTACATAGGCACTGTCATAATCACGTCCTTACCTTCAGCAGAGGCCACGTACGACACTTGTCTCCTTTGCCTACTGATTTGATATAATGTATATTGATATCTCCTGTATCCCAAGTAATTACACCTGTACTACATGCCTAAATGGTTTACTGCTATCTTCTCCTTTTGCTGTAATGAGCCCATTCAATAATCAAAGCCTCTGAATGTTTGTGTTGTCAGATTAGCTTTAAATGTTCAGGAAAATATTTTTCCTTTCCCACAACATCACAACAAGGCAGTTCTCTGTGGGGCTGATACCGCTGCTCACAGTTAGAGTTTCATCATTCAGAGCAGCAGCTGCTTCCCTCTGTTTCCAAAGAAGTGAAGCCAAGTGTCCCTGTTGAAAGATGCTGGAGGCTCTGTTGTCTGCTGAGTATCCCGGTGTGAAGTGATGAACATCTTGAAAGGGCCATTCTTGCCGTAGGCAGCTCAGGTATCTTGAAAGTTCCATTTGTAGCATCATCTGAAGGAAAAAACACTGGGCTTTTTTTAAAGGGAAAATTTTTTATAAGAGGTATCGTAGAGGTAAAAAAAAATCTTGGAAAAATCTTCATATGCTTTCAACGCAAGGTTTTTGTGATCTTTAAGTAGAATAAGAATCTGGATTAATCAATCAATTATTGAGGCTATAGAATAAAACAAAAGATCAAACCCAAAGTGTCAAGTTTCTTAAAGAACCCATATTTAAGAATTATTTTACTTAATAAATTAGTTAACAGGTTTACTTGTAACTTCTCAGGAAACTCATTATATGCTGTTACAGTTAGTGCTGTAATTCTTAATGTATGCCATGCTTCTCATACATAGCAAAACCACCAAATCCTTATTTTAAATGCAAAACTCAGGTCATCTGCAAGTACACAGACATGACAAGTACCTCTATAGTACATACTAATTAATTTCATTTTTATTTTCTTAACTGTCTTTTCACACTGCTCTGATTTGCTCCCCTTGACTGTTGAGGTCACTGTGGGAAATGGGGTTGAAGCAACCACAAGATGATGTTTGTAGAAATTAATAATTCATTAATAATTGCAACTGCAGAATGGGTTTAGAAATATTTTCTTACACCTCCAGGGCTTCTGAGGGTCAGCTCTTTAAGCATCCTGAGCTTTATTATTAATTAGTTCTTTTACAGAAACTCTTCAACTGACTTTCAGACACTGTTGACACTGGATGGTCTGCAGTGACAGAGGTTATGTCTTCATTGCCAAAAACAAGCAGTACTTTAATATTCAAGTACTCCAGGTATATTCCCCGGTGTGGAATCCCAGGGGAGACAAAGCATGGATGATTCTATGGCAACGTGGCTGAATGTGGTCAATAAAATACATCTGCCTGGAAAGAACCTCAAACAGCTACACCAATGTAATAATTCCATTGGGAATTTACTGTGCAGTAGCTGTCTTGATTAAAAACAAAAACAACTAAACACATCCATTCTTGAGGTGCAGGCAAAGTTATAGCAGAATAAAACCCAGGCCTCAGCAAGCTCTCATTCTAAAGAGAAAGGTAAATGAAGAGTGGAAGAGAGGAAAGATGAAGGGCTTGTTTGAATGAGGAGCTCCCCCAGTGTTGTTGTACCCGGACAGTTGTCTCAGGGCAGCTCTTTGGGTAGCCATTGGTACTTTAGAATAGAGTTCCTTTTTTCTGGCTTGATTTGTATTTCTTTGGTAGTGACTCAAAGCTTCCCACACCTGCTTTTGCCTGTATTATTACTGTCTTGCTGTAATAAATCATCACTGTAACTTACAGAGACACTAGGAATGGTAGCATACTTCTAGCCACTGCTTTGAGTCTTCTAAGCACTTTGTGACTTCATGCGGTAATTTAGGGAAGATTTCTGAGGAAACCCTCAGCACTTCAGGAGATGGTGTTAGTGGCTCACAGAAATTCAAGCTCTTTCCTCTAAGTCAATACTGAATGATAAGCCCTAGCACATTTCTTGCACTTGAGACCCGCAACTGTAGGTTGATGGCCTGTGGTCATCAATTATCCTTCAGCTAATTGCATAAGTCTGAAGGTGTTTGCCCTGATAGCTGAAGCAGATTTCAGTTTGCCTTCTGCACATCTGACATTTTGATTTTAATTGGGCAGTTATTGCTTATGCTCCTAACCTGCTGTGGACCGCTGAAAAGCACTGGAGGATGGATTTCATTGTTAGGTGAAGGGATAGATACAGAGTCAGGGAAAGCAGCAGCCAAACAAGGTACTCTCCAGGGTAAAGCTGGGGTCAAAGGACACAGTCATCATATTTTAACATTCAGGCTTACCAGCTCAGCTAACCCATACCAGAGGTGTCCAGAGAAGTATTATGCTCAGTGAGGCTGCGGCAAAAAAAGAGCTCATAATAGGGCTTCTTAATTAAAGTGCTGGGTAGTTTTAGCAAGAGAAGCCAAAGGAGCAGCTGAAATCCTTTAAAACACACCAGGGAGAAACTACAGCAGTGAGTGGCCCCTGCCCAGCACTGCTGCATCCCCCTCCGATGAAGCCTATCAGGACACCAAAAATACAAAGTGAGTCTGGATTTAATTCCTGATTTGTGAAATGCATTGGACGTCTCTTGGGGTGATCAGTAACTGTTTTCTTAATGAATTACTGCTGTTTTGAACAGCTTCTGTTCGGTATGTTTAGTTTTACTTTTCTGTTTGAAATGGTTTTTAGCTTTTGAGCAGGATGTTCTTTTGAAATGTTGTTCTCCTGCTCACTCTAAATGATCCTGGCACGACATTTTTAAGGGGGTGGTTTTGAATGCATCAAATTCTGCTATGCAATCTCAGATGCCGAATTGATTTTAGCTTTGGAAAGGCTGAGCATCTACCGCTTCCCTTGACCAGCTACAGGGATGAGCAAAGTCCAACCACTTTCAGACAGAGCAATCAAGAAAACAGTATCCCAAGAATCAGTGAACGCTTTGGGCATATTTGGGGATTCGCTTCTTTTACAAAGATGATCACTTTATTAAATGCAACTATTTTTGTAAAGCTGAACTAAAAAGCAAGGCTCATCTTCAAGACAGCAAAGACAGCCTACCGCAATCAAATATAGTAAGATATGCAATAGCAATGAATCAGAACATTGCAGTTCCCTAAATCTGATAGCAAGTAAAGTAGACACGAGTAGAAGAAACTGATAAAGAACAGAATAGAAAATGGAAGTGCAGTGAGCATCCTAGGGTTTTGAGGTTTTCATATGGAAGCAAAATTGCAGCGTTGATAATGTTTTTAGATGTATTAAATTTGGATAAAATTTACCCCATTCATCATAGAGGTAATCACACTAATCCCTATTTTGAGGGGTTAAATCTCCTTGTAGCAGCACACAGGCCTTGTTTTAAGTCTTGTGGCAAGTAGTTCTTGCTACTGGGAGGTTTCTCACTGCAGAGCATTTACCACATTCACGACACATCTTGAAGGGTGAGAGCTGCACAGTTCCTACAGTTTGCAGCTCTCAAAACTTTCTTCTGCAGAGTTTCTAAGCTATGTAGAAGAGGAGCACCTTCTTGAAGGCTGTATGAGGTGCGTAACATACAGCGTTTGTTGCCTAGCCAAGTAATTTTTTTTCCATTCTTGAATTTTCTCCTTCTTTCCTCTTTTGTCTTATTCTCTGAATTTTACCTACAAATAATCATTTTTTAAAGTTGCATAATGAGGGTGTTAAGCACAAAAAAGTCAGGAAATAATGATTGTAATGCTAGCCTCATTTTAGTCTGTGTTTTGATAATATGCAGCTGTATAATTGGAGTCTAGCACTGAAGTCAATACATCTTATGAATGCATATTAAAAGGAAATCTCAAATCATTTCGTGCAGATCTTCTACCTAAATGATGTTCCATTTTTCCATATGTCTTTGATCTAGACATGCACATAATTTCCTTGCTTCCTAAATATCATTGCCTGAATGAGACTGGTGTTCCATTAGAGTAGTCACTGTAGAAAAGTCAGGTAACATTCTCATCTTGTTTAATTTCAAAGTTCACCCTGCTGTGAGCAGGAGCTTGAACTGGATGATCTCCACAGATCCCTTTTAATCTAATTATGCTATGATTCTATAAACAGCTCAGACCTATTGGTTTTTGTTAAGTTGCACCATATGGAAGAATACCACTTGCTTCTAGTAGTTTGCTTTATGAATAGGAAAGAGAGTGAAAGGGTAAGGGAAAGAGATGTGACATAGAAACACAATAACTGATCTAACAGGCTGTCAATATGATATCAATCTCCTGATTGATTTTTTTTTTTTTTTTTTTTTTTGCTTTCAACCCTCTTTCATGAGGTGATTCTTAGATTGCAACACTGTTGTCAGCATAACTGTATGAACAACTGGAGCATAACTCTATGAACAACATGCATGATGTTTTATTGTGTTGCGGAAAAAACAGCATGTTGTCCTGCTCTCACAAACCATAATGTAGTGTTGAATGCAACAGCTGGCTTCTTTAAATATGTGCACACCCATTTCTCAGCCTGGGAACAACGTCGAGGTAAAACGATGGTGCTCTCACGGTTAAGTGAGCTGCAGGGATCAAAGCCAATTCTCAGGGGACCTGTGAACTGGTTTCTAGCTGTTGTAGATCATGTTGTGCCTCTGCCCTGATTACCTGTGCTACGGTATCCTTAGCACACCCAGAGCTCCCACTGCTACTCAAAACTCTCTTGGGATATACAGCGTTGCTTTGTGTGGAGTCTCCCCTCATTTCATCACCAATTCTAGTGGCTGATTTATGTACCTCAATAAGCGTGCCTTGGCGTGGACTTACTAATAAAAATTGGATTTCTGTCTCATTCCTTTCTATCTTCTGTACAAAGCCTATACAAGCACAGTGAGTAAGTTGGAATTGCAATAATATGCCTGCAGTTGCCACCCAAACAAATGTAAGAATACATTTTCTCTAAACTTTTTTGAACCAGAATTGCACTCAGTTCTTTAATAGGACAGAATGTCCGCAGACTAGGCCCAGTGTTTAGGCTTTCAGATAATGAAGCATGGAGAGACTTAATATGAATACAGACGTCATGAATGTGCACTTTTGTTCCCATTAAAGCAATTTTACTTGGAGATTTTAAACCGCCACTCAGTGGTTTGTATGCAAACTGTGGCACTGAGCAAAAATGACTGAAACTGAGACAGACAATGTCCATCCTATATTCACTCACCAAGGTTAACGGAGTGTGGTATCAATAACTTGCAGAATAGAGGTCGGGGGAGGATCTGCAGTGCTTTGTGTAGTAAGCAGATCTTAATAATTTAAAGGACACAATGATTTGAACATTACTAAAAAAATAAAAATAATAATGTAGATATTGTCAGTGCCCTTACTTACGCGACATCCTGCGAGTCTCTTTGCTTTGGATGCAAATGCGTTGTTAGCTCTGTGCAAAACCAAACCTGACCGGTTTTAGCTTGAGGCGAGATACCAGTGCTCTGCTTGCCCCACCCAGCTGATATTTCAGCTCCTCAAGAATCAGTTTGTGGGTGGCCCACTGATTCCATATTCACAGTGAGGTTCACCATCTTCAGTTTAAAGCACTGAGTCCTTGTGACATAGCCTTGAGTATCTCGTGAAGTATCTTATGTTCGCCTCTTCATCCTCAGAAAATATTTCCCTTGAGGCATTTCACCAGGATCTTTGTCTCCATGCTGATAGCTATCTTCTTTCTTAAATGAGAGCTAAGTCAGTGTCTTTGTCCAGAGATTCAAACCCAAGTGCTTGAACCGAGGCTCCTAAGGGAGTGTGTACTTTGAAATGGCTTGATGCTTGAAGCTGCTAAATATGTGTGAATCAAACAGACTTCAGGGTGAGCTGTAAGAAGTCAGACTCTCTGCAAACTTGTGCTTTACACTGGAAGTATGATCAGGAGTGAAGAAGCATAGTGTTAGGCCGGATCACACTTTGAGAGGTTGCTGTGTATTCTTTCCATTGAAATCTTTAAGCAGGTGGTTCACTGCTGGTGATGTCTGACTAATGTTTGAATTCCAGCTTCAGCTGACACCTGCTCATGGGTACTCCTTGTCACCCACATGCACACAACACTTGTACCTGCCCTCTAAGTGTACACAGACCAGTTCATTCACAGTTTTATTTATGTATATATTTGTATTTAAAATATATGAATTTATATTTTATATATTGTATATTATATTTATACACAGATTTAAATTTGCCAAAGAAAACACAACGCACATACTTCACCTGAAGTATGCTCATGGGACCTCTGTTCCTCCGTTCAGGCATACTACGAATGAACATCTGTCTAGACCCCTAGAGATACACACGTTCAAACATACTTTTGCTTAGATGTGTTCAGGCTTGCATATAGAATGCCTGCACCTGACAGGTGTGTCACATGATGCTGTGTTCACCCAGTCATGCATGTAATCCCACATTCTCACACACATGCAGAAGCCACTGCTTTCCACGTGTGTATTGTACCAAAGAATTTAAATCTCTTTCTTCCCATCCTGCTTAACATGCAAATGTGGATAGCACATCAAGATTAGAAATAAATGTAGCAGAATGACTTCAGTCAACCTGAAATGTCGAATGACTCATTCACACCCTTTGCGCAGCCTTCCCTTTTTGCCACATGCAATCTATTGAATAGTCTGAAGGTTGTGCGGTTCCCTGCTGCAGAGCAGAAATCGATCACTTGCTCACTCAAGGAGTGGAACCATGATTATTTTTGCAGGGTGTACAGGGGTTATACAGTGAGGTTCCAGTTAAGCTCACTGCCATGAAGGTGCCTGTGCTGTAGGAACGGGAAATGTAGGATGTCAGGTCTGATCTACCTATAAAGAAATTTATGTGTTTAATTAAGTCTTAGTCTGAACATTAGTTCAGTAACTGATACTCCTACATCAGGGTATGACCTGGGTATTTTTATTCCAGATGATGAGAACCTACTCCAATTCAATATAACTCAATTTTGGATTAAGACAAACAAGAACAAGTTGTTCCTACTGCAGAGTAAAAATGTCTACATGTTAAATCATTCAGGAACTGCTGCTGCACTTTAATTTCAAAGGTATCGTAATCCAAGTGAACTAAAAAATGCATAGACAAACATGAAATATGTTCCACGCTTCTACTCAAAATGGTATGATTGCTGTGCAGAGACAAACCCCAGGAATAGTAACAAGCTGGCATTCACATTTACCTTATAATGAGAAGAAAACTTGGATTGACTGTTGGAGTGGCATCTTTAAATGTATGAATTATTGTAACTGATTACTTTAAAGCCTTTAAGAAGCATTCTCAAACGCAGACGCACATGGGCTGACTTTAATTTATAGAAAGGCTGGTTTATCAGCACTTAGGCCTTGTAAAAGGGGTTCTGTGTTTAAATGGAACTTGAGCTGTGAAGATCCATTAAGCAGAAAAAACATAGTTAATACAACCCATGGTCTCAGAAGGAAGACGTGCAAGTGATGACATTACACAATGAAGGTACCACAGTAGTGCTCATTATACCACATGGCAGATACCATTAGTAGCATTTCAATTTCACTTAAATGTGAAGATTTGTATACGAAGCCTATCAGATCTTCTTCTCAGAAAAAGAGACGGCTGTGAGCTGAAATTATTTATAACATGTCCAAGATAAGAGGGCTCCGAGAACCTAATTATCAGATTTCCTATGTTTGTGTTCAGATTATCATACCTAAACATACATTGAACTAGACTTTTATATTTCATTCTTTCATAACAGCACAAGGGGAGAGGAAAAATATATAAGGGAAAAGAGGTGAGGCCAACTTTTCAATAAAAATCACAACTTATGCAGTCAGATGTGATTTTGTACGAAAATGGATTTATGGTTAAAAGGACAAAGAACCATTACCTTTTCTGCTGTATAGTAGAGTCCAATATAAAATTAAAAACTATTTTTAACAGATTGGATTAATGCCTTAATGTAATGAATTCTCTAGGTTGTGCTATGCCCAGAAATAAAGAAATTGTAGCTTTCTGTTGCATCCTTCATCTTTTATATAAGAAAAGAAGAAGAGTTTCTTAACTGCAGTGGAAATGAACCAAAGACGTAAGGTGAACTTACTCCTACTTTAGCACAAATATTTACAGATTTTTTTTTCTAGATTTCCATTTCACATTGCAAAAAGCATGACCACGCACAGACAAAGGGAATTTGCCGTTCATGTGCACATCCAGTGTGTCTTGATATGCAGACCTGCATGAGCACCAGAATTGCTCTGCTCTTAGATACAGTACAAGAGCTCAGATTTACAGAACAGCGTGTTGGATACTGTACGTTTTTTGGAAATCTCTCTCTGATGGTCAAAGCGGGAGATAATGAATTTGAATATTCTTTCCTATATTTAGATACTCAAATCTAGATACCTTGGAGTATCTAGATGTAATTGCAGGTGTATTTTATTGTCTGTGGTTGTTGGTTGGTTGTTCGTAATGAAGTCTCGTAGTACCAGATTCTTGATTTTTTTGACTCTGACTCCTTTACTTTGGAAGTGACTTTTAGAAAGTCCTTCCTGATACGAAACATGTCTGAAATATAACACCACTCCTCATTCCAGTCTCTTGTATGATCAATTTGAGAAGTATAATCCTCCATCCACCTTGCTGCTAGCAGAATGGTTCCCTGGAGCTGTTCACAGCTGGTGTGATTGAGAGAGGCTTTGAAGGTACTTGTAATTATACCAAAGACCAGTTTTAGGATAAGTAGTCCTAGGATTTCACAGAGCCCAAACATGGTCTGACACCCCCTTGATCCTCTCAGCTGCAGCCTTTTACTGGGAGTAGAACTTCTCAGAGGGTAAAGATCATAAAGGATTGCATCTGCGCAAAAGCAGGTGTATATACATCTGCGTGGCTTCCGGAACAAATTCAGAGGTGTACGTTCTTCCACTTGTTCTGATCTATATCCATTTATCCACCAAAGAACCTTCAACATTAGTGCAAATATGCTAAATGCACATGGTATGTTGATATATTGGTATGGTATAGTGACACAGTGGTCTGTCATGGCCCTAAATTCTGTGAATTCACAAAGTGTAAGCTCCAGCTGTCCACAAAAGCAGATCCCTTGCAACCGTGTGCACATGCGCAGAGGGAACAGGATTGTTATTCTGATAATCACACATTATTCTGATAACCACACACTTGCAGTACAAAACATATCAGCCAGTGCTGAAGCTTACCAAGAAAAGATGAGAAAAATTGAGAGGCAGTTAGCTAGATAAGGAGATTTTTAAAAAGTAGCATAGAAGAAAGTAGCTACATTTTTCGTACTTTAGTTGTTTGTCTGGAGGGCTTGAGAAGGAGCTGCTCGACAATTGTGCCAAAAGACACCGTTTGAAGCAACTTCCCATCAGGTGGCATTCCTCAAGTGTCTGCTCTTTAGGAGCAGTCAAGGAAAATTCATTCTGTGGGAAGCAGTTAATGGAGCTGCATTACCGACCCCTTATTGCTCTGTCTGATAGCGAGACAGCAGGTTCACTTTGGCAGCTCCAGAGCCCTGATCAGTTCAGATGAGTGGTGCATTGTCTGTCTGGCTTAATCAGGCATGTTTAGATATATTTATCATGATTAGAGGAGTATAGCACAGGGAGGGGGAAGAAATAAAGAGAGATTACATTTTTCTAGCTTCAAATGGAAGCTTAGCAAATCCCACTGAGTCACTAGGTGTTCATCAAAGGGAGAATTTAGATCCTGGAAAGGAATGTTTTGTTGAATGCTCCAGCACTGGATTCAAATCACTGAATAAGAGTATCTTTTTCTTTCTCTCGTTTCATTTCTCTCTCTACCGCTTGCATACAGCAAAGAAGAAAATCAGCAGCTCATGTAACCCATGTTGATTTTGGCTTGATAGGCATGCAGCCCCTGCTTAGCTTATCTGTAGTTCAAACCCTAATAACGTGATGACAAAATTAGTATCGTCATAATGGCCTAGATGTCTGACTTCTGTGTTTTTGTCATGTTTATCTTTCAGGGATGCACAAGGTACCATTGCAACAGCCTCTTGGACTTATTTTGCTACTTGTTAGTGTTCAGAAGGGATGGTAATAAACAAATTGTAAAGACTGGGAAGAGCCTCCTTTTTCTATTAGTAGCAGCACTTCTCTCCCTGTCTTCATCTGGCTGGTTTTTTGGATATGAACACTGTAAAGAAGCATTAGCCAGATGTATTATGAAGTCAGATGTGTCAAATTTGCTGCTGGTGTAACTTGGTATAGTTCACAGATGATGGTGGAAATCAACTGATTAACACATAAGAGTCTCTGAAAGAGGTGGTGTTGGCTCCCAAGAGGAGGAGGGTTTCTTACATCTGTCTATCTCAGTGCTGAGGGTGATCAGAAACTAGTCCTGCTGTGGGAAGGCTCCAGGGCAGAGGTCAGGCTGAAGGATCTGTGGTTTCTTGCCCTGAGTAACTCTCCTCTTTAGCTCTTAGGTGAGATAAATGTAGGACAGGTTTGGAAAAAGTGCTGTTATGACAAGCATATTCTGTTCATCTTTTCCTGTGGTCTCCAACCTTCTTTGGGCTTGCGGATTCACCCAGATTTCCCAGTGAAGGCACAAATTGCTTTGTGGTGGACAGAGGCTTCCTCAATGGTGAGATGGATCTTCTTTGGTCTCATTTCCCAGTCCTTAAAAAGTAGTTCATGGGCCCAAGGTGAAAATCTCTGATGCAGAACACTGTACAACACAACAGGCATGCTTTGGCTACATGTACTGAGAGCAGCTGGCAACACAGAAGCTGTAAGGCAGTTGGTCTGTCTGGACTCTTGGGCAGCAATGCAGCAGTTAAAGGAAATTATGGAAATCCAGAAGAAATGTTTGGTAGTAAAGAAAAATAAGTCAAAACATTCCTTTCTCTGCTGTAATTTGCTCCTTCCGCCTCTGCTAATCCAGTCAGTTCTGTGACAGTTCAGTTCTTGTGATCTTGTAATTGCTGTCAAGACGATAATCTGGGATGTCACAGGCATGGCTCAGTGTAATCACCCTACAAATGCAGAAGGTAGAGAACCTGACTGATTAGATACAAAAAGCTGCTAGTGAGACACTAACGATTCAGTAATCGGAGTTACGGGTGGAGAATGCAGAAGAGAAAGTTGGCAGGTTTGGAGGGATTTGAAGAAAATGTTTAATATCATCAAGTTTGCCAGTACTTCTTTAGAATAGGAACCTAGAGGATCACAGCAATATGTTCCCACAGAAAAATCTCTCAGAAGTGCAGAGATGCTCGTCAGCTGGAACAGTAGGGGGTATCTTTGGAGAGGGGACCTTATCAACACTTACAAGTATTTAAAGGGCGAGTGTCAAGAGGATGGGGCCAGGCTCTTTTCAGTGGTGCTCAGCAACAGGACAAGGGGCAACGGGCACAAACTGGAGCACAGGAAGTTCCACCTGAACGTGAGGAAAAATTTCTTTACTCTGAGGGTGGCAGAGCACTGGAACAGGCTGCCCAGGGAGGCTGTGGAGTCTCCTGCTCTGGAGATATTCAAAACCCATCTGGATGCCGTCCTGAGTAACCTGCTCTGGGTGATCCTGCTTTTAGCAGGGGGGTTGGACTAGGTGGTCTGCAGAGGTCCCTTCCAACTCCTGCCATTCTGTGATCCTGTGATCTTTGGAGATGAATTAGCAAAATGAAGGGAAGGATTGCATGAATCGAATAGCAAATTAACACTGTTGTTTGGGATTAAAACCACATCTCCTTGCAGTAAATGATGCTACACTGATGGTACCAGACTGTTAAAGATGTACACTCTTCTAGTGCATGCACAACTGCAGAATTAGACCAACTCTCCTACAGCTAAAGCTTATTCTTGTAAAAGAAAGGGCTTCACACCTTTAACTGAAATAGTTTTACCACATGTGCAAGCACAGTAGGCTGGAGTGATACCAGCTAAACTGAATGTAGTTTATGAGGGTGGGGTGACAAGACCAGCACTAGAATAGCAATAGCTATGCAGCTGATGCTGCAGTTGGCTGAGCTGTTTGAAAATCCTAGGACATGGTCAAAAGGGTCACTGCAGGTGAGCAACAAGGTGCAGAGTTTTCAAGACAATCTTTGCTAACAGGAAGCATAGCAAATAGGGACAGAGCTCTGCCCAGATCAGTTCATGGAACTCTGCAGAGAAGCTTTTATAGCACTGCCACTCCTGTGCACCCAGTCCTGAAAAAAATAACTGCCCACTAATGACCTGTCACTGTGGACAGCCTGAGCAGCTGTTCGCAGAAAGCAAAGCGGCGAAAGAGGATGAATTGCTCTGTGTGGAGCCTATCTGAATGTGGGGACAGGAACAGATGGGAGACAGGGAAAGATCAGACAGCTTCCATTCGTACCATTCAGCTTTATGTCTATGTACAGCCCTGATGCTCCTGAATCCACAGATGTTGAGTTATTACTTACAACAAAATATAGCAATTGAAATCTCCCTTGTTTTTACACTTTGACTTCTGTTTCCCTTGTTGGCAATGTTACTTTCTGGAGGCAAACTATTTAAGAACATGGGGAAGTAGTTTACATTGAGGACAAACAAAAGTAGCCACTTAATCTTTCATATATTATCAACCCAAACAATTCAGAGTAGGCAAAATCTTTTATTTACGTGTTTTATTGGAAATAACCTTTTCTTCCATTTCTTTTATTCCTTTTTTTTTCTTTTCCCTTTTGTTTTCTTTTCTTTCTGGCTGCTCCTGTGCTTCCCAGATAGAAACTAAAGTGAATAAAATGCCTTGGAAAAAGTTTTTTTCTCTTGAAAATTCCAGCCCAGCAAGAAGTTACTTAAATTTTTATGGAACAATGTTCTTAGGTAGTTTTCTGACATGGTTGCAGACACATCTTTTTTTGCGTCATTCACCTAAGTGTAAAAGCAGGTGTTTATTTTATCTGCACCAAGCTTTTTAAATCCAGGTCTTCCCAGACTGTATCATAGCCATGGTTCAGCTATCCCATCTGGATTGTGCCTGTGGTAGATGATGACATAAGAAGTCTGCGGCAGGTAGTTGTGGAATAACCTGTCTGCCTGGGTTGGGCTTTACCCAGTTGTCTAATAGAGACTGGCTAAAATATGGAAGCATGGAGTCTAACGCCCTTCCCATAAGGTTTGTTTCCATTAATCGTGGCTGAAATATCTGGATGTTTCTTCATATTTTTCAGCACAGCTGTGATGTATGTATTCCACATGGTGAAGAGGTTAACATGCTACCATAACTGTGACAGAGGAGGAGTATATAGAAATGGAGAAGAAAGAAAAGAGAGTTATTTCCTATCCTGTCCTATTTCCTATACTTCCTCATTGTTGGAGGCTTGCCACTACTGAGTATTTTGTTTATGGTACAGAACGCCATGTCTTTTATGGTTTGACATTAAATAGATTTAGTGTTATCATGGAATAATTCTGGACACCTAACAGGAATCCAGACAGTGTTTTGTGACATTGACAGGCAGCAAGCATGACTGACAGCTGACAGCAGCGCTGTTGCTGGGGGGCCCATTAGATCACATCATTGTAGAAACAGAGAAAATAGGTCGTTCTAATGTGTAATGTAATGTAATCTGTCAGGCATGAGAATGAACATAGCTTAAAACCAAGAAGACTGTGAGGATTGGTGCCCCACCTGCCTCTACAGGAGTTTATATTCCTGATGTGTACAGCGATAGTCACATGTAAACCTTTTCACGACATGACAAGAGCTGGCTGCTGTACGCTTCTTATGGCCCCCTGCTTTCTGCACCTGTATATTTTTTCAGCAAAGTATATTGGGGCTTATTATCTTCAGAAGGAATTCTCATTGTTTCTGCCCCTCACTGATTTGAGTATTTCATAATTTACAGCCTACCTCTGTTTTATCTAACAGATATTCCAGGGAGATTATTGCCTCTCCAAAGGGTGGTGTGTGGGGGGACTGCCATTGCCTGCTGCTGGACCGGTTGTCTTAGACTAGCATATGTGGTGGTTTTTTGTGAAGTACCGTGGCTCATAAGAAAGGATGAATCAGGTCAGGTTACAGTTCCACACAGCCCATGATGCTGTGCCCAGCAACAGCAGTTCAGGGAAGGAGGGTAAGAACGGGGCAAGTACACAATGAAGCTTCTTTCATTAGGGCCTCCCAGGTCCCGACACTCTTGAGAATGAGCTCCTAGAGCTTATGTTATGAGAAATGATAGGTAAAAATTTCCTGTTTGCCTTTTTTCATGATCCTGATTATTTTCTACATTTCTTCTGCATTTATTCCTCTGTCAACATTTTTTCTAGGGTGAAGGATACTGGTCTGCTTAAGTTGGTCCTTCCTTGTTAAGAAACTTTCCATTCTTTTGGTCATCCTTATTTATTTTCTCTCTACTATTTCTAATGCTACCATCTCCGTTTTTGAGGTGGAGGGATGAGAACTAGCTGCCATATTCAATTTACAAATATTCAAACAGGTGACCCAGGGATTTGTACAGTGACATGATATTGCTTTCTGTTTTGTTCTCTGTCGTTTTCCTGACATTTCCTAACCTGCCTTTTGACTTCCACTGAGCTGACACTTTGATAAACTACTCACAGCAACTCAAACATATCTTTCTTGAGTGGTAATTCTAATTTTAAGTTCATTGCTGTCTTCATAGTTACAGTTGTTTGTTCTCTTGTGCACTACCTTGCAGTCATCAGCACTGAGATTCATCTTGCATTTCAACAGTATTTTGAAAACCATCTGCAAGTCTTTGTGATCAGATTTAATTTGTATTACCCTGATATTTTTTTTCTCATCAGTAAGCTTTTTCACTTCACTTTTTCCAGATCAGATTGAATATGTTGAACGCCTCATTCAAGTTGTTTCCTAGCTTTTAATCAGTTGTTAATCCTGTATAGGACCTTCCCTCTTATTCCTTGAGAGTTTAGGATGTTTTTTAAGAGTCTTCAGTGAGAAACTTCATCAAAAAGGATTTAGAAATGCAAGTTTTATATCAAATGATCACCCATATTCACACGTTCATCAGCTCCTTCAAAGAACTCAATCAGATTTGTGCAGTATGACTTCCTTCTACAAAAGCTCTGTGAAAGGCGATTCCCATATAATTTCTCTCTTATGCCCAGTAGTTCATTTCTTCCTTATTATTTCTACCAATTTCAGGCATACAGAAGTTAGACGTCCTGCCCCTTGCATCCCCTCAAAACACTTTTCAAACATTGGCATTGTGTTTGCTTCTTTTTCTCCTACTACTAAGGCTGGGTTAGGTCTTACATTGTATTCAGCCTTTATTATTTCACATTCAGTTTAGATGTCAGTCAAGATTTCTAACATATCAAATCCTTGGTTTTACTCTTGTTCATTTACTGATCTGTCCTATAACCATTTCTTCCAATTCTTCAGCTTGAGACAGTTCCCTGGCTCTTCTCTGCAAAGAAAACCCCAGCGTGGGGACCTCCTTACATCCCTACGGAAGACACATGGATACGGAGAATTCATTTAGCTTTTATGCTTCATCCTTATCTTCTTTGAGCACTCTTTTTACATCTCAATCATCTGTCAGCCCTACAGACATGCTGGCAGGCTTCTGGCTTCTGTTGTCTTTGAAATAATTTTATTACATGTTTTTATATCTTCAGCTACTTGTTCCTCAGGATATGCTTTTCAACGGACTTATTATGGTTTCTCATTTAGCTTACCAGATCTGTGCTCTTTTCTATTTTCCTTATTTGGGTAGAACTTACACTTTTTGAGGGACAGTAACCCTCCTCTATTCAGCTGTTAAACCAGCCTGGGCTGAGGCAGCAGCAAAGGGCAGGTCCTTTTGAACTTTTGACATCATTTTAAATATGCAGTGTACCAAATGTTTCCAACATTAGAGACTGATAAACATATGTGCTCCGGTCTGTCCTGTGACAGACACTATCCTGTGCCTCTGATTCTTTCCCCCATGCCCACTCCTGACTGTCCTCGTCCACACACGTGGACCCGTTACTGATGTGGCACGCTGTCGCTGCAGGGAGGAGCCTGATACAGGCTGAGCTCTCCTTCTCTTCCTTCCCTTAGATTGTGACACACCTCCTGCTTTCTAGCAAAGCGCCAGAGGAGAGGAGAGCTGCTACAAGGTATGGGGCAAGTGTGGTTCTGAGACTTGAGTGGGGGGAGCTGTGCGGGAAAGGTACCAAGGAGGAAAGGGGGGTTTTGGAAGGAGAGGTCAAGTACTGCGTGGTAGGGGAAGAGCATGGGATCCCAGTGCCATCTTGTTTACCAGCTTCCACAACAGGGCAGTGCTTTTGCAGGTCAAATCCCTGCGCCTCAGCCAAATCTGACTAGTGGAAACTGAGGGAGGAGGTGGGCAAACAGAAGCAGGTGCTTCCTCACACCCTAGTCCTCCACATCAACCCTTCCAGCACAGCAAAGATTCATGATTCTAAACTCTCATAATATTGTGCGGTATTTGTGCTACGCTCTTTGGGGCTGCTTTTTGCACAGGGTTCCCATGGTGCTGCACAGCTCCATTTTGCATGACTGGAAGTAGCACAGAAGGCCCAGGTTCCCTAGGGAGATTAAGCACCAACCTCATCTGGGGTGTTTCTTGGTGTTGGTTACAGAGTCCTGAAAGTTTGTTTGTTCTGTGAATCCGGTTCCTAGGAGACTTATTTTGTTTGCTTGCAGAGGGTCAGCCCAAGTGCTATGCATTGCTCTGGATGGCAGGATAGTGAAGACCTAAATGCAACAGTGCTGAGTGTTTTAGTGACTTGTTCTCCCTTATAAATTTTACCCTCTTATCGCTGACAGTCAGTGGAGCTGCACCGTTAACTCCATAGCAAGAGGTTTGTGGTTTTGGAACGAAATATTCCCATGCCACTTATATGTGGCTTAGCTGGTGAAAACAAAGCTTTTATCTATCACAGCTCTTCTAGATAACGGGTCCCTTCTCCATTGTTTCTGCTGAAATGTTATCTGTAGTTTCTGTACAGATGTTCAGGGATAAATTCTGTCCCTGGTTACTCATCAGTTCGATAGGTTGTTCTTGCAGATCCGAACAAAGACACAGTAGCTCGCGCTGTGTATCTCAGTGCAAAAGCTCACTGAATGGAGCTGCAGGCTGGAGACGTGCGTGCCGCAGGCATAAAAATAAAAACTTTTGTTCTTATGGCTCTTTTAAGCAGGCATATTGTTGCAACTATGCCCTCCTTCTGTGATGTTAATATGTGAGACTGAGCAGGGCTGAGCCTGGGCAGTCCCTGAATAGTAAACTCTTCATAGGTGGTGACCTTCCCTGGCATTGTTATTATTGAATTTTGACCCAGCTAACAGTGTTGAATTCTTTGGGATGCTGCTGTCAGGCTATGTTGCTTGCTGACATGATTTAGGCCTTGGGTTTTTTCATCAACACAGAGATGCTGATGTTCTTGCTCAGGGAATGGCATTCTGCCCAACTAAAATACCCACCTACTGCTCTCAAAGCCACGTTACTTTTCACTTGTCCTTCTATGAATCTTCTGCTGCACTAGTCCCACAGAATTGCAGTAGCCTTATGCCCTTTGGATTCACCTCATTACAATGGGGAACCACAGAGAAAATTCACCTCCATGCAGAGAGCCAGCACAAAATGGAGGGTACTGGTCAACTCACACTCAGAACTGAAAAATCCTCCTTTGAACTTTGCATAGATTTCATGCTGAACTCTGTACAAAGGTGATTTTCACACAGAACATTACGGCACAGTCTAAAATTGTCCTTGGTTACTCGAAAGCTTAAAGGAGTTGCACCAGGCAGTTAAAAGCAGAATCTGGCTCTCCGTCTGCAAACTGCAGTGCTGTCCTTTGGGATTAAAGGTGCCTGAGAAATGTAAGTTACGACAATAACTAAAAAATTCCTATCTTTCTGTGTCATGGGGTGGTGCTCGAAGTCACGCGCATGCAGAGAGGGAAAGAATGGGCCCCTGGTAGGGGAGTTTTCATGAGGGCCCAGCACTGACCCATGCGGGGTCAGGATTCTCGAGTTACAGATGGAGGAAGGAACAGGATCAGAAAAACAGAACTGGTTTGAAGTTCAGGTGATGAAAAGTGGTAGGCTGGAGTTCAAAGACAGGATTATTGGCTACTGTTGCTTTAGTAGTTGGTGGAGGAAGAGCTTAAGGCCACAGAATTACTGCATTGCTGATTTATCAACACAGCCAACACTGTGTATGGTATTTGAGTCACTTCTAAATCCAGCCGCTGGCAATGAAAAGCACATTTAATCCATGTGTTAGATTGTTTGAAGAGGTATCTGTCTCCTTGTCTCTCCCCAAGGTTGGGATTTCTGAAATTGAAAAGGAGGTGAGAGAGGAGATTTTAACTCTTTCACAAACCCTTCTCCTTTTGAGCGGGTCACATCTCCAATAGCATCTTTAACGTCTGGGATATTGAAAAATGAAAGGCTCTCTCCCCTCTTGCCCACTGCAGAGAGAACTCCCACGGTCTCTTCTGTGACTAAGGGGCAAAAATCAAAGACAGGATTTGTATTTAAACTGTTTATTGTTTTTAAGTGTGTGGTTTTTTTCTCAAGCTAGGATTAATGCTCTGCACTTAGGAGTTCCAGGATTCATCTGCACTGTTGGCTCTGATCTCTCTGCAGCAGCCCACCACTGCAAGATAAAACACAAAAAAACACCCCTTATTAAAATAATACTCCTTTACTCTTTTTCTTCAGTTCTTTTCCATGAAAGAGTATCATTGTTTAACTAGTTCCTTCAATGGTTAATTCTCTTCTAATTTAATATCTATATGCTCTGTTAGCACGCAAGGGGCTCACACTGGCTGTGGGAGGTTATAGACTGAAGCTCCAAAAATGTCGGTTCAAGAACAGATGACAGTTCTCAGGTCAGGCTTGAGTTGCATCTGCAGTTACACCAATGCCTGGAATAAGAGTGGGGCAATCAGAGGGCAAACCTAAGCTGTATTTGCAAATCAGCAAGGGGTATCCAAAGTATGAATTAAAGAGCACCAGTAAATAGACAGAAAAGGGGGTGAAAATGTCTGGAATAGCTGGAAAGCTAAAGACTAAGAATAAAGCACATCATTGGTAAAATGTAGGGTGTTATAGTTCAGTATCAATATATATTGACAAAACCCTAAGGCAGCAGGCTGGAACAGCAGGTGTATAGCAGATCACAACTGAGGTATGTACTCCAACTTAAATGGGAGGCTCCAGCTGTGAAACAACCCCAATTGCTGTAGGACAGGTTCATGCTGAATGAGCAGAGCTGTCTGTGGACTGCTAAAAAGTTTGCCTTGGTGCTGCATAGCTCACATCAGTCACATGAACAGAAACCCACCTATAAGCAGCAGAAAACAGGGTGCTAACAGAATCCAATAAGAAACATGCGAGTACCTTCTTACAGTTAGAAATGAGATGTATCATATCTCAGAACTAATCTCCAGTGATGTTACAGCCCCTCTTGAGGATCTCTTTATCTGGGCATCCCACCTGGAGTACTGTGCTCAGCTCTGGGGCCCCCAGCATAAGAAAGATATGGACCTGCTCAAGCAGGTCCAGAGGAGGGCCACAAAGGAGATCATGGGGCTGGAGCACCTCCCCTATGAGGACACGCTGAGAGAGGTGGGGTTGTTCAGCCTGGAGAAGAGAAGGCTCTGGGGAAAACTTATAGTGGCCTTCCAGTATTTAAAGGGAGCCTACAGGAAAGATGGGGACAGATCCTTGATCAGGGAGTGTAGTGATAGGATGAGGGGCAACAGTTTCAAACCGAAAGAAGGTAGATTTAGACTAAATATTAGGAAGAAATTCTTTACTGTGAGGGTGGTGAGGCACTGGCACAGGTTGCCCAGAGAAACTGTGGCTGCCCTCTCCCTGGAGGTGTCCAAGGCCAGGTTGGATGGAGCTTGGAGCGATCTGGTCCAGTGGGAGGTCTCCCTGTCCATGGCAGGGGGATTGGAACTAGATGATCTTTAAGGTCCCTTCCAACCCAAACCATCCTATGATTTAGTCAAACGCAAAAGGGCTCAGCAAACAGGAACTAGACAACTTAGCCAATAAATAGCTGCTTTGTACAATTAACACACACAGAAGATAGCTAGGTTTCAATGAAATATTAAGCTAAGCATTAGCACACTCCTCACCTCTGTAAAGGCACCCAAAGAGTCTTTGCTGGTGAGGCAGGCATCATTCGGGAGGGCAGAGTCAGCCTCCATGTTTGCCATCTGCCACCAGCTGTGTCAGGACTGATGGCACTGACAACTCAACTCAGTGACCCCAATGATTCGTGACTAGTCCTCAGCTACAGTGACTGTCCCAATTAAACCTCCTGTGGTTTTGTTTTTCCTCTGAGATTTTATCTTTCCATGCTTGTGTTTTTCCTCTCAAATCCCTGGGCTACTGCTAGTACCATCTCAACAGCCCTACCTCTGTCTATAATTTTCACCCTGCAGACTTTCTCACAGCTCATTCTCAGCAGTTTGAGTCGCGTTGCACTGTATCAGAGCTGATCCCTGGATCCTTGGTACACAGGTAGTCAAATCCCAGGGTCGTGTGTCAAAGGAGGAAGCTTACAGCAGATATTACAGAGAAGAAGGGTTACAGTAGCCTGTTGATTTTAAAGTGACATCATTTTGGAGCTTGCTCAGTATCAGCACTTTATATTTTGGGGATCTTGTCGCAGTTCTAACAGGAGACAAGAAATAACCCCCTAACTAGGCTTGCTCATACAGTTTCCTTCTAGGGCTTTCTGGTTAAGAATGTTTTGGATCAGGCAAGTTGGCACTTCTTCTCAAGCCTTGAAGTCTGGGTGTTTTTGTGAGAGGTGAGGTTAGGTAATGGAACCTTTGGCTTCAGCATCACTGTTCCCAGACGAACCTAACCTCGTAAACATAAAAATTACTTCTATGTTGGAGCTGTCTGATGTTTTTCACAAGCCAGGCTGCAAGTGCATCTACCAGCAGTGCACTTGCTTAATGTGGCACTGCCTAGCTATTTTTTGTGTTGTCACTGGCAGCCTCACTACTGGGCTGCAAGGTCCATGAGCCAGCCATGGGAAATGAGCAGCTCTCTTGATTATAGAAGTGGTCCTGCTGGGGTACATCTGAGTTTCATGAGCAGGAAGTGGTAAAAAAGCAAAGCTCATGTTGCTACTTCCCCTGCTACATCTGTTCTGCTGATGAAAAGCGGGCTTTGGTTTGCAGGCTGTCTGGTACATTTCAGGCTCCTGGGTTGCTGACACTGAGGTAGGGTAAGAGGGTGCCTTAAATTTGTGAGTGCTAGTTTCACTCTCAGCCAGCTCCAAAACAGGGAATACAGACTGTCTGCAAACAGTTTTTTCTAGCTGAAAGTTGTGGTCACCCATGTTAAGCCATCACAGAGAACAGACTCTTTCAACCTTGAGTATTGTGGCCCGCGTCCAAGAAAAAAATATATTTATTGCAGGCTGTTCATCTTGTCCGCAATTTGTCTCACTCTTGAGATAAAGAGTAAGTCACTGCAGAGGGCAAATACATTCTTCTGTTGCATGACAGAGTCACTTGCTTTATTTGCAACTGTGACAGAGTAGTGGTTGGTCTATACGGAAAGTTTTTCCCTGCTACCAGCTTATTTGCGTGATGTGTGCAAACTTCTCCATGAGATTGCTGCAGAGAAAGAGAGCTATTGGAATAAGCATACATAATGGGTTGTTTGAGCTACCGACTTGAGCTAATTATAGCCTCTTGGCCATCTCTTCTACCTGCTAATGTCTTTCCATGTCTAGTAACTAATGTCTGCCAATGGTTCATGCATGCTCATCCATGTACAAATCATAGCATTGCCTATAAGCTTTCTAGAGGCTAGACACAGCAGTCTCAGCAGCTTACAGTTGTTGACAAGCATATACTTCTTTCAGCTTTGCTCTTCCACCAAGACACAATATGGAAGCCATCGCCAAGTTTGATTTCAGTGCTTCTGGAGAGGATGAGTTGAGCTTCCAGGCTGGGGATATGCTGAAGGTAAGTGCAGTCCCTGGCTTGACTAAACAGCACTTACTTCTGAGAGTGCTGCCAGATCTTTCTGTGCTCCCATTTGCCTTAACTAAACCGATGAAGACATACATCTATAAACTGGGATGCAAATGCAGGATACTCATCTCCCATAGGGCTTGCTATAGGTCAACCAACAATTCCCAGGTCACTCGAGTCTGTGTCCACTTCACTTGATTTTACATCCATAAACTATGGGTTTAGTTGCCCTACACTCCTCCAGTAGTCAGCGGGGAAGGATAAGTACGTTTGCTGGGGCAGAGCTCCAGTTCTTCAGTAGACAGATTTTGAGGGTCCTGTCCATTTTCATTGACTGTATAGGTAGTCTAGCATGACTACATTTAGGATGACTGTGTCTGAAGGCAGGCAGGATGTGTGTGGTCCAGAGTGATTGCTGTCTTCCTTATTTCCAGCTCTTAAACTCTTTGAAAGATAGTTATCATGCATTATAGAACTTATATCTAACTTTTCACTGTAAGTAATTACTGTTAGTTGCCACAGGCATTTTAGGTAATTGCAAATAGAAGAGGAGAAGTCCATGAGACAGTCTGTAACACACATAACGGAAGAGTTTAAGAGGTCCTCGGCTAATAATATTATATATACCCTTCCAGGACTTTAGCAGTGGGGGAATGGCAGGAGTAGAGTTGGTCATGTACAGTACAGAGCATGGGACAGTCTCTTTAAAGTTCATTTGCATGTGTTATGGTAAAACAGTTCTTGTTAACCCTACCAACTATCCACTTCTCAGCCCCCAGCATAGCTGTTCTATTTCAGTTGAAAATGCCTAAGTATAACTCCTCTCTAAGGCCTTAGCTCCTCCACTGTCCAAAGCGATGATGTACAGCAATAGCATCTAAATCCTCGTTTGGCTAGGGAGCCTTCGCCACAGTCCCAGCTACTCTGGTTAAAAACCAGATATTTGGTCTAAGCCTTGCCTCTTCCATCACCACTACTTTTTATTTTATTGGCCTTTTAATACTTGAAGCTTAGACAAAGCTGATAGCATTCAGAACTCATTAAGACCAAATACCAGGTTTTTCCAGAGACCTATGACAACGTTCCGGAGAAATTGCTGCCTCTCTTCGGTGTAGATGAACACTCTCATTCCTAATTCTTCCTTAGGTCAAAAGCAGTCCCCACATCCCTACTGCCCAATGTTTTTTACCTGGTATCTTCTTCCTCAGAAGACTGTGGTTTCATCAAGTCCCTGGCTATGGTGACAGTGTTGGCGAAATCACTTTTCCTTCTGTTCCTCAGTTCCCCTTCCTGTAAAACCATTACAAGCTAGAGCTTCTTTTCAAAGTATGTTGGAAGCTACTGATGATAAGTGTCAAATAACACTACACATCGTTATTATTACTAGTTGTCACAGAGACTTCACTACCAGAAAAGACAGACTGCCTCTTGCTTTAACATCCTTGAGGTAAACAAAATAACACCTTAGCTGCCCAAGGCATAGTAACAGCAAATTCGCCTGAGCAACATCTCTCTTCTGGCATACACATACATACATTCATACCCTGTCATGAGCCCCCTCCTGCTGCCTGCACAACCTGCTGGCTGTCTTTTCTGATTTATAACGGAGATAAGATGAACAGTATTGATGTAGAGATTAGAAAACAGGAAACATGAGGCCCTCAACCAGCAGTGACAGGAGGAAATCCACCCTCTCACACACCACCCCCCCACACATCCTTCTCAGAGAGGATGACACACTGAGAGAAGCCTGCCAGCCCTATACCAAGAACCAGCAGGTGGATCTTTCTGGAAACCTTGCTGCCAACAGAGCAGGACCTGAGCATGTGCAGGTAGTAGCTATCATCCCCTTTGGCTGGCCACAGCAGCAAAAAAAAGATCTGGCACCCAGGGATGGGGCAAGCAGCGACTGTACAAGCAGGGAAAACCACAGCACTCTGTTCCCCAACCTCTCTGTGTCCAAATGCATAAAAAAGGCCTAGGTGGTAGGCAAGGCAGGAGAATCAGCCCTAGAGACAGTAACATCCCATTGCCAACACCAAGCAGTTAAAACGCGTGTTATGCTCTCAAAATCATGAGATTGGCTTACAAAACAAGTATTATTATTGTTAACAATAGATTTTAAATTAAGTCTTTTCCACTTGCTTTCTCCTTTTAAAACTGCCATGGCTCATACTTTCAGGCTCCTTTCCAAAACCAGAGAGGACAGAAACATGTTCTATTTCATAAAGTGGAATTCTGTCCCGGGGGTTGGAATGTCAAACAAAATACTGAAGACCACAACATCTGCAGTAAAATCACCATGTGGTCATATCCCTGTCCTCTCTCCTCTAGCTTAGGGCTATATCAAGGGCCAGCAGCCAGGGAGCAGTGAATTTGGGCAGTCCTCAGCAGTGCAGTCCCTAAGGACCATCACAGTCAACATTAATGTGAGCACACTTGAGGCTGCTCCAGTGTGCGCTGTGGACTGGCTCCTGCTATCCTGCAATCTCTTAAGCATAGTAGTGGCTTTAAAATACTTTTTGCCTCCGTCTTTTATCTGTCTTGGCAAAGCTCAGAGCAGCTGAAGACTTAACCCGCTAAATAATCTCTTGCAAAATGGCTTGTGAGAGCACATGGTAACATCTGTGCAGTCATAACGCGCGCATACACACAGAGATATCCCTCTATACACATACATGTCAGAGTTGTCACAGATTTTTTTTTTCCCCTCCCTTGTGAAACTGAGATGCTCCAGTACCAACTGCTAAAATCAGCACAGAGAACTCCTTAAACCCCTATTAAGTCTTTCAGAGCTGAATTTCTCCATTTCACAGACATCAGAGACATGCAGACAGCATCCCCAGCCACCTGAACAGGCATTCAGATGAAGGGATAAGGTTAACTAGCAACCCCTCTGATTCTGCTTGGCCTTCTTTATTGCTTTGTTTGTTCTGAGGTGGTCATCAGCCACTAACCTTGCTGCATGGTGGGTGGGAAGTAGAGCATATGTGGACTTCTATTCTTGCAAGAAATTCTAGGTTTCTACCAGAATCTCAGTTGCCTTTGCCTTTCTCAAAAGACACGTTTATTCCATCCATCTCTCCATTGCAGGTTTTGAGCTCCCAGGAAGAGTGGTACAAGGCTGAGCTCAGAAGTCAAGAGGGCTACGTTCCCAAGAACTTCATTGATTTTCACGTTCCCCCGTAAGTGGCACAGCAACTGTGTGCACCACCATTACATCTCCACAGACTGATGTCAAGAGCACATGGAAGCAGACATGACAGAGGAAGCACTGGTTATAACATACTACAATTTAAGGCTGGCAAGGATTGCCGTAACGCTATCTGCAGTTCTGCCAGCGCACCTTATTTCTACCCTGGAGCACCTTCTGTTCTTTCAGAGCTGAATGGTTCTCAATGCTCTCGATCACTCCCAAGCGACTCCTTTGTTACTCTTGCTCAGAGGGATGTCACTGGGTTGTAGCAGGAGCTGCATTTAGATCTCCTCGGACAGGAGAATAGTCACGATGTGAATTCTTGGCAACAGAGGCTGAGCACAAGGGGAACAGCAAGAGATCTCTCTGAAAATGAATTACAAAAATGTAATCCCCCCCCGCCGACTCTTAAGTACATTAACATCCTTTCCCCCACCACCACCATCCGCATTCCCCCATCCCGCGAAGTGCGTGTGAGCCTCTCTCGGCACACTAGAGGTCAGTGGAACGCTGCGCGGAATGTGACAGCGGGTGTTGACAGAGATGGTAGACCAGACATGCCGCCCTGCTCCCACTCACATGCAGAGACATACACACACACACACACATCCCTCCCCTTCTTCACATTTCGTGACTGCACACCCAAACACAGAGCTGTCAGAGGACAGGCATAGCTTCGTTTCTCTCTTCCCACTGAGTAGATGGCACTGCTCTTTCAGAAAGGACTGATAGGTGTTTAAATCCATGTTAAATGTCCTGTCCAGCCCTGTGCCATAGGTATGACAATGCACGGCATTTTTACAACCTTTCCCTTTCAGCTGGCAGAAATACTCCCTGAAGCCCCTCTAACTGTCCTCTTTTGAAAAAGTGCTGCAGCATTTCAGGAGCAAACAGGCAGAGCATGCATCAAGCCCGGTACTGCCTGCATTGGTGCCCTGAGCCGGCAAACTGGGAGCGTGCAGGGATTTTGAGGGTACAAATGAGCGCCACTGTCCCCTTTGGAGGTCAGCCTTTTTGAACATAAGCCAGCCTGCTTGGCTGAGCTGAAGGACATTATTAGTTTGCTGTGCAAATATCGTACTTTTGGGCCTCAGGGGGACAAGATCTCCCAGTCAGTTGTTCTTGTTCAGTCATTCACAGGACTGTGCCATCACACAGGGACACTAGAAGCTTCTTTTTTCACGCACATTTTTCTCATGATGCTTTCTCTGTGCCAAAGCTGTGAAGAAATATTTCCACTTTGACACTTTTCTATGAGAAGAAGGTCTGCACTTTGAAGCAGGTCAGGCCAGATGCTAGAACCAGATGTAGGGAAGAAAGCTGTCTTCTAGTTTTGATGGGCCGTTTTTTCCCATTTTTGTCTTGTCAAGTAATCATTGAGACTGGTTATCAATGCCAATTAAAGTCTGATGTCCCTTTGCTAGTGATACATAGGTAAACTGTGATGATAATAAGAAGTATAACGAAACTCAAAAGTGGAAATAACAGAGCTTATGAAACTCTTAGTCCTTATGAAACTGTCAATCCTTAATTTTAATGCAATACAGGTAAATAAGCATTATGTAAAAGCAGAAGACTGCAGACTGCAGCTCTTATTAGCTGTGGAGTGGACATATATAAGTGTACAGGATGATTTATTTCTCTACTGAAAAATTCCTATTGACACTGTATTATTTTACTATTTATGATGACTTTCTCATTATTTGCCCAGTGCCTTATACTATTGTTTGTTATGCCTGGCTAAGTTTACATAAGTATGCTTATGTATTCTGTATTTCTGTGATTTTGTGGTATTATAACTCTTGCAGGAACCAATTTATTAGTACTAAAACTTTCATGGCTTCATGGCTTGCTTCTGCTAAAAATTTATGTGCGTCCCTTGTAATATATCCATCACAGTCCAGTAGTTTTCAATCAGTTTACGAAAAGTAATTTGATGTATATGTCTGAGAATTACGTGTGTATGTATATATATATACACACTTATAATTTAAAATTTCTTTGACTAACACCTTACTGTACTGTGCCTGTAATTACAGTTTCAAATGAGTGTTGCTTCTTAGCAGGCCAAAGCTTACATTGTTCTCTTTGCATCTACATGCTTTTACTGCTCAAAGAAAATGGTCTGCACCCATCAAAACCCTGTACCTTAGCATGTACCTTGCCACTGGGAGTAGTCATGTGGGCTCCTCTGATCCTTTTGTTTTGTCTTTCCTCCACCCTGCTTATTCACGTTCTCCCTACCCTCAATTTTTTTGTTCCTCACCTTATTTCACATTCCTTATTCATGTCTCCGTGATTTTTCCCACTTGACAGCTGGTTTGATGAGAGAATATCCCGCCATGAAGCAGAGAACATCCTCATGAGTAAAGGAGTTGGGTCCTTCATCGTCCGAGCCAGTCAGAACTCTCATGGTGACTTCTCCATCTCTGTCAGGTATCTGCTTCTCACAGCATTTTCCTGCTTCTTTTCCTGTTTAATGGTGTCCCTAGCCTCCTCTTGACAGGATTCCTAATGTGACAAACTTCCCCCTCTTGGGAAGTTTGCATGCTGCCAGTCACTGGCTGTGCTGCTGTGTTGTGAATGAGAACAAATCAGGCATCTGATTCCCAAATGTTTCTGCCTCTTTTCAAGTGACACAGTGAATGCCCCATTTCCAAGCTGCATCCCCTGGTGACCTGCTTCTCTGAAAGAGCTGCAGCAAAACAGAGTGGTACACGGGACGTATCCCACAGTGCAAAACATGTGCCTTCCATTTGTTTTATTTCCCTGACAGCTCTGGTTACTGAATCCTAAAATTCCACTACTACCCATTAAGAGATGGGTATTACATTGTTGACTTATTTCCCACAGGTCACTAAACAGCCATTGGACAGGAATGGCATTTGGTTGCTTGCAGCCCAGCCACATTTCAGCAACTTATTGTAGCCCAGCCCTTCTCAGAGCATTTGCTTCAAACCACAGCTCTTAAATGATGGTTGTTTTCCCAGTTTTCAGACAAACAACTGATAACTAGTTTTAAATTAGAGTAGTGGTTAGAAATGCCTTTTCCAAGTAGTGTGCATTTTCTGATTCAGGGAGCTCAAAAAGTATCTGGGAGGAATGCAGGAGAACATTCTGGTTACATCTACACCAATAAACACCAATAAACTAAGTACAGGCAGGCTTTTTGTCTGGCCCTGAATTCAGGCAATGAGGCAGAGCTCAGATCCATATGGCAAAACCCTCTTCACCCCACAGAACAGAACAGCTGTATTCAAGCAGCTCACTGCAAACAGTTCCTGGTCCACTCTGTCCCCCTAACCGTGGCCCAGCACTATCTAGGGCAGGGCTTCTTGGTTTACACCGAAACATGCTAACACTTTAACAGCTTGTGTGACTACAGCATTCCAGGATAACACTCAGTCTCTGCCTGGTCCCTGTTTAGCCTATTTGTGCAGATGTAGCCTCAGAGATGAGTGTTTTGAGTTCCTGGAATTGCACAGAGCAAGGAGGTGGGTACCAAAACCAGATCACATCGGGTGCTAAGAGGAATTGTCCAAATCAGACAAGAGGTAAAAGGAGGGGAGTTTCAGGGGGGAAGCAGGAGGAGATTGAGACTGTTAATGTGGCCTACAACAGCAACTAATAATTCCTTCTTTTTTTTTTTTTTATTTTGGGTAGGGAGAATAACCAGTAGTATGATATTACACTAGGTATTACACAATTATAACACTCATTGTATGGCTTCATGTGATTATGTCTGCATGTAGTGGTGATACCCATGGAGTGAAAAGGCACAGTACACCTCTTTCAGTCAATCAGACTGGATATTAACAGGAACCTGCAGAGGCTAGTAGGTAGACTACAACTGTACCTTTGTCTCCCACACAAAGTATGGAATAAAGCTGTTAGCTATTTGTGGACCTGAAAGGTCATTTGACCTTTATTTCAAAGGAGAGGCTTTAAAACCCTATGCTTTGTTCTGATAGTGCTTTGTGACTGGGCAGCCCTGCGGCACTCCATGCTTATAAGTTGATGAGTCTTTTGAAATACAGAGCCACATCTAGGTCCAGTGCACACAAGGACCACCATTGCTTTACCTTCCAAAAGTCTAGATTTGGCCAAGCAAGAAGCTTTTGTACCTTTCTGGAAAAGACTTTTTCAAAAAAGATAAAAGTGCAATCTGGTTGATGATCTCTTACTTTTCCAATTGGATTCAGGCATGAAGACGATGTGCAACACTTCAAAGTGATGAGGGATTCAAAGGGTAACTATTACTTGTGGACAGAGAAATTCCACTCGCTAAACAAGCTGGTGGACTACTACAAGACAACTTCCATCTCCAGGCAGAAGCAGATCCTCCTGAGGGACAACAGCCGAGAAGAGAAGGTAAACAAACTATCCTTAGGAGTTTGTCAGCAAGAAACCTTTCCGTGAAAGGAATTCAGCCCGTGAGAATGTTTTGGTGTGGGAGGGCAGGGAGAATCTGTTCTTGGAAACCCAGTCACATCAGTACCCTGGTGGGCCCTGCAACACAGATTTTTAGTGGATTCAGTGGTACAGTTATATAATTGAGCAGAAATTTCTGATTCTGTTTTGGATAGCAATAGGCAGTGCTGTAAATCTGCATAAAGGTGCTTTGCTAAAGCTGTGCTAAGGCCCCAGAGCTGAAATTCTGAGACGCCTTACACATCCAAAGGAAGCAGGACTTACCTTATTGAAATGCCTAGATTTCATAAGAGCAGGTAACAGCTGACTGGTAGGTTGTGTCTAAGAAGAATTTGAGTCTGGTTTCCTAGTGTCCTTGAATGCACCCAGAGTACAGCTGTTATTACAGCTGAAAGTTTGTCAGAAGAATCGTCCATCTTCTGTTACCAAGCAAACACAGTAAGGAGTGGGGAGGAACCAAGGGCAGAACCTGGAGCAGTGGCTGGTAGGAACTGAAAAGTACTGCTGAGAAGAACGCAGCAGATATGGGAACAAGCTGTACATTCGGGGAAAATGTAGTAGATGTTTGAGAAGGCAGGGAAATGCTAGTCCAATGAATGCCTGGTTTTGTGCCAGGGGAACAAGCAAATGACACAGCAGAGACTGCTATGCATTGCGCACACAGTACTGGGAGTGAACATGCCTGGTCACTGCAGTAACCAAAGTCCTGCTTCACTGGGAAACGGATTCTGGTATTAAATTACCAGGATGTGCAGGTAGAGGCAAGGCAGAACGTACGTGACTTGCTCACAGCAGCAGTAAGATTTTATAGGCTGCAGGTGGGTCATTCTTGCTGGCTCCAAAAGAGAGATGATATATTTTCCAGTCTGAAGAAGGGGCTTGTGTTGTTATCTCCTTCTAGACCACTTGTGCAGAGCTTTAGAAGTGCATTAGTAAGGTATAAAATAAAGGCTATGGGACCTCTGAGAGAGAGATCACAGAGAAACGTTGTCTGGGGAAGGAGGAAGGAAGACTGTGTGCATGTATATCAGTAAAACAACCTGTTTGGGCTGACTGTGAGCAGGAAGGAAAAGAGAACAGCATTTGCTCCAAGATGCAGACAGGCAAATGAAAGAACAGGAGTCAAGTTTGCTTTGGCAAACACTCTGTACATTTGTTATGGTGATGGACTCAGCAGGGTATGTTTAGCACTCATCACAGCGGGATTTCTGTTCACAATTCAAATTTCTAGATGCTACAGCCATATGATAAAGTGATAGTAATATACAGATTTCAGTGCAGAGACAAATGAAGTCTAAGGGCAGTATCTCCAAAAAGAGCTGGGCTCCTGTGCCAGTCCTCACATCAGTGGCCACATATTCAGCCCAGTATCTCCCATTACTACCCACTTTTCAGATGGGGAATGGCTATGACAGAGATCTAAAATATGGGTTTCCTGATTTGTCTTCTTTTTTTCTTCGGAAGAGCCTCCAAGGTAGGGTAGTGGTAGTGATCAGTGTGCAATGACTGCTAAGCTTCAGCCAAGGATGTGGTGGGTAGCAGAACCTGACATTACTTCCATGATCTTTCTTCCATCAGGAGGGTCGTGGTGGGAGCCTAGAACGGATGGGCCGGGAAGGATTCCACTTGGGTGGAGCAACTGGAGAAGATCGTTCTTCTATGTCCAAGAGATATGTAGAGCATCCTATCCCCATACTGCAGCAGCAACAGGTACTACCAGGAATGAGGGGCTGGGATGTCAAGCCCAGGCACATGAAACATTGGCCTTAATTGCGTGGTAGTGAGTGAACAGTCACTTTGTCAAAAATCTGCCACCCTGAACCTGCTTTAGGAAGCAGAGTCAGTTTGGTGTTTGTATGGGACTAGCAGCCATGATGGTGTCAGCCTGGGGAGGTCTTTGATGTGTAATAAATTTGTGGGCTTACATTTAGTACTGTGATCCGTGACTGATTGACAAAAAAGCAAAAAATAGAAGTCAGTGTGCAGTGGCCCTTTCACTAGGAACTTGGGAGTACTCCTAGGGACTTTTTGGGGTTCCATCCCAAAAACTGGAAAACAAGGAATGTTGTCATGTTCTTGCTTTGCTTAGGAAAGCTCATAAACTATCATCGAGTAAGAGTGCAGAGAAACTCTCCCAAATTTTGCACGCACACACATACATGGTTTCAGGAACTCGCCTCTAGGTGACAAATGTAGGACAAATGAAACCTTGCTGCTTGTTCTTTCTTTCTGAGTTATGCTACTGACATTCAGCACCACAAAACACATCACAGGGATGGGAAATGACTATGGTAAACCTAGAAGAGTTTGGTTTCCTTCAGAACATTCCTTCTTCTGATTCTGGGCCTTCACTGCACTCTTTCATCATGTTGCACCCCTGACATGTGAGGTTTCTCTACTCCTTTGCTTACAGAGGAACAGAGAGGACAACAGCAGTATCTGGTGCTGTCTTCAAAGTTCTTCATGATTAATTTGGGGGGAAATAGTTTTCATAAGGTTGGCTGATGTCTCTAGCTAGAGACAGTGTAGCATCATCCAAGGAGAGGACTTGTCCTACTGAAGGGAAGAAATCCAAACACATGTCCCTTAAGGCATGAGAGCTCCCACATAGCAAGGCCAGGGACAATCGTGAAACAGCTGTTCTCACATCAGACAAGCAGTGTTGCCTGTCAGTGGACTGCTGATGGAATAACACACCTTCTGACAAAGCTGAAGGCCTTCCCTCTTTGGGGCACAGTCTACGCATGAGTCACATTTGATATGAAGATGAAACACTCACAGGAGCGAAGTGTTCATGCAGTAAGTCTTGCAGCTGCAAAGCCAGATTGAGTTCACTCACTTTCTGGCAGGGATGAGGTACAAATTGTGCGCCAGTCTCAGCAACCTGTTAGGCCGAGAAAGGCACAAGTGAGACCCAGGGAGTTTTTGGAAGAGTGGGTGCAAGAAAGGAAGCGGCAACAGCAAGAGGACGAAAGGTGTTTACATGCAACAAGCTGTTGTTCTTCTTCCCCTCTGATGACACAGCTGATCATACCCTGTGTCACTAAAGCTCCACTGCAACCTGAGCTAACACGATAACAGATTCTGTCACAACGTTATCATAAAAAAGTCTTAGTGCATGCACTAAGGGCCTGGAGAGATGAAGACACTCAGTGCCTCTCAGCTGGGCAGACAAAAGAGAACTTGCTCCCTAGATGTTGCCTACTTCCTCTCTCCATCTGTCTGGGCTGATTCGTGTTGATATGACTCCAGATGTGTGCCCATATGGCTTATTTCTTTGAACCTGGTGTTGTCTGTTTTCTTCTTTGCTTAATTGGGCTACTGGATTCTCAGGCTTGCTCCTTGCCCTTTATAGCATGGAGCAGCCCAAGAAACAGTAAAGTAGTGAGTCCTCAGATATACAGGCAGCTGCATCAGCATCGCTGCCATTCCACCAGCATATGGGAGGGAGGAAGAGCAAGGAGTGGGCAGGACTGGGGTATAATAACCCTAGATTGGCGAAAGTCCCCTTGGTGAGCATGGCTTTTCACCCGTGTGTTAAAATAGCCTCGTTTTTTCCTCCAAGAGGCCAAAAAAGTCCCTCTCTGACCACTCTACCCAGCAGCTGTGGAACACAGCTGACAGTCAACTTTCAGCTTCTAAGAAGAAAAATCCAAAACTGAACAGTCTAAGGGGACCTTTCCCATGAGGGGCATTGCTTGCAGGACTGCAGCACAGGGACTATAGTGAAAGCTGACATCTAAGATGGTTTACTTGGGCGTCGGACCCTGACTCCCTGGCCACCAATGACTCTTAAAGCCTCTCATGTATACATCTCAGCATATACATGACTTTTGTCTTGCTATTTTCTTTCTAGGATAGATATGGTGGGAGTCTGGACAGGAAGGATGGGCTGCACGGACTAAGGGATCATGGCCAAGGAAGTACAGCAGCTATGCAAAGGAGACACACAGACCCATTGCACCAGCAGACACCGGTAGGTGATGTACCTGGAAAGCCCCATCTGCCCAACTCAATGAGTCCCTTAGCAATGGCCAAGCAGTTTGGGAAATGTCAGAGGTTGTATGATGGATAGTGTATTAAGCCTGTCAGGTCATATCTTAGAAGATGTCTCTGAGTCTCAAGACTCTATCCCAGGCACTTAAATCTGCTTCTGGAGCACTCTGAGGGTAAGACTGCTCTAGGACTGCTCTCAAAGCCAGTCTTAGTTAACATGCAGACTTAGCAGAAGAGGGAACTTAGAATGAGCTCAACAAAACAGGCATCTGGGATGTTGTGAATGAGCCCAAGATCACCCATGGGTTTGGATCAAGCATGGGTCCAGTTCAGCAGAAGACATTTCTGAAAACCTAGTGATCTTTCCTGTCCACTGATGCAAGGGACTATCAAGTATCTGTGCCACCACAGCCAGGCTTTCCTAAGCACAGTAGTTAGATGTACAGTACTCTTTTTAAGTCCTATGGAGAGTTGCCTCATGATATTGTGCCATCTACAGTGCTCCTTCTGTCTTGCAAGGCACTTGTAGTCATGCTGTCTCTTCCACTACTTTTTGCTTCAGTCCTGAGAAGACCTGTCATCACCCAGTTCTGCTTGTCTACACCTGGCACATCCTCTCGGACCTACTCTGCCATCAAAGCAGGACTTACCTACCTGTCATCTTTATCTGTCAGAGCCTCTTAGCACAGTGGATGTGGGCATGATCCAGATATGTCTCTGTAGACATCTCAGACTGGTCCCCTTCCTGGATCCATACCCGGCAGTTGACCTTAAGTAACCACCTGCTCTGCAAATTCCCACTGTGGCAATGCCTGCACAGAGCATGGTGTCTTTCTCTGCCTCAGCCCATGATTCCACTGCCAACTCCAAATTATTTCTCCATCAGCTCCTACAAGTGTGACCTAAGGCACACTCCACTTCCTTGAGGTAATATAACAGCTTAGCCCAGAACAACCAGAGAACCTAGATCCAAGGAAAGAAGGGAAGGACAGCAGACCTTTCTGAAGTGTGAGAGAAATAAAACAGATTGGATTAGGAAATTCAGAACAAATTGGGAAACAGGGACATGTCTTCTTTTGGCAAAACCCTGAATCTTTATTATAATCCAGCTCAAAATACAATGGCTTTTATCACTCAGAGGCTGTGGCAATGAATAACAACACGCCCTTGCCTGCCACACCTCATCAGTGATCTAGAAGCCACAGATCCAATTATAGGAAGGTATATATGTCCAGCCAAATAACTAGGAGCCAAGACTAAGCAGGGCCCTGAATGGAAGATTTAGCAAAAGTTAGTCTGTCCTCAAACAGATCTCTCCATGTGTGCCCACAAAATATACCTCCCAAATTGTCCACACCCTGTGGTGTGGGCGCCAACAATTTCCCAGAAAAGAAATGGGATGTCCTTTAAAATCTGATTTCTGGTCAAAATGGGAGATTGACTGCAAAGTCTCTTAAGATGAAGTTCTTGGGGAGAGTCCAAAGAATGCTTAAGACCTTCCCCTCTGCCCCAGAAGTGCCTGAAAGGACAAGTATCATTCTTTACCATGTTCAGTAGACTTGTCTGTGTGCTGGTTCTCTTGTTTTACCTCTCATAGATCTTTGCTGGCCAAGGACACATTTCTATATCCATACCAGCACAAGCTTACCTCCCTAGAGCCATTTACTTATAGTGTATAGCCCAACAGGACTCAGGCAGGAGCCCTTCTCTGTGCTCCCATAACTGGCTTCAAACATGGCTTCCACAGCTGATCTCACAGGGCGGAGGAGACAGAGCCACGTGAACATTATTTCCTAAGGACCTGCTCTCAGACTGACTTTTCACCTTATGGTGTGAATACTCACGAATATACTGAGGCTGCTGAGAACCCAAGCGCCAGCCCTTGGGTGTCCCAGTAAATTGGCTTGTCCTTCCTGGCATCTTGGCCACTTCCTGGTTTAATTGCAAGATGGTCTCAATTTCAGCATTGCTTGTCCTCTCTCAGTGAACGTATGTACTGGGTCATAAGAGGACTGACAGGAGGAGGATCTTTAAGAGTTCTGACTCATTGTTCCCTGCCTGTCTCTATCTCCTTTCCAGCGAACGCTATGGGTCCGTGCCTTGTACGACTTTGATGCCATGGAGCATGACGAGCTGGGCTTTCGCAGTGGCGACATTGTAGAGGTCCTGGACAGCTCCAACCCATCATGGTGGAAAGGACGTCTGCGTGGGGAACTCGGTCTTTTCCCTGCCAACTACGTTACACCGGTGCCCCTGTGAGAGCACAGTATGCCCGAGAGGGCCACATTGGAGCTGCTCTTCTGACATGACAGGGACAGAGAAGGAGTGCATCTTCCCTTCTCCCCAGGACATATGGTGGTTTTGGTTTTGTCTTAATTTATTGGCAATTGATCTTTTGAAATGTTGGTATGAAAGGCAACCCTTTGAAGAAGACAGGATTTTTTTCCCCTATTTTTTATATTCATGAAGGGGGGGAAGCAAAAATCCTGGACTGTTCATTGAGACCTTTGTTGGATCCTCCTTGCCCTGTCACTTCTTGGGCTAAGTATTGATAACTTCCTGCAATTAGGTTTGTGCTGTGGAAATGCACCTCAGACAAGTCAGGCTTCAGTATTCAGGCAGCCCTACCCCTTCCTTTGGGATCTGGTAGCACTCATAGTTTCTTCAGGCTCCATTTCACCTTTCTTTCAGAGGCAGGAGGAACAGTCAGGTGAACTAAATGATCATTGGTAATCACATTGATCCTTCAGGTAGGGAAGGAAAGTGAGGAGGCCTTAGGTTGAAGTGCAGAGGAACCTTGACTTTTCTAAATAGTTTCTGGCTTACCCCTCTCATACTTTCTGTGGGTATGGACGCTATGGATATACCAGATGAAGGTATATATATAAACCTGTAAGTTTTTGTAGAAACAAAGCGGTGGTGAAGTTATGAGAGGGTGAGAAGCTGATTTCTTTGCTTTTTCTGATAGTCCTGATCTTCTTCCTGCACTCCATGACAACAACTTGTCCCATTCTCAAGCTGCTCTCTGAGGTACCTACACTTCTATTAGACATCCTGGTTAGAGGAGGTCAGGCCCTTTAGCTAAATTATATCCACTGGGTCAGGTAACAATGAATATCCCTCACTGGTTCCTTTTGTAAAACTGAATTGGGGAGGGGTTGGAGAGAAGAGGTTTTTCTGGTTTGGTGGCAGAAATTCTTTCCCTGCGAACGTGGGGTGTTCAGGATCACTGTGTACACAACTCTGACTTGCTAGTGGAATGCTTCATCCAACAGGTTAAGCTGTTACTTCACAGTATGCAGAGAATAAAGTTGTGGCCATCAAATAGTCTATTCTCTGTTCCAGTTTCTTTTGGATGAAATAAGGTAAATGAATAGGTTTTCAAATCATTGCTGAGTGAATGCCCAGATGTGATACAAATGTACTGCAAATGCACATTAAAAATTATCCAAATCCTGTGAAGGAGACACTGCTGCATAACCACTGCTCAGGCAAGTTGATATTAAATAGGCTGCTTGAATTTTTCACAACGTGGGACTTTGGCAGTCAGCAAGGAAGTGATGATTTATCATTCTTGGGAAAGAATGAAAAGGCAAGTGAAAAACTAAAAACAAATCAGACCCAGCAAGAAAAATGTTCTTATCTTTTTTCAGTCCCAGTGGGAGAAAAATAAGCCAAGAAATAGGTTCTTGATAAAGTCCAATTCAATGCAGCTGGCCTAAATAAAGCTGCCAGCTAGACAGAGTATTAGCAGAAAGAACCCATTGTCAAATTTTTGAGAGAACTCCACCAAAAGCAGATTATTAATGGGTGAAGTAAAATGGGAATAATTAACAAGGCATATAAGCTCTAAATAGAATAGAAAACTTTGAAAGACACAGTAAGAGCTTATCTCCATTGGCTACTAGGGTAGTTCAGGAAATGGAGAGACACCATATGACTTCCTCGGCTGGCCGTGTCCCTGTTCTCTTGCAGGAGCTCTGTTTTGGGCCTTTAGCACCTCCTTTTGAAATGAAGTCCATGAGATTTCTTTTGGAACAAGCTACCTTATTATTGGGTTGGTGTGAGGGTGTAACCTCAGTGACTCAACAGTTTGAAGAGTGTTTTGTTGTCATTCACTCTTTCCTACTTTTTTTTTCCCCCTACGGTAATATCAGATTTGGAAGACAGAGGGTTAATATTCAGTGAGAGAGAGGATTAAGACCAGGGGAAGATGGAATCAAAGAAACCAGAGACCAGCAAAGGCAGAGGAGGCATATGAATGATGAATCTTTCATATTCAGGTCTGGCTGAAACAGAAGTAATGGTATGTTCGCCCTTATTCCCACCATGTCAAACCATATTTCAATTATTTCCCTTTTTTTGGTTAGTTACTTTTGAAATTAGAAGCAATATCTCCTTTTCCTTTCCTCGGTCCTCTGAAGACCCTCTTGGTAGCGAAGCTGTAGTTGCACAAAATTAATTGAAGATAATGCACTTAGTTTGATAGCTCTTCACACATTTGAAACCCCTTTACAGAGATTAACTAATTAAGCAAGTCTAAGTAGTACATTGTAAGTACCCCCATGTTAACTCATGACTCGTTTGAGGGAGAGGTAAATTTTCACGTGATTTTTTTAATTGATGTTTAAGGAATTAATACTTAAGGTAATTAGCATTAAAGGACTGCACGCTAATTATGGACAACATACCAGAACCACAGTAAAATCATGATTTCCCATTATGAGCAGCACCTAATGACACCAAAATTACTAGGAGGCAAAGGTATCACAGCGTCTGTGATAACTACACTAGTGCCATGTTCTGCACTGCCTTGTGCAGCTGGCCAGGCTTTGGTCTGCAAGGCCCAGACTCGCTTGCCTCTGCTTTTGTCCTTGCCTGCTCCCCAGAGCAGAGGTAGTGCTACCTGCATTTACTGTACACGCCAGTAGCTGGGAGGCACAGGCGTCAGACTGCATTTTTGTACCCTCCCACAGCAGAAGTTGTTTTCTCCCAGCAAAACAACAACACAGAAAACCACCATGGCCCTTCCCAAGTCAATGGAGTCTCTGGACATAAGGAGAAGTGTGGGCAAAGGGAAGAGTTGCTGGGGCAGAAGGTGCTGTAGTCACAGCATGGAGGCGTTTTCTATACCCCATGTCATTTTCTGCTGTAGTTTGCCCATGAAGTGGTATCTCCCACAGACCAGGCCACTTAAGAAGGAAAGACAGAGAGAAAGAGAGGCATCTCCTCCATCCATATATCCTGCCAACCTTCCTGCTCCTTCTTCCAACAGGTTTTAATTGAAGTCCTTGCTAATATTGTGGCGCTTCACTTACGCCTGTCCTGTGAAAACCTCAGATTCTATTGCGTGCAAGAGGCACATGTTAGCGATGTAGGACAGGAGCCCTAAGATGACTGTGATGCACTGAGTTTAGCTGACATTTGTCAATGTTTTGTAAAGAACTAACCCTCCAGGACACATCCTGAGAGTGCCACTGCGAAACAAAAATGGGAAGGAATCAAAAGAACCCAGAGGAGTATTTCGTTTGGTATTTTTCTTAAGCAAGAAAGACAGTTCATGAAAAAAAGAGATTCTAAACAGAGATAAAAGTCGGAAAAGTATGTGGGAAGGCAAACATCATTATAACAAATGAAACAGAGGAAGCTGGACTTGCACATGGAAAAATAAGCTTGATGAGCACAGCTGAGATGCACTTTCTCTTATCTGAGTGAACTTTTCACCTACATTCTGCTGTAGATCCATATTTTGTTTAGAAATGTCTCTGTGATTAATAAGGCCAAGTGAAAATCAGTAAATGGAAATCCCCCTTCATGTGAAAGCTGTCCAGGAGGTTTTCTGTGCCACAAAATAGAGACATGTCTGACTTGGTGTACATGCTTTCTATAACAACTGCACTCACTGGAGTGTGCTGCAGACACAACCGGAACACGGCTGGTTCCCGTCCGACTGCTGACAGCCTAAGAGCACCAGGGAGACAATCCTCAGTGCTGCCACAAAGTCAGCACCTGCTTGGGCTGCTAGGCCAGTCCCCCCTGTACCAGGGATACAAGAAGTTCCTGGGTGGTTGTTTTTTTCCAATTGAAAGTAGTTCTCAATTTCAGTGGGCTGTGCAAGGAATTTGGAGCTTTTCACAACAGGCACCTGTTCATCACCTTTTCTATTCAGCAGCACCTCTCATCCTTCCTCCCCAATGGGATCCTGATGCTGCAGGCTCATGGAAGGCCATTTTGTCTTCAGCCCCTGTGGAGAGCAACCAAGGATGTCAGAAGCAAAAGATCCAGGAGCTAAGACCATGAGTCAGGAGAAATCAGCCTTCAACAGCAATGTGGTATCAGCTCGGACATTTTGCGCTGCAAGAGCAATGCTCCAGCACCTGTAGTCCAGCAGTGAGGCGAAGGGTGAGCTCTGCCCTGAGTGGGAAGCAGCAGGTCTTTAATTACATCAATATCACATCACAGGGACAATAAGGATGTCTGGTGGGACAGAGATGTGGCCACCTGGGCTAGGGCTGTGCTCAGATTCTTGCTTTGCTTCTTGCAGCTCTCTGCCAAGGAGCCTGGGTTACACCAGACTAGGTGTGAGAACTATTTGGCAATGCTGTTCCTTCTGATGCTGCCTGTCCGTGGCCAATGCAGCCAGGAAGTCTACCCGCACTTCCCGCCAGCTGCAGCCCATGACCTCGCTGGCCCTGGACGCTCTAGAAAGCCCATCACCCAGCTTTTGCCTCAGTGCTGACAGAAAGTCCTCTGCAGACATCTCATTTCAAACACTTGCTCAAAGCAATTGGCTTTGCTGCTTTTAAATGAAACCCTATAGAGATCAGTTAAAACCATTAGCGTTCCCTAGATGATCCAGGCAGTAACATTTACTGGTTAAAACATACACATTGACTAAAGAGTTTCTGACACACAGCCACTCCTTGCTGCTGAAAGCTTTAAGTTTCAGTAGGGAACCGTGAACTGAGTGTACGATAAAGCCTTTGATAGCACTGAGGAAGAGGGCAGAGCATTGCCAATTTCTCCAATTTTTAGAGGCAGCTTTCATGTGACAGAATTCAGGAGCCTTAATTTGCATCAAACGCAAAAGAAGTTTCTTACATAAGCAGAACTGACAGTAGAAAACAACCAAGGACTTATCTGTGAGCTACAGGACAGCAGGGGAACCGGCAAGTGAGCAGGAAAAGTTCACTGACCTTTGTGCAGGGCGAAAATTCAAAGCACATTGTCTGCTGTCATTGTGCAAGTGAGAGACACTTGGCGGATGTCCAGCCTGCTAACATGAAAATGCAAAATTTCATAAATGGCAGGCGTGCAGGGATCCTTGTAGACATGCAGAAATAAAATTAGCTTGGGCAACAAAGGGAAGAAGAAGAAACAAACAAATTAAAAGATCTCTAGATATTTTGCGGCTTCTCACCGCTAGTCCAAGCAGGCTTGTTTCCACCAGGATTTATGAAAGATATAGCCATGGCAAGTTTGTTTGTCACAAACAAAAATGAGAGTAAATCTGTGGTGGAGAAAAAATGCCGTTTAGGACATGAGTACTACTGTGCACTTAAAGCTATAAAATGGTGACTGTCCTGATATCATGACTTAAGTTCAATTCCCTGTTTAAGAGGTGCTTCTGGGAAACCACTCAGTGATATCCAGACACAGATAAAGAAAAAGAAAAATCTACTGATCTAGAGGTCATCGGCATTGTATCTTTTACGTTTGTGCTGTACTGAGTGTGTCTGACTTGGACTGTAATTTCTCTGTTGTACTGGCCAGTCCCTCTCCCTTGTCAAATTCCAAGAGCGGCGCTACTGCAGCACCAACAGAAAATAACAAACAGCAGGAACCAGTCCATGGTGACCCTTCTCATGACTGACTCATTACTGCCGGGCGCAGCACACCAAAATTTTGGTTGCAAAATGCTGAATCAGAAGTAGACTGCATCAACCTTTTTATTATTTTTTTTTATTTGTTTCACGAAAACTTATGGGAAAAAAAGAATCAACTGCAAGTTTGCTACCAGCCCCAAGGGACTGGGGAGCTGCCTTTTGCTCTGCCCCTTCTAGAGTCATTTTCATCAGAGCTGAATGCACCTGTACCACCGACAGCTCATTCTGAACTAGCAGCTTTTTACACTCACTTGGCAGAGGTGTGAATAAGAGGGATATGCGGCAGCAGAGAATCAGCTCTCTGCAGTTGCATATCTATATATCTGAGCTTGCCATTGTGATGGCAGCTATTTCCCTGTTATCGGATGAAGATGGTCTGCTAATAACAATGGCCACGATTTCATCAGAGCAGGTGAGTCAATCTAACAGCTCACTGCCACCTTGCAGAAAACGATCCCCTTGTTTTTTGCTGCGTTAATGAGTTGAATCAGCTTCACCGAGGGCAGCTAAGGAGGCCCAGAGCCAGCACCGGGTGAGCAGTGAGAATGCACAGCCAGAAGGGAAAAGGGTAAGATAGAACCTCCCAGTCCTGGCAGCAGGAGCTATTAGATCACCTCATCCTAGGCTGCAAACTCAGCAAAATGAAAACTTACTTGGCTTTGAGGTTGCCATAATGCCTTCACATGAGTAGGGAACCCTTTCTTTAAAGCTTATTTGAGAGATCGGGGTGGGGGCAGGAAAGAGGAAAGAACTCAGATCTGCTACAAACAGTCTGTCCTACATCTCCTCTGTGGAAGCTCATGGAAAACCTTTCCATTTAAGCAAGCAAAGCTGTAAGACTTTTTTAATTTTTGGACTGTAAACGAAAGCAGGAAAAAAACCTAATTCCTAACAAGGTCACAATAGTAAAACTCTCAGTCATTCAAGCTATTATCAACATTACCTCTACAGGGAATGGACCGTGCACAACAGTTTCCAGGAGAAAAAAAAAAAAAATAATAGCAAGAGGCACCTTGCTGCCCTGTGAAATAGCTAAATTAGTGCCACTTGTTGCTGATGCTTCTCTTTCTGGGTGGGGTGCAGCTATCCGTCGTGTTTATCAGGTTGGAGAGCACACCAGTGCTTACAAGTTTAAATCTTCAGCATCAGCTGACCAAAAATGATAGCTGCATATTCACATTTAAAATGTGCATGACTTGAAGAGCACAGACATTTCCCAAGCACTTACGCAGCACAACGCTCTCTGGAACACCAGTTGTAAACATCTTGAATTTAGAACTCCAAAAATAAGAGGTAAGGCTTCAAGACACACAAGTGGGTGGTTTGCACCAACTTTAGACAAATTCTGACTAAAAACAAAATGTGCATATTTAAAAGAGAAGGTTCATAACCACTTGAACAGCATAGCAAGCTTGCTGTGGTCTCTACCACACAGTCTCCAGCTCAAGGCTGGCAAGAGGGCTGGATACAAGATTTACTGGGCGAAATAACCTGGCTTTGGTTATGGGAAGCTGGAGAACACAGTCACGACTATCCCTTCTGAAGCCTTTGGCTCTGTCGGCGAATTGAAGGCCAACCACTATGACGAACGAGAATCCATTACTAACAAAAGACTGGTGGTGTTTATTGTCCTTACAATAAACATTTAAATATGAAGCCTATTTTTCTGAAGTGCTGGCTTCCCTGGGTCTAGAGGAAGCTGTCTCTGAACAGCAGCCCATTTCAGCTTCAGTGTGCAGCTGTGGGACACGCAGGCTTGAGTGTGGCTCTGGGAGGAATGGGGCACATGAGACGATGTCTGAGCAGGCAAGTGGGACTGAGCTTTGTCTGAGTAAGTTGCTGTTCTATGTTTTAAGCCCATGGAGCTATTCTGATTTTTACCAGCTGAGGTTCTGCCTTGTTATTCCAGAAAGAGATCATACTTCAATTTGATAAGATCTTCATGTAGGGAGCCAAAGGGTGTGGGTAGTGATTTACTCCTCTTTGAAATTATAATTATCATCTTTCATCTATTTAAAGAATCTTTATATTTACCTGTGTAAGACAGTCTAATACGGTCAAAGCCTCGTGGTTTTCTTTTCTCATGACTCAGACAAAGCCAACCACAGCTCCAAAGCTCTTCTCAACGTACTCTTCATATTATGCTTTATTGTTTCTACCTTCCTTATTTCTGCAGCCTCCAGCTTATTGGAAAAGCTGCTGCAAAAGGGTTTTTTTTTCTAACCATGTCTGTACAGGGACAATGTGTCATTTAGCAAAAACAGCTGGTTAACTTAGAGCTAGTTCTGCTCAGTAAGTAACTCAAGCTGGTGACAGAGGCATGACTGTTTCACAGTAAGTGGTCAAGCCAAGCATCCTGCATGGATGCACGCAGTCCACACAGCAGAAATGGAGGACACTGTGTCTGGTGGAGGCCCAGCCAGTGTAGAGTGACAGACCTCACAGGGGAGTCAGTGAAGAACGACTGTGTTGCAAATGTACATAAATGACTATCCCATATAAAGAAGAGCTAACATTTTGAGGAATGCAGTGCCCAAGGAGGCTGAAGACTAGCACATACAAGACACGTGTTCAGAGAGCATTAACCAAGACTGACTAACCCATTTTTTAATGCAGCTGCCTTTTGTTCATGCAAAATTCAAATTTATGTTGAGCATCCTGTTACTTAGAGCGTGGGTGCAAAACTCTTCCTGATAGGATGTGAACTGCTAGTGTAGACAAGGCTTGGCCGGCTCAGTGCTGCAATCACATCAACCTCTTATTTGCATCCTGCCGCTGTCTCCTTTTGCACTCTCATGTTAGCTGGAAGCTCTTGTCTTCATTGTAGTAGCTTCTAATCTCTTCATCCTGCAGCCCCAGCTCAAATGCTTCATTATCATCCTGGAATTCATTCTACAGTGTTTGTGAAGTTTCCCGTCCCCATCATCTTCTCTCTCAAGAGTGTGTAGGTGTGTAGATTTGCTTTCCATTTCATTGCACCTATCATGGACATTAGTGTGCTCTCTCTTTTTGTGTGTTGTTTTTAAGTTTTGCTAGTGTTATTTTAGTGTTTATTCTTACTACTCCCAAGTTGCCATAAGCATTTGGGAATGCTAAATCCAGAGCAAGATCAAGGCCCTGTAGTGCTGGCACTACAGTCTTGACGCAGAGCTCTTGCAGCTTCCAGCTAGTGACAAGAGGAGGGTACAGGTAAGTAGACAGGAGTAGCACAAGGAAGCAATGAGGCAGGATAGATCACTGTGATGGCCAAAGCAGCAGGCATTTTTGACTCATCTGAACATCTCAGTGAATGTTATATGAGTAAAGTATTTCCCTCCCTGACCTGAAAGCCCTTTTAAGACTTGTTTGTGCTACAGGACCTACAGGAGCACCACTATGCAAGTACTAACTCCACGGTCAGTGCTCCCTGGTGCTTCTCCCCTCCCTTCTCACAGCTTTGCCCCCAATGAAGCAGTGAGTTTCCCCCACGTCCAGTGAATGGGGCAGGGGGGAGCTGGACCCCTGCAGACGTGGACAGCCAGTCCACGTGCTGCAGGTCTGGCATGGCCTTGCCAGCACAGGTGATCTGATCCTTTACCCCCCAGGTAAAGAGCACTGAGGAAAGAAGAGTCCTTAAAGCAAAGACCACTCATCTGTGTAGGACCATAATTTTTACGCAGAACAATCATTTTGTCTCACCTTGTCAACTTGTAGTTTGTAAGACAGGGCTGGCCTTCCCTCCCTGTCTGTACAGCACATAGACACTCAGGTCATGGACTAGTCTGGAAGTGCGGGTCGCTCCTGTGGTATGAATAATTGATTGCAATTAATAGGGGATGAATCTGAGAGAATCCCTGTGATGCGGGAATCCAGAGTCAGCAAGTTTGGCAGAACTCTGTGAAGTTTCAGCCTTGGCATCCATGTCTGTGTTTTAGGAAGGAGCAGCCTGTCCTGGCTCAGTGGCAGAGCTCAGACAGTGATCAGAAATAAAAAAGTAACATATGCCAACTAGGGGAAAAAAACCCAAAGGGACCGCAATTGTTCTAAAGCAGAAATTATGAAATGCAGAAAATCGACACAGAAAACCAAACGCATCAAGGACACAAACGCTGCCTGGAAAAGCTAAAAACAGGAAAGGATTTTAAGAAAATCTGGAAGAGGAAAAACTCTAGCAATGATACAGACTTAACATTATTTTTATTGATTCAGAGAAGACACAGGCCTTGTGTCTTTATGGAATAAGCAATGTATATTCATCCTGGCAAACTCTGTCCTATATCTTTGTTCCCAGTCCCACCCAAAACACAAGGGGTGAAAGAAAGACAACATGGAAATCATTTGCCTGAACATACTTACGCTGAGAGATGATGTGACAAGTTCAGAAAATAAGACAGGAGGACTGACAAAGGGGGAAGAGGATAGTTTTCATAGAACCATGACTCCCAAGTCCATGAGAGCCTCAGTGTCACGTGGAATGGAGGACAATGAAATGGGAAGTCACAAAAGCCCAAATCCTTAGACAGGTCTTTATTTTCACATCCAATTTCTTTATATTAATGGCATCTAGTACCCATTAATGGCATCTAATGCCCATTAGTTGCAGTGGAGCTCCCTTGTATAAGCGGGAATTCAATGTCTAACTACACTTGAGGATCTTACCCTCCAAAATGGACCCTGCCAGACCCTGCAGAGTCCCTGGAGCCTCTGATGTCCAAGCGGTGCTGTAGGGAAGTACCACGTGGGATGGGAACAGAGCATCCCGTCCCTGCGGTGGAGGGGAGTTGCAGCACACAGGATACCCCGGCACAGGCTGCTGACACCCTGGATCAAAGTTAATTACTCGTGTCTTCATTTTCGTTCTCTGGCTTTCCCACTAATACTTCTTCCGTATTTCTGTGGTTTTGTGTGTGCGGCTGCCTGTGGTCCAGAAGGTCTATTATCTCCCATCCTGACATCTTGATAGGCAGTAGAACGAGTCGGATAGAGCACTAAGAGGTAATTAGCATTCAAATAGGTCAGGAGCTCGCTTGGGGTTCGTGCATGACTGGGTTTTCCCAGCTTCTTGTCAGAAACAAGTGTTGATAGAGCGAGTGCGGTCGCCAATCATGAAACTGCAAACATGAAATCAAACCTTGGTGGTGCTTCAGAAAGTACATGGGGGCAAGGAGGAATTCACCTTGTACATTTGCTCATCTGCAGGAAAGGGAAGTCATAAAATGCTGCTCAGAAAATACAGATGTGCTGCAGAGTGCTCGCTGTTTGCTTCCTGCACCTCTCCTCTGCTGTCCAGGGCGACCTCATGTTCTGAAAAGTTTCCTTTTCGGTGGATGTAATATGTCCAGCACCTCCTCCTGTCCTACAGCAAGCTTGCTGGTCCCTTATTTTCATTGTATGCTAAGATGTATGTAGACTACCGCATGTATGTGTGCATTTGTAGAAGATACTGTTAGTACCTGTTTAGATTTGTGTGTATGTGTGCTTGTTAGGAGTTTCATAATTTCTCCTGGAGTTTCCTTATGTGTAAAATGGAGATAATAACACGTAATTACCTACCTTGCAGGTCTGTTGTAAGGACAAATTAACCAATGCTTGTGTGGGTGTTTGCAGATGAAAAGCATGATATTAAGACTAAATATAATGATTGAATGTTACAGAAGAGAGTTTGTATTTATTATGGTGATTGAATATGAGACAAGAGCACTTTGTGGGAGTTTATTTCTTGTGCAGTACCAAGTATTTGTGGAAGGTGGGAAACTGGGGGAGCTGAGTTTGGGGTAGGTGTCAAGAGATGGTTAAAGTTAATCTTTAACCTTATAGCCTACTGACTTTCTTCTTCTCTCAACTAAAGCTTCAACTAAAGCTGAAGCTGAACAAGGGACAACAGAACAGAGGAATGAAAACAGGGCCAAGCTATAGAGGAAGGAAATGAAAATAAAATACAATTCAAGATCATGATTTCTAAGAACAAAAATGTAAAAACTGAATAGGAAAATAAAAGCTGGGGGAAATGAGGACAAGGAGAGAACAGAAACCTCAGGGGTTCATGATGTTACATTATCTTAGCACATGGAATTATGAGAAAGTAAACACCAATTTAAAAGAAGCATCAGAAACAATTGATGGAAAGCATGTGCAGGGAAAGAAAAAAAGAGTGGAATGGAAAGAAAGCAAGAGATGTGCTTAATTATTTTTTGTTTTCGTTTCATTAAGTGTAATGGCACTATTTCCTATGCATTGTTGAGAGGCATTTCTTTGCAAACCTTAAAGATGGTGTCAAGTATTTCAGGCACTTTTTCCACGTGTTCCATGGGCAGGTTGGTGAGAGTTAAGGTGCGGATGTGTTTGTCAGCCTGAGAATGCCCCTGTCTGCTTTCATTTGGCTTTCATGCTGTCTCTGGAGAATTAATGGAATAAATTCATTTCCATCGACTCCAGTGAATCTGTACCAGGAGTGAATCAAACCCATTCTCCCTGCTAAATGCAACTGTTGCCCTGTGAAACTCTGATTTCAGGTTTTTCAGGTTAAACCTGGAATGTTTTGCGATTAAACACTAAAAAATAAAACCAAGGCTTAACTGTTATAATCTCTCAGTGCGTATGGTATGTTGGTGTGCAAGCTGTCCAGAGGAGTGGGCAAGGGGAGGTGGACCATGAGAAGGAGGAAGGAGTAAATAACCACTACACTGCAGAGTTCAGGGATCAGACTGCCATTCTCTGCAAAGTGCCCTGGGTTGGAATGAAAATCATTGAGAAACATCCCTGCAGGGTCCTGTGGCGTCTTTGCCTTTGCTCCCTCTTATTCACCCCCTCTCATCATCACCCTCCCTTCTGCAACACCTCTCCAAATCCAGGATGGCTCCAGTTCTTCACCTGGTCCTTGTTTCACACCTCTTCCTTGCACCCCAAAACTTATTTTGGGCTGACTCATTCTCACCTCAACTCATTGACCTAAATTAATCCTTTGTGTAATTCAACTGACTAAAATTGACGTAAATGGAGTTACATCAGAGCTGAAATTAACCCAGTCTGACTAAAATAGCACCTGCCTTTTCTACCGAACCATTGCTTGTCTCTTCCCCACCTCCACCCACATATCATGATTTTAACATTTCTCTCTCTTCATTGCTCTTTCTCTTACCCCGCTGCCATGACCAAGTTGTGTTCTTGGCGGCTGGTGTTGCCCTCTCATCTCCAGCATCCTATTCTCCTTCATCCCCACAGGCTGTCGGTCCTTGTTAACAGACAAGCCTTACCTGTGCCCAAGTCTATGCAAGCTCATCTTCCACCGGATTTTGCTGTCCTTCATGACAGAGATGCACGGGCTGAGTTCAAAGCCTGGTTGCAGTGCGCACTCCATATGCCTGTAGAAATGATAGTCTTGTTCCAAAGAATTTGCAAGTCAGAGTGCCAAATCGTACAAAGACAAGGGAAGTTAAATGAAGGTGAAGTGATTTGCCAAAGGCAGTGTAGCAGGACAATGGCAGAGCTGTGGATGTCAGACTCAAAGCTCCTCTTCCTTTTCCATTACTATCTTTATGCCAGGATAGCATTTCTCATAATCTCTTACAACCCCTACCTTTGGGACCTCACTCTCACACAGTGGTTAAACATTTCCTTCTCTTTCTTTCTCATCCCCTCTGGCTTTCTGGCTCCTTTCGGCTTGCCCTTGGAGCCTGCTCACGTTGGCTAGGCTTTCCTCCCTCCTCTTGCAAAAACCCTGTGTGTCTGCAGCACGCTCCCCTCCGGTTGAGCTGTACTTTTTATGTTTGGCAGCGTGCTCCCCCGTTCGCATCTGGGTGTCTCTTTGGGGCAAAGATTTATTCTGTAATTACTCTAGCTTATTTATTATCGTGGCATATATATCTGCTGCGTTATGCAAACTGTAAAGGCTTCTAGTTCTAAAGGTCACCATGGGTGTACCTTGTGCTTACCTTCTGAACGCAGATGAGCTCAGGACAAAAGAGACCAGCAGGCCACCAAGGAGATGAAGGCAGGGAATCACCCTGATCTAACTAATTTGCCAAGGCAATGTTCATAAAAGTAGGCTACCTAGCACTGCAGACGAACAACCCAATCCAGATTTGCCCTCTTCCAACCGACTGAATTAGCTGCCCAGCATTGCTGCGTAGTCCCACAGCAGTATGTAGCCGCATGTCCTGGACCCCAGAGCACGAGCCTATCCATTTCTCATCCTAAATGTCAGGCCTACCCAGTCTCCCATGCTGGGACTTGTGTATGGCACTTCTCCCGTGGGTACCGTGACTGCCTCCCGTTCTGCAATGCTGAGTGCCAGCCAGAGCTTCCTGGAGCTGGCAGACAGGTTGTGATGTTGCCTTGCCACGGTGGATTTGGCCCCAAGCTCAAAAGAGCCTTGCTGCAGCTAATGCCCATTCAGATGAAGCCTAACTGGAAAGCAGCCATGCTACCTGGTGACCAAAGCCACCAGTACTTCCCTCACATTGCTTGTTACAGCGTTGCCCCAAGCATTGGCATGAGTGATATTTGAGCTGTAATTTGCTATTCACATTGCTCTGCAGTGTTGAAAGAGGATCACAAGGCACTTACCTTACATGAGAGGATGAAATGACCCTACTACATCCTATACACAACTTGTAGGAAGAGCAGAAGGATAAATTAAATGTTTGTGAGAAATGTAAAATGCTAAACCATTAGTTGCAGTCCTTCCCAAGGTCATCCGCTGTCTAATTGCATTTCCTGCCTTACTGTGACTTAGGTCAACTGTCAGCATGAGAAAAAAAATCCAATCACCACTTCCTCTACTAATTGGCAGCCTCAACCAAGTGGAAGTAGAGCCATGAAGACTAGACTGTCTCATCCTGCCTGTCAGAGCAGATATACTCTGGTAGGGATGGGGATCTGCCACAGGCTACACTCTTCCCCAGGGGATGCAGCCGTTTCTCAAGCAGAAGAAAATAAATACAGGAGGGTGGGGAAGAAGGTGTGGGGGTCTGACAAGCAGAAACAATTTACTCAGCCAGCCTTGCTGGAAGAGTAAAAGAAAAAATGTCCATGGTCACTCTCAAGGGAAGAGATCCCATAAAAGGATGGGAGGGCAAATAGAAAAGAGCAGGTGAGGAGGATAGGCTAAACACAAGGAGAGATCTATGGGTTCTCCACCGTCAGGAGAAGAGGGAAAAAGGAACATGGATAAGCTCAGAGCTGTGGCTTATTTCTGCTGCAGCTCCTCCTCCCCCTCCCTTCCTCCTGTGCGTTTTGCACGAGGGTGCAGCACGGTAACCAACTGCAGCCTCAAAATAAAGAGTAGTGGAGGCCAATCTGTCTGAAAAATACTGCTCTGTAGAAAGGAATCTCTTAAATATCATGATCAAAATGTTCAGATATTAAAGACAAGAATGGTTTATGAATCTGGATTAGCTCAGAATCCATTTGATTATTTTTAAACCTCTAAGACTGAAAGCTATAAACCTTCCTAAGAGAAATGCCACTTATTTTAAAATGAGCAGCGAAATCTTGATTAATTGAGTTGCAAAAGAAATGGATGTAAAAACAGGCACTGGAGGAACATAAGTGCATTATGCATTTGGGTTTTGCTTTTGGAAGAATTCAAAACCAGATCCTTTTGCCAACGCTGATCTGAAAATACAATATTGTAAGCCTGAATTCAGGTGTCCGTAGACCTAGGGAAGGACAGCCTGGGTCACTGTCCCTGAGAGACTGTCTCAGGACCAAGACCATCACCGTGCCTCAGGCTGGCTGGCTTAGTTCTTCCCTGCTGCAGTCCAAGCTAGGAGTGTCTCCTGTATCAAACCATACGCATTATGCTAGTTTTGCCTTGCGTGGCTTTGGGGTGGCCGGACTGCACACCTACTTGGAGCTTCACAGTTCTATTCTTTCCCCATCCTTATAACAAACAAGGCTTCCTCTTTTGCCATGGCTTTTTTTGGCCGTCTTCCAGGATGGCTAAAACTTTGTGGGTACCAGAGCCTCGGTCTCTGCTTCCCACTGCTCTCCTTTCCTACATTGATTATGCAGCTTTTCAAATGAATTTGTTCACGCTTGGATGCATCATGTCTCTCTTGCATCCCCTCCACTGACTCCCTCTTATCCACTCCATAGCACTGGGACACCTCATCTTTGTCGTCAGCACGTAACTCCATCGCCCACCTCATCTTGCTGCACTGGCTGGTGGCCTGCTCCACCATATCAAGATTACCCCATTAATTGCTTCCTACCAATCTGCCCCTCATCCCTGCAGCCTCTCCCTGGGACACCCACCCCAGCCTTCCCTCTGTGCTCCACTCCTCTTGCCGTTGACTCCCACCTGAGCATTTTCTTCTCCAAAGAGTCCGTACGAACGCACACTGACAGGTGGCCAGTACACAAAGTAGGTAATGCCGCAGACTTGTTGCTGCCTTAACTTCTCAGGGCCCCCATTCCTGGTGTTCCTTTATCTATAAAGCACACTGTGATTTGAAAGCTACATAATTATAGCTGCAATTAAGCATCCTATTCAGAGACTGCATTGCTTATTCCTCACTGTTTTCTTTAGCAAGAGCTTCCATTCAGGGTTTGGCTCATGTGCAAAGGAACTCTACACTGTCTTTTTTTTTTCCTCCTCCCCCTTGCAGGAGAAACCAAAGTAAATGTAGGTAATGTTGGTTTGGTTTTTTTGGTTTTAAGCTCTTCCCTGTAGAAGTCCTGTGAAGTAGAGCAGTATTTTCCTCATTTTACAGATAGGGAACTGAGGCATAGCAGACAACTTGGCCAAGGCCCCACAGGGTAGCTCAGCCGAATTCTGAATTGCAACCAGTTTTGAGCCCTTGCCTATATGGGAGGTGAAAGATTAAGCAAGAGACCTGAGTCAGCATTATTTTTTACAGGAAACTGCCTCAAACCCTTGCCCTGGGAATGGGAGCAGCCGAGGAAAACAGCTAAAGGCCTTTCTGTGCATGCTCAATCAGCAAATACCTTGCTGCAAGAAATGAGCCCACAAACACAGTTGTTCCTTTCTGCTCTCTTCAGAGGACTCTCTTACCTATTTACTCTCACATGGAAACAACAGCTGAAAAACTGAGTGGGAGGCCAGAAGCACTTCACTCAGTTGCGGCAATTCTCCAATTCAGTAGCTAGGTTTTCTCCCTGAGGCAGTGTAATATGACAGAAAGGAAGCATCTGAAAGCATTTCTTCATCCTCCGGATTGCAGTCTGTCACTGCTGCTGCAGGAGTGACACACCTACCTTCCACCGCCTGCAGCCCTTTGGGTCGCTGGAGGGAGAATGGAGAAGGCAAACGCTGCTTCTTCTCCACCCTGAAATCACCTTGTTTCAGGCTTTTTAGCTCTGCCAATACCTGGACGTGACTAAAGCACCCATTCCTGTGCCAGGTTGGCAGCAAATGAAATTTCAGACTCGGGACGAGCAGAGCGCGGCTTGCTGCACATGTAATAGTCTTCCCACAAACTCCTGGATTCCCGTCCTGAGAACAGAGTCAAGAAGATGTAATCTCCACCAAGTCTTGCTGTGGTGCCAGCCAGCGCAGGGAAGGAGCATAGTGTTTAATAACAACCATGGCACAGGCACCTATTTATTTACCCTTCCATCTCAAGACAGTAAAGCCCCATCACCCCAGGCTAACCTGCAGCTGGGACACTGAGAATTGGAAAACACTCCCTTGTATCCTCCATCCCTTAAGCCATCCTGTTTTCTTTGCAAAACTCCTTTTTAACCACTTGCTGCTTTTTATGGCAAAAACAAAACAAAACCCCAAATTGTAGTATGGGTGATCAGAGACATTTTGGTAAATCACGTTGTTTTGTTTTGAAGGATATCATCCCTCAAAAAAAGGCTCCTGCTATACAGCTCTCAACCACTTTATCACAAAATGATACTTTCTTTTTAATATCTGCCCCCGTCTTTACTCCTATTTTGCATGTAGATGCTGACTGCTTTTGGGAGAATAAGATGTAGGTGAGGGGGAAGGCATCAGAATTTTATTCCTAAAGAGCTGAGCGCCCAAAGGTTTGTAACAAGAGCTTGTAGCAGTTTATGTCACAAGAAAAACACTGCTGGGAAATTTATCAAAGAATATATCATGAGGTGGTCTATTTAGGGACTGAAATTACACAGGAAGGACTGGCAAGTGAGTTGTATGCTCAGGACAAGCATGGCTACAATTCATTCTAAATATAAGATGTCATATCTTTATCTAATGCACAACTTGCACTGCCTCGCAAAGGAAAGTGAAGCAATTAGGCCCAAGTAACCAGAATATATGTGGGAGGTGTTTGAAGGCAGAAGATTTAAAACACTGTAATGGGGTTGGGGGAGGGTTACAATAAGAGGTAATATTTCCTGATAGGTTAGTTTACATCCTTTGGAAAATGTTTTGGAACCAGACCAGAGAAGTAAGCCAGACCTTAACCGTGACTTGGCTGGGACGACACCCAAACAAAGGCAAAAAGCAAAGAGACCCAACCCTGCCTACGCACACGCAGCCCCTCCAGCGAGTAATCCCCAGGAACAAAATAAATCAAAGGACTGATAGTGTAGTTCTCCATGGATTTGCAGCTGCACAATTCAAAAGCAGGCTTCCCCTTTCTTCTTTCTGTTGAGCCAGTGCTAAGGGCAGAGAGAAAAACCTGAGCTGAAACAATAATGACTCTCTTCTGGAGTGGAAACTGGAATTCACCCCTCCATCCCAGAGGGGCAGGGCCAGGCATAAGTATTTCCCCTCACCCTGCCTGCCACGTTTCTTCTTCTCCAGTCCCGAAGGGCTGGGTTATCGCTGTGTCGGAGAGGGCAGTTTGTTTGCACAGCCCTTTTTACCATTCTTTGAGGTGAGGCTGTCAGCCAGGGGGTCAGCGTATATCAAAAGGGACTGAATCATCAGACCTTAGAAAAAACTCCGCATAGGAAATATGATTGGTTGGAATATATTGCTGCGAGAACAGGGAGGGGGAACGGGATGGGACATGTGCACGCGTTGGGAAAGGGTCTCTCCCAGCTTTTGCACAGATCCTTGCCCCTATTTATCATATCAACACACAGACCATGCTTTGTCTTTTAGAGTGAGCGATGGAGGCTAAACATTTCATCACAGCAAACTGAAAAATCTCTGCTGCTTTTACTTGGATGTGGGAAATGTTCACTTGCTTTTAAATATGAAGCTAAACATATATTTGTGAACCTACTGTCGCTTTCATGTGGGAGCCTTAGCTGAACATAAAGGATTACATTGTGCACCTACCAATGAATAGAGCACCTAGGATTAAAGAGATTTTATTTAGCCACACATGAAATAGCAGAGCTGATGGCAGCCTCTGGTCCAGAAAAAAAAAAAAACAAAAAAAACCCCAACAAGTAGTTTAGTAAGCACTGGAACTAAAATAAGCCACATCTCCTGTGTATTTGTATTCATGGTTGATTGACTAGGGTGTCTAAGTTGGCATAAACTTCATTTCAAGCCTTTTGTAGAGATTAGGCACTTATTAGTGTTTCCACTTCTATGGAGTATCTGAAATCTAACAAGGCATGAACCCATGTTGTAACTTTCCCTGTTGGGGACTGTGATAGGGTCTCTTTTTTGCTATCAGGCCACTTATTTTCACAAAATTTGTAGGGAGGTAATTACGCTTCTGCCAAACTTGTTCAAAATCAGCCAGTGGGTTCAAAAGTTATTAGAGAGATGGACAGACAGGCAGACAGATGCAGACACCATGACCACATAAGCTTCATTTCTGTCGGCAATTAGGCTAAAAAAGCCTATATTGAAATTAATTTTTAAAGGGGATTTGATAGGCAGAGGAGTAGACCTCTGCAAAGTGCAATTTCAAATTTTAAGTTAATTTCATGGTAGGAAAAGCTATTGATGACAGTCTGGAATATTAAAATTCTCCCTTCTACCTAAAGAAGCGGAACAGCACAGGATGAGCTCCGGTGCACCACCTCATCCTCGAATTTTTAAGCTAACTCACTGAGCACAGGTGATTGCTTATAGAGAGGAGACAAAGAGCAGCTCCAGCAGCTCTGTCCCTACAGTTTTTTGTGCATGTGAGCACTTAGGGCTAATCACATACGTAATGTGCTGCAAATGTTTGTATTTCACCACTGCCTTGCCTTTATCCCCGTTTCCTTGCTCATCCCTGCCAGCTCTGTCCCTGGGCTGCAAGGGGGACGCATGGCTTTTTATAAACCGCAGTAGGGCCTGAATCTTGATTAGGGCCCCTAGCAGCTATCGCACACCACGCAAAAATCATAATTTAATGTTACAGCCCCCAGTCTCTCAGCTGGGACGTGCGTGTCGAGCCGGGGGTATTTATTCATGCTCCCAGCCTACAACTGGGAGCAGGGCTGGTTTATTCCCAGCTCTGACACCAGCCTGCTGGGCGGCCTGGGGCAAATCGCTCTGCTATCTTCCCATCTGTAAACAGGGTACGTACCTCCTGCTTTTGGGGAGTCGCTGAGCTGCTACTGCTGCTTTGGAAGTGGCTTTCGAGAGGGCCGCCTCGCAGCCAAGCTGCAGCCGAGGGACCAGGGCTTGCGGCCACCATGGTGCTCTGCCCATGTCCCCGGCCCCACTCGCGTCCCCTCATTCCCCGTGAGCACCCCTCGGGTGGCTGCCACGTCTGAAAAAGAGCGGAGGGGAAGCCTTTTAAATAGACTTTTGCATCTGCACCTCAAAATCCACCCCGTGGCCCAGGCCTGGTTCTCCTCCAAGAGCTGTGGTCAGGGACCCCGGCACCGGCCATACCGGGGGCGGGGGGAAACCACCCCTGTTCCCTAGGGTCCGGGGCCACGGACGGGTCTGGCAGAGGGGTAGGACAGAGGAGGGACAGCCGCGTCCCCGGGGCACCACGGGTGCGTGAGGGGCCGGCGCAGGGCGGCGCAGCCGCTCCACCCGTCGGGGCGGGCTCGGGCAGGCCAGGTGAGGCGGTGCCGCCTCTGCCTTTCCCTCCTTCCGCAGCCGCCCGGCGCTGCGGGTGCCGGCAGCATGGCGGAGTCCCAGGTGCTCCTGCTGGACGAGTCTCACGTCAACGAGAAGGTGACGGAGGCCCAGGCCCGCTTCTACTACAGCGAGGAGCAGCGCCGGGCCCTGGAGGCGCTGGTGACCCGGGGCGACGCGGCCTACCGGGAGGCGCTGAGGAAGGAGCAGCTCCGAGACTTTCTCTCCAGCCGGGAGCTGCAGGCCCTGCGGGGCAGCTGGCGGGGATACGACGACCCCCAGGAGGGCAGCAAGGTGGTGCGGGGGCCCGGCGGCGAGACCCTTTCGCTGGCCTACTGGCCCGAGTGCTCGGACACGGAGGTGCCCCCGTTGGATTTGGGCTGGACCGACAAGACCTTCTACCGGGGCATCAGCCGGGTGGCCCTCTTCACGCACCCCCGCAAGGAGGAGAGCGCGCCTCACCTGAAGGAGGTGGTGCGGGAGATGATCCAGCAAGCGCAGAAGGTAAGGCCCGGCCGCCACACGACGGGCCGCCCCTGCCCGCCTTTACGCCTGGGCCGGGGGCGCCCGGGCTGAGGGCCTGGCTGGGGGATGCGTGGGGAGGAAGGGAGGCAAGAGCCCGCCAGGGCCGGGCTTTCCTCGCTGGCTCCTTCCAAAGCGGGAGGAGGACGTTTGCCCTCCTGCTGGTTGGCGTCCATCTGGGGTTTTCCCTGCGGTTTATTGCCGGTCACGTTATGGTTTGCCAAAGCGGATACCCGGGATGGGGTTGAACCCCTGCACGCGCGCACACACACACACCCCCCCAATATTGGGGTTTTCTACCCGTGGTTCTCTTTGTCCTGTCCCAGTCCGGTTCCCTGGCTCAGGGGAAGGCAGGTCGTGATGCTGGTACAGCCACCCTTCCTGTACGTGCAGGTATCCCTAGTTAAACATAGGGCAGCAAGTTTGTTTATGGGGTAGTGGTGTTTTGAGTTTGTTTTGTGGCCTCAACACCATCCAGCCTGGACTGCAAGCAGCCAGAGTCTAGACAATATGCGGATGCTCCTCCTGTTTATCTTTGGCTGGAAAGGACTGTTAGCGGTGACAGGGCACCTCTGGCAAAAAAACAAACCAGCCGTGGTGCTACAAGAGCTTGCCTTGAATAGGTGGGGGCAATGACGAGGGTTTTCTAGGTGTGGGTGAAGTTTCCAGGGAAGACGACCCAGGAAAAGATCTCCTGCAGAGCTGACATCCCCCCTGGGGAAAGAGGATAACAGTGTAAGAGACTTCATTCCTGCTCTTAGTTTTGCCACTTTCTGTTTTTTTCTGCTTTCTAATTCAGTGGTTACTTCCACCTCCACCTGCTCCCCACTCCCCTCGCCCCAGCACACGCTGTACGCACAACTTTTGCAGACTTGTTAAAACCAAATCTGCTGGGAAATACAGAAAACTTTCCAGAGAGGCATTAATCCAGCGGGTGATCTCCTCAGCTCCCTGCTTGCAGAAATACGTGCACACCCCGTAATCCTGTTCAGCGACTGATGTGATCAGTCGTATAGAAGAGCCAGAAGCTGCAAAATCCTTGCACTCTGATTTAGTGTGACTTCACGTTCTCTTCGCGCTGCTACAAATGCCTCTACAGAGGCTGCAAGGACTGGGAAACTCTGCTGGTTTTGGTAGCTGTGCCTGGCACTTAAAAGTAATTAATTCCTTTGTAGATTTTTTTTTTTTTCACTGACTGGACGAACTGTGCCCCTCCCAGCCCAAAGGTGGTTTCATGTTTAACAGCCACTTGAGCGTTTAATGGACCTTTTCGTAGATAACTATGCTTATTGTGTTCAGCTGAGCTGGCCGTGGCAAAAAAAGTCTCCCGGTAGCAGCTTTTCATTCAGTAGATGAGAGCTGGGTTTTGTGTGTTTTTTGAGGGGGGTCTAAACAGATACAAGTAATACATGGCACATGTCTGTGGGTGGCTTATAATAAGTGTTTTACAAACATATGTTAATTAAGCTACCTTGCCGCAATGAGATTAGCAAGTTAACGCTTGCCAATTTTTAAATACCTATGAAGAGCTAGGCACACCTATGGGCCCTATAGATAAATTTATTATCTATAGGGTAGGTAGAGGAATGGAGAAAACCTCTTGCAGGGGTAGACAATCATGCTCTGACTTGCTGTGTTTGGGAACGCTCCTAGGTAATCTTGACAGATCACCAGCTATGGCAGGGATTTGAGAAGACTAACATAACAACAGGGGTTGCCCACTGCACGTGTTGCTGGTTTAAAAGTGCCAGCTGCAAAGCAGCTCATCTGCTTTTCATACAGGACTGCAGTTTTCATGGGTTTAGTCCCCAGTCTTGCAAAGAAGCCTGAACTGACCCAGGACCCCAAAGCCTGGAGGCAACCATCCCTTCATATTGCAAGGCCAGTACTAACAATTAATGTTTGTCCAGGATGTGGTGTAATTTCTCAAGTCATTGGACTCATTGCAAATGGAAGGGATAGAAAGAAAACAAACTCACACTTCTGCTATCTATTCTTGATCAATTCCCTATGTGGATGTTCTTCAAATGGATATTATCTGGCATTCTTGCTCCTAAATAACTATATCCATGCCACAGTGTGTGGAGGGGAGAGTGAGCATAATAGGTCTGAATTAGCCACAGAATCGTAGAAAACTAGGTTGGAAGGGACCTCAAGGGTCATCTAGTCCAACCTTTCTTGGCAAAAACACAGTCTAGATAAGATGGCCCAGCACCCTGTTCAGCTGAATCTTAAAGTTGTCCAATGTTGAGGAATCCACCACTTCCCTGGGGAGATTATTCCAATGGCTTTTTGGTCTCATTGTGAAAAACATAATGTGTGAACTCTTTGTGGCTTTAATTATAATCTGCCTTTACATGAAGTTGTTCAGGAATAAAGTCGCACAAGTTCACTGTATTTTAATTTTCAGAAGTTCTGGTAACATTCCCTGCATCTTGCTACTTTTGCTGGGCAGTGAGAACCAAGGCGGGACCCAAAATCCAGTTCTGCCTAGCAGAAGTTATTGAGGGATTTAGTATAATGTAGCTCCACGATAGTTCACCTGTATCAGGAATCTACATGTTAATTATGAACATAAACACAATGTCAGCTATTTTTTTTCCTTTTCTAACAAAGAAAAGCTTGTGTAAGCATTGCTGACAGAAGGAGCGTGACAGAGCAGATGTGTTGGTTGTTGTTGGCTGTACAAGCAAAGACTCAGCAAACACAGCAGGGGACGTTTACTGTGGCATCACTTTCCCAAAAGCAATTTGTTCAAGGGCATTTTTCAAAGAAAAGTGGTCTCTGGTGAGAATTATTCCCCTTTCCTTAAGAGGCTCCTGCAACTTGTGCTGCACCTCTTCTAAACTTCAAGTGAAGACAATCCTACTGTTCAATCCTGTCTTCATCTCCATTCACACCTGTACATGCCATCCCCAGCACAGCTTGGCTCGTCACTGTGACCCCAGCACCTGGGAAATTAAAATATAGGCAACTCTGTTCCCAAGACACTGTCATCATGAGAGCTCTGACCTGGCAAGTTGATGTTTGCCAGCAGGACTAGGAAAACAGTAGTTCCTTCATTCATAACCTTTCAAATGTTGAGGAGAATAACTCTGTCAGGCAGAAAAGTGAATTGATATTTCTAATGGTGTAAAAGATAGAGAAAGGGAGAGAAAGACAAAGCATGTAAGATCAGCATTAAAGTTAGCCATAACCTTCTTGGTTTTGTTGTTACTCATCCTACGAATGTTCAGGCTTGTCTGTCATGTCAGTGCAACCTTTTGTTTTTATGTAAAATCTATGCCTGGAAAGAATGATTAGTTTTATACCAGAAACAAATGTACATGTGAAGACAGAGACGGATCATTTTGCCTCCAAATCTTGAACGCACACTCCAGTCCCTTCCTGACTAATAGGAGGTGTTTATGTTTGAGCTCTGTAAAGGGAAGGCAGCCCTGAGAGCAGACTTCTTACAGAGAACTGGGAAAAAAAGAAAATAAAATTCTTGTCTGCACTATGGCTGAGGATTTAGGCCATGATTCCTCTGCGCGTTCATTCTTCCATTACTCACCTTCTGATTAAGTGTTAGAGTTGTGCTTTTCACTCTTCTTTTTCAGTCCATTTTCAGAGTTCTTTTTGGTTTAAGTGGCTTCTCACAGAGGCAGCCTAAGTTTCGCAATACAGAGGAAAAGCTTTGGCTTTGGCGTTCCTCAGGCTGCTGAAGTAAGCCATCTTCCCCTAGAAGAACTCTCAAAGAAATGCATTCAGTTTCTTTGAAAGTGTATCAGAGCCAAGCCATAAAATTACAAGATTATTGGTAGTGCTTGGGCATGTACATCCTTGTACTTTTGTCCCCCCTGTATCCTCTTCCTCCATATTCTGCTATCAGTGCTGTCCTTTATTTTGCATCAGTGTGATGGGCCTCCCTTTCAGTTCCTAGGATTTTATTCAGTTGTCTGTCTGCTGTTGTCTTGTTTCCAGATTATTGCAGTGGTCATGGATGTATTTACAGACCGGGACATCTTCCGCGATATCGTTGATGCAGCATATAAGCGCTGGATCCCCGTCTATATAATCCTAGATGAGGAAGGTGTGAAGCTCTTCCTGGAAATGTGCAGATGCCTTGACCTCAGTGACCTGCAGATCCGGGTAAGGTATTCAATACTGAACCATTATTTCCTGCAGGTCAGTGGCCTTTTTCAGTTCTAATGAGTCTTGGAAGTCACTTGGACAGGCAAACACCTCTCTTCCTCCCTGTCACATCACAGCACTTAGACAGGGGTTGATGGAACATAGAGGGATAAGAGAGTTGTTTGCTAATACAGAAGGCAAGAGAAAGGAAAGATTTGGCTTTTTTGCCTTTCACCTGAGACAAGGGTCTATGTAGTTTCTTGGCTTTTGTGACCTAAAAATTCTTGTTTGGGAAGAAAATTGTCTGAGGAAATTCCTGTGGGTCTCCTATGCAAGGATTCAGACTAGAGTCCAGAGTAGCTCTTTGAGTTGTTGTCTGCATGGATCCCAGTTATAGGACACATATACTCTGTGAAATCAAGACTTTCGTATCCAATAGTGCTCATCTGGGAGTGAACGAGCTTGTAGTCCTCCTTTGCCTGGGAACATACAGGACTGAGGAGCACAGCTGCTCCCCAGTTCCATATCAGAGTATGCCTTCATACAGTGCACACAGCACAGCAGAGTAGTCAACCTAGTTTGGTTGGCGGAAGCAGCCTCACTAGGGTCTCATTCCTTTACATACAGACTGAAATCCTTTATGTGTTTATACTTAGTATTGTATTCCTTGCTTTTTTCATGTTTTTTAGTCGCTGTCACTATTAGAAACTTTCCGAATACTGAAAAAGTTGCTAGGTTGGAAACAACATATGGGATGCTGGACTTGCCCCTCTTGTGATCCAACTGTTCTTCTGAGCAGTAGGAAAAAGAAAAAAAAAAAGTGCCTTTTTGCCTAGAGGAAGGGCAGGTCTTCCATAAACACTCAATTAATAGTTTTTTTTTTTAAAAAAAAAAAAAACACAATCAAAACTGAAAAAGCTCTGAAGGTTATAGAGGCTTATATTAGGAGAACCATCTTAAATCTGGATGAAAATGACTTGCATATATCTGAACAGTGCTCCTGTGAGCTGCCACTCTGCTCTGAGTTTCTGAACTTCATCAAAAAAGACATCCAGCCGAGCAGCTTTCTCGTCTTCCTTTAAAAGAGAGATGGAAGTTTCTTTCCTCTGGTATCTTTGAAAGCAAGACACAAGCATCATTATAATAGACCTGTTTCAAGCTTCAGGGGTATTCTGTGGCCTAGACTCGAGTCTTTTTGGTACAAAACTGTGAAATCACAGCAGTACTTCCATTTGCTTCGGTGCCTGTTTCCCAGTACTTTTCTCATTGTGTCATGTGCAGGAATCGTGGCTTCAGTACTGCATATTTTAACTCCTGGGTAGAGTGAATGAAAAGATGCTCTGGCATTATAGAAAAAGTTGCAATGCTATTGGAGAGGTGAGTTCCTTTTGTCTGCCTTCTCTGTCTTTGAACAGTAAGCAGCCCCTTTCTGCTCTTCCTCTTACCTCTTTCTCCATAGGTACCTACGCAGACTTTACACTCCAAAACCAATCATCACAGTGACATGCTACAGCAGCGACTGGGTCCTGCAGCAGCCTAGTTGCGTTACCCTTTCCAAAGAGGCAGAGTTCGAACTGATGCTGTCAAAAGCAGGAGAATACTTTTCTGTGTCCCTTCTGTGCTTCCTTCTCTCACAGCAGCCCTTGCTATGTTTTTTATTAGACTCCTTCAGCTAGAAAGAGTCCAAAACCAAGCTGAGCTGAAGGAGGTCCACTGAGAAGAACCTTTTAACATCCTTCTTTGACCTAGTTGTTCACTCTTCTGCAGAGCTCCAGCCTGCAGAGTGCTGTCCTTCAACTTTTCTCCCTCTTTTCCCAGCTATCTCATACTGTATCTTAAATTCCCCTTACGGTTGTTGTATTCCTTTTCCAGTATGGCTAAGGCTCTAATCTCGTTAAGGTTAATGCAGTTTATTCCTGTCTATAGTACTATGGAAGGACTGGGAAGAGTCGTCCTGTAAGGGGAAACAGGTCATTTGCCTCTCAAGGAAGATGGCCTCTTGGTATCCTGTGCAAGGCTGCCCTGGATGTACCTCTGCTGCTGCTTGGGTCAGCATGGCAGAAATAATCATCTGGTGATTCTCCTGACACCAGGCTTTAGATGCCCAAGGAATCTTAAGCAAGGTTAAGGCTTCCCCTTGAGGACCTCCCCTCAACACACCTCACTGATGCAATGTGTCGAGGGTTGTTTTGAACTTTTAGTGTTGAAGACCCAGATTTAAAGCAAGAAAGCAAGCTGGGTCTCCGGTCTTGTTCAGGCAGAATCATTTTGTCCTGCATTGCTTGATCACAGAGCATGTTGGAATTGCTGAGGAAGAACGAGAAGCTCTAGTGCAGTTAACTCTATCGTTCACTCATTTCTTATTTATGAAATCTTTCTCCTGACATCCGCTTTGATGTATGAGATTCTTCTACAGATTTTCAGCAGCAGGGAAAACGTTCTTTCCTTACAGTCTTTTTCTGTAACCATTTTGCTTTCTTCTAAAAGATTTTCACCAGTGGGCCACAGTTTGTCAGCAAAGGTACTGCATACTCTTTCTTCCTGTCATTTTTCCCACCTTTCCTTTGGAATGCTTGTGCGAGATATACAAGATGGCTTTTTCTCAGAACGTTGCAGCAATGTGGGTTGTAACTTTAAGGTTTAGAGGCAAGTTCTGATCCCAGGGAAAGAGAGAGATGACACACTACCATGGGCTGTCATTGCTGCAGGGTCAGGATGCTTATTCTGTCTTCTGTCATCACCAGATACTCAGATTGTTCTGTAATTCCTGCCTTTTTTTTTCCATTGCCCTGTTCATCCAATGCAGAGTGAATACCTCAACAGTCCTAGTACAGGAGATTTACTGTTAACATTGGATTTTGTCCTTTGTCTACATACAGTGCTGGCCGTTTTTCACAAAATTCCTGGCTGTTGTATCATTTTGAGATGGCAAGGTATCATGATCTGCTGACAGTCTCACAGGAGGGGAAACTGCTGTAGGAAGACAGAGCCTCACTCTGCAAAGGCAAAAAGTTCTTTACTGACTGCAAGCATGAAAAAACCCTCGATTTTTGTCTGAAGGCCAGAGATCACTAGAAACGCATTTAAATTCAACCATCGGCACATTCATCCTGGGATGTTAGTAAGATTGTGCCTTGTGTGTATGAGTCATGTGGCTTCCTGAGCCTACAGGACATGGTTTGCCAGACTTCTGTTATGTTTGACATAAAACTGTTCTTCAGAAATCACAATGAATCAAAGTTCTTATAGATACAAAATTCATAGCCCCACAAGAAGGCCTCCTTTTGTTGACCTGAGGGTGAGTGTTCTCACCAGTTTTTAGATGCGTTCTCTTTCTCCCCACGCTTCTGCTAACCAAGACCCCAGTAACCCTGCTGAAAGACAGGGAGTTCATCTACAGCTCCAGGCAAGCCCAGGGAATGATTACCTGCAGGAAGTTCACCTTAATGTTAATTTTTCCATTCATTTTCTCAACATGTAAGGAGTTCCTCCCCTCACTCCAGGAATTCTTAAAAGTTTCTGCCTAAGAAGTTTTTGGAATTTCATTTCAGTATTTCGTGTCTTTCCACCAATTCCTAACTCAAGTGAGGGAGAAGCTGAGTGTAATGTGATGCAGTGCTGTTGGCTCTTTAATTACCTCTTAGACAATTCTTCTAGACTGCTTGTGACCTTTTGAAAATGGGGGCTTACACAGCTCTCTTTTTGCAAAGACCGAAATAAATAATACTCAGTAATGACCTTGGCAGGCCAGGTCCAGCTAGCTGCATTCCATCTTGTTCTACTTGTATACCTGCAAGATTTACTATTTTACTATTTACCTTTTCCAAAACTGTTCAGAGCAAACACATAGGATAAGTCCACTGTATTTCACCGCATTACTTGGTGGCTGCTTCCAGATTGTGGCTGCTTTTGTGTCCCTGTGTCAGATGAGCACCTGCCACCCATCTCTCTGACCTGGAGGTCTGATCACCAGAAACAAGAAAGTTGCAGACCATGAATAAGAAAAATTCCTTTACTGTTGTTACTATGGTCCTGTCCACATGAATCCCATTCCTCTTTCCCCCTTCTGTGGTACCGCCATCTAGAGTTTTAGAGTTGGAAATAACAGGCATCTGCCCCCCCACCCCACCCCAGCTGTGTGCTCAGGTGAAGCAGAAGTACAAGAAAACAAAGGACAAGAGCTACCCCAACAGGTTCTGTTGACTGAAGGGATCTGATTTTTCCAGGGACAGCAGAAAGGGATCTCCACACTTTGAAAAACACAGGCAATACAGTTGATTTTGCATCAGTGTTGTCTGTCAGCTACTGCTTTTGTCTGTTGCCTCTCCTTAATCTGTTTTACATCTGTTGGTTTACAGATGTTGTTCATGCCATCCATCCCAACTTGAAATAAAGGTCCCTGCTTACCTTGCCCGTATATGTCAGTAGTTGTTCCAAGAGGGAAGGTACACACAGGATTCCCTGGTGGAAGTACCTACAATGCGCTTCCCTTTAGGGTCTGCCTTGTGTATCCCCTGTACTCAACTCCAGCTTGTGAGCACTACTGCCCGGGTCTGTCAAGTGACAACTAAGTGTCAGTCACAGCACAACCTATTACTGACTTTCTAAACTGGGTCTAATTTAACTTTCTGTGGATTCAGGTTGAGTTTTAAAAGTGCATCACAATAAAGCAAGAAAGACTGATTCCTTCACTGTTTGCATTAGGATGCTCTGTCAGGCTTGACTGTTACCAGTCCGTATTAAGTTGCTGCCAGGGAGACGTTAGTCACTGCTTGTGATGAGGAGTGGTGCAAGCCTGTGTAAAGAAAATGTGGAAATGTAATCCAGACTGCAGCTTCCATAAGCCAGGATATGACAAATGTTAAGCAGGCTTCTGCAAGAATCCACATCTGGAGGGGTCCCTTCTATCTGGTGAACTAACTGGTCTTCTGCACAAAATATTTGTTACTCCTGTGACACCAGTGCCCCCCCCCCCAGAATGGCTGCAATCTCACCTCATTCGTATTTGTCTTTCCTCTTTTGTTGTTGTGTAGTCTTCAATACATGAACCCAGGCTTGTTCTTCCTCTGTACAGCTTGATTTATCAGTCTACAAATGCTCCAAGATCCTTCAAGGCAGAAAACATTATACAAATAACCTGTTAAGTGACTCGATGTTTATATGACTTTGTGCTTGTTTTCTGCATTTCAAGATGTATTTATTCACTCCTGTGCCTATTTTGTTCAAGGAGGTTTATGAGTTCAGCTGTTTGGTTCTATCCCCTCTGTGCCTTTCTAAGTGTTATGTGTAGCTCAGTTACTGCAGAAACTCAAATGTGCTTTCTTTCCACCAAAAGAAGGGATATAATTTACAAACACAATAAAATCCACACTTGTTACATGCTAAGAAACTTTCTGCTCACACAAGCTGATACTTCTTGGTTCACAAAGGTACATGACATGGACTGATTTGAAGAACAGAGGTCCTTCTTGATACTTGCAGTCAATATTCCATGATTTGGCAAATCCCACATCTAATTTTACTCAGCAAGGAAAAAAAAATATTTCAGGTGATCAGCCAGCCAACTACAAATGTTATTCTAAATACTGGAAAGGGCACCCTTTCTCCTGTGCTCTACCCAACCTGCATTCAGCATCCCACACATATGAGTCACTGCTAGGCCTTGGGCAAGTCACTTCATCTTTTTCTCTCTCAGGCGCCTCATCTTTAAAACAGGGTAATAATACTTTCAGCAGTGTTGGGAGCATTAATTAGCTAATGCCCACACAGGACTCCAGACAGATCAAGCAACAGATGAATGCAAAATAGTAGTATCATCAGTTACTCTTAGTCAGAATTTGTACTGCCACTGCTGTATTTTAGTGGGGGAAATAGGAGCAGATTCAAAAGGCAAGAGTCATATTCAGAAAAATGTTTTTGAAAGAAACCTGCATTCTTATAATCACTCGTTCCTGCATGCTGATTTTTATAGCCTGTCAATATTTAAGCTGTCAGTGAGGTTCATAGTAATAGGACTTAGCTCTTTGTGGGATCCGAGGCTGTGCTAGCATTAGCCAAATCCTCATGATTCTCCTGCTCTGCAGATGGGGGACAAATAAGGCAAAGGTGAATTAACTTTCCCAGAACATCACAAGCAATAGTGTCAGAACTGTGATTACACCTGGGACTATCTGGCTCACAACCCTGGATTTATTACTCCAGATCACAATACCTTTTAGTTTTTCGTTGTTTAAAGAATTCTTCCAGAAACAGATGGTAGAATGAAGAAAATGGTCTAAATTTATGTGTCAGAGTGACAAGACAATTTGCTCTAAACTTATACTGACAGTCAATGTTTTGGGGTGGGGGGATATTTCATGTTAGACAGTTTGGCAGTTCAGCCTCATGCAGCCAGGACCCATGAGCAGGATAACACTCAGTCCAATGTATTCTTATATAGTAAGTGCAGGCACACGTTTGTTGTTGAAAATTGTGTAACCTTAAATCTGTGTTTTCTCCATGCCTGGTAGTGCTTTGTTTTATTACTTGTAGGTTTGCTGGTCAAAAGGTGTGAGACGGGAGGTTTGGGGAGAGATGTTATCTTTTTGTAACTACTTCTATTCATTTCATGAAAAGTTTTTCCTCCCCCTTCTTCAGAAATTCTTCTTTGCTGATCTCTTCAGGACGTCAGTGAACTGAACTATTTGGGGTTCTCAGCAAAATTATAAAAGAGTTCTCCTTTTGTTATAACAGGCAGGAAACATCTGTCTTTTGAGCAATAGAATTGTTTCCTCCTCTCTTCTGTAATAATTAAATTGTCTGGTCTTCTAATTTGCCCAGTTTTGTCAAGCCACTTGTTGCTGGGAATCAGAAGACAAGCACAAAAAGAACCTAATATAGACCTGTTTCATACACTGCCCTCAACTGTGGCCTTTGCACTGCACAGGTGTTGCAAAGTTCCTTGGTTTTGTGGTCCTGCTGATGCAATCTGGAGAAGAGCTCACGAGTGCCGTGGAACAGGGATCAGGATTCAGAGAGTGCAGACGTGACTTGGAGATTCCTCTGATTCATTCCCCTGAACTGGGCTGAGCCTTCTGAGCTACAGCACAGGATTGGAGGTGGAAGATTATTTGATTTTGAAAGTGTTGACTTGCCAGTGGCCTAAGATGAATAGCTGAAGACAGCAGGCAGGCTTACAAAGATGCTGACCCATTGGACAGGGCTATAAACTGATGGACGGGAGTGACTTAGATAGACAGGGGATGACAACAGGTCTTACGGCACTACGCTTTCCTTTCTGCAGCCCTTCTGATTGCTGGTGGCTGATACAAAATGAGCTGTAGTCCCAGAAGTGGTGAGATAACGTGAGTGACATGTTAAGACTTGGAGCTGGCAATTATCTAATTCTCTGCCCTATTGATTGTGACATTTTGTCTTTTCACCTCCCTGTTAGAATATCCGCATACGTTCTGTGACAGGAGTTGGGTTCTACATGCCAGCAGGGAAGATCAGAGGCACACTGGCATCCCGATTCCTGATGGTGGATGGTGAAAAGGTGGCCACTGGATCATACAGGTGGGTCGCTGTTGCTTAAGGCAAAGCTGCATTCTTTGTGTAAAGAATGCCTTGTGGCTTTGCTTGAGAGTCTTCTCCCCATGTCATTCCCTTTCGTATCCCAGTCTCTAAAATCTGTCTGGCATCTGTAGAAATTAGGGTGGGACGGCAGAGAAGGTGGCATAAAGCACAAGGTGCTCCAGAGAGTACGGAACATGCCCATGCTAGTGGACCGTTTCAGTGGGCTAGGGATAGTTCCACACTGCATCAGGTAGTGGTCTGCAAGGACTGCCCACCAGCCATTGTGCTCAGTTCTCTTCAGCGAGGTTTTCAGTCTGGAGACTCCCCCTCTTGATGCAGTGTTGCTTTTTTAAAATGATACACTGTCCTTCAGAGTTTTAGGGCCTTTTCTTCCAGATCTGGTCTGCATGCCTAATGAAGAAAATAATAAAGAGCTTCATGCATCTGTCCTGACCCATCCTGACAAGGACACATGGGCAGATGGCACAATGCTACATATTTCCATGTAGTGTCTTAGATATTGTTAGGTGGGCTGGGTCAAGTATGCCCCCCAAAATCTAATGTTTGTTCTGTTTCCTACTCTTAGCTTCACATGGAGTTCATCCCACATTGACAGAAACATCCTGCTCGTGTTGACAGGACAGCACGTGGAGGTGTTTGATGTTGAGTTTCGTGAGCTCTATGCCATCTCAGAGGAAGTTAATTTCTACAAGGAACTGGGTATTGCTAACCCATTCCTTCTCGGAATTGGGAAGCCAGGCCTTCATTCCTCCACCGTGGCTCGGAAGTTCATTAACCCCAAATACGGTTTAGTGGCAGGGGCAACCCGTGGTGATATGATGCTCTGGGCTTCACGACACAGGCAGGATAATCAGGGGAACATGGAAAAGGAGGAAACAAGTGAGTCAAAGAAACGGTTAAATCAGTTTCTGAATGACTTGGTCACATTGGAGCAAGAGTTCCCAGAAATTGATCCACCTTTGGAGAACTTGAACAAGCTGAATCGGAGCCCTCAGAAACTGTTCTCCCGGCTCCACATGGACCTGAAAAATAAATCCAAATCCAGAGAGTCTATTCGTGACGTGAAGAAAGAAGATGCACAGGTCAATTCAAAGCAAGGAAAACGGTTTGCCAGTGGGCTTTTCAGTCGCAAGGCCAAACGATCTCCAGGCTCAAGCATTGAGGCAAATTCTTTTGCTAGTGAAGGACATTCAGGAGAAGACCTTGGGAACATGAAACTGGAATATGAGCGTCTCAGCATTGGCCATGCAAGTGTTCGGAGCACTGGAGGCATCTCAGGTAAAACCTCTTCTACTAGCATATTCTGCTTCTGTCTGTCTTGTTCTGAGTTTGGCTGATTGGTGCAAAATATTTAGTACAGGCTCCTGTGAGTAGATCCTCTATATTAAAATGAGCAGAGTCAAAGAAGAGTAGAAGTATCAAATGATACAGGCAATGCAAGTTGAAGGCAATTTAATGGCATCCTTATTGTAAAGTTGGTACTTCTCCTGTAAATGTTTTCTGATACTTCTCAGCAGGTGGGTATGGGGCAAAGGGAGAGGAAGGTGAATGTCTCCTTGTGTGAAAGAGGTTGTGTGTACGGTTCATGAAGTGCGCTGTCCTAATAAACAGGAGCAGTATGTTCACTGTTGTAGTGGCTAGCAGGGTGCAGAAAGGTTTTCAGTGTAACCCCTCCTTTCCTCATTTGGGTTTAGTCGGGTATGTTTACTGTGACAAGTTGCTGGTGGAGAAAAGAGGAAAATGTGTTTACATTGAGTTGAGGGGGCAAGGAGTAGAGGAGAGGGTGGAAATCTTTTTAATTTGCTCCTTTATCACTTTTTGAAGTGGGGAGAAAGGTGTCAAAAATGGAGGCTATGGAGAAGTACTAGATCTCAGATTTTCTTTCTTTGCTGACACACGATTGATATTTGCACTAAGTCCTTGCAAGGCTTCATCTGGTTGAAAACACAAATGATAAAGATTTCTCCCAACTTACAGGTTCATCACTAACTTCCCAACATTTTAGATGTTTTGTCAGATTCAAGTAAATCTATGGACTATTCAGCCTGGTTATCTTCCTTTCTCAGTGAGCTGTGCTGGATGTCAATACATCCTGCGCCAGGAGAAAAATGAACTAGTTCCAGGGAGAAAATTTCTCTTCAACTTGTCTGGCCAGAAACCATTCTGTGCTCTGATGGATGCAAAATGCAGGTGTAGAGAGACTGAATTCCTTTGAGACGGCCATGATGTGAAATGGAAAGACATTCTCCTGAGACCAAAAAGAAAAGCAAGGTGTTGGGAAGGTCAACAGCAGCGATTGATTAGGTTCTTAGAAATATTTCTGTCTGCATGAAGGACAGACTCAGAAATGCCAAATGAACACAAGAGAGAGGAATTGTAAGAAGGCATGGATAGTTTAAGACTATAGTAGACCCATTTTAGGATGTGTGTTTGGCATTGGGGAGGCAGAAGTAAACCCTGGTCTAAAGAGGTCCTCTCTCCAAATCACTTTGTCTTGAGCACAGACAGTACATGCTGCTGGGCCCCATTCCTCAGAACCCAGAAAAGCGAAATCAGTGGAGATCTATAGTGAGATGTATGGTCATCTCCTTTCAGAGGAACGGACCTGAGGGCTTGCACTACCCTCTAGTGACAGAAATAGAGAATTGTGTAATCTCTGATTTGTCAGCACTTTACAATATCAGAGATTCCCTGCATTTCTCACTGTCAGCTGTTTTAAAGCAGACAGCCTGCCATTCCCACATGTCATGATGAAATTAGGCCCAGATTAAGGCACGGAAGAGGTGGATGTCTCTAGTCGAACAGCGAGGTACTGTGCCCTTCGGGGGCGTTGCACAGTCAGGGCAGCAGGGCTGTCCCTGTTCCTTTTAACACGGTGGATCTGTGCCAGACAGTCTGATGCTTGATCTGGACCATTTCCACAAAGACACTATCATGCTGTTATGTTCAGGTTTTATTTATTGCCACTGCTACTACCTGAGGGCTGCCACCTCTTTCAATAAAGGGGAAGGAAGAATTGAGAACAGGTGCAGGGAAGGCGCAGAGGTTCAGCACACCAGCCTTCCTGCTGTGCTCTTCCTGACCTGGTAAGTCTTTCAAAGGGTCCGTGCAAGTATTTTTTTGCTTTATGCAAAATGAGAATGCCTGTTCATGGTGGCAATGGGAGGCTCCACTGCTTTTGAAGTATGATGTAAGTAGACTTAGGTCATCTGATGTTGTAAAAGGCTGGAGGAAGATCATGCTTGTGTGTTGCTTTTGAATTGAATCACTGTTCTTGAGAGAAAGCTTCTCTAGTCTAATGGTCCCAAAGTGGCATGTGAACAGGGATGGGAGAAGGCACACTGCGAAGATGGAGACTCATGAGAAAGAGAAAAAAAAATTAGTTACCCAGAAGATCCTGCAGCTGCTTGATCAGTAGCACGTGCTTCATTAGGATATAATAAAAAATTCTTGAACGTGGGCATGGAATAGAGTTCCAGCTTCAAGACAAAACACAGGAGGCACTTTGTTCTTGGGTAACTGTAGGACTGACTTAGTATTAAAAGTTTAAGTTGTCCTTGAGCAGGTCTAGTAAAAATTGGGAGGGTGGGAAGTGGAAATGAAGAGGGAGAGGGTACTTGGTATGCAGTCAGGTTAGGATGCAATTATTCAGAGCTTCACAGTTTGAAATAGCTGCCCTTACCTTTTGTAAAGATTAAACAGCACACTTAAGCCCTGTGGGCCTGTCTGTGCACACATCCTCCAAAGTCACTGTTAATTCTGTAGTACCACAGAGACACATCCCACCTTGCAAATGCATAGAGAGACCAGATCCACACCCCAAGTAGCGTAGCTCGAAGAGTAATTGAAAGACATTATTCAAGCAGGCTAAAGGTCAGGTTCAGTCTTGGAAGAGCAAATGGTGATGAAGAGAATGTGAACTGGGAAAGGAAGTGATGAAAGTGCATTCTGCAACAAAGTCAGAAAATCTGACTCAGTATTTACATGCTAGAAAAGGATGCCTACAAGTCAGAATTGGGAGTCTGGAAAATACAAGGGCCACAGATAGTAATGTCCCAAACTAAGTGCCCAAATTCAAGTTAACATCCTGAGATGTTGTGCTAGCACGCTGCACGGACATGGTGCTTTGTCTTACAAGGCTTTCTTAAACCACATCATCAAATTGACACAGCTCTCAAATTTCGCTGTTGCCCGCTTAGGAACACAACAGCAGCAGCTCTGAACCTGACCAAAATCTTGTTAATTTTAAGCTGCTGCTGGGCAGACTGTGATCAGCAAAGACACTGACGTCTGTGTGCAGTTTCTGGGAAATACTGCAAGGATTTCAAAGCTATGTGCCTTTGGAAGGCCCTCACTTTTTGTTTTGTTTTCTTCTTCCCTGCAAGAAGCAAAGTGGAATAGCAGACCGATTTGTCCTCATGAATGTTGGTTGCAGAACACATATACTTAATAGCAGGATTTTGTGTTTCACATTTGGGTGCTTTTTGCAACAAGAAATGGGATTCACACTGAGCACTTCAATGCCGCAGAAATAGCTGCTTAGTTATCACCAGTGTTTTTCAGCTGAAGTGGGATCGTGGACAGGTGGTAACTGGAATTTTCAGCCTCTTTTATAAAGAGAAAGAGGGGAACGTTGTTGGGTACATACAAGGAGGGTGTTTGCTCTAACTGTAGCAGGATCTGTAGAAAAAGGTCAGAAGACAAAAGCAAAAAGTGAGAAGAATAAAGGAACTGGGAGTTGAGATTAAGCAGAGGAGCACAGGCGCTTTTGAAAGTAAACATGAGGGTCTTGAATGTGATACAGACAGGGAGGGGAAGAGGGGTGGTGTGGAGACAGGACTAATGATAGACTTAGTAGTAACATATAAAATGGGTCAAAGCGGGGACAGGAGATACAATGAAATGCCATGGAGAGATGTGGGGAGGAGGCAGTAGCATACAGAGCAGCCACAAAAGTGAGGGCAGGTTGCAGTGCAGCCTCCCACATGGATATCAAGAAGTTGCAGTGTGGAAGAAGTGGAGAGAAGGAGGGAGAGAGGAGAGGGTTCTTCCCTTCCCCATTATTTATCGATGAGGAAAACATTGATCAAATACCCACAAGCAAGAGAGTAAGGTGGAAAATGACTCACTTGAAGCCCCGTTCAGTGCTTGGGCTGAAAGCTCCATCGTCTTACCAAGGTTGAGACTTCTCAGCAGCATGTCACCATGACCTGTGACAGTTTTCCCTCCCTGTTCTCACTCTGTACCAGCCACTGGCTCCAACTGCTTGGGAGATGCACGTATACCTTCCTTCTGTACAGACACGTGAGTGGGGTCTGCCCTTGTTCAGAATGACTGCCAGCCACATGGCAGTCCCTCTCAGTACATGCTGCCCTGGGCTATAGGTGATGTAAGCCGTGCTGAGCTCAGGGCACAGACGAGCTCTCTTACTTGCAAAAGCCTCTGCAAACACACTTTAGTACAGCGCTTGAGAAAAGTATGCTGGGGCATCCAGACCAACGCCTGGCTGTAACGAAGGAGATCAGACAGCAGTGCAAGCATTGAAAAGTACGGATACTGGGAACAGAAAGAATCCGTAGAGTGAGCAAGGAAAAAACCAAAGTTGATAAAAAATTGGGGCAGCATACTGTGCTACTTAAGGGAGAGACCCTGAGCCCTCGGGATTTGTCTTGCAGAGGAAATGGTGGAAGTACTGGCACTTGAGATGTTTAAAACAGGACGTGAAAAAACCTCTACTGAGAATGTGTATGGAGATGGAATGGATGAGATGACCTGACTTCTTTTTTTTTTTTTTTTCATATCTCACTCTTTGGAAAACCTCCCACCCAAGTCATGACCGGACTGTTTTTCAGCACCAGCTGGGACCTGAGAATACCCCTGAAGCTGGCCTGGGTACAGGCCAAAGCCTGGAAATACTTCTCCAGTGGCTTTCTCCACAGTATGCTCTGAATTCGCTCTTACTTTAATGTCTTTTCATTTCACAGTAGTAGGAAATAAACCCACGAGAGAGCACAGAGTAATGTAGGTCTAACACAAGGTGTGTAGTGAATAACAAGAGAGGATTGAAACGTGAGTCCAAACTTTATCCAGGTCTTGTTTACTTAACATTAACATTACTTTAACTTCTTTTCATTCCAGGTAACCGGGGTCCAAACTCCACTACGAGCGATAAAAACAAACAGTCTACCTGTGTGTTATCTTGATTGGGAAGGACTGTCTGGAGAACTGAAGACTGAACAAGCTGGAACAGTAACCTCTTGATTGATTTTGAACCTACAGCCTTGTCCTCACACGGTGGTCTGTAAAGCCACTGCACAGTCCTGGATGGCACCTGGCACCCCCCAGTTAAAGTACATTTACTGGGTGAAGCATAGACTTTGGATGGTCGGTCCCTTAAATGAGGGTTAGTGATGAATGTATTAGTCCGTGTGTCTGTGTGCACACATATTTTATGTATAAAAACAACTGTGATGACTGGTCTCAGAGCTTGCTCTGTGTCCAGATGAATGCAGGAGATTTTCTGACTTACTTGTGCTGCTACTTCAGTCTGTCTAGCTACAGACTCAGAATCACTGTGTTGCATTGTTTACTCTACTGCACTGCAGAAATGTATTGGTCTGACTGGCTGGGAGGCTAAATCCAATCAAAGTGGCAAATTCTGGGTGAAATAAGGATGTTTACAGACAGCGTAGCAATCCTTCGTCCACAAGGAGTCTTCCTGTAGATTCCTGTTGTCACTGATCCACACAGAAATGAGTGCTCTGGGAGAAGGGTGTAGCTAGCAGAGGCCAACAGATTCATATCTTAACTGTTTCATGTCAGAAATACAGCAGTCGAACAAAATGATTTAGCAAGAATGTAGTAAAGAGAAAAAATTTAATGTAGGGGGATGTTTAATCTGTGGTTGAGACTGGGTCAGGAGAAATGCCTTATAAGGGGAAGTGGGCAGGATCTGGGAGCAATAATGCAGCCTTCAGTGGCTGTTATAAAATCCTGTTTGTTGCTAATTCAGCAATACTTTACTAACTGAATGGTTAAGGAGCACATCTTTGAGGGCTGAAAGAGGAAGCAGAGGAGGCATACAAGCTTTTCAAATGTTTGTTGGTTTTGTTTTGGTTTGGTTTTTTTTAAGTTAACCTTTCCAAACTCTAAATCATGCCAAAATCAAGAGCTCTGATCCGTAAGAAGCACTGCGTGCGATCAGACCAAAGGCCATCTCATCTGCTATCCTGTCTCTGAGGATAGCCGGTAACAGGTGATCACAGAAGCATAAAGTACAAAGCTTGTATACAGGGGTCTTTCTCTGACACCATTTCAGCAGTCTGTGGGCTTTCTGAACTGGCAGTTCCTTCTGGACCTGGCCTTAATGAATGCACTTAGTCCCTTTTTAAAAATCCTTTTCTACTTTTGGCCTCCACCGTGCTCTGTGGCAATGAACCCTGAGTTCATTGTGTGGTATGAAAAAGAACTGTTGTCAGGCTGTTTTAATGGTTTTCTTGACTGTTTCATCAAGTGACCCTAATTCTTCCACTATCAGATGCAGTGATGACCTCCCCTATTCCTTGTGTCCTTGCCACTTGTGATTTTACAGAGCTATATCATATATGTCCTCAGTCATCACTTCTTCCAAGTTACAGGTTCATGGTACATGTAGTTATTCATTGTATGGGACCTGTTTGACACCTCTGTGTTCTTACTCACTGGCCCTTTTCCAGTTCTTACCCACTAACAGAGTGGAGAAGTGGGTTGTTTTTGTTTCTTCAGTGTGTGGATTGATGTTTCACTCTGCTTTCTTGCTATCTAAATTATGTACTCTGCTGATATAAATAAGCCCTCTTTGATACCTAAGAAAAATAAATCCTAACTGTAAGCAGACACCTGAAAACTAACATACCTACTTGCCAAAAAACTATTCAGACATCAGAAAAATACAGGTTTAGTTTTCTTTCTTTTTGTTTAGAGAAACCATTTGGGTTTTTCACTGCACAAGGAATTCACAGCAAAGGTAACTGCTGCACTCCCAACCCAGAACAAGCTGTTCCAAAGACTCTTCTAGGTGGTGCGTTGCAGTAGAGGTTATTACACTGAAACAGCTGTCTGTAGTTGATGATAAAATGCAATTGATTGATTAATTGATTAGCTGCCTTTCCTGGAAGTGTATTTAACTTGAATGGCAAGCAGGTCTGTTCTACTCTGAGTTTACCCCGTGGAATGTCTTGAGATCCTAAAATACCAAAGGTATTGTGTCCTCTGTTAACAAACATACTCATCCTCACTCGGTGGGTTAAACGCTTGCTACTCTATACAGCTATTCTATACAGCCTTCTGGGAACAAGCTGTAGTTTTACAGCTGGGTCTGTCAGCTCCTATTATCCAGCAGTGTTTTAGAAAATTGTTCCTGGTAATGGGAGAAAAGCGGTGTTGGAAATGACACCATCACTTGGACGTAGAAGTAACTTAATACGTGAGTTATCCTGTTGGCTTCAGGTGTACGGTTCATGTGCCAAAATCTACTTGCTCTATGTTTGTGGGATTGTCTAAAACGGTTTGATTTTGTCATGCTCCCGTTATTCTGCGGATGTTTGGGAGATTTTTTTTTAATCTCGTATTTATTTCACTTTGTTAGCAGAGATCAGAGATAAATTTATCAGGCAAATATTGTTCCACTTTTCATTCTGATAAGAACATTGTCATCTGGTGCTTCCTTGTTCTCCCAGACTTTTAAAATATTTATTTATTTTTTAATTGTGCAATAGGTTAATTAACTAATTAGTACCATGTTGATATATATGGTCAGGTTTTCCAGGAAGTCCTCTATCTCTTTGGTTTTATGTCTTTGTTGCTTCATCTTGGGTGGAGTGACTTCACAAATAGTCTGAGAGGCTGATTTCACTTGCCCTTCCTTTCCTTCTGTGCTTACTTATTAATGTGCTTTACTTTCTCTTTCCTATGATGGATGTGAGAGCACTTTTCTTTAACCTTGTCAACTAACAGGATCTGCTTTCCAGAGAGAGTCTCTCATCTGTTTGTTTTCTGTTTTGTTGCCGTACCAGTTCTTGAAAGGTAGTGTTCACTTGTTTTTAAATTGCTTCCCCTGTCACAGAAGCGGAGTCTCATGCCTTGACTCCAGGGCCTAGTAGAATTCCATAGGCTTATCACGCACTGTTTAATTACTTACTTTGAGAAAGCAAACTTGCTTTCTTGCGTGATATGAATCTGCTCTTTAAACTCAGCGTGACTCTTTGGGGATGCACGCAGCCTTGCTGATCCAGTTGGATGTTTCAAGACTCTGGTGGAACTTGTTCTTCCCTGAAGATAAGATCAGCTGAACTTGGACTATTTGCCTCCTCCTGTGGCAACAGAGCTGAGTCTGGGTGAGGTGACCGCATTTATTTTGACTAGTTTCGCTAATTGTAGGTTCTTGATGAGTGCTAGAAACCCAAGGCTGTGACTTGTAATACGAAATCTCTATCGCTTTCCAGATAAAATGTGGTTGATGGTGCTGGGGGGCAGAGGGACAAGGAGCAGTGGTTATAGATTCTGTTGGGAGTCTGCTAGCGGAGGCTGAAGGTACAGCAGTACCTGCAGTGGTCTTCAAATAAGCTACCATTTGGTCCTTGCCCAAGATGTCACCTCTTGCAACAAAGTCACTAACCTCCCAAGGGGGCGGGAAAGAAGGGAGGCATTTGTTCTTCTGTTGCTATTTTAAAGAACAAGGTAGCTCTCTTTGGCATCTGTGTCCTGACCCTGGACAATCCCAAGAGGACACCTGTTTTCCAGATCTCATTTACTCTTTGGTTTGTCAGCCCAGGTTTGCTGATTCGTGTGGCGTACCATGGGGCCTACACTTGCGGTCCTCATTTTGGACAAAGAGTAATGAAGCTGGGGCTCATGGCTTTTTTCTTTCTGGCTTGAAATGGTGAGTGGTTCTGGATGAGCCTCTAGGCTGAATGTGTGCCTTCTGGGTTTCTTTTGGTATGCGTTTGTATATTTAATGTATATGTGTCCAGTGAATTATGCCGAAGACCTTTTCTAAGTCAAACAAATAAACTCGTTACTATCTTACATTCAGATAGTTTGTTTATTGGTGTTGCTTTTAATTTCTCAGCTACAGTGCCTGGGTTTGGGGGATTTTTGTTGCTTGTCAGCAACCTGTACTGTCTGGATTAGGGCAGGTTTCTGTGTAACACATGAACATCTTTGGCCAATGTTTGGTGGTGCTCGTTAAAAGATGTGTGGGCAGCTAAATTCCCCACAAGTACAGTGTCCTGTGGCTTTGAGAGTACCTTGAGAGAATCTAACTCATTCCCGTTTTCTCATTGCTGGAGTAGGCTGTAGCAGATGTCCACTTCAGTTTTTCTTTATTTTCTTTATGTTTTACTATCGCTCTCTTTGTGGCTGAACTGTATCTTGCTGCAGCTATAAATGTACCTGCCAAAGTGCCACCTCTGTTTCCCTTTCCATCTTTCTTATATAATTTGTACCCATCAGCAATGACATTTCACTTATGAAACTGAGTCCCTCCGCTACATTTCAGTTTTACCTGGTACAATGTAATCCTTGACATTTAAGTAACTCCCAAGTTCTTGTTTCCCGTGCTCCCTTTGTTTGTGTATACAAAAAGCCTGTTTTAAAATTCCTGACCATGTTTCAGAATAAATCCAGCCTCTATTTTACTTTTGGGCATTAAGGTACATAAAAAAGTATTTGCACTAAACAAAATCTTCATCTTTCTTTCAGTGTTTAAAGTCCACATAGCAATTGAACTCGTACTGTTTAACGGGAGCTTGTCTAATCCAAGTTCGTTTCACAGGGTGTGTCAGGGCTCCGTGAATCCTGAGCCTCTTTCTTTGCAGTATTAGCACCACCATCACTTTGTACCGTTTCTTTTTCTGCGCTTGTTTTAGGGAGGTTCTCCAAGAAAGTAAACTTGTCCTTCCCCTCGCTTCACTGCTACTTTAGTATTACACTTTTCTCTTGGTTCTTGACACTTTTGTCTGTGCTCTTTCAAAACCAGGGAGCAGTCTGGGAATGAATGACCTCTTTGTGTCCCTAGACCTTATGTCCCCTGTCCTTAGCCTGCTGAAGAAATGCAAATTTGAGAATCCTCATTAATAAGCAAGGCTTAGGAAAAGCACAGTCAGTGGCTGTAGGAACCGCCTTGGAAGAGAAACCTATGGATGTAGATGAAACGGTAAAGCCTTTATGCATGTAGGAAGGCCGGCAGATGTTTACCTAACTCTTTGCGCAACACCTATTTCTGATCTTGCAAGTTTGGGCATGTGCACTTGGGGAGTTAGGGTACAGAAAACCACAGCATAACATACAGCACCCCAGCTACACCATTCTCACTCCCAATGTGGGCTAATTTGACGTGCTTTTCAGCAAGATAGGGAAGTAAGGGACAGTAGCCGAGAAGTGTCTGCACAAGAACTTAGGGGCAGTGTAGCTGGTGTATCCTCAATTCATAACATGTGTTGATGTCGCAAGTTTTGGAGATGTTTCTAACCCCGCTTTTCTATCATTTTCCAGCCTGCCCATCTGCAGTATCAACTGCCGCCTGTTCATCTGACTTGTTATGTTTTCTTTTCTTTTTCTAAAACTTTATGTATGTCACTTGTAGGAGAACTGTAGGCATAAAACAGCCCTTCTGCCTGTCTCAGGTAGAAAGCAGCAACTTCTAGATGACAGGTGGTGCTGAAAGCCATGATTTTTATAGACACTGGATGTATGAAATTGCACATCATCAGGAAAACACAACCAAAAGAATTTGTGCAGAAAGCATAAAGGCAAACTAGACATTTGAATGACGAGGATTGTAGCTATTATAGAGGGCCTGAAACCTAGAACATAAAAATGAAAGCTGATTTTAATGCATATTCATATGGTAGCATAGGGAAGGATCAGGGAGGTCAGGCTAAGGATATTTTCCATTTGTTAGTGTTGACTGTATTCAGGGGGTCCTTTGCCTTTTTAATTTATTTAAAGCGAAAAAGCTGCTGAGTAACAAAATTTCCGACGTGCAAGAAAGAAAAGTGCATTGTACCAGTGGGCTGTGGACTTACCGGCATTTTACATGGGCTCGGGGGTGGATTTGGCACATGCCTGCTGTGGGCTGAATGAACACCCGTGTTTCTTCAGCTATTTGATTTGCCAGACTGGAGTGGCTGTTAGAGGAAGGATACTGCTTTCTCCAATCCTGATTGCAGGATGGAGCGCTCATGTCAAGACTCTCCAGCCTTGGTACTGTGGCAGGTGTTGTGCCCTTTTATTTGAAAGTGCCGAAAGCAGTATTCCCAAGCCAAGGGCTAAGACATACAAGCTAAATGAACATGAGAACATGGGGTGACAAAGGAATAGGGACATTTCTGTGAGATCTGCATCCTTGTGATACAGCTTGTGGAAGACATTAGTCTATGCCTCCCTTGAACTGGCTACAGACTTAACAGTAGGATGGAGAAAGGGGGAAAAAAAATCGAGCACACAAGAGAGAAGGCTGCTTACTCCAGAGCTGGATCCTACACCAAGCATTAAAAACAAAGGCTATGTCTGGCACAGCATCAGGGTGCGTGGGATAGGAATGCCAGTTGTCTGTATCTGCAGAGCTGCAGCAGCCCAGGTCTGGGGTTTTGCACATTTAGGATTGTGAAGAATATAAATGTTACACCTGAGTGTTTATGTAGGCAGACCTTTGTGCCTGAGGTTCCCCCTAGGACCCAAGAAAAGGTGTAAGTGTTGCACATGCTTGATTAGAAAGGGCAGAACCATACTTGCCCCTTCTTGCATTGTTTTGTGGGTGTTGTACTTAAGAAATGCAGGGGCTATTTTGTTATTACTATGCTCTGGCTTTTCTGAAACTTCAGTACTAGAGGAAACAATAAGGAACTTCCAGGTAGCTGGGGTCTAACTTCTGTGGAGGGGACACTTCCATAAAGAAAGATAATTACAAGAAAAATCTAGCTCCCTGAGAAATTACAGTATATTTGGTGAAACTCTGCGTGGAATCTCAAGGTGTAGATGTTAGACAACCTTGAGAAAAGGGCATTTACCTCAAGTGTTTGAAAAGAAAAGCTATTTAAACTTTGAAAGAGCTATTGGTTTTATTGTTGCAATATTTATGATCCTCTCTTTATAGGTCATGCAACTATTTCCTTAGTTATCCTTAATCTCCTACCAGAAATTCTTTCCCTTGTCTGGCAGTCCCCTTGTGCTGAGCACTTGCACTACAGCAACAGAAAACAGCAAATCTAAACAAACTGGGATCATTTATAGCCATCTTGCTAAGTACAAAACACATCTGCAGAAGGATCAATTGCTCTGATTTAGCATGGCCATTAGTGACATTTTGCTGCCACTGAAAGGAAGAAAATGGCTCTGTTTAGTGTCCCAAGGTATAACTGCGATAATCATAGACATTAGAAATGGAAAAGGCCACTAGGTCGTCTCATCTGTTGCCCAAATACAATGCAAGGCAATTCACCAATGTACCTTTTCTAGGACTTCGTAAATTATTCTACCACTTGTTGGGATTCTCCTTCACAGCCTAATAAATCTCATAGGAAGGAAGTTAAAAAATAACTTTTTGGAGAGTTACAGTAGGTAGATGTTCTGACAGGCATTGCACTGAAATAATGACCTGTCTCCTAGTTTATCAAAGCATCTGCCATTGCCCTTTCACAATGAGGACATTGTAATATATTCACTTCCTTTGTTCTGTATTTATGACTGCAGCATTTCAATATGTCAAAAGTTTTCTGGAAGGAAAAAGTGGAGCAGTTTCTACTGGTTTCTCATCAATTTCCAAACCACTTTTCAAGGTGTTAATTCAGCTACAGAGCTGAAGTTATGCTTTTGCAAATCCAGATTAATTTCCCTGAACCAAATGAGGTTACACTGGATTCACACTGGAGTTACTGACAGCACAGTATGACCAACAGTTTCTTCTCTGCGTCCAAGGAGACAGACTCACAAGAACAAAGAGAGAGACAGACAAGCACAGGCGCCAGCTACAGATGCTGTACCCTGCAGCCAAAAGGAGGGTGTTATTCCAGGCAGGCCCCATCTTGCTTCAAAATCTTCCATATAAGTAGTGCTTGATATAAGTAATTGGGAATTCACCCGTGCACAGCAGCATTGTTAACATGAGGACACCCTTGGAAATGCTGTAGGGTCTTTGCATGGAATATTGCTGTGAAAACAATTGCTGCAACAGAAGGTCTTCTGGAGGAGTCGGGCTCCCCTCATAAACACGGGCTCCCCTCATAAACACAGCCTCCCTGTCTTCTTGAACACAGCACTGGTCTGGAATGTCCTGGAAGACATTATTCTGAAACACATAGCTTAAATGTCTATTTGCCTTGCTCTTTGGGCACTAGCACTACCCTGTGGAAGCAGGACCATAGATTACAGTAGGTACTGGGGCTGGTTTAGGCTCTGTAAGATCCTAAATGACAGTAAGTAATCCAGCAGCAGAAATCAAGTGTGGTCCAAGCAGTGGAAGCAAACTGACTAGAACTGAGCTGCTGAGGTCTCCTGAGAGGGAACATGCTTTCTTTTCAGCAAGGTCCTTGAATCCAGAACAGCGGTCATAAAAGAAGGAACATTTTGCTCTCTTTCAGGGGAAAAAAAATCTCCAACAAACTGGTGACTTTCCTCTAGCAATCCACGAGTTGCTTTAGGGCAGGATTAGGAGGAAAGCCCTGGGGTTTTTGCTTGCTTTTTCCCAAGTGAGGGAGAGAGAGAACCTGGTATTTGAGCAGGGCCATTTGCACGTGATGAAATCCACTAGAATCTCTATTACCTTTCCTTCCTCATGCAAAAAAGAAAATGGCACAGCGGACCAAATGCTGCTGTAGCCCCTGAGCAAATCAGTCTTCATTGGTGACTGTTTATCAGTGTCTCCTAAGAGATCATCTTCCAGCACCAAGAGGTCTTATCATTGCTCCCAGGAGTCGGCCTAAGGGCTTTGCCCACGCAGCCCCACCTCAAGCTCCCAGCAGCCGATCCCGTGGAAGCCGCAGGGAAGCTGCTGGCAGATTTCCATCGAGGAGGTGACAGGTAAAGCTGTAGTCACGAACCTGGGCTGACTTTGCTGCCAACAGTTGCAGAAGGAGAGCTGGGACAGCGAGTGAGTCACGGGGTTTGCAAGTCGGCAGGTTTGAGTAGTAAAGAAAAACGAGCTTGGCCCACCCAGCTTTGCTGTTCTTTGTTCCTGCAGCTGCCAGAGGCAAAGTCATGGGAACGGCTGCTGCCTCCTTCCTCAGGATTCACCCCACCTCACGTGGGGTGACCCTGGCCCATTTTCCTTCACAGCTCTTCCTCTTGGTACTCATAGCCCACTGTCGCCATCAGTCTCCCTTCTGCCTCGCCACACGGCCATCTCTGCAGGGTCTTTGCCAGGGACTCCCTGCAGCTGATCAGGGATGACGCAAGGGCGAGGAGAACACTGCAGCTGATCAGCGCTCTGTGTGAGGGACAAAATACGCCCTTCTGTGCGCAATGCTGGCCCTAGATCCAAGCAACCTCCCATATAGCTTCCCTCTCCCTGGCATATAACATCTTCCCTGTGTTTTTTCCCATCATCCTCATTCTGTCTTCCACTGAGATTTTCAGTAACCGTGTTTTTTTTTACCGATCCCAGTTTTATGCTGGCTTGCAGCTGGTTTTCTCCTCCGTGTGTCTGTCTGATGATGCTTCCTTACTGAATTATTCTCACTTTCTGTCCTCAGGTCCAGTCACGGTTGACTCTGGCCCCTCTGTAAGTGTCAGTTAGCAGTCCAGTTAAACACCCAGAGATGGGTTTTTTTGGTGTTGGGTTTTTTTGTGGTTTGGTGTTTTGAGGGTTTTTTTTAAATAAAAAAGTAACTGTTATGTTTTCCCATCGAACACCTGTTTTGGAAACTTTGGGAAGAAAAGGAAGCCTGTAAAGGGGAAATAAGATAGTCACCATCCAAAGTGTGGGAGACTTTAAACAGTCTAACTGTAGCTTTAAATCCCTAATCAAAACTGACAGCAACTTTAGTGGGTTTTTTTTTTTTTCTTTTTCACCTTGGCTGCCTGAAGGAGGCACAATTCTCCACATACTAGAAAAGGAAACTGATTTTTTCCCCACCAGACTGTCTGCCCTGTATTCTGCACACTCCACTGCCTCATCCTCCAGTAACTCTTCAGTCTATCCCCTGTTCTCCAGGCCCTACTCCTTGCTTTCTCATATGTTTTTCTCGCAGAGCATTATTCCTGCTCGCTGTCCGTGTCCAGCTCACTAGACCAAAGAAGGGCAGCCACTTTTTCTACGGTATTGCTTTCAGTCCCGCTGACAAGTATGGAGAGCACTGTGCTTTTTTACTACAGACAGGCTCACTTCCACAGACCAAGGAGAAACGGCAGCCGTTCTGCTTGCTTTGATCTCATTAATAATAAAGGACAATGGGAACCCTTTTTAAATATGAGGAAAAAGCTTGCGTTAAAATAAAAAATTAAACAGCCTACTCAATTAATTAGAACCACAGCAAAGCCTTGGAAAGCTGCCATCTTCAATTACAGCTACAACTCCCAGAAAACAGTAATAATTACAAAAAATAATAATAATAAAAAAATCATATGCTCTTGATGTTCTAATAAGAGTTTAGGATAAAAGGACAGCTGGGAGCTTTCCCCAGCACCAGTATTGATCTTACATGTGTGGTATTATCAGAGGTAGGTTACCTACATCTAGCTGTAAAATTCTGACGCTGTCCTGATGATGAAGGGGGAGCTGTGACAATAAAATACTACCAGAGCTTTCACATACCTATACTTTAGTTTTCATTTAGGTTCAGCTAAAGGTGACTCAAAATAGTTTTGCACAGGCTGCTACTGGTGTTGAGTATCACAGCTCAAACCAAGTTGGTGGAGTGGGGAGGTTAAAAGGTAAAGAAAGTCTTGTCTGAAGAGCCACGTGACCTCTAGCCTCAGCATAATGTCACCAGTCCTAACCAATAATTCCTACATGCACACTGGTTCACTTTCAGCACTGAAAGCACAAAGCAGGGATCTTCCTCTGCCACCACAGTGAAAAAATGGGAAAAAAAAGACTGTTTGGGTAAAAGAATACAATTATTATTCAAAACATTTTTCTAATTGCCTTTTTTCCATTTTAAAAAACCCCACATGTTAACATTGTTCTGCTGAAAATGGCAATATTTAAAATAGCTTCAAATAATGTTAATGAAGCATTGTTTTAATTTTGCCTCCAGGAAAAAAAAAAAAAAGACACCACAAAACACTATTATAAATTGTTCTCCATTTAAAAACACAGATTAGTATTTTTTTTCCCTTTAGCTGTGGGCTGACAACCTTCTCTTTTCCCCTTTTCCTTCCAAAAGTACTATGTGAGCATGACAGAACAATAAATTGAAACTTCTGCTAAGCACTTTGCCTAAGACATGCATAAACTGCTCTTGTTTCTATTGCAACTGCTTGTCTTTCCTGGGTATGACTCGTAAAAATAGGTGATGTCAAAATAAGCCTATCAGATTAAGAACAGTTATAGATGTGGAGAAGTCTGACTGGGACTTAAAGCTCAGATCCTGAACACTAACAGTCATTAAAGGTATTTTTTTTACGTTTGTGGGTTGGTTTTTTTTTTTGTAAAGGAGGAATGTTAGCACAACATACAAATTTGAAAATTACATTTGACATTGTCTCCCTAATTTCCTCCTGCTATTTCATTTAATTCTAGCATTCATTACTTCTTTTTTTCCTTAAATTGCTCTTTTGTGTTTGTTCTCTACTGTTATAGGTGACCTAGAAAGGAAAAAAATAATTGGGTTGAAATCTGCTCTTCTCTACTTTAAATACAAATTCCTTTTTCCTACCCCCATTTTTACAGCTCCCAGGCATATGAAGTATTACTTCCTCTCGCTTCCCTGAAAAGCTGTGTGAAGGATGCAGGAAAATGGTTGAGACATCTTCTCACTACTCAACTTAAGGAACAGGAAATGCTGAATCCATCGCAGATACCTTTTTTCTGAAAGTAATTGTTAGCATAAATACTTTTAAATAAGGATAATTGGTGTTTTAAACAGTTTCCAGTATTAATGTTTTATTCCTTTGGTACTTTGATGTCATATGCCTGCTGAAACTTCACTGAAGTCTTCTAGGAAAGGGACAGATAAAAAAGCAGCTTCCAGGGGAAAGAAATAAGCAAAAGAATAAGCTAATCAGCCTGTCTTCATGTATAATAAGATAACATCAAACCTTTTATTACTTTGTTACGAATCATCTTTTTAACAACAGCCATCTTCTTTTCCAGTGCTGCCTGCATTTCAGTCACAAAGTACAGCATTATAGAATATGGTAAATGCCACATTTCATATCAAAACACTTAAAGATAATGCACCATAAAGGGCATCAGCATACGCTGTACTGTGGCTTTCCAAAAAAGTAACCTATCTCTCAATCACAACGCAGGTAACTAACTGATTACTTTCTGTGTGCACTAGATAGCTGCTGCTTAAAGCATCTGAAGCAGAAAAAAAAGCAGGGCCAGCAAAGACTGTTTTTCAGTATCAGTAGCTTTTAGTGACTGACTATCCAGAGTTCATTCAGGTACACTACTTTAAAAAACCTAGCAAGCCTATAAAAAAGATGTTACAGCATGTTGGAAATAAACAACCCGTGTCAGATCTAAAAAACCCTGCCTTTCAACATCCAATATCAAAGCTGCTTCTAGTGTTTTCTCCCCTCTCATTCCTGCATTCAGAATAGTCCCAAGCTGGCAGCACTCCTTGTTTGTTTAGAGAAGTCCCTTCACGCAGCCTTTTCCTGTGCTGTATCCCTGCCAGGTGCAGTATTATTTGTCTCTCTGATATCACAAGTAACTTAATTTTAAAAGAGAAGAGGCCATGTACTTTCACAGCAGAGGGAGGTGACGTTCAAATAGTCAAAACGTTGTGGAACTGACCCCAGCACTCAAGTGTGTCTGTCTCTCAGGCTACGGTCCCTGTGAGGTTTGTATTTGAAGACGTTTGCAGGCAGGGTCCCAGCCTGCTTCTGCAGCAGCCGAAGGGAGCACATCCACACCACAGCGAGCCCGTTCCCCTGAGCTTCAATGGTCTTTCATATCATCTGTCCGCCACAGAAGAGAAAGATCTTCCAGAAGTCCTCACCCCAAAGACGACCAGCCTTGCCCAGCACCTGGGAATGCACCGCAGCGGTAGTGTAACACTGACATCCAGTGGCTGAAAAAAATGCAGTTTCAATAGCCAACTTGGTCCCAGTTTTGGACAGAAGTGGCAACCGGGGAGGTATGAAAAAAGCAGGAAGAACTATTTTGTTCCTAAAGCATTAGGACTTTGAGAGCCAAAAACTAGCCTGGATTCACCCAAATTCACAGGTGAATCCTAGTGAGAACTTCTGAGTCACCCATTTTAATTTCAGACAAACGAACAAAATCTGCTTGCTTTCTACAGTTCAAATTTGTTCTGTAGCACGAAACTACAGGGACAGTGGAGCATAGTATCTTTTGTTCCTCTGAAATGAAAACATCTGGTTTCCTACGCTCATGCAAAATAAATCATATTGCTTCACCTTGCTTTCCATGTCCTGCTACAAGTGTACCAAATCCCTGAGCAAAACATATGAGGGAAAACCAGCAAAAGAACACCAATAAGGGGAATGTAAACAGGGAAACTTTTTTTTTTTTTTTTTTTTTTTTTACTTACAGCAAAGGCAAGGTCAGCATCTTGGACATATCCCTCTCTCCCAGTGCGTGCAACCTGTACTCTCAGTATATTAGTGATTTCTGCATACACCAAGAAAAATACATGTGGATATAGACAGGATATAGACAGTTCCTACTCAGTGAATAAACAACAAGGAACAGAGGCGAGGTGCAATCCCAATTTATACTACTACTTCATATTGATTTATACAGTGCCTTTTGCATTCCTTAAAGCACTATGCTAACAAGTATGTATATACACAGTATAGTCTTATTCATATTAATGGAGCTCTTTCCCCCACAAATCAATGTAAAAATCAATTACCCATTACTGAATGGGGAAGCCACCAAAAGATTCACCGCTGTGTACTGACCCGTGTAGCCCACGTTCACGTGGATCTTCTCTGCCGTCCGTGCCAGCAGCACACATTGTTTTGCTGTGCTGGCAGCTGTCCCTCCTGGTGGTGACTAACCTGTGAAGAGCTCTACGGCTCCACCAAGACAGACTGTGTTTCCACTGAACACCCATAGACCTGTTCACTAGTCTGACAGGCACATCACATCTCTATAGCTCTCTCTTCAGCACCAAAACAGTATTTTCAGCTGCCCCACTATTCTGTTGATCAGGTTGTAACAGGATTCTCCAGACGAGATCAAATGAAAACATTGCACTGGCATGCAGCCCTGGGTGAGGTCAGGAAGTGACAGCCATTAAGATAACAGCAGTCTTCAAAAATACTGAAGAATAAGGAATATGAGCATAGAAAATTGGTACAAGCAAGGATACCCTCACTCTCCTCCTAGTTTACCCTCCACATGCTTCTATTACTTCATGTATTCCCTCTCAGTGCTTTCTCTCCCTGCCAGTTTCAGAGACTTACATGCTCCCCCTGGCCATGCTCTTCAGCTCCTAAACCCTTCTTTGTGCCATGTGGGTCCTTCTTATACATGTCCCAGCTTCTTCCTTCCCTTTGTGAGATCGCCAGAGCTGCCCCATGCCTGCTTCCCAGACCCTTCCAGCCCCAGACTAACACTGCTGCGCTTCATCCCCAGCTTCACATCGTCTCCCAGACAAGTGCCCCCAGGCCAGCTCCTGCCTCAGTCTCCCACTGCCCCATCCCCACAGCTCTGTTTCTGGCTCAGCCCACTCCACAGATACTGAAAATCAGTGTTTATTTTAACAACTACATTTATGAGTGATATTGCAGCCACTGCAAAACCATTTTTCACAGGTTTTCCTGATTGCTATTCGCAGCTTCCATCTGAAAATTATAAAAGCCATTTTCAGCCCAGAGAGCCTGCACAAAAAAGGGGCTGTAGATATTCTGGACTGAGTTGTCTGGAGCGCTGTGGCCTACAAAGCCTCAGGTCTTGCTCCAAAGGAGACCGCAGCCGGCTCTCAAAGCACGAAGGGCAAAACACCACTTCGCAGAAGCAAATGGCCGAGCTCCTCTCATCCCTAACGGACCCTGGAGTCCGTCCGTGACATGTAAAATATGTGTGGGCTGGGTAATCAGGCGAGCCCGGACCACTGTCCACCCCCAGGGCCTCCCTGAGGCCGCCGGGGACCCGCCTCCACAGCTGAAGGCAGGCCCTGAGGGCACGTGAAGGCCAGCAGGCGAGAGGCGGGCCGTACCTCTCAGAGTCAGAGAGTTGTGGTCAATGGGACAGAGTCTAGTTGGAGGCCTGTATCTAGCGGAGTCCCTCAGGGGTCAGTACTGGGACCAGTACTATTCAATATATTCATCCGTGACCTGGATGAGGGAACAGAGTGCACTGTCAGCAAGTTTGCTGATGACACAAAACTGGGAGGAGCGGCTGACACACCAGAAGGCTGTGCTGCCATTCAGAGAGACCTGGACAGGCTGGAGAGCTGGGCAGGTAGAAATTCAATGAAATACAACAAGGATAAGTATAGAATCTTGCATCTGGGAAAGAACAACTTCATGTACCAGTATAGGTTGGGGACTGAGCTGTTAGAGAATAGCGTAGTGGAAAGGGTCCTGGGGGTCCTGGTGGACAGCAGGATGACCACGAGCCAGCAATGTGCCCTCATGGCCAAGAAGGCCAATGGCCTCCTGGGGTGTATTAGAAGGGGTGTGGTCAGTATGTTGAAAGAGGTTCTCACCCCCCTCTACTCTGTCCTGGTGAGACCCCATCTGGAATAGTGTGTCCAGTTCTGGGCCCCTCAGTTCAAGGACAGGGAACTGCTTGAAAGAGTCCAGCACAGAGCCACAGAGATGATGAAGGGGGTGGAACATCTCCCTTACGATGAAAGGCTGAGGGAGCTGGGTCTCTTCAGCTTGGGAAGAGGAGACTGAGGGGTGACCTCATTAATGTTTATAAATACGTAAAGGGCGAGTGTCAGGAGGATTAAGCCGGGCTCTTCTCAGTGATGGCCAATGACAGGACAAGGGGCAAGGGGTGCAAGCTGGAGCACAGGAGGTCCCACATTAACATCAGGAAAAACTTTTTCACTGTGAGGGTGACAGAGCACTGGAACAGGCTGCCCAGAGAGGCTGTGGAGTCTCCTTCTCTGGAGACGTTCAAAACCCGCCTGGACGCGTTCCTGTGTGATCTACTCTAGGTGGTCCTGCTCTGGCAGGGGGGTTGGACTGGATGGTCTTTCGAGGTCCCTTCCAACCCCTAACAGTTCTCTGCGATTCTGGGACACACCCCCCGCCCCGCCGCCATCACACGCTGTGACCGGATCCGTCCCGTGCCCCCCCTTTCCTTCCCCTCACCCCCCAACCGCCGCGGCGGCTCCTCGCGGGCCCCCGTCACGTGCGCAACTGCCGGGGACACGTGGGGCCCGGCAGGCTCGCAGCATCACCCCGCCTCGCCCACCGCTTCACACGGCCCGGCACCGCCCTCCCGAGCGCTTCAGGGAGATTGACAGTGAAACCAACCAATCAAAAGCACCCCCCCTCCCCCGCGCGACCACCCCCACCGCCTAGTTGCTGTGTCATCCGGCGGGTGACATCGGGGGTGGTTGCCAGTTGGCTGCGGAGGCGTCAGCCTCCCGCCAATGGCCTTCACGAGCCGCACGACTGACATCTTCCTTGCCGAATAGTTGTTTCAGGGTGGGCGTGCCCGTGAAAGGAGGGGCGGAGCCAGGGACAAATGTCGTTGGGGACGGCAGCGAGTGTGGCGTTGTTGCCGTTCCGCGGCCGGGGCCGCGGCCGTACTCGTTATCGCGTGCGCCCATCACAGCGCCCCGCCCTTGGGGCTGGCAAATGAAGTAGGCACCCTGACGTAACCTCCCCTCCCGCCTCGGCTGAGGAGGGCCCCAGCGCCGCCGCGAAGGGGCCGCGAAGGAGAGCTGCTCGGTGGGTGGGTCTTCGCGCTGTTGCGGTGTAACGGGCACATCTCTTCTCCAATGGTGTCCGAGGGTGCAACCCGCAACCCAATCCGTAGCGCGGAAGGGCGGGGCAAGTAGGGGCGGGCGAGCGTGTGCCCCATTTAAGGGGCAAATCTCGCAGCCAACTGGCAGAAAGGAAGAAGGGGTGGGAGCCAGTGAGGGTGGCGAAGGGGGCAACGTTAACTGATGACAGTCACCAAGTGCAGCCAATCAGTGAGGGTATAGTGACGCGACAGCCCAATTAGAAAAGCTGAGAGGTGGGTGTTCCGCTGTGATTGACGTGGGCCGTGGCTAATGGGCGGAGGGATCCCCAAGGCTCGTCCCAATAGGCAGCGTGTAGGGGCGGAAAGGGGAGCGGAGGGAGAAGACGAGCAGGCGGAGCACCCAATCAGCGTGGGGGTCGGCGGGGCGCCGTCCAATGGGCGGCGCGGGGGCGTGTCTCGGTGTGTTTGGGTTCGTGCTCCTCGGGGGAGGGAGACGGCGGCGAGGAAAGTTTTTTTTTTTTTTTTTTCGGTGGGTTTTTTTGGAGGGTGGGGGGGCGTTTTTCGCAGCTTCCTCGCGTTTATTTCCTGGGTTCGTGTTTCCCGGGCGGGCGGAGCCGCCCCCGGCACTGAGAAGAAGGGGGCTCAGCGCACCGCGGCGGCGCCTCAGCGGTGAGTGCGGGACAGGGTCGTGTCTTCCCCCCCGCCCCATTCCCACCACCTCTCCCCTTCCGCGGGCGGAGGGCGGGCGGGCGCGCTGCGGGCCTCCCTCAGGGCCCTTCCCGCCCTGAGGACCCTCGCGCCGCCTGTGAGGGGGGCCTTTGGCGCCGAGCGCGCGCGCCCCCTTCCCCCGCCCCGAGCTGCGATGCCTCGGTGGGGGGGAAGGGGGGGCCGGCCCGGGCCGGGCCGGCGGGGGGGGCCCCGAGCGGTGGCTCAAGGGCGCTGCCCCAAAGGGGCCGGGGTTGCCGCTGCCGCCGCCGCCACTTCTGCTGCTGCTGCCGCCGCCGCCGCTCCCGCCGCCCCTCCGCCCCAGCGAGCGCCTGTCCCGAGGCAGAGCTGGGCTCGCGCCGCCCCCTCCCCGCCGCCCGCCTCACGTGCTGCTGCGCCCCGCCGCCGCCGCCCCCTCCGGTTTATCCCGGCAGGGCCCTGAGGCCGCTGCCCGGCGTCGTGGTGCGCAGCGCCGTGCGCTCGGCTGGCTGCCGAGCCCGGGCTCGCCGCCCGCCCGCCGGCTCGCCCAGGCCGGATAAAATGTACAACGGCGGAAAGACCCCGGGGAGCCTTTTAGTGGTTGGGGAGAGAAGTGTTTTTGTGTGGCGTGGGGACGGCGCTGAGGTTACATTGATACCACTACGAACCGTGCTGGATGTATTGAACATGATGGTAGTTAAAATGTGTGTATGTGGGTGGGAGGAGTGACCGTGCTCAGAGGTGTGTCCCAAGTGGAAAAAAAAAAAAGTTTCCCGAGCTGTTTGTAGCAAAACGAGGGAATGTTTGTTTCTGGAGACACTCGCTTCACAGGCTGTGGGTAACGCTGCTTGTAGCATGGCATCTTGCAAGCTCAAATCTGCTTTATGTAAATGCATGTAGGAGTATCTACTACAGGATGGAGCTGAGGCTTGTTGAATAAAACCAAGTTTCAACACTGTGTTTTCCTAGTTAAAGCAGACATGCTTACTACTGTAAGTGGTACTTCGTTTTTTCACGTTTAACGCTAAACTAACCTTAAGAATATTTGTTAAGCTACTTCTCCATAAAGTTAACTTCTCTTTTTTACAATCCATAATTACTGTTTTTAATCACGACTTGATTCAGGTTTCAGTGTTGCATCCTCTACAAAAACTGTGAATCTTCCTGAGAAACAGTAGGGGTTGTAGGGGGGTTGTAGCTCTGTATCTGTTTTACTTTGTATTTTCCAGTAACGCTGCTATGCAGATGAATTGGATTTTAGTTTCTGCTACAAGTGTTGCAGAGGTAATAGCTCAGATTCCCAGGGTTGTTAAATACATGCACAAATTCGAACAGCTTTGTAGTTAGCTTGTCTACACTGAAGTTGCTCAGGAATTCCTCCTCCTCTGGTGACTCTCTCCAACGGTACAGATGCCAGAGAGCAAGCGAAGTAAATGCTCTCATCTGCTGCATTACCCGAGGTCCTGAATGTAATGATAAGGTCAAGGTTTTCTACGTGATTGCCATGGTTAGTGCCCGGACTGCCATGTAGATGTACCTCAGGAAGTGGTTTGTAAGAGGGACTTTTCACCTTTTAACTAAGTTGCAGGTAAAACTAGTTAATTCTGCAGCGAAGAAATCTCCCTGCAAAAAGGTGAGGCTCGGGAAGGGGGAACGGAGCCCCGAGCGGTACTAAGGGTGTGTTAACTTTGCTACTGTGAAGTTCTGGGGGCAACAAGGGCAGGCACATCTTTCTTTGTAGAAACTAGGTGAGGTTATCATTATAGCTTTTAATTTCATCTTGGTTAGCTATGTTGCATGTAAATGTTTCATGAATATACAATGTAAAACTATACATACATACAGAATGACCTCAGGTGTTTCAGTGCTAATTGGTAAAATCCTAATGTGCATACTTCTCTTGTGAACTCGGTCTTGGTTTATGTTTTCTTGTTATTATCAGGATGCATAGTAAAGGAGATCCCTTCAATCCTGTAACGTGGAAGTACTGGAAAAAAAAATTAATTTAATTATAAAAGTCAGTATGTCTTGATTAGGCAGCCTTGTGAATTGGTGTAGTACTGCAGTTGTGCTGTATAGCTGCAAATTTAGCTGGGAATCTTAAGTTTTCATTTAAATAATAAGTTCAAATGTTTGGAAATAAGAATCTTGAAACTGAATCAAAAAAAGCTTCATCTGGCAGAGACTGTGTGACTGAATAGTCCAATAAAACATTTAGGTAGAATGTGTGTCATGGCTTTGCTTGGTGATGAGTGTTTGATCGTTAAAACTTGATGTTGGAGGACAACTTGTAGAGGAGAGAGCTTCAGGAGAGAATTTTGTGTAATTCTGAGGGAGTGTATTTTACCTTAGGTCTGCCTCCTGTTGTAGGAAGTAGGAAATTAGAAATATATTTGTTTTGCAGAAGTGATGCATAATAGAAATTGTATCTAGAGACCACTGCATCTAGAACAGTGGGATGAATAGCTGCATCCAGAATGATGGAAAAAGTTAGAGGACTGCTTTAGAAGAAGTGATTTGAAAATATGTTCAAATGGGATTTGTTCTCTTGGGGTTTTGAGTGGGAGTTTTTCCTTCAGTAAAGCTGGTGTATTTCTGCTCGCAGGAGAGATTGGATTTACAATTAAGCAGTATGAACTGGAGATCATAGAGTAAGTCTAAGGAGCTTAGTTATTGACTTGAATGAGTTTATTAATAGTCTACTTAATGGTTCAGTTACTTTATTCTCCATTTTCTGCAGAATGCTTAGATGCGAAGTCTTTTGTCCTAGTCACTTACTGCCATTGTCGTGTTTTATTTTCTCAGAATGTCTTTTCATACATAGATATTGTCTGGTTTGTGCAGTAATAGTAATAATAACAACGATTAACTGTCATTTTCGAGCTTCTTTGCAATGACTTTCCTCAGTAATTGCTCTCTAGTGCTGCTATTGGATTCACAAATTCTGTCTATAATTCTGAAGATTTACAAATTCTGTGATATTTCTTAGTGTACCTTACAGCTACTCAATTATTTATGACTAGATTTTATTTTTTTTTTCACTCAGCCTTTTTCTGTGTATAATTTCTGGATCAGTAAATGTGTCGTTGTGAAGAACTGGCATCGTTTGCGTCACATGATAAATTAAACATATTTAGCACATAGATAAGGGGGGAAGTAACTGCTACTAGCAAATATATACTAATGTTTTTCTTCTAACTTCTGACAGTTCTGTCATCTTAGTGCTTATAAAATGTGTTTGCCTGAATTAGCTCTGTAACTGCTTTTAAGGCTTTATTTCTCGCGATTTCAGAAATTTTATTTGTGGAACATTACACTGTCTTGGGGAAAGAACAGGAAGAGGATGGCAGTCTTCAGTTCTAATAGCAAGAACTTAGCACAGAGATGTTGAGCAAACAGATAGTAACATGTATTTCTAGTTGTTTGACCAGATGTGTTAGAAGAAGACATGGATTCTTGCTGATCGTCTTCCTTAGCTTAACATTTACTGTCTTTCTCCCTTTTCAGATAAATATATATGCTAAGTTTGCTTGTTCTTTCAGCTAACAATATGTGGAATAGGGGCTGAAGAACTGGTTTTAATTTCTTGTGAATCCAAACTAAACTTTCTACCACTATCTGCTAATAAAAATAGGGGCACTTTTTGGTACTGGAGCCAGCTGTCACTGTCAGACAAGTAGTTGCCTGTTGGTATTTCTGCTTGTGAGGTGACTAGGGTGATAGTAATCAGCATATTCCGATTGCTGTTCCCTGTCACTTTCTGCGGATAGTGAAGTTCTTATTCTTCCTTCCATTTCTCTGCTTTACTGTTCATACCTTCTTTGCATTGCCTTGATATTTTTTTTTTTTTCTTCAGGGAAGTAAGCATGCTTTGCTGCCAAGAGTTGGTGTATTTTCTCTTTTAGAGCAGTAGGCAATGAGTAAGTTAAATAATTTTTCCCTTTGCTGCCTTATAGCGGTAAGAGGGAGAGGGTGGTTTTGCACTTATTATGGTTTGCATCATGTTGTAGGGGAATGTTCTGAGGTTTTTAAGTTTTCATCAGTGTAAGGGTTGTGGTTGGAGTTTGGATGTTCTCCGTGTTTACCATGTAGCGAGCTATGGAGATGACCTTTTCCAGTTTCAGCTAGTCAGTACAGATTGCATTTCTGGGCCTTGCCAGCTTTAGTAGTTCTGAAATTGGATATCGTGCCTGTATTTCCTGATTTAATATCTGTGGATTAGAAAAAACACAATAGTTCTTCTGTGAAAAAACCTGGGAAGAAAATTGATGTTCTCTCTGAGACTTCCACTGTTTTTAAAAAAAAAAAAGTTAAATATCTTTTTAAAAGGGTGGAATAGATCTGAAAGTAGCTCTTACCCAGTTTAGCTTTGAGGTCTGTGGAGATACATAGTGCTTGTAGGGAGAAATGGGAGGTACTGTAAGGCAGCAGTCACGCTACACGCATAGGACACTGGTCAGAAGAAATGTGTTAAAGTATAAACATAGTCAATATATTTTGACCCTGTTCAGCAGAAGATTGAAGGCTGAAAAGCTAATTAGCGGATGAAAGGATAAGAAGCAAAGTTGCAAAACCAAGAGTTGATAATTTTAGATAGCCTGACAGAGGATTAGGCAAAAGGTGATACAATAATATCATGTTGCCTGTGTGAGGGGGAGCCTTCTAAGCAATCTGAGTAGCGAAGTAGGAGTCACTAATGCTTTTACTTGCATTTAATTTTTATAACTTCATTGTAGCACTTGACAGCGTTGTAAAAAGCACTATAGTGAAAAACAACCTGACAAAGGGTTTTTCAGTACCATATTCATTTTTTTGGTAGCCAAGTCTGTTATGTATTAGGAGAAAGTTATTCTTTTATGCCGTTTGGTTTGGTAGCAGCCTAGAAAGAACATAGTTTTTATGAATGCTGTTAACTTTCTTCTTAGGTTTAGAGATTTTCAGACTCTAGCATCTGTTTCGCTAGTTGAAAATGCTTCTTTCTGTTCCTCTGATCATCTGGTACCCTAGGGTTGCAGGTTTTTCTCCTACTTGAGTCTCTCTCTTTTTTTTTTTTCTTACAGCAAACATTGGTTGTACCTTGCAGTTCTCTACTATCTTCCTCATGTGGCACAAGCAGACTTTGTGAGAAAGTTTCACAAGTTCAATTGAAAGGATGATTTTTAAATCAAGAAGCTGAATGTTTGAAAGGCTGTATGCTGGCATTCTTGTTTTAAGACTGGTCTATTAAGTCCTCACATGATCAGAATTGAGAAAAGTCTGGGCTGCTCTAAGGCAGTCGTTACTGATTTTCCTGGCCCCGTGACCGCTCTGCAAAAAATCTCATGGCTGTATCTCACGTGTGGTGGGAAAGGGCTTCACTTCTAGGAGACAGAAGGAACTCTCCAGGGACTTGCCAGTCCACTGTGGACTAAACATGCTCTGGCCCTGGGGTGATCCACCAGTGTTAACAGGAGTAGGCCCTCTTGTCTTGCTGCTTCTTACAGCTGAGAGATATAAATTACCCAGCAACCTCTGTCAGCATGGTCTAGTTATAAACTTGGATGTCTTATGAGCTATGTGTGGCTGAAGAGACACAGGTTGTCCAGCTCTTTGCTTGTATGTTTGAAAACCTTTTACTTCTCTCCTGGGGCATTTTTTTGATCTTTAGAAATAGCCTGATGAGACTGGAGATGATTGAAATGCCAGAGAGTGCGTTTTGTTTTCTCACTACAGCCAACAGTAGAATCTGCTTTTTGTACAGCAGTACCATAACTTCATAATTTAAAAGTTTTCCGGAAGTTGGATTTTGTAGAAGTCTAAATCACCTATGCATTCACTTCCTTTACTGATACAGTGAAATGCTATTTCAAATCTCCGAGGTTTCTGTTGCTTGCACGTTGTGACTTAAGCCATAAGTTAACAGTATTAGTGCATGCAACTAGCTTGAGGAACAATGTCTTTAATACAAACTTAAAGAAAGAATTAGTATGAATTTTTCATTTAAAAAACTTGTCTCTGAGGTAGAGGAAGGGAATGTGTCCTGTCACCCCCAGCTTCTCACAGAAATGCAAATATACCTCAGTCCAAAATGAATTATGACCTATCCTTGACCTGAAGCAGCTGAAAATCACTTCAAGAAAGAAGGCTGTAATACCTGTTACATGAAATAGTTGCTTTACAATGATGTCAGCTACTTTTATGGGTTTTAGTATCTTTCTTTGTGACCTTCTCTAGGATTTTTGTGTTGAGATTTTTCTCAGATATATTTGTGTGATTATAACAATAGACTTATATTGCTGTAAATGTAGCAGTTTAAGTCTGTTTTGGGAACGTGCTTATATTGAAATTCATGTTTGGGTGTGTTTTGGTTTTGTGTTTTTTTTTTTTTTAAAAATTCTAATACTTAAACTGCTTCTGAGAGCATCTCTTTTACGAGGAAAGGCTGAGAGACCTGGGGATCTTCAGCCCGGAGAAGAGAAGACTGAGAGGGGACCTTAAATACCTAAAGGGCAGGTGTCAAGAGGATGAAGCCAGACTCTTTCCAGTGGTGCCCAGTGACAGGACAAGGGGCAATGGGCACAAACGGGAGCACAGGAGGTTCCGCCTCAACATGAGGAAAAAAATTCTTTACTCTGAGGGTGGCAGAGCACTGGAACAGGCTGCCTGGGGAGGCTGTGGAGTCTCCTGCTCTGGAGATACTCAAAACCCGCCTGAATGCCGTCCTGAGTAACCTGCTCTGGGTAAACCTGCTTTAACAGGGGGGTTGAACTAGGTGATCCCCAGAGGTCCCTTCCAACCCCTACTGCTCTGTGATTCTAAGAAAGCAGCTGAAAAAAGAACACTTTAGCACAAATGTGTGTCTGCACAGGAAGTTTTACTGTTACAGCCATTGTAATTTAAATTCATATCCTTCTGTATATATTTGGGTTCTGAGAAGAATTTGTTTCAAACTAGCTCTCTAACTTTCTCCATTTGTCAAATGGCTAAGATTCTGCCTTGTCAGATTTTACTTGCGTTGTACCAGATGTTTTTTTGTGGAATTAAAAATGCAGATGAGGTTTTTTGAGGAGAACAAGAATGAAAAAGAAAATCAAGCCACAGTGCTTCTTTGGGACTGTTCATCAAGATACAGACTATTTTTCATGGATATTGCCAAAATATTTTTTAATATTTAATATTTTTGGAATTTTTCTCATATTGAGAAGTTTTTTAAGGTGGATACTGTGTTTAAACTAGTGTTCCCCTGTCCTTCGTATTAAGTGTCTCTTTTTGTGGTGATTTTACATGGGCACAGCTCATGTATTTTCTAGCCCTCCAAAACAAAGTGGGATACTAAAGCTTAAATTGAGGGAGGTTTTAATACAGCTGTGCTTTGTGCTTGGATAAATGTTCAAGTGCTTCAGGATCTGCTCATCCACCTTTTGCTGGTGTGGTGACAGCATGAAGAACGTGTGCAGATTTTAGTTGTTTTTCAGTGTTTATTATATTTGGCAGAAGGTTAGGGGAATGCTACCAAGATTTCTGATGGCACTCACTTTGCTGAATGGTACTTGAAAGGGGACAAAATGTTCAAACTATGTAGTTGCAGTAAATTAGCTATCTATAACTTTCTTTGCTTGGCCTTTTTTTTTTTTTTTTAGAGTACAGGAAGAAGCAACCAAAACTGACCGATAATCTTATCTTTTGTTGAAAGTTAACTCGTCTGGTTCTTTCATATTCGAAAGCCGACTTACTTTATTTTTCCCTGTCCTTGGCAATTCGTGTATTGCAGAAGATGGATTCAAATTGAGAAAGACTTCCTGTTGATTGATAAGTAAATTAACTTGTGGAGAAGTGTCTCAGGGGAAAAAAAAGGTGGAAGTCTCATTGTATCAAATATTTTTAACGTTGGCTAATAAGCAGTGGAAAACCACTCCTGACACTATAACAGAGTGGTGGCCTCAGGGCAAGAATTCAGTGACATAATTGGTCTGTTCTGTCTCCAGCTCTAACCCTGTACTTACCCAATGCTGGATAATGTTACTTTCACCAGTTTAGGTTAGATAAACTGGTCCTGCCATGTTTATGGATACTGTATATCAGCTTAACTTGCCCCTGCTTCATCTGGGTTTGTAAATAAACTAAAAGTAACACTGTACAGCTAAAGTTTTAACTCAAAAAAATAGCTGGGAATTTTTACTACTACAGTTTCAGATTGAATAAAGGATGGACATAACCTAACATATAAAAGTATTAAACATTCAAACCTAGGAGCAAATTGACAGACTTAGGTTTTTAGATATGGTGGGAGAGCTTGTCATGGAATCATTGAGAATGGTTTGGGTTGGAAGGGACCTTAAAGATCACCTAGTTCCAACCCCTCTGCTATGGGCAGGGACACCTTCGACTAGACCAGGTTGGCCAAAGCCCCATCCAACCTGGCCTTGAACGCTGCCAGGGATGGAGCATCCACAGCTTCTCTGGGCAACCTGTTCCAGTGTCTCACCAGTCTCACAGTAAAGAATTTCTTCCTGACATCTAATCTAAATATCCCCTCTTTCAGTTTAAAACTGTTACCTCTTGTCCCATCACTACACTCCCTGATGAAGAGTCCCTTCCCCCTTTCCTGCAGGCCCCCTTTAAGCACTGGAAGGCCACTGTAAGGTCTCCCTGGAGCCCTCTCTTCTCCAGGCTGAACAACCCCAACTCTCTCAGCCTGTGCTCACAGCGGGGTTGCTCCAGCCCCATGATCATCTTCGTGGCCTTCCTCTGGACCCATTTGAGCAGGTCCATGTCTGTCTTGTGCTAGGGGCCCCAGAACTGGACGCAGCACTGCAGGTGGGGTCTCAGCAGAGCAGAGGGGGAGAATCACCTCCCTCGACCTGCTGGCCACACTTCTCTTGATGCAGCCCGGGATGCGATTGGCTTTCTGGGCTGTGAGCATACATTGCTGGTCATATTCAGTTTTTCATCCACCAGTGCCCCCAAGTCCTTTTTCACAGAGCTGCTCTCAATCCACTCATCACCCAGCCTGTATCTGTGCTTGGGATTGCCCCAGCCCAGGTGCAGGACCTTGCACTTGGCCTTGTTGAACTTCATGAGGTTTGCACAGGCCCACCTCTCCAGCCTGTCCAGGTCCTTCTGGATGGCCTCCCTTCCACCCAGCGTGTTGACTGCACCACACAGCTTGGTGTCATCAGCAAACTTGCTGAGGGTGCACTCAATGCCAGTGTCCTTGTCACCTGCAAAGATATTAAAACAGCACCGGTCCCAATACCAACCCCCAAGGAATGCCACTTGGTGGTGGTCTCCACTCGGACATGGAGCTGTTGACCGTGACTCTTGTGAGTGTGACCATCCAGCCAATTCCTGATCCATCCTGTGGTCCATCTGTCAAATACATGTCTCTCCAGTTTAGAGACAAGGATGTCATGTGGGACAGTGCTGAATGCCTTGCACAAGTCCGAGTAGATGACATCAGTGCTTTTCCCTTATCACCTAGTGCTGTAACCCCATTGTAGAGGGCCACCAAATTTATCAGGTGTGATTTGCCCTTAGTGAAACCATGTTGGCTGTCATCAATCACCTCTTTATTTTCCATGTGCCCTTGTGTAGTTTCCAGGAGGATGCACCCCGTTATCTTGCTGGGCACAGAGGTGAGACTGACTGGCCTGTAATTCCCTGGGTCTTCCTTTTTTTTCCCTTTTTAAATATGGGGGTTACATTTCTCCTTCTCTAATTGGCAGGAACTTAGTCAGACTGCCACGACTTCTCAAATATGTGTTGCAAGTAGGTAGCCTAAAGGCAGACTTGTATATTTTTGATGGAAATGATAAAAGTTGGTTAGCTATCTTTTAAATGATGCTTTCAAAGGAAATCAGTTGTGAGTGTTGAAGAACTGTTTTGTGCCAAACGCAAAAGAATGAAAATTTAGCTCCCTGACCTCACACATACTTGAGCAGGTCCAAAACTCTTCTTACAAGTAGTTCCACATTTGGTAGTTCTAACTGAGCATGTTTATCAGAGTGCAGCGTTGAAGACTAGGATTGTATCACTAATAACTTCCGTTCTGTTTTTAAATTAAAAAAAAAAAGTAATTTAGCTGTAAAAAATGTGTATTGTCTCATTTCTTTGAAGAAGAATGAAAAAAACCCGATGAATATAGGGCAAGGGTGCCTAAATTTCTTAGGTGCCTAAATAGCTGTAAAGTACAGTTCAGACTGATGTCAAGCTATAAATACTGATGAAGCTGAACTTGATGGCTGGGTAAGTTGAAGGTTGGTGTTTGCAATTACAGTTTAGAATTATTTGCCTAACAACTCAGTATTTGTTTTCTTTGACAATAATAGTGTTAAAATCTTGGACTTCTCTGTATATGTAATCATGTTAGTAGGAAGTCAAAATGTCTTTGTATAAAACAAAAAACTCTGTTATTAATGATTAGAAATGTGATAATTATGGAACATTCATTTGGAAAATTTCCAGCTGTAAACTAGCAAAGAACGAACTAAAAAATAAAAGTGAATTGTGATTTAAGGTTCATTCTCCATCAACTTTCCCCGCCAGCCGCCCTCCCTGGCTCTGACTTGGCTCAGTGGCTGTAAACGTCTGCCCAAAGCTGTGTTACGGGCGTAGTGCCGAGATCCAGAGCTGCTCTGTGTGCAGCAGCGTAGGCGTGTCTGCGTGTCTGCTGTAGCAGCGAGCACCTGTATTGCCGCACGGGCGTGAATTTCCTAACGGTGCAGCGTTTACTGTGAGAGATAAGAAAACGAAAGGGTAGTTTAGCAGGGGAAGCTTTGATACTCTTGGAATTACAATGCAGAAAGGTAGTAAGAACTAAAGAGCTTGGGACGTGCAGTGTCTTCCAATCCTGTGATGCATTTGAATGATTTTTAGTAATGCTGTCTTTAACTCTTGTAACTGCTGAATTTGCCATTTAGACATGTCAATGGATAAGCCAGCCCTCCCCCTTTGCTGTGCACATGCCTGCTTTCTGCCTTATCAGTTTTAATTTAGTTACTACTGCTGGTTTTGACAAACGTACCGTTATGTAGGACTTGATGACTGTTACTTTTGGCTCAAAAGGAAACCTTTGATCCCGAGTTGTCTTCTGTGGTATGAACAGTCTGATGGGATGATTCTGTTGGGATTATCAGCAGTAAAGGAGTTATTTATAGCTTTCAGGTTTAAAGTTGAGCTGTTGAGAAGTAGGCTTCTCTCTCATCTTAACATTTTGCTTAAGATGGAGAAAAATGTTTAAAGTCTCTGGTCTAGTATAATCTCCCTGCCCTTCTCTTCACCTCTCCTCCAGGAAACTCAAGTCCTCTGGATTCTGAAAATTTTGTATCATTTTGCAAATGCCCTGGAATAAAGGCTTGCTACCGTTGTACTGGTTTTGCTCCAGCAGTGCTGAATCATTGGGAATGCTAGTATTCATGGATTGCTGGCACTATGAGCATGTTGACTGCATCCCCATTTTTGCCACCGGGACACCATTAAATGACATGATAGTTGTAATACTCATGGTAATGACTGCTTGCGTGCCAGTAGGATTCTGAGCGTTGCTACCATTATCAAGTAGAAGCAGTAGTAGTAGCAGTGGTGTGAAATAGCCCTTTTTTTGTGCCTGAAAAGCATTAGTTTGCAAGACCTAAGAGAACAGAAGATAAACAAGTGAAAAGAATTAGTTTTTTTTATAGTGATAGTCTGTTTCCAACTTTGCTCAAAAATTTTTTTCATTTTGTTGGCTGGGTAAAACTTTGATACGGAGTGGAAAAAGTAGCCAGTATTCTCAACTCATTGTGTTTTGATTTTAATTCAGTGCTGCTGACTGTCAAGAAGACACTGTTGGTCAGTTGAGATAAAATAAAGAATGCTTCCAACAACCTCAGTTTCTGTAGTTTCTGTGAACATTGTGGCAGAGTATTAAAGAACTTGAAGAGGGAAAGGAGAAATAGTTTTGAGGATGTTTATTACATATACCCATGTACGTACACACACATACGTGTATATATACACTGCAGCCACACTGGAAAGATAGAGTGGAACAAAGGACTTTGGAAAACTTAACTAGTTGACAGCCTTGGCCTGAATATAGTTGGGATGTAACCTTGATTACAGTTGAGAAGTGATGCAGTGTATGATAGGCTGCTGAGGCAAAGTAAAGACAAGTACATTTTATGTTCACTGTAACCTTTAACAGATTCTTTAGCAAAATCAGTACGAGCAGGAAAGAAGTGATTTTTTTTTTTATGCTGCTTTTGCAGTAGAAAGTGGCAAAAAGGTGTAAGCAAAACATTTTTAAAAAATACACTTCTCAATTTACTTTTCTCTTAGTGGGAGGAGGAGAATTTAGCACCTTAAATGCTGTTTATGTAAATGTTTTGGAACACTGGGAAGGTGGCAATGCAATGTTCTATCTTCAGCTCTTCAGCTTCAAGAGCTAGAAACAGGATTTTCTAAACAGAAAATCTGACTTAGGACCATTTTTATGCAGTCCAGGATTGCCTTTCCTTACCCTGCTTTTGAAACTGGTGATCCGGGAGCCAGCTGATCAACTGAATAAAATTTTTGCGTTTTTAAAGGTTGTATAGGCATGAGTTAAGAAATATTGCTGGTTTGCTCAGAAGCAGCCCATAAACGTGGTTTCAGAAGTATCCTTTTGCCCTTTTTTCTCATGCCCTCCTTAACATCAAGTCAAAAAGGGAGACATTCTTTAATTAAAACAAACCAACCAACCCAAACTCACTAATGATTGGGTTTTCTTGAGCAGGTCATGTTGCGTAATTGTCCATTTAGCAAAACTACCTGACATCTTCAGGAGTGTTCTGTTTTATAGAAGTGGTTTGCTAATTTATATTTGGGATGTTGATGTGAAAAGACTTAAGTGCTATGAATTAGGGTGTGTGTTTTGTACGTACAGGTTAATGATATAACTTCTATATAGTCCTCTTGTTCTCATGTTCCCTTATAAGAGCAGTACAGACTAATGTACATGCTCTCTATTCCAAGTTACGGTTATTTATCTCATTGTTGAAAGTGGCTGTGTCATATCTACATTAACAGCTGAACCGTTTTCCATATAGTACAAGAAACATCAGTGCAGAGAAGTTAATATTGAACAAAATATAAAGTTTTGCCGCCAATGCTAAATTAAATGTAATGGACACTTTATCCTGTGTCATGTTTGGTGTAGAACACCACAGTGATTTTTTGGAGTACTCTACTGCCATTGCTGAATGCTGTTCTCTGGATTTCTTTTTTTTTTTTTTTTCTTTTAATAAGACACAGAGGATTTCTGCCTTTTCCCATTCCTCCCAGCTGCTTTGTTTAGAATCGTATCTTTAGTTCTTTTTTCCTTCAAGTGCTAATCCTTCCTGGATCTCCTTCCACCTAACCAATGCAAAGAGATGGTTCTAAACAATGCGAAAGAAAGAGGTTGTAAATCCTCTCTCAAGCACCAGTGGCATCTCTCCTCCTACTGAATTGTTTCTAATTGATTACATTTCCCTCTTCAGTCTTGAAAAGTGAAGTAAAGTGGAGAAGGACTACCACAGTGAGACCTGGATTGTCTTGGATAATTTTTACAGTAAATCATGACCATTACAGTGCCGGTGTGCTGTGGATGAAAAACATGAAATATTTCTGTATTGTTCTGAAGTCATGAATGACTTTAAGCCGACTTTCCAATATCCTAATTGGATATGTGATGTTTTTGTGTAGGTATGTCAGCAGCTGATTTTTGTGAGATGATGTTTTTAGACAGCTTGAGGCCTTTTGAGCAGAGAGTGTGCTTGGTTGCTTTATCAGAATCATTCCACAACATAAGTCAGAACCAAAATTAAAATTTGCTGCTGTCAAACATTGACCCGCTTAGCAAAGGAGCAGTTAAACCACAGTGGCAGCAAACACCTCCTTTTGACTCCAAATGTACAGTTTCTAGTCAGAAATTGTTTGACTAGAAATCATGGCCAGAAAGCTCTTAGTTAATGCTAGAAGCTCAGGAAAAAAAATATTCAGTTTATGGCAGCTAGTCCAATGACAGGAGCAGCTTGTCACTAGGTAATGCTGTACGCTAAGCATGAGCAGTAGCCAATAAGATGATGCAGTGAATTTAGAAACATGCCACCTGTTGATTACCTTTCTCTTATGATGCCTGAATAATGGCAGCTGAAATAATTAGATTTTAGTGATGTTAACTTGGATGTATAGTGGTAAACCAATAGTTCTGGAACTCTTTTCATTCCTGGAAGTTGGTTATATTTTGCAAAACCAAAATTGAAGTATTTAATTCTAGCTGTGGTTAAGACAGGGTAGTGGATTCTGAGTGATTTGAAATGGGCTTGAGTGTTAGCCAGTTCAGTGCTTCTGATATGTATTCTTTCAAAATAGGATTAAAAACCTGGCAATTGGTAGGTAATGGGATTTGTTTTTACACATAATATTTAATATTCAGGGGTTATTGTAGTATTACATTATCACTTTCCTTGAACACACTTGGGTGTGTTTTCTCAGTTCTTAGACAAGAAACCAGTTTCACCCTATGTTTTTTCCCATGAGGAAAATATTTTCCTGGTGGCAGCCTGTTCCTTTCAGTTCTGTGCATCTGGAATATTTTGGTGTTCCTACAGAGGCCGCTTAGGTGAGGTGACCAGAAAAGGAGGTATTTGGTGTAAGTAAAGAACTTGTTGCGCAAATGTGGGAAGATGTGCAGCACCCTTGAAAATACTTGAGGAAAAAAGCTAGTCTAGGAGTCCTGACTCTGTACAGGATATTCTGTTGCTTCGTAGATTCCCTAACCCAGCCAAGCACATTGCTGGACTTGACTATATTGGAACTAGAAACATATAGAGACTGTTTGGGGTGTTACACTGTACATGCGTACAGGTCTAGTCTGTCAGGGCAGAGCTCAATATATGTAAGCCAAGAGTGTGGAGGTATAATGAATTGTTTCTGTTCCTGAAAGATAATAGAGACCAAGTCTGATCTTTCAGTGTGACTGGGTGCCTGAACTAATAAGTAGGTGTTGTAGTTAGCTGATTAATACTTGTTTATGAACTATCACAGTTCTTGTCGGGAAGGAGGAGGTCCCCTGCTTTGTTCTGTCAGAGGAATGGTGCATAAATCATGGGTGGGTTGTTTGCTTGGGTTTTTTTTTTTTTTCATTTTCCTCCCCTCTGGGTACCTAATCGAACTGTGTCTGCTTTCCTGGCTAAAATTTTCCCTGTGCAGTCCAGGCAAGCGGGTTGTTGTATCCTAAAGCCCTGGCTGCTGGCAGAAGTAGATACTTAACTCTGAGGATTTGAATTAAGAGGAGATGTATGCCTGATATTTAAATTCTGTGCTGGCTGTGGTAGACACTGAGAATCTCCTTGCTGTAACATCTTTGCAGTCCTACTTAGCTACACATCGTGTTCTGTCTTTAACCCAAACCGTTCACTGGATTCAAAATTTGTGCAATTTTGACTTTGCTAATTAACGTTGTTATTGCTCCAGAAACACAGGCCTAAATTTGTCATAGTAACAGGAGGAGGACGATCAGCCTTGTCTTGTCTTATATGCATTAAAATTTAGATAGATACTGATGGGAGGCTCTTTTCAATTAGGGATAGGAATCTATACTCCTCTTCATGAATAAGATTCTGTAATGAGATAAGACAGATTATTGGCGTAATTAGTAGCAGTTCTCTCTTTTCCCATGGAGGCATTAGTTGTCCATAAGCATGTGGTGGTTTGGCTGGAACTTTGAATGCTTTTGCTAGATACTAATGCTCCGGTATTTCAGTATCCAGCCTGCAGCAACCCCTTTCTGGGAAGAGCTGCTTTTTGGCGTCTGTGATATTCCCTATTCTCCAAGTTCAGATCCTATGCTGTCAAAAACTGCACAGGCAGTTCTTGGTTTTTGGCTGATACTCTAACTGGATGGAGGTACATGTGAGAAACTTTCGCATGATAAAACCGCTAAGTCAACAACAGCCTTTGACTCCACCCATAAAGTATAGTGTAGTTGTCTGCGTAGATATTAATAATTGTGTATTAAATGGCATGGCTGGATATTTCTGAGGTGTTTTAGGGAGATGGATGATAGTTTAACATTCAATCAAGGAACTGATTTTTTTTTTAAAAAATAGTTTCAGAAATTAATGGGGAAAATTGAAAACTTGCAGACAACAGTGAGTTACTCCTACCTCCACATATTATTTTCAACATATTTCAGTAGTAGATGTATTTCCTTAATCTCATATTGTCTAGAGAAGACAGGTAAATGCAGCTTGCTTTACTTAGTTTGCTAAGATGAAAGCAGTGTTTATTTTTTTTCAGTGGAGGAAACATTACAAAGTGGTAAATTATGGCTTCTTACTCATTTCAGAATGTGCATTCACTTATTGTAAAAGTAGGTAGATTTCTTGCCTTTGAAGACCAATTTCATAGACTGGGTGGCAGTTGAAGTGGAAAAGTAGTGAGGAGAAAGGTATTTCTCTCCTTAACTCTAACCCTAACTGTAGCTCTTTTCCCCATCTCCTCATTACTGCATAAATTACAGAGGGGGGAGGGAGAGGGGGCTGCATTGCTGCTTTTATGATTACAATTTTTTTGTTTACCCTACATGATTTTATTAAGATGAATATGGATGTTTCTAAATGTTTTGGAAGTAAGGGTTGCTGAGAGATTGCTTTGGAGACAATTGACTTCTGGTTTTATATATTTTTTATCTAGTAATACCCACAGTTGGCTGACCTTTTACGATTTTTTTTTTTCTCTCCTTTTAGGGTTTCGTTTTTGCACTGAATGTAGCCAGGACAGATCCTTGTGGGCTTTGGCAGCCCTTGGAAACTGTCAAAGGTAAAAACCAACTAAAGTTCAGTATTATGTTCTTGAAAGTTGGAGGTGAGAAGAACGTCAGCCTATACTAGTTCTTAACCTACTGTAGGATATATTGCTGTTTTCATTTACTTTCTAGTGTGTTATTTCCTGTGGGACTGGGTGTGAAGGTTTTTCTGTAACTGCCTGATGTGATCTGGTTTTGTCAGCTAAAGGTGATGTGCATGATGGTTTTCTTTGGAAATTAATTAGTTTACGATGAGATTTTGAAGTCACTGGAATCGGTAAGTCAATAGTTCCTACCAGCAATGAAGTTACGTTTGAGTTTTGTTTATCTTCTGGGTGCTCTTGCTTTCATCTCAGTACCTCTCAAGTCACATGTAAAGTGACAAAAAAATATTCTGTTCTTTTTCCATATGTTAAATTTTATGTTGCTTTTGTCCTTTCTTAACAAGCTCGATGTGAAGCTGTGGCAATTAGATACAATGTGGCTGGACCATCTGTTAAGAATTAACACTTTTTTGTCTATGTACACAGAGAGAGAGAGAGTAATGATTTCAATCATGTATCCACACGATTGTGTCAAATAAGCAGAGTCTCATTTAAGACATAGTTTAGTACAGTACCTCCATGTTCTGTGTTTTCCAAGTATGCCATGTATACAAGATCATCATCTTTGAAGAGCACTTGTGTGCCTATTTTGCTTTGTGCTCTTGTTGAGAGTTTGGGACCTACGTTGGATTCCTGTTTGTAATGGTGACAGTTTGCACAGCCTTACTGGCCTTCAGTTGGGCCGTATCCAATTTAGACTTTGGAATTCACGGGAACCACGATTGGTTTTACATTAATAAGTGCTTCTCTTGCAGCTGCACTCTTCAGAAGGTTCAAATATTATTTTTTTTCTTCTCTTATCAGATGAAGAACAGTTTTCCTCTTTAGTCCATATTTGATTGCTGCTGGGAATCTGGAGGAAAAAAAAAAAGTGTTTCTGTATGAAAGGTCCGTGTGTTAGACAAGGTGCTTAGTTCCAGTGATGTCTGTTTGACAAACAGCAGATTTGAAGACATTTGGGTTCCAGCTCTCTCTTGCAAATGAGGACCATGTGTTTGTGAATGGTGGACCTTTCTACCTGGGGGAAGATGAGGCCTGAGGAAGTACCTTGTTCACTGGTATCGATTTTCAGGGATTAATAAGCATAAGGAAATTTATCTGAGGTTTTACTTGCCTGAATGTGCTAGAATGAAGTAGTGAAGAGATACTATCCATAAGGTGCTCTGCACTGTTCTGCTTACGCTGCATTTATGACTGGTAGCATCCGTCATCCTGGTACCACTGAATGAAATGTGTACATATTTGCTGCGGAAAGAGACAGGACATAAACAGGACTAAATATCTTAACTGGATTATCCAAAAGACATATTGTTTTATCACTGGACAGTATTGTAGTAGGCATTAAAGTTCGTAAGAACTGCAGCTAGTTCATGGTAGTGAGTGTTTTTTACCTTTGAGAATAGATTCTTATCACTGTATGGTATTTTAAAGAGTTAAACAAAAATTGTTCCAGACTTTAGACGTGCATCTGCTGCATCGTCTGTGGACATACCTGTGCACTGCTGTTTGTCAGACCTTCCTTGGAGTCCTCACTCAAGCCAAATTTGGTTAATTTTTCTAGAAGGTATCATGTGAATAAAATAGATGGTGAGATTTCAGTCCCATCTGAAGTAGTTTTGGTGGATATATGCAGGAATGGAAGAGGAGGATTATCTTACTTCTGACCTTTTCCAAGAGTGACTTTGTTGATATACGTTGGATCTGAAAATCTAAGTGGACTGTCTACAAACTTTAGGTGTTTTTATCCCCTGGGAACCTGGCATATCACATAAATACTGAAAATAAGTAAATAAATGCCTTGTGGCATTTGGCCTTTTTTCCAGTCCTATAGGATGCTAGTACAAATTCTGATTGCCTGTCTATCCTATGTGTACAAAATAAATGACCCTATATGTGACCTTCAGCCCTCTGCTCAGAAGATAGCGAACTGAAGAGGTGGTGTCAACAACGTGGAATAATTATGTTATTTCTTCACGTGCTGGCACTAAGCAGTCACTTTGCTGGCTGAGAAGTCATCCTCAATTGTAAATGACTGCTACGAAAGTCTGTTACGGAGGTATTTTCCCGTGAATTCAGGAATCCCCAATTGCCTGCTTTTTGGCAAGAAATAAATTTGAAGTGCCAGTGGCCATGGGGATCAAGGATTCATGTATGCACAAAAAACATTAAAATGACAGTGTCAAATTGGGCTCGTAGCTTGTTGCCTGATGTTCTGTATACTGAAAGAAGGCAGAAACAAATGCAGTGGGGCAAAATACTTCCCCTTGCTACACCTCTTGCAGTCTGTGGTTAGGGTCTTCCTACACCAGCTGCAAGATTCCTCTTGTGAGGTTTTCCCAGTAAATTACAGAGCCTTTTAAACCTTCCAGCTTCTTGCCATCCCATGTGAATGAGTTCACTCTGAGCAGGATAAATGAAGAGTGAGTGAATAAACTCTCTTCTTCTCCATTACATTTGTTTTTTTATAGATTTCTCTCTGTTTTTGTATTTCCTACTCTGATCTCTGAGCTGTGGATAGTTCCAGTGTATTTGATCTGTCCTCTGCAGGAGAGCTTGCTTGTCTTTGTTCTTGTAGCCTTTCAATTTTTTTTTTTTTCATTTCCTAGTTCTACTGACTTTTTTTTTTTTTTTCCTTTGAGATGCACTGGTTGGTAGTTTTTTGTCTTCTTCTAGGAGTAATAGGTAAAACTGGAGTCACATACTACCACTTTCCATTGCTCTGGTAGCAAGGGATATCTCAGAAGATAAAGATGGCAGTTTTTCAGAGGTTCATATTTGAGTTCTTCCAGGACTCTGCATGAGCAATGACCTGTCCTTTCAGTGGTCTTGGCCTGACCCAACTGGTCTTGTTTTATTTTATGAACTTTTTTTTTAATGCTTCTGTAGCTCAAGTTCAATCTTGCTTGCTTCTCAGATTTGAAGCCAGTTCAGTGCCACAGCAGTCTTTCTGCCCAAAGCTGTCTTGGCCGTCAGACACCAGACGATCTGTCTAACAATCTGTGGAGCTTCCCAATTACTTGCATCTGATCTTGCAAAATCCTGCTCAGAACTCCCCGCCCCAGGAGCTCTGGAGTGGGTTTCGGAAGCTGAGCGTGGCGAAGTACCATGGACAGGGCCTGCGCGGCCCGGCATCCCCTCCTGCCTCACCACGGATCGCCTGGCAGCGAGAAACACTTGTTATATGCAGGAGAACCTTGGCATAGATGCATGGTGCAAGTCTTGCTTAGCATTTGATACCTACGATTTTTGATTATATGTTGCAGGCAGAATATTCGATGAGGATTTGGGTGAGAGTTCTGCTTTGTCCTCGTTCTTCTTTACCCAGAAAAGGAAATTACTATGCTGTAAGACTTTACAGCTTTCATGGTTTGCATGAGAATATAAGATATTGCTGAACATAACAGCTTGTTGATTATAGGATTTAGTAAGTTGTATGTAACATTTTGTAGCTTTAGGCCCTTTATGTTTGTAGAACATACTCTTTATTCCTTGTGTCAACTTAATAGCCATGAAGGATGTTGTGTACCTATGCACAACATACAGAAGTCATCAGCAGTGCAGACAGCCTTACCTTATGAACAGGCTTTAGCCTTGAAATGAAGGAGGTGCATCTAGTGAACAATTTCCAAGCTTTTTCTTTTTGACCTCATTACTATTTGCACTCCCAAAGTTGTCAGTTTCCAGGCTTGGAATTGCTGCTGTGAAGGTGACAGTAGAGTCAGCAGCTCTGTAGCTGGGATGGAAAAATTGAAGTGGAGAGACTTTTAATGGATTTTCAGTGATGGTGCAGTTGAAGAGTTACAGCATCTTGAGAGGGACGCCTGTTTAAAGGCCGACAGTTTTTGGCTTTGAGAGTTCTTAATTCCATGTGAGCCCTTACTTTCCACGTACCTGGAATGTTATAGATCTGCTGATAGCTTACATCTTGCATTTTGAGTGCAAGAGATTCTTGCTGAATTTATGCTGGTGCATTTGATCTCCTAAATTGATTAATTTGATCCATTACTTCTGAAAGATGGCTTATCCTCTGGAGTAGAAGACATTCTAATCTTTGTAACCAAAGTCTCCCTGACTGTATTGCATTCTTCCATAAGTTGCTTTACAATTCTAAGAATGGAGTTTGGGGTGTAGATTTTGTTCAGTTGGAACTGCACTGACACTGTCAAACAAATTGAAAAATAAGTTATCAGGTAGAGTTGGATATTGGAAACACTGGGAGCTGTTAACCTGGGTTAGACTGGAAATGTTGGCCTAAAGATGAATGACTTTATCAGTTCCCTGAACCGTTAGAGCCTAGAATGTATTTCTAAAGTGAAGGGAAAATTCCCTAAGGTGAGAATTCAGAGATACTGTGGGATCACTGGAAGTCCAACAATTTTTCAAACTAATAACATTTAGATTGTCTGTAAGCCCAATATGTGAAACTTATATTTGCACAAAAGCTATTTCTAGTAAGAATTTCTCAGCTCTAGTCCATGTGATTATTCCTTACTGACTGTAGCTTTAGTGAGTAAACATGATGAATACATTAAATACTCAGCAATGACATATTTTAAAGTTAAAAAGAAAGTATATTCCTGTTAGGTGCTCTTTTTCTCTTAATTAAGTAGAGTTATGTCTTACCATGAACAATAGTTTTCTTGTTTGTGTAAAACATACAAATTCAGCAAATATGTGCAGAATGGGAACACTAAAGGTCATAGCCTAGAATTGTTATTTATGTGTGCCACAATCTCACATAACACTGTTAAAGGCAGAAAAATCATTGTTTTTAAAAATATATCTCTTTTTTTTTTCTCTCTTTCTAGGCAGTATTTTGCATTTCTGCAGAGCTTTGCACAGATCCTGTTCCCATGCAAACTGATGAGGGAGAAATACTGGAGGAAGGCAGTCCCAAGGTCAGTGAGGTAAATGCCACTGTTTTGGAGGAACACGAGCTTGCTTGGCTGAAATAGGGGATACATGGAGTGAACTGGTGGTATTTTTAATAAATGCCTGCATGCAAGTATTTATTACCCCGGAGATAATTGAAAAATAAAGTTTTTAAAGGCCTTTAGAAAGACAGGATTTTTTTGCCATCTACTATGGATCGGAACATGTGTCTTCAGGCTCTTCCAGGAAGCAAAGAGGAAACTCTTGTAGAGAAACACTACTCTTGATTGCATTCCATTTGTAAGAACTCGAAGGGCTTGTCAAGCTTTCTGTCTTACACACCCACCCTCTCAACTGACTTAAAGAATTAGGCATGTGGGCCCTTAGGTGCAGATGTCAGTGTTTGTGGATTACTGACTGATATATATTCAAGATGTTCTGTTGCTTGTTTCCTTGTACTTGCCAGCAAGTGCTTTGTTGTGAGACTGGATAGTATGTTGCTTTTAAAGGTCCCTCTGATTCTCAGCATGCCTTGTTGGGACAAGAGGCTATAAAGTGTGCTGTTGAATATAATGTTCGTTGTGTCATGCTTTTTGCTTACTTCCTGAAGATGCAGATGTTGAGTCACGAATTACTTTGGTTCGCATAATGACATAGAGTTTATCATATTCTTCAATAGGTTTATAAATTTTATAGTCCTGACTATCTCAATGTGTTCATGTTAACTTTGCAACTGATCTGTGTTTAAAATATGGCTCCTAAATTTCATGAAAATCTGAATGATTGTTAGCTTGCTTCTAGTTTTATGTAAGAGACTGGCTGAAAAAAACCCCCAAAAAACTAGAGGACTAAAACTAAATTTGTTGTTCTTTAGCTGGAGCTTTTTTGCGAGATTTTCTCATTGTTATATGCTCTAACAGAACAAAATATTTTTTATATTTTCACCTCCTAAGCATCAAGTTAGGAGGTGACTAATTATGAGAGAAAGGATTTGGCAATTGTCATGCATGTACTTTAGGAATTGTGTTAATTTTAAATAGCTTTGAAGGAAGGCTTACTACATTAGGAGCTGATAAATGAAAACATATTGGTGGACATACCTGCAGCCATCTGGGGTACTGAATGCATCTCTTGGCAAGGGTGTGATTACAAGGTTCAGCGGGGGATAGACAAGTGAGCGGAAACATCATGGTGCAATTAATTACTGATTTTATTAGCATGGTTATTGGTGCTTACTTTTCACCAAACAATCTGTGTGTGTGTACATATTTATATATATACAAATAGGTGCCTGTATGTATGTGAGTATATATATGGATACACGGCTTTCATTTTTCTGTCTGTGTGGCAGGAAATAGATTGAAGTAACTGTCTTGTGAAACTTACTTTTTTCCTCTAATGAAGAGTATGCTTTTCTTTGGCATCCTTAATTCTGGGTGTAATGGCGAAGATTGTATCTCTATACCAGCATTAGGTGTTCAAAAAAATTAGTAAGCTTAAATTTCAAAAGGAATCTTTTAGTCTGAGTTTGAATACCTAAGTGTGTGTGCAATATTGCTTTGAAACAATTGTCGTTTAGAGAACATGGGAGATACGGAATTGTACATCTGGTATTCAGTGTTGTTTATTAATTAAAGAGCTATGTAGGATCAGTATATGTTAAGCAAAAAGACTCATGACTACATCTAGTCCTCCCATCCTGCGATGTACAGGACTACTCACTGAAGTGTATTTTTCAGTGTTTCTTTAGTCTGTAAATGATTATTCTCTCTTTCCTGCTCTCAGGAAAGTTTTTATTGCTGTAACACTTGAAGGATCTGTCCTAGAAAAATTTAGGCAAGGTGTATTCCACTGTATTGTCTCGTATCATTAAAATGATGTCCTTAATTTAAAATGTTTATGTGATCTAATGAGCCATTTTCATAAAGATACATTTTTCTAAGCAATATTTTTTTAAGACTTCAGTAATATAGTTCAGTGTTTTTCCTTTTGTTAGGACTTTTTTTACTTTTTCCTTTTTCCTTTCCTCTCTCAGCTCCTCCAGGCAGATGATGTGAGGTTTTTTGGAAGAAGGTAGTTATATTAGTGTCTTGTAAGCACAAAACTAACCATTCATATTTTATTTGGACTTTTCATTTCTCCCCTTTTACCCATTCCAAAACACTAATCTGTAAATAAAAGCTAGATATATAATTGTTATTATGCTTATTGTTCAGATCAGTGGATCTTGTCTTCTGTGTTTTTCTAAGTTGTTTTTTTTTAAACTCATATAAGTACCAGCAGTCCTTTTGGACCTCACTGAGTTTACAGTCTCTTCTCAAAAATCCTCTAATTTACCTGTTCTTTTGCCTTTACTAGAAATGATTTTTTTTTTGAGCATGTAAACAATATCTAAAGAAGCCGTCATTTTCTAGCATTTTATTTCCTATCGTTTAAGAAGGACTTGGAACACTTTGTATGTTAGCAGCTCCTTTGAAGCTCTTAAACATTGTAGAATTTGAGTCTGCAGCTCACGTAGGTCTTACGAGATTAGTAAATGCTGATTAAGCATATTCCAGCTACTTCAGTGACGGTAAGTTTGATTATATCATATATGAGGTCAGGTTAAGGCCCCATTCTTAGCCTTTGTTCTGAATAATTCCTTTCTAGCCAGAAAGAGATTTTTGCATGTGGTGCAAAGACTGAAATTACTTTTTATGGTGATTTGTAGCATCTTTTATTGGCTGCCTCAGAATAATTATGAAATAAAAGTGGGCAAGCTTTCTGTCTTGAAATGATTTCTTAAGTCTTGTAGGACTTCAACAACAGTATTAAACCTATTGTTGCAAAAGGTGGAAGAAAAGATTGTAGAGTTTATTTTTATACTCTTTTGTTTGTACCTTAAGATACAAACATAAAGTAACATAAGGCCTAGGCCGACGTGTTGGAATGCCTTGGTGTCAGCTACACTTGAAGAATTTCTGTTGAGTAGTAAATGGCCTTGCTGTGATTGTGCTTGATGATTTTTTCTTTTCAGAATGCAAGGTGCTCAGGAGTCTGCTAGGTACTTCCCTAGAGTTCAGAATTTCTCTCTTATTCAGTTTTGGTCTTGACAAGAAGTGGGAAACATACATTTGGGCCTCTTGCAGACTGTTCCTGTTATCACTTCACCTGAATTTAAATTGAAAACCTCTTGAACAAGCAGACATGGAAAATTGTTTTTAGACTCTGTAGCAGAATCCTGTCCATGCTCTATTAATGTCACCTAACAATCACTTCTGACACTGCCTTAAGCTGATCTCAATTTGAAAACTGATCTGTCTTATTTCCATAAATGTGCATTGAACTTGAGGAAAAGAAAGTAAATATACTAACTTCTACAGATATCTTTGTTATAGTGATATCCGGGTATTTTGTCTTTATCACTATGGAAAGACATGCTCATAATTTATCTTTGTAAAGAGTAAGGCTTACTACATGAAGTTCTGTATCTCAGAGTGTTAATAACTGACTCTTCTGACTCCACAGAATGGCAAAGCAAGAAGGTCTTGTAGATACATATTGCAGGAAAAGCAGTGATTAGAATAATCAGTTACCTGAGACTGCAGATCCAATGACCATATTATCAATATTTGTTTCCAGAGTCTTCAGTTGAAAAAAGTTTAACTGATAGAAGAGATGTCACTCACTTTGCTTTTTATCTTCTTGCCCAGTAGCATAGGAAGAGGCAGTATGTTAATGCTGTCAGTGACTAGTCCTAACTGCCAAGAAGCCTTGGTCGTTCTCATCTGGAATCACAAGGGCATAACTTGAGGAACCAAATTTATTGTAGATTGAGGTATACTTGAATGAAGTATTTTGGGGTGTCAGGAATGACATCGAAGTCATCTTTCATAGAGATAGCAAAAAGATCAGGATATAGAGATTTGAGTGCTGCAAGAATTGACTTTCTTACGGTGCTAGTCTGAAAATAACCTAAAAAGGGATACATGAAGACTCTGTCATATAGTGGAAAACAAATGGTATATCATGCTTTATTCCTTGTGAACTGGTTTGGTTCCATAACTGTTTCAGATTTTCTGGCATCCTAGACTGTATAGTATTCTGAGATATCAAGACCAAGCCTTGAAGAGAAAAGGTGATTTCTGTCTGGTTTTGAAAAAGAAAAAAAATTGTGCCTCATGTTCACTTTATAGACTAAATATTTATGCACTTTGAACTAATTAATATTATGTGAGGTATGATTAGACAATTTAATCCCTGCAGTCAGGCATCATGAAGAGTGATAGTCTTGCTATCTCCTATAAACCTGGTGGCACAGTTGGCCTTCATGCTTGCCTTTGCCACTCTTTAAATGAATGACAGAAATCCAGTGGCAACTTCTTGGTAATTAAGCCTAAGGGAAGTTACTGATGGGCTCAGTCCTCACTTTAATGTTTGTTTCTTCCAGTATTATTAATATATACATTTTTATTTTGTAATTTTTTTATTTTTATTTTTTATATTGTGGTGGTTGAGTTGTGCTCTTTTTCTCAGTTTTGCCTACTTGGGAAGTTTCTAAAATTCTTCCCTTTAGTTTTTTGGCAGTGTATCCTTTTGTCATTCATTGGGTTGCTTTCCAGCAAAGAGCAGTTTTTGCGCATGCTCTTTCCCCTTCTCCCCACCCCTGCCCCCGTAGGCTGCTTTTGGAGAAGCTTACTGTCTTGGTTGTTTTGTTGCCAGGGCTTTTCATCTTAACTGGTTCCATTGTTTGATCTCACAGTTTCTTCTTTGTTGTCACTGGCAGAAAATACTCTTTCTGTTAAAAAGGCATCAACATGGTAAAGACAGCTGGCACCTGTCAATAGCATGCTCTTGAGTCCAATAATTATTTAATATTAGTGCCACAAAGAGGGGAAACAATCTGTACAGAAGTAAGCGTTTTCAAATGAGCATAGAGGTTTTAAAAACATAGTTGGTTTTGGCAGATGTGGAAGTCTTATCTGACAGGTATATTTGTTCTATTTTATCTGTATGATCTGCAGATGAGTATCATACAGCGAAGTATCCTTTCACTTTATGAAATAGTTGGGGGATGGGGTGACTGGTTTCTGGCTTTTCAGGGTCTCTCTTCCTCCCTTCACACACACAAAAAAGGAAAACAACATTTCTACTTGGAACCCCACGCTCTTTACTGTTCTTTGGATTATGATTTTATTTTTTTTAATTATATTTTGTGGTAGTTAATTTGCCACTAATGATTACTAGGCTTTTTCCATTAACAGCCCTGATACTCTGAAAATATCAACAAGCGCTGAGCTTCTTGTTTGTGGCTGATTTTCTTTTCAGCTGTTTTCATCCATCTGTTAAGGATTACTGCACAGGCAACACTTAAACTTTGTTTCTCAATTGTTCCTTTGCTGTAAAATATTGCAGGAGGAAGCTAAAATTTTATGCCTGATTTGATATATTTTTAGATTTCTTCCAATATTGGCAGGAGTTTTGAGCTTATGTTGCAAACTTCTTTCTCAAAAACTACGATTAAAATTTTGATGTCAAATGTAAAATTTCCCCCTACCTTCCGTGTTGTTCTTTCATCTTTGAAAGTAAAAACCTATGAATTTGCAGGGAGGGAGGGACTTTTACCTAAGTAATTTATAGAAACGTAGTTATGAATTGTTGTTTTGATTCAGTATTCTAGAAGGAAAAGGAAGAAAAATAGCTAGTTCTGCCCTTTTAATGCTTTGTATGATAAAAATCTAGGTAACAAAATTTTGATGAAAAATGTGGCTGCACAGGATTTGTAATAATGCTCAACTCCTAGTAAGTACAGGAAAAGGGAAAAGATTCTGTGCTGTAAGGCATTAGATAAATGTATTTTTATGCAAAGTTTTCAACAGTATTTGTAGAAATAATTATTGAACTGAATAGGTAGTCTAGGAATTAGGCTGCTTTTCCATACTCCAGTGGCTTTTTCAAATCCAGTGACACAAACATTGAGGCTTGTCCTGTTGTTCAGTCTCACTGTCCAGTGCCACTTACCAAGCTGTCTTGAGGTTACCTGTTAAATCCTTGTTTGGTTTCGTTTCAAGTTGCTCCCCTGTTACTACCTGTCAACATGAATCTTTCCCTTACATTACTGCTTGCCTGTTCTCATCCTGGTTAATTCTTAGTTTTCTTGCTTCTTGCTGTCTAATTGAGCACTAGCATTTGCCTTCTGTTTAAATGACTCTTCAGAACTCTATTGGCTATGGTTTTTTGTTTGGGTTTGTTGGGTTTTTTTAATCCTGAAGTATGCACACAGAGGTGATGAAAAGGTTAAAAAGTATTTGACATTTACTCAAGTATCTTAAGCTCTTGCTTTTATTTCATGTATGTTGAGAATAAAGAAACATAAGCCTGCCTGAGTAGTATTTGTATTTGATCTGTTAAGTTGCGTGTTTTTATATTTATAAACATAAGCTTAAAATTCAGAAGGAAGTGTTGTTAGGAGGGAGAGTTGCCAGTCAGGAGGTACCTATCTTAACAGCACAAGTGTTCCACTAACTGCGTTTATGGGTAAGTTATGCTCTGTTTTTGATAGTGGATATTGTTTTATGCTGACAATAGTGCAAAAGTTAGGCTGATGCTTTCATTGTGTGGGATTTAGAACTAATATAGTAAAAAAGAAAATCTTAGTTGGGTAATGAAACTTAGCATAGCATCCAAAACCTTGATGCCTGTATCTCTGGGGCTTATGATACTAGTTAGTGATACAGAACTGGGTTTCTATTCAGATGGCACTAAATTTAAAACATTCAGGCTGAAGGCCTATACAGTAATGAAATTAACAAAATGCTTTGTCACAGTAATTAAAAAAGGTGTTTTCCAGTCTGTTTACCAGGCCTGGTATGTGGCGCATTCAGACAATGATTTCTGCGCAGTATACATCCCTGCTACTCTTGAAAATTTTGGCTTGTAACAAAGAGGTGAACTTTCAACCTCAGTGTACTTTCTTATGAATACCTGACAAGTCAGAGTAGGTTTCGGTTTACTCATGTGGCTGTTGCCTCTCCATTGGGTCCAGGAAAGCAGATGGTTGGTGTGGTTTTTTTATCGCTTACCATATATTCAGAATATATTAGTTTATTCAGTGTTGATATCTGCTGGTGGGTTACTTGTGGAGCTTCCAATATTTCTGTTTCCTGATTTACAGGATATGTTTCCATCATTTTTCCTGGAATGTGAGTTGTAGGAGCAGCAAGTCTTTCTAATGCTGACCTACAACTATACTAAGTTCTTGCAGTCTTTGTATAAAGTATCTTGTAAAGTCTTTTAGAGGTAGAGAAGTATTCTGCCTAACAGGACAACTTATGCTTCTCCCGAAAGGTAGCAGCTTAAGAACTGACCTGGGCACAAAGACAATTTTTCACAGCAGAAACTGGTGTCATCATCATGCTCTACTAGCTTCGTTTTCCTAGCTTGAAAATGTTACAACTCCTTAGGAGAATAATTTCAAAACCAAAATCTTTGCATTTCCATAATCCATTAATCTCTCAGTAAAGATTACTTTTAATTACTTTAAATCTTAAGTTAATAAAGTACTCCTCCCTTTTAATGACATGTTATTAAACCTTGTAAAAATGTTATGGCATACTCCTCTTGTTTTAAAAATAAATTAACACAGTGCATCAAGGGGAGCAGAAATCTTGGGTTAGTTTTTCTCTTGAACTTTAACACTGTGGCCCACAAAAGGACCTAATAACACTTTCCTACGGAACACTACACAGTTGGACCTGTCTACTTGGGGAAATAAAAAAAAAAAACACTTGCTTGTGAGTTTATAATTTTGAATTTCAAAATTTAAAGGCATTGTAGCAAAGATCTATAATTACGGTATGTGGTTTAACCCCAGCCGGCAACTAAGCACCACACAGCCGCTTGCTCACTCTGCTCCCAGTGAGACTGGTGGGAGAATCAGAAGGGTAAAAGTGAGAAAACATGTGGGTTGAGATAAAGACTGTTTAATAAACTTTTTTTTTTTTCCAAAAAAGAAGGGAAAAAACAACAGAGAGGAAAATAAAACCCAAGGAAAAACAAGTGATGCAAAACAAAAACAAATTGCTCACCACCAACCAACCGTTGCCCAGCCAGTCCCTGAGCAATGGCAGCTCCTGCCAACCTCCACAGACACTCCCATCCAGACCCCCACCTCAGTTTTACTGCTATGCATGACATCATATGGTATGGAATATCCCTTTGGTCAGTTGGGGTCATCTGTCTCAGTCTGTGCCCCGTCCCAACTTCTTGTGCACCCCTGGTCTACTTGCTGGTGCGGCAGTCTGAGGAGCAGAAGAGACCTTGACGCTGCTCAGCAATAACTAAAACATCAGTGTGTTATCAATGCTGTTTTCAGCACAAATCAAAAACATAGCCCCATACCAGCTACTGTGTAGAAATTTCACTCTATCCCAGCCAAAACCAGTACAGTATGTTATCAGGGCCTACTGGCTTTATAAAACAACAGTTATAAGCGAGGTAAAATTGCTGAGGACTTTGCAAAAAAGAATGTGGAATTAAACAGACAGTACTGCTTGAACTACTGTAAAGGAACGCTGTTGGTAGCTTAGCTGCTTGGACATTTTTAAACACACTCAGGATCAAGTGCAAGATTTTGCCAGTTGGGTGTACTGTTTTCTACAGAAGCAAGAGGGATTACTCATTTGAAACCTACTTACCCATAGTGAAGACTGCTGAAATATAGATAGCAAAACTGAAAGACGACTCTCTTTTCTAACCTCAGAATACCCTGAAGTACTTTTGAAGCACGAAAGAGAAGTTTAATGCAATGTTGTATTTTCTTTCCCTTTGGAAAATACCATTGTCTGCCAAATTGACGTTGAGATTTGTAAGAACTGTCATCATACAGTCCTTTCATCCAGCCTTTTCATATGTACAGTTCAGGTGGAGGAAATATAATGGCACGGAATGTGTATCTCTGATTCCTAAAGGAAAAAATGCTTCAGTCTTAAATAAAATTCAGTTTAAACTCACCTTTTCCATTGTTTTAAAGGATCTTTCTTTTTCATAAATGTTTTCTTTTTAGTTTTTGTTCTCAACCATTAGCATCTCTTCTTCAGTTGATTACAGCAATTTATAGTACTTTGCAAAACGGACAAAACAAATAGTATTTGCTTAAAAAATTAAAAAAGCAGCTCTTCATTTCAGAGGTAACATCGTATAGTCCCACTATGATTTTGGAGACAGTCAGGTACACTGGTTTGTGGCTTTGCTTACAGAGTCTCTTCTCATGCAGCTGTACTATTGGCACACAATTTGAGGGGTTTCTGCCTTTTCAGAATATTGCCTTTTGATCTCTTTCCATTCAGTATTGGCTATACAAAGTTGTTGGCAGTGGTTGTAGTCCATGACAAAGTTCTATATAATCAGCCACTTAAAACAAAATCTTGTAGATGTGCAAGTATTGATAAATGTTTTCAATCTTACTGTCTTATGTCAGACTGAGGGGGGTTAGGTATTTTGGGAGAACTTGAACCATGAACAGTACAAACTTACTTTACCCTTCCAAACAATTTGTAGTCTCATCAGTTTGGCTGAGTCATTGAAAGGTGTAGAACTCACTGGTCTTGTTGACTTCGTACGTTTGCAAGACTTCATATGTTTGCATGACCCTACAAGGACAATTTCGTTTTCAGTTTTTGAACTAGATGGGTATGAATTTGTTTCAGTTCCTCAAAATTTTTTCTTCTATCATTGGGTGTGGAAGAAGTTGGTACGGGGTTTGTGGAGAAGATCTTTTTCTATTATTCTTGACAATAAAAATAGTAGTGATGGTCTTCATCATTATAGTAGATAAGAGAGTGTGTGGACGACTAAGGACACTTGAACTCTGCAAAAAGGCATTGTGCAGTATCAGTTCCCCGGCGTGTAAAAGCAGCATTAAAAGCGTGTCAGCATTTCGTGTCACTTGTTTAAAGTTTGTTCACTGAGACATTTGGATAGTAGACAAGACAGTGTATTATAAGAAGCGAGAATATAATAATTGACTACAGATGCAGTAAGCCTATGTGGAATTAGGTTGCTAAGAAATGTCACAGAAGTACTCTGAAATCATATTGGTAGGTTTCAACAGATGCAGAGTTTCCAGCTGTGATTCCTAGAGAAATAACTTATTCCTGTGGTGTTTGAGTTTTTTTGTTTGAGAACAAGTTGTAGCATACACAAACAAGAAAAGCCCAGGTTCTGCCCCAGAGATGAGTGGGTGTTTTAATGATTTGGTGGTCTGTCAGATATCTAACAATTTTAATAATCCTGAGAAATTTGGAAAAATTAGAGAAGCAAGCAGCATTGTCTGTGGCTCCCCTGTGACTAAAATGAGTTTGGCTTTACATTGTGATAGCTGGAGAAGCTGGCAAGTAGCAGTACACTGTGAATGTGAATAGCCTGTATTCCTTCTCCTTTTTGACAGTGCTCAAAAGCAGATGCTGAAGACAGGCTTAAAGCAGGTTTCATATATACTTAGAACAGAATTGCTCTCAGCCTTCCAGCTGTTTGTTGCTCAGGCACTTTCTGGGCCACTGGCAGTTTCTGTGTGTTTAGAATCTTCACAATAGGTTTTTCTTCTGTGAACACAGAAAAGAAAGTTCTTTTTCTCTTTCTTGCCTGTCTGGTCAGATCTCTTAAGGCAGAATAATTTCAGCACCTCTTTGTGTGTGCCTAATTTATGTCACTTTCATCACTCCTAACAAACAGCAGAAAACGATATTTGTGGCGGTGAAGGTGATTGAATGTGTAGTGCAGAAGTAGTAGTGCTGATCCATTAAAAATTCTTTTTGGTGTTTGTGCCTGTTGTCCTTTTGTGGCAGTGCATCATCTAGCTTTCCAAATCTAAGTGGAAGAGAGCAGTTAACATGTTTTCTCTGTCAGGGTGTTTGACAATGAGTGTATCAAAATATCAGCCACTTACAGATGTCAGTTTAAACTGCTATAACTTGTTCATGTGTGTCTGCACCATAAATAGTAAATTAACTGTAAAATGAGTTGGCTAAATAGTCATTGGGCTGCATGCGAGCGGCTATTCAAAGTAGTGGTGGGGGGTGAGCTGCTGAAGAGCTTTTGGGTCAGATTATTCCCCTAAATGGAAAGTATAAAAGATTTGTTAAGGAAGTGTAAAAGGTTTTTTTTCAGAGTTGCAGAAGTTAGCAAGAATTCATGGCTTGTGAAATGTTCATGATATTTAGCTGAAGAATAATACAGGAAGTTAAATAAAAGATGAGAATTACTTGTGTCTTACTAAATTAAGATTTTTTTTCTGGGATCCATACTATGTATGTACAGAACACACTAAGATATAGGTGGAGCACCTGATCAACTGTGGTGTAGGAAGAGGTGAGCACTTTTGCTTACATTCAGAATGCTTTATGCATTTTGTGTCTGAGATTGCTAAACTATTATTCAAAGCTGCCTTGACAGCTTCAGAATTGAAATTTTCAAATGGCATTTCTAGCTATCCTGTCATACCATAACTTGAGTGACTTAAATGTCTTCGGTGGTTGAAGGTGTTACCAGCAAAACAGTATCTTGCTGCAAACAACTAGATCGTTCAAATTGCCTTCAGAGCAAGATTCAGATGAATTATTATATATACATATATATATGAGCCGTTGTATTTGAAATACTTTGCAGCTAAGTAATGAGTTTTTAAATTTTCATTTTTTAGTGAAGTAAACTTTCTTATCTGTACAGTATGAAATGTGGCTGGGGTCCTGACGTTTTTAGCATTTCCAAAGAGTGACTGTTGCTTTCACGATATTCATAAAACTTTTTGGTTTAAGCTTAGCAGGGAATTCATGTTAAACTGCTGGACATTTCACAGACTATTCGATAATGTAAACATTTTAAAAAATATATAGAAAATGGAGCATAGGTTATTTCTGCAGTGCAGGTGATTAATTAGTGGCAGTTAGAGGCAGAAGCAAAACTTCTAGTCTTTTAACCTTTGCTGCAGGTTTGGTGCTTATTTAGGGGAAACAAATTAAATACTCTTGAGTTACATCACTTCTCTATTCTTAATGATTGAGCTGCCATTGATAATCTGTCCTATTGTTCTATAAGGATGATGCACATTTTAATGATGGTATATGTTAACGCGTTGGCATTTATAGTTGATGTTGTAACATTTCATTGAGTCAGGTGTTACAGTACCATTAGGCTGCTTATAACAATCATAGGTATTAGTGATTGTAAAAAGTAATTATATGTAGTTTAAGTGTGTTACTATTCAAAATTGTTAGTAGGGAGTACTGAATGTGATATGTGACTTAGCAGTAGGATTGTGTTAGTTAAGTTTTCATTTCTCTTTTTACCAACAGGACTGTGTGATGGTAATAACATTGAAATGCTCAATCTAGATGCTGATGAGAAACTTAAAGAAAATAGTGAGTAGGCTAGGAGATGGTTCACATCTTGTGTTGGTATTTCTTGTATATCGAGGCTGCGCTTTGGCAAAATAGAGAGAAAAAAAGTTAGAAATAGGTTCAAATAAAAATTTAGTAACATCACAATGCTGTACAATACAACAAAATCCTGAAAGAGACCAAAAATTCAGATAAATGTTCATGCATATCTTGTCTGTAAGACTTTCCTCTGTGTGGTTCAGAAAAATACTTCACTCTGTTTCATTTTCAGAGCGGTTTTTCCTGTTATTGTCTTTCTTTTACGTTTAGATCAGTATTTATAAGGTGGTTTTTTAAATGCTTTCATCTGTGTAGGAAATTAAGGTTTAATCTAAAAAGTAGATTTTAGGACTAATTTTTCTAACCAATTTGTGCTATTCTATGCATATTTTGAGATGCTAGCTTAACATTAAGTTACTCCTAAGAAAATTATTAAAGCTTTTGCAGCTAAATTGCATTGGTTTTTATTAAAAGATGTTAAATTAAAAATTTAATTAATCTGTTGCTAATGAGTAAAATCTTCCCTGATGCAGTTTGTCCAAAGTGCTCGTAATAAAGCCAGGCAGAGAAGTGACTCAGCTTTCCTTTCGTTTGTAGTAGTGATTACTTTTCTGTTAGACCTCAAATTGTCAGGAATCTCAGCGACTACTTTTTCTAACTGCTTGGCATTGATAGGGCTTCTGCCACTGTTAGCAGTAGTGACTGCTTGCTTGGATTTTAACGATTAGGTTGTGCAATTCCACCTAAAGGAAGTGTTAGTGAGACAAAAGAAATGCTGATGGCCTGTTTACAGTAGCGCTGTTGCGGCTCCTCATGGGGAAGGTGCACTGGTGTTAAGGCGGTAGCTGTGACAGAACACCGCATTTATCAGTCTTGAGCTGGGCCTGCAGTAGACTTTGTTAAAATCAGCAGGTAACGTAAAGCACTGGAAGTAAATGGCCACAACCTGCAAAAAGCAGCTTTTGACCTTGGCTGGTCCTCACCGGGGTCTAGCTGTGCAACAGCTAAGGTTTTCAGATCATGTGCGCTTGAGATGCTGGCGAATGAAAAACCTTCAAAGAGTCTGCATCTCCTGCTCACTGGTTGCAGTCTTTTTCATAAAATAGAAAAGAGGAAAAAACCACAGCTATGAAAAGGAACTATGGAATGAGTGGGAGAAGGTAGTGATAGTAACCCTCTGATGAATGCATTAGTATATGTCTATGACTGGTGAAGACAAAAAGACAGAATACTGTTTAAAATGAATGGCTTTTCTTAACAAGTGTAGGATTCTTTACAAGCATCTATGTTGTTTTTTTTTTTTTTTCCTGAGAAAATGTTTGGTTTCTATTATGCTTGGTTCAGTTTGGGTGGGCTAGGATATCTAATGAAGGTGTTGAATCTTGTTAGGAAAACGTGCTTTCTGACATCAGGATTCAGGAAAGGTGAGGGGTTTGCCCTTGAGACTTTCTGACCCTTCAAAGTGTGGCTGACTTCAGGAGCTCCGGAGTAGGTTTACTCATTAATCAAATCCATTAGGGTCTCATTGAAGATATTTTTAGAAAGAGTAGTATGAAATTGTAGTAACAGGTGTTGCACTTCTGGGAAAAAAATAGTAGTAGTTTATTATGGCTAAGCTGCTTCTGATGTATTTCATTTTCTAAAAATGTAAAAAAGCATTGAGTGACTTAATTGTGAAGAAGTTTTTTAACTTACATAAAACAATTTGACTTTTATTATTTAGATCACTCAATGTATAAATTTTTGTCAAAATTTGAATATTCACAGAAGGTGCCTGGATTGGGGGTGGGGGGGGGGTGGGGAAGCTTTGAAATAATAAAATATGGAGTTAAAGTGGTTCCTTTTTTGTTTTTTTTTAAAAAAAAAAAAAGAATGCACGTTTTCTACTGACTTCCCCTCTGCCGGTTAAATATCTATTTCTGGTTCCTGCTTCCAGCTGCCAGAATCTTGAAGCCTTCTCCATGGCTTGCCAGGAGAAACAGGTGTGGAGTGCACTTTCTTTGATTCCTGCTCTTGGAATCAATGGCTCCCTCTGCAGTCCTGTTAAGAGAAACTAGTGTCTCGGATCCTTTGCCGTTCCACCTTTCTTCTTTCCTTGGGAGGTACAAGAGTTCCTTCCACTCTTTTTCTACACGTTCAGCACGACTATGTTTCCTATGTATGGTGTAAGTCAAGAGAGACTAAAGACTTAAAATATGCCGTTTCACAACGCTTGCAGTTTACCAGATCTGTTGTGCTTGCTGTATGCTGCATGTGGCTGAAACTTAGCCAGGACTCTGGGCTCCAGGTTCCTTAAAAAGAAGACTAAAAGAGTGCCGGACGTGATACAGTGATGGTAGAGTGAAGAGAAACCGAGAGGCTTGTGGGGAAGAATTGTGCGTAGGAACTTTATAAGAACTGTGGATAGAGGAGAGAATGAATATTTTCAGGTAACTGAACTCTTCAGTTCATCCTCAGGTAGTCAATCAAAAACTTAAAATATCCTGTTCACATCGTTTCTGTAATGGGATGTTACTATTGTCATTGGGAAAATAAGACCTAAATATTTTAATTTGTAAGTACTTCTTTTGGATCTCAAAAGTAACTCTAATGAATAGATAGCTGGGCCTAAAAACTAATTTTAGGAAAATGTAAACAATGCCCATGGAATTTTACCAGGGCAGTTTGCTCATTAACTGTTTCCAGAAGGCTGTTTGTCAGATATATCTCTTTGAATTAAGAGAAAGTCACTTTACTGAGTAGTTCTACTTTTAAATCTAAGGGAAAGCTGGAAATTGACTTTATAAAGCTTATTCTAGAATGTTTAGGACACTAAATTGTGTAGCATTTTCTAGCAAAAAAATTAGAAACGGAAAATTTCAAAGTGAAAAATATAAGTTACTGATACTAAATTGTTTATCATATGCAGACAAGCAAGAGAAAATTAGAGGCAAGGTTCTGCAGAAAGAGGAATGCAAAAATGGCTGCACTGGATCGGGCTGATGGAATGATCTTTTATATATATATATAACTTTCCCGTTCACTTTGTGAAAATGATCTTATTGCCAGAAACTGAAAAGCTTGTATTGCTATTGTTTTGTAACCCTCTACTTATACAAATAAAGCTTTGTACATATAGATATGTAAAATATAAAGTCCACAAGGATTTGTGAAATTCAGTGTGGCAATTTATGTTTGTACGACAACTAATTTTTTTGTCTGCTTAATAGTGTGTTTTCCAAATAATTGTGTATCCTTTTATGTTGTTTTTTTGTGAGTGGTTTAGGTTTTATTTACGTTGTGGTAGCAAAGGGGTGATATTTGTTACAATACTGTCAAACTGTGCTTTTTTTGTGTATGCCTCAGTAATGTGTCATCTCTTGCATTGGGGGAGATCTGCAGCCCAAATGTTGGATTTTATTAATGTAAAGTATTCCCTCTGCCTCAGACCTTTCTTCCGTCTGACCTGTCACATTTTTAAGTGTTGTGGAGGGGTTTTGAGCCATCACTGTCTGTACTCATAGACAGTGTTCTAAAAGAGGGTGTACTATGGTTCTGTTACAGTCATTTCAGTATTTATGCATTACTGTTAAGCATAGTTTAGTTTTTCTTGTTGTTTGTTTTATTTTTGATATTTTTTTATTATTATTATGTAACTTTCAAAGACATTTTTCATAGACCTTTCCACACTGAAGTGTAGATTCTTGCTCGGCTGGGAGTTTGGTAGGGGTTTTCTTCTCCTATGTATTACCACTCAACATTGAACTGAATCTGTTCCTGTGTTCATACGATTGCTGGGAAATTCAGGTTGGAATGGACCTCATGAGGTCACTTGGTCTGACTTCTCACTCAAAGCAGGGTCAGCTATGAGGTCAGACCAGGTTACAAGGGATTTTATCCCGTCTGGTCTTGAAAACCTTGAAGCAAGGAGACTACAAAACTTCTCTGGACTATCTGTTCCAGTGCTTGACTGTCCTCATGGTGAAAATGAGTCATCTTATCCAATCTGGACTTTCCTTGTTTCAACTTACACTCATTGTTTCTTGTCCTGTCACAGTGCATCACTGTGGTGAGCCTGACTCCTTGCTGACCTCCTTGTACATACAGACAGGCTGCTGTTACATCTCCCCAAAGCCATCTCTTCTCCAGGCTGAACAAGCCCAGCTCCCTCAACCTCTCCTCACAGGGCAAGTGCTCTGACTCCCTGAGCATCTCGGTGGCCTACTACGTCCGCTTTATGGATGTATTTCTTGTATTGGGGGGCCCAAAATTAGGTACGTTAGACCATATCTGGAATAATAAGCACCGGCTAGAGGTGATAATCAGTTCTTCATCTATTGGCAAGTCTCTTAATAAAGCCTGGGATACTGTTGACCTTTCCTGCCAGGGCACACTGCTGGCTCATGATCAGCTTGCTGTCTGCCAAGACCTTTTCCACAGAACTGCTCCCCAGTCAGTCTCCAGCCTGTATCGTTGCCAGGACCTCTCAGGTGCAGGGCTTTGTGTTTGCCCTGTTTCAATTCGTAAAGTTCCTATAGGGTCCATTCCTCCAGCCTGTCTAGGTCCATCTGAGTGGCAGCCCTTGGGCATACTGACTGAACCTCTTCTCCCCCGTTCAGTATTATCTTGAAGTTCTGACCAGAGTGTGCCCTATTGGTTCTTCAAGTCATTGGTAAAGTTGTTTAATGGACTTGTCCCAGGTAGACCCCTGCAGCACCCCACTCGATACCAGTCTCCAGATAGCACGCAATGCAGTGACCATTATCCTCTGAGCCTGACCAGCCAAATATTTCCTACCAAGTTTAGTTGTTCATCCATTCTAAAAAGAGATAACTTTTTTCTAGTTCACTAATAATTTCACTTCCCATGTCCTCTTTTAGTGTCTTGATGCATTTTATTGTTAGCTTTTTTTAATCAGTGAAACCCTACCAATTAATCTTTATTTTGTGTATTGAACAGTTTCCGTGTTCATGAGTACTTTCTTACTCTGTGACTAATTTTCTTGGGTGAACTTCTCGTGAGAAACTTTGTCTTGGCCTTTGTCTAAGTTACATGAAGCCCAGCTCTTTTTTTCAGTGCTAACATAAACGTATCATATCTTCTTTGTTTTTTTATAATGCAGATTTTAGTAATTTCAGGTACTTCTGCCTACTGTCTGAAATAGAGCAGGCTGATTAACATTTCCTAAAAGTAGATGGGGTTTTCTAGTTGCTTTAAAACAGCTTCTTTTCTTTTTCTTCTAAAATCTTCTTTTTTTCTAGCTCAAGTGATTTGTTGTTCTTAATTGTTTGCCCACTTCTCTTTGAAATGGTAATTTTGATAGACGTGCATGCTAGATGATAATATATCTGGAACAGCTATGTCACTAGCATTCTTAATATAAAATTAATATTAAAGTGACAGTTTTATTAGCAGTACTTCAGCAATTGCCATGTCCTGGTGGTCGTCTACTAGATGTTCCAGTTTTCATTCAAATTTCTTGTTTATGATCTAATAAAATAATTTCCCATTCCTTTCTAAGTTTTGCTCATTTTAAAATCATTCCCATTTTATACTTCAGGCTTTATGATCTCTCCTTTTTTACAGCTTCATTAACTTGAATTTCTATTTTATATGGGAATCTTGTTAGTTAGCAGTATGTATGCTGTATATAGTGCTTTTTTTACTCCCGAAGGCTGTATTTCATCATTCTTCCCAGTACTGACCACAAACTGTTCCCTTGCTTAGCATTCATGTGAATTGTACTTGTCTCATACTAGCAACATACCTCATACCTTCTGATTTCAGGCTGTGTGAGAGTAACTCTTAAACATTTACCCTCACTCACAGAATCACGGTGTTTTGTTATGCGGCCACTAATCTGCAGCTATTTTACCGGTTGCCATACTTGTGTTTTAACATCCACAACAACAGAACTAGTGGAAAGAATACTTTTCTCTTCATCTAGGCAGTTTTGATTACAGATGTTAGAGCTCTTGAGAATCAGATACGGACGGAGGTACAAATAGGTTTCAGTTTCTGATATTGTAGGAATACATCTGTAAAAGTCTTGAGTTATTTACAAAACTAATGCAAAATTTTCTTGCTTTTAAATGAAAATACGGTTCTGACTGTGGGTCGCATGGGTACATGTTTAGAAAGGTGAAATAACCTTACACATACTTGGTTGACTGTCTTGTTGGATGTCATTACCACTGTACAGTTCATCAGCTACTTGGTGCATTTGTGGTTTTGCTTAGAGCAGGCAAATAGAGTGTCTGTGCAGACAAATAATGTAGTTTCTGTATCCTTGTTAGATGTCAATATGCAGATAATGGTTTTTGTCCGTGTTTTTGACCTGTCAGCAGGATCAAGGTGCAAATGAGTAAACTTGACTCTTTTGGGGGGAGGGTAGGGGCACAAGGGAAAGTGGCCGCAGGAGTTTGGTTTGGTTTGGTTTAGGGGTTTTTTCCTCCTTCAAAGACTGACTAAACCATGTTACCTTTACTGACTGAACAGTGCTTCTCTTCTCTTTTCAGTTTAATGTAGTGGATCATGGATGGATATATGTGTGATTATGATTTAGTTGCTTTGTTGTGTGGCTTTTTGAGTATTGCAGTGTGGCCTGTTTGCTGGCTTCACATGAGGTACAGCATTGCTAACTGTGTATCTGGATGTTTATATAAAATACTAAGTGCATGTGTTGATTTTTTTTTTTTTTTTTTTTTTTGTGAAGAGAAGAATATTTTGGTACCTGTGCAAGAAATTCTGGCTGAATGAAGTAATTAAATGAAGAGTGTGTAATTAAGTCATGATCAAATATAATGTGATTCTTTCTGGCCAAAGGAATTACTGAAAACGTATGCTAAAGCTGTATTTTAATAGCAAACAATTAAACAGAAAACTTCCTTAGTGCCCTTGGAATCTTTTAACATGTGAGCCAAAGGAAATGCCTACCTTATGTTGTCATTGGAACAGCATCTATTTGAGGTTCCCTTAGGCCTCTTTTTTACCGTGCTAAGCTATGCATGTGCAGTGAAAGTCTTTTTCATATAAAAGTTATTTTTCACAAGAAGTACTCGGCTTTCACAGCAGTTTCTGTCTGTCGTTAATAAGTCTCTTTGAAAATTATTATTTCTCTCCAGAGATGTTGATAGATGTAACTTTTTTTTAAAATTCCTGCTTTATATGTAAGGAAGAAGTGGTAGAAGCCATACTTACTCAGAATGATAAAGGAAGTCCATAACAGAGCAAAACTTAGAACCTAGATACTCTGACTGACAGTCTTCTGCTATAGCCATTAAATCATTCCTTTTCCCTTGTAAGATTTTCTGACAATTGTGCTATAAAACGATATCATAGCAATGGGGTTGGAGATGTACATATGTTGCTAAGAAACTACATGCTCTCTTCTGGACCAGCCACTGTGATAAAGTGGCTCTCTTAAGTTGCTGTGTATGGAAAAGGGCCACTTTAGGTGATGTGCATTTTGCTCCACCGATTTCTGACCTGCAATGCTTGCCTTTGCAGATGGAACATGAGGATTTTGTAATGGAGGGGCATGGCAAGACTCCACCTCCTGGTGAAGAAAACAAACAGTGAGTCACACGTTTATTTAAAAAGGGCCTTACCATAGTAATGGTGTGAAGCACTCTTGTTTAAATGTACTGGGAGCATTGGTTGTTCGTTTGGTGCTCACCCTTGTGGTTCCTTCAATATCTATATATAATAGTGGATGGTGGCTGGAAAAAAAAAAAAAAAAAGAAGCAGGATGTTGACTTGCCGTAGATTTAAAAGCAGAGAAATATGCATTGCAATTTCAGAAGGTAAATCAGACGTTGAAAAGGAATAATAATTCTGGAAGTTTGGCACTGAGGTAGTAAGTTTGTACATGAAGTTTTTATGCAGCTCTTCTTCACTGAAATAATGTGAAATATGATAGAACCAGGGCCTTCCTTTTGGTATGCGTATGGTAGGTCAGTCCTCTTTGAAATACAAGCCTTACTTCTTTAGAATACGTTTTAATAAAGGAACAGAAATTGTATACAAAATGCTCTTTCAAGGATGAACAATTTAAGATACTGCTATGCTGTGCTTTAGGGAAAGAATCTTGATCGGAGAAGATGACAGATTTCCATTAGCAAAAGTCTTTTTCATATGACTTCAAGCTGAAATCTAGTGATGGTTGTGGTTTTTTTCCTGGGTTTTTGTTCAGATGGGAAGAACAGAGTCTTGTCCTAGAAGTATTGCAGTGATGGTTGTCTTCCATATTCTTTTCTTTAGTTAATGCAATGAGAATTCAATTTTGATATCATAATTATTTTTTTTCCTGACCTGCCTTTTGGAGCAAGTGACAAGATGGAAATCCACAGCGTAGAGCTCTTTTCTTTTTTTTTTTTTTTTTTTTTTTCTTACTATGCCTAATTGGATGTCTTATGAGAAGGAGGAAGTTCTGTTCTCATTGATGAGCAGTACACTTGTTGCAGAAAGGCTGGGGTTTGATTTGGGGTGAAGGTCTTCCTTGCCTTCTAGGTAAGCTAGCGACTCTAAGTCCACTGCCTCTGAGACAGTGAGAAATTGTTTCTGAGGTAGCCAAGATGAGTTCAGGGTAGTTCTAGTGCTGAACATGCACATTCTTTCCATCATGGAAGTGAGCCAGACTTCTCAAAGTTAATTGCTGCTATTTCTTTCTATTCAGACTGCCCAACTTACTGTGGTACCAAGAGATACAAAGCTTGTTGAAGTAGAAACTTTCAGAAAGTTCCAGAAGAAAAATCAGTGCAGAAATAAAAAGTAGGAGTTAGATTTCTGCTCTTCTGAATTGTTTCTTTAGATATGTAGTAGTGTAACAAAACGGGTTACTGTAGTGAATAGTACGAGGGATGTTGTACTGGATTTATCCTAGCCTTGTGTTTGCTGTCTTATTTTAGGTGCAAGTGGAAGCTAGAATTACTTTACAGTTGACCTGATTTCTAATTAGAGCTTTTCAAGCGCCTTACAACACTGTATCTCTCTCTTCTCCAAAACTGTGATTATTAGAAAGAGAATATGAGATTAGTGATAGGCAGGATTTTTATTTTTTTAACTAATACATTTGTGTTCAAGTGGCATCTGGGATCTTGTCGTACAGATCCTGCCCTAAGGAGTATCAATCCTAATAATGTTGTTAATAATATTTTGATAAAAGTCTAAAGGTGCAATTTTAGTAATGCAGCTAAGAGATGAAGATACTTGTTTCGTGCAACTGCAGCTGGCAAAATTCTATTGTGGGTATTGCTCCTAAATTTAAATCAATCGATTTAATCTTTTCCGACCCACAATCTCAAATTTTCAACTACTTAACAAAATTATCCGCCTTGGTAGAGCTTACCTCTTGTAAGGTAAGCTTACTGCTCTAAGTGATGTTGATCTGGCATCTGATATAAACAAATTATAATCATGCTAAGGATCAGTAATTTGTATTCCTAAGTGACTCCAAAAAGCTGCACTGATTTCAAATGTTTTGCTGTAGATCTCAAAAGAAAAAAAATCTGAAATTGCCTCTTCGTGTTATTACTTACTTGCATTAGGGATTAGTTGGACATGCTGGAGTGGGTCTAATGAAGGGCAACACAGAAGGACTGGAGCATCTGATACAGAGGAGAAGCTGAGGGTGCTGGGACTGTTTTTAGCCTTGAGATAAGAAGACTTGGGGGAGGATCTTATCCATGTATATAGACACCTGATGAGGGGACTAAGGAAGACTGAGCCAAAGGCTTCACAGTGGTGCCTAGTGAAGAGTTAAGAGGCTATGGGCATAAACTGAAATACAGGAAACTCCACTCAAACATGAGGGGAAAAAAACTTTTTTTTAAAATTTTTTTTACTGCGGAATGTGGTCAGACCTTTGGAACAGGTTGCCCAGAAAAGTTGTGCCTTCTTCATCCTTTAAAAAATTCAAAACCCAGCTGGATGCAACCCTGAGCAGCTTGCTGTAGTTAACCGTACTTTGAGCAAAGTGGTGGGATTGACAATCTCTGACATCCCTTCCATCTTCTGTGATTCTGTGTACCTGTGTTTACTGTTGTCCTCCAAGTTGGTTTCAAATAAAATTGGAGCTTGTTATTGACAAGTGGATTATAAGTTTGAATGTAGTGTCAGATGTTCACTACAGAAATAGCTGCAGTAGCTGAAGATGCTTCCTTCCCTTTCCAGCTGTTCATCAGACTTCCTGGATTTTAGTGGCTCTTCAGCTATACAGATGGGATTTTTTTTTTTTGAGTGCTTCTAATTTTCTTTCCTTAAAAGTTGGCCATGTTAATTTAATTGCCTTTCATAGGCAGCCTGATCTGCGTGACTCTTGAGATTGTTGAGGAAGTAAGCATTCAGAAGGTAATGGTTTCAGCAACTGACCTGCAAGGCAGCTAACTTACACCAGAGTGCTGGAGCAGTTTACAAGTGTTAAATCGCTGGGCTTGCCTAGGAGGTTCTTAATATTTAACTGCATTCAAGGGGACTCAAAGTTTGAGTGGCCACGAAAGAACAGAAATAAAAAGATACTTCTGAGAGACTTCCAGTGGAAGCAGTAGTTCTTACCTAGCCTCAGTTGCATGTGAAATTTCCTTTGCTGAAGCACAGCTTCATAATAGATTAGAAGGAGCCAGCATCCATGGATGACTTCTGGCACTCTGATTCTGAAGTGCAACAGAGTATTTCAACGCAGTTTGACTCAGGGATAGAAACTTGGCATTGCATGAGTACCTTCTAGTATTAAAAAAAAAAAACACCAAACCCTGCTTCAGTCTTTCAAACCTTTCTTTTGCTGTACCGAACAGTTCTTTTGGGCAGACTTACTGTACTAAAGTTGCAGCATTTAAACATTTTTTTGATTGAACTGTAGATGATACCTGAGAACTGCTGTTTGCTGGTATCTGTCAGCTTTGTGGGAATTACTCTGTTAGACTGTATACGAGGTCTTTAGGATCTTCAACTGATCATTTACGGCATGAATGCAATTTATTTCAATTGAAGCTAATTATGAAGAAGAGAAGTTAACCATTCAAAATCCTTAGTACAAGTGAAATATGGAATGGGCATACTTGTCTTAAGTCCTGTGAAAGATTTGCAGTTTATACATGGTGCCTGTGTCACAAAACTGTCGTGGTTGTGCAGCAGTGAGGACTGCCGCTTACTTTGAAACCTACACTTCAAAAGAAGCAAGTCTGCCTGGACTGCTGGAGCTGATAATGGCCATCTTGGACCATGCTTCTACTCTGGCAGAGGACCAATGGACTCCTTGAGAAATTGTTACTTCTCAGTTTTTAAGGACTCTGTAAATTCCTCCCTCTTCTCAGCTCTCTGGTACAACTTGTTTGTTACACTTGGCTGTATAATTTTGTTATGTGGCTAGTATGTTTGGTAAGAAATCCCTTTCCCTCCCTCCCAAAGGAAGAGTTTTGAGAAAGATCAGAATCATTATGTTCAGTGGAAGGTGGACATTTTGTTAGAGGTGTTCTTTCATATTTTCATCCATTATGAAGAGGTTGACCTGAATTGCTATGCTTAAGCAGTAAATATTATCTCCCCCCAAAATACTTACATTTTACATGGAGTAGCTTCTTGCTGCCTTACCAGTTGTAATAGGACTTTTACTTTTTCACTGCTAGAGCAAAGATTAACAGGCAACTTTGATCCAGAAACATCTTTCCAAAACGGTCAAACTTCTGTTGATAAGCAGAGACCAGCTTCTCTTTGTACTTTTTTTGGCGGTAGGAAAAGAAATTCTATTCAAGTCCTTAAATTGTGGTTGTGGCCCTAGTTCTAGCGGTTTTAATTAGCAGCTCTGCCTGTGCTAATAAATTATGCCATGCTGTCACCACTGGAAACTTATGCACCTTGATCAATTAGTGAAAGTGATTGAGTAATGAAAAACTACTCCTTTTTATAAGAAAAATGTATACGTTTTACTATTCGTGACTGACGCATGGAGAAGTCTGACAGTAGCTATTCAGACAAAAAGTGAGCCAAGTTCATACTTGTATTTACTAGCAAGGTAAGCCAAGCTGTTACTGCTGTCTGAAGTATCTCAGCTGGCTATTCCCCACCTGCTGTTTTGTAGTAATGGGAGAGAAGTGTCTTCAACTGCCTTGGCAATTTGTAGATCTGGAAGTGATTCATATTCTAAGAAAGATAGCAAAACAAGATCATTTCCATAATTTACAAAGTGTCATTGGTTAGCCCTGCTGGATGGCCTTTTCCCTGGCTTGCAAGAGTTTTTAATGAGACCCTCCAAAATTGCAGTAATGCCAGGAAGAGATTGCAACCAGTGAGGATCACAAAATTGTTTTAAACTTGGTAATGTTCTCTTACATTATTCTTTGACATTTCATCAGGAATAGTCAATGTCTTCCTGGATTTGTGTGACAGTACAATTAAAAGAAAGCAGTAGCTAAAATGGTCTAAGCTGGAAGCAAGAATCATAGACTAATAAAATAATTTAAGTTGGAAAGCACTTCTGAAAATCGTCTTGTCCAATCCCATGCTCAAAGGAGGGCCAGATTTGAAGGTTAGATCTAACTTCTAAGTTGTATCAGGCTTCTCAGGATTATTCTAGAGCCTTTCTGGTCAATCTGTTGCAATGTTGATCACCCTCATGGTGAAGACAATTTCCTAACGTTCACTAAGAACTTCCCTTGTTGCAATTTACGTTCATAGCCTTTCTCTTCCAGTGTGCGTGTCTGAAAGTCTGGCTCAGGCCTCATTAAAACTTACTTCTGTGTTTGCTTACACAGCAGAATTATACACACACACACAGAGAGTTTAGTTTTGTCATTTTAAAACTAAGCGAAACAAGCTCTATTAGCCTTTCCTTGTATTTCAAACTAAGGAGCCAGTTAATAGGCCAGTCTTCCCTAGTCTGCAGCAGCTTGCCAGAATTGGGTGCACCGGTAAATATCACTGCCACAGTGGCATAAAACTACTGATCTTACTCTTTGATAGTGTTGCTGAAAACTGTAAAATGGCTACAGTGGTATATCCTGAAGATGTCTGCTTTGGTCGATGAGAATGCCAGCCATTATTATGAAGTACTACAGTATTCATTTGAAGGGTTTCTTCAATGTTAAAATCCCGTGAAGGACCCTAGCCGTAGCTTCTGTCTCTGTAGCATAAAGTGCTGTTTTTACCAAATTTAAAGTAAACAGCTAGCTAAATGCTTGCGTAATGGGGGTTTTGCTTGATGTTTAGGGACATTCCATATTACAGAAGGTATTGAGATTTGTCTTGAGTACCATTGCACTTTTTTACATTACTGACAGGACCAACCCAAGCAGAAGTTGGGTTTTGGGGTGTTTGGGAGGTTTTTTTGGAAGATTCATGCTGGGATTTTCCATGTATCCTCCAAATTCAGATTATCAACTCAGATTTTTGGGGTACCTAAATTTGATGATCACCTCAAATTCTGTTGAAATTCATGGCAAGTTATGTCTTTCCTCAAAAACATCAACAATTACACTCACAGTAAAGGCTTAGCTGATTTTTTTTGTTGCTGATTGTTCTATGTGGGTGTAGAATAAGTAGCTCATTAGAGGAATGTCCATAAACACTGAGGTCCTCTGTCCAACATCCTAACAAGCCACCACAGATGTGCTATGTCTGTAGTGGCCAAACCAGACACTTGTGTCATAGGGTATTATGGTTCTGTTGGCGTGTCAGAATATGCTTCAGTCCCAGTCAGTGATAATTCAGGTCTGAGTATGAGAGTCCTAACTTGGAAATTTTTTGTTTCTTTTATGTCCTTGGACATTTGAAAGGAGAGTGTGAGACCATTAGGCTAAAACTTAAGATGAAAACTGGTCCAACTAACATTTAAGGAATACTTCTGTCCACCTTCATATTGTAGAAATCTTTTACTTCCTGCAGTGGAGTGAGTGGCAGGACAAGTTTGCATTTGAAGGCAGCTCTACCTGTGTATACAAGGGGGCCCTGAGGCATAGAGAAGAGAATTGCCCTTTGTTGTGCAATTGAGTGGGTTGAAATGGATGAGACATCAGTGAGTTCTGTATCTGTAGAGGCAGCTGTGTTCTAGCCATAAGACTGGTAAGTCAATAACGTTGAAAAAGCAGGCTTGTACCTTTTACAATACAGTACTTCTGAACAATGTAATGAAAATACGCAGAATTTATACCGGTTTTATACGATTTACCAGTTTAATGTTATACTTAAATCTTTTGAAATTTTTATACTTAAAATTAGAGGTATTACCCCCAGGAAAACTCTAGTCTGAGCATTCTAAGCAAAAATAATTTAAAATTAGGCATTCACTTCTGCAAGTTAGTCTTGAAGATTCCCCATTTCACCTCCTCAGTGATTTTTTTTTTTCCCCTTTCAAACCATAATTAGGAGGTAGCAAAGCATATAGCACTGCATGTTTTATTTTGTCACGAACAGATACAGGCTTTCCATGTACCTCAGCTAACCTACACCAGTAGTGTACTGTTATTTTGAAAGTATTTTCTCAATATGGGGAAAACCAGAAGCCAGATGACTGTTGAGGAGGAAAAAAAAAAAGCTATGAGAGTTCACACAGAAAAAAGTAAACTTTGGAAGTTAAGTTTGCACTTACTATTCCAATGTATTTAACCTACACTGCTGCTGGATATTGAAAGAGTAAAAGATTTGTGAACAGTGTACGTTCTAAGCGTGAATAGTTTGGCGTTCCTTTTCACTAGGATTTTATAGTGCTTTCTTCCAGATGTCTTGTGGTAAGAACAGGCTACTTTGTTTGGCTTCTCCCCCACCTCAAGATCTGTCTTTGTCCTGCGTAGGAAGTGCACAAAGCCTGCTTCTGAATTTGCAGTCTGATCAAGAGACTTCTTTACATTTGTTGTCTTTCCAAAACAAGAGAAAAGTGCATTTTCCATTCCAGCTTACTTGATTTATAAATACGATACTGCAAAATACCCAAGTAGGTAGTGTCACATGTTATCCTTGATACCATTGGTTTCTCTAGTTATTACAGTTAGTAGTAATTCAGATTGCTAGCAAAAAGGAGAGTATTATCTTAACGAGCTTGTTGTACTTCGAAGGGGAGAGCGTTCACATACTGATCAAATTCCTAAAATCCCAGAGTCTCTTTATCTCAGACACTGCCACCCCCTCCACCCCCTGTCCTCCAGTCCCTCTCCAGGAAGCAGACTATCTGCTGGACACACCTCACGTTCATTGTCCAATGTTGTGGTTTAACCCCAGCTGGCAACTAAGCACCACGCAGCCACTCGCTCACACCCCACCCCACCACACGTCTCAGTGGGACGGGAAGGAGAATTGGAAAGAAAGAAAAAGTAAAACTCGTGGGTTAAGAACTATTTAATAATTGAAATAGAATAAAATATTATTATAATAGTAATGGAAAGGAAGATAACAAAAAGAGTGAAATTAAACCCAAGACAGACAAGTGACACACAATGCAATTGCTCACCACCCGCTGACCGATGCTCAGCTAGTCCCTGGGCAGTGATCTGCTGCTCCCGGCCAGCTCCCCTCAGTTTATATACTGGACATGATGTCATATGGAATATTCCTTTGGCCAGTTTGGGTCAGCTGTCCTGCCTGCGTCCCCTCACAACTTCTTGTGCTCCTCCAGCCTTCTCACTGGCAGAGCATGAAAAGCTGAAAAATCCTTGACTTAGTGTAAACACTGCTTAGCAACAACTAAAAACATCGGCGTGCTATCAGCTTTATTCTCATCCTAAATCCAAAACATGACACGATACCAGCTACTAGGAGGAAAATTAGCTCTCTCCCAGCTGAAACCAGGACGTCTAAGTTAAAGTCCTTTTTTAGGTCTGATTGATCAGTGGCTGTTCTCCCTCCTCCCAAGTTGCCGCTTCCTCAGGAGCTGCCTGAGGTAACTGCCCTCTGATGTATCGTTTAAGTATGGATGGCTGGACATTGCTCTCTTTTTAGCATTTCGTTGCTATTCAGATGGCAGCTGTTGGGTGACATCTTACATGGGAGTGAGATAACAGACTTAACAACTGCAAGCAAAATCATTTAAGGGCTGTGAATAATTTTGAGCTCTGTGTAAGTCAGTGTTTTGTTTATATTCTTAATGCAAAAATATGTTTTAATTTAGACAAATTTCTGTGGTATCTGCACCAAGTTAGTGCCATGCATTTTGATTTGCTAAGGATTCACTTTTTGGACTGTTAGCGCAAGTCAGTGGCATCATACGTGTGTATGAATTACAGTTCTAAAACTTTTTTTCCCTTTTGCATCCTATTTAAGTTGCTTGGTGCTTTTTTCCCTGCTTCATTCTCTCCAAAGAATAAATACATTCATCAGGTCATTGGTGTTTTCTGTGTGTGCACCCAGATGAATGGCGGAATCTTCCTTTCAAGGAGATGAAGAGGGGAGGGGAAAAAATATCTAGCAGTTGTATGTTATATTAGAGTTTGTGCTCTCATGTTGTTTCCTGTGTCCAGAACATAGAAATTTTGGTGACTATCCACTATGGCTTAGAGATACCAGAGGTTAAAGGATGAAAGAGGTAAATGGTCTTAAAGTCCAAGAACTTGGTTCTAAGTTGCAGATCCCATCTAGACCCAGCAGGGAGTTACCATTACTGGTTAAAGAAAGGGAGGGAAGGAAGAAAGCAAGCTTTTTATTCCATGTAGAAGATATGACTTACTTTGTACGACTAAAAATACTGTGCTCTGTGGTCAACATGGTATGAATTAGAAACTTGTTTACAGAGATATTTTGGAGCTCTTAAGCTGTGTTGCTCCTCTGGCATGCTGTGATCTGGAGAGCTGGTAAGATTTCTTTCAGTCTTACCTAAATCAGTGGAATTTGCTGAACTCTTTGCCCTTCATTAAAGTTGATTGTATTTGGGGGTCATATTGTTCTTAGGTTAGTGCATGCATTTGAATATTTGTGAAGCTACAGCTCATAGCGTTTTCTGCATGGATAGCTAGCTGTTCCGTTCCTGACATTTCAAACTGAAAGGCTGTACATGAAGGCAAATTGCTTAGGGAAGATGTTCAAGTCACTTGGAAAGATCAATTTACAGTTTTTTGCAGCAATAAATAGTGCTTTTATTAGAAAAATGAGTCAAATTAGGGAAATCTTCAGTAATCCACTGAATATGCATTCCTTTTGTATTCTGCTTTTACTTTGGTTTCTTTTTGGGTTGGTTTTTTTGTTGTTGTTGGTTTTTTTTTTTTAATTTAACTTAGCATATTATGGTTCCTTTAATGAGAACAAAGGAAAATGGGTTGGTGCCAGCTCCAACCAAGATGCCAGAAATTCCTTTGCTCAGAGGTTTCCGGGCCAGTGATTGAACTCTCCATACTAAAACTAAAGGCAAGTTAGAACAATTTGTAGAGAGGTACTGGTCTGTCTCACCATAAAAAAAAATAAAACAAACAAAAAAAAATTAAAAATTTTTAAATGCATTATAGCCTCCTTTTAGGTGGAGAGGGGAAAAAAATGAGTAGAATAGCTTCCAGTCAAAAAAACTTCCTTGTCTTTTGTGAGACCTCCCATAAATATTTGTAAGAAGTCTGCTTTGCATGAGCAGACTAAACCAAAGTGAGTAGAGGATATGGAATTTCAGTAGAAGCATGTTTAAAGGCTATATATGTATATATAAGAAGGGGTCCTGTTGTGGTAAAGTGGTTATAGACATGAAAGATAAGTTTTTCATTAAATATTCCAACCTGGTCAGATGAAAATGCTTGCTGCTATTTTTAAAAACCGTTTAAAGCTTGAAGGCCTAAACAGGAGGAAGGAAGGATTTACCCGATGAGGTTATTACTCCTTTTGAAATGCATAATGACAGCTATAGTTGATGGAAGGTCAGTGCAATCAATCATCAAACTGGCATGGTAATTCACATGCTGTAAATAACAATTAGTAAGCAACTGCTTGGTTTATATATGAGTGGAGTGATACCCCATACCATTTCCCTAAAAATCTATTTATTTGAAAGAAGTATTATCTTTTCACTGGCGTAGCTAGAATTGCATAAAACAGGCAAACTTTTACTATTTCATTGACATTTTGGCAGTTTACAGGATTGTAGAAACTGAAGAGGGAGACCTGTTAGGATAGGATTACAGTTTCCAAAATCAGGAAGCTTCTGAGGATGACAGTAAGGAGCAGGTTAACCAAATTCTAAGAATTTGCACAATTTCCCTCGCATGTTGTGTTACTGGATGGTACTCATTTAATTTCCACGGATATGGGTATAAAAACTCAATTCAGCACTTAGAGGGGGTCTTGATTGAATGGAAGATGTTTGGAGTCAATTCTTTCAGTTCCTAAAGTAGTTTGTCTCATGCAATTGCTTTCCATGTCTGTATCTTTCCCAAGTAAGTTTGGAGTCTCTTGTCCAGTTTTGGTCAAGTGAGGCAAAGGAGTAAGAAATTTATAATATAGTTGTAGTTACCAGTATGTTAAACTTCAGTAATTGCCTGGAGGAGAGACCAAAATTAATTGCCCCACTAAAAGGAGGGTTTCAGGACAAACTGAAGTATTATCTCTTCTGGTTATGTTTGTTAATAGCTAATCATCATGTGTGTTTTGGGATTAGCTGCAGCATATGCTGGTTTTTGCCCAGGTACTGAAAGAGGTGGAAAAAAAAATATGGGAAGAGCATAGGGCTCAATACACTGGCAGAGCCTTGGCATCAAAGGAGAACTGGCTGTGCAGGAAGCTGGGATTAGTGCGGTAAAGTAGAGGTTCGGTGATGTGTGACAGAGATTCATAGGAAATGAGCTTTCAGTTCCGTTGTTCATAGAAGAACTTTGTTAAAAGGCAGCTAGAAAGCTTCATCTTTCTCCAGTTTGGAAAGGGCATTTGAGGAGATGGAAGAAGTGGAGGCATAGTGATGTATTATTTATAGGCTGAGCAGCTAGGGGAACTATTGAGGCAGTTTGAGGAAAAATTAAGTGGAAAAGTGGGTATTTGCAAAGTTAGAATGAAGTTTTCCTTCTGACTCGTTATCTTCCTGTAAGCACTTCATTGATGTATAGGATCAGAACTTTGTCTTGGCCCTGAAGTTATGCATAGTCGTTAAACTTCATACCCCGGTGAAGTTTTCAGGCCTTGTAGCCTTTCTTTTGTCCCTGGCAAGATAGGAATGAGATCTGAGCTTTAGTATGGCTCCAAAGCACTGTTGCAATATACGTTTTGAATAATAATGATGGGATGCTCCATTTCTAAAATGTGTTGATAGGTGCCTTTGTGTAAGGGATGCAAAAACCGTTGTAAGCTTTTTCTGAAACCGAGCAAGTTTTTCCTTTGTCGGATGCTTTTTGTCATGGTACTTTTCTCTGAAGAAAGACTTTACGTTATACATTTGGTTACTCTAGTTAAAAACCCCTGCCAGCTGTTTTCACAGTTCTGCAGCATAAAATGTCTCTTTTTTCGCTAAATGTGAAGGGCGGGGGGGAGGGGGGGGGGGGCGGGGCGGGAAACCCCGAAACAAACCCTAATTTTCCTTAGGAATGAGTATTTTGTCCTTGCAGGATGCTTGAACGTTTTAAAGTTTTACACTCCTGCAGGAGAGGTCATCTTTCTTGCACGATGGCTTTTGTGCAATTGCTGTGAAGACTTTAAAAAAATAGTACGTTGGTACAGCCAGATTTACCTGTTGTCTTTGCTTTTCAGACTGCATTCAGCATCCCTGTCCGTTCAGAGAAAATAACTTAAAAGTGATCTGAACTATCCCTTATCCAAGGCTGAGATGCCTGTCAGGTTCCTAGATGTTACCAAGTCTAGAAAGCAAGGTGCTCTGAACTCCTGGTTTTAACATTAATGTTTCTAATTGTTCTCTTGAAATGAATCATATGGCAGTTGTTAGAGCACACAAGGAATAGTTAAGACTCTTAATTCTGTTCCTTAATTTAAGGAGTTCTCTGCTTGCCTTTTGTTACTAGAAATTGTGCAACTGTGTAACCTAGGCTTCGCGTACATGTCCCCATCCTAAGAGTTATGCTTTTAACTTAATCTCAGGAAGGACAAAAGGACGTTTCTGATCCCTGTTAACTTGAAGAGGTGTGCTTGCTAGGAGTGTAATCCAGGTCGGCGGGCCAACTCGTTGACTGGTGAGGGATCTGGGGAGGAATCCATCTCCAACTGTTTTGTATCTGTTACTGCACCCCCCACCCCCACCCCCCCTCTAGGTTTGGGGAAGGGAGGTCTGCAGAAATCTTTAACTGGTGAGCTGCAGTAGGATAGAGGGCATGTAGGCTTCAGCTCACTTTGGCAAAAAAGTCTGCCTTTTTGCCTCTTATACTTGAGGAATCAAATTCTTCACCAGCAGGAGAAAGGACAGTTGGTGAGAAGGCATTCATGCTATGAGAAACTTGTTAATATTTGAGGTTTTTGCTGAGGAATTGTGTCAGGAGGAACTGAATTGACTTTTTCACTTTCATAGTATCAGCTATGAAGAACTTTCTAGGGGAAAAAGTAAGTCTTAAGTTTATTGCCACATATGTATGGGCAATGTAGAGAGCCCAGTGGGTGGAGTTAAGTGTTGTAGGATAGCGAGGGCGCAGCCTTCAAAATAAGATATGGCATCAAACTGTAGGACTTTGAGCCCAAACAAAATGCCAGCTCATGAGACAGGGAGTTTTGCATAAGGACTGGATGAACTCAAATCCTTTTAAAATTGAGTAAAAATCTAGAGATCAGACAGGCCAGGTCTCCTTTTTTGAGATGACCGCTGGAGGGTACAGTTGATACCTCTGTTCATCTAGTGGATGCTGCAGCATGCCTGTGTACATAATGTAATGTTGAAGCCTAATTTATTGATTCTTATCAAAAGGCCATCAGAAAGGATGAGCTGTTACTAGAACCACAATGCAGCTTAATGTGAATTAAAAAAAAAACCCCACTCCTCCTGTCTCAGCTGAGAACCCACGACTTGTAAGCATGTCTCTTAACGGGTGCCCGTGTGTGTGTCTGTGTCTGCTCATACAGGGGACTGTCCTCACAGGAGCACTGTGAGGCTTCATTAAAGTTTTTAAAGTGCTTTATGATCCTCAGATGGAGGGTGCTTAGAAATGAAGTGTTTGTAATCAGATAAGTTAGTAGCGCATAACAAGGATATAACCTATTAACGCTAGCTATTACAGTGCTGTTAGCATCAGAAAGCGTAGTGCTTAGGTTTTAAAGTGCAATTGCCCTTTGAAAAGGGATGTGCAGGCTTTGTATATGCTGTGTATTTTTATGCTCTAATACATTGCTTTCTGAAATACTGTGCTGTTGCTTCTTCCACAATTTTGGTTGGGGAAACGCTGCATTAAAAAAACTATCACAACAACAAAACAAACTCCAAACAAACCAACCAAAAAAAAAAAAAAAAAGGAAACAAAAAAAACCCTTTCAGTTGTTAGCTTAGTTGAAAAAAGTAAAGCATTAATTTCACTTATTTTTATATTAAAATAAGGTTTTTGAAGTTGCTTCCAAGTAACATGTTAGAGACGAAACATGTAACTATAACCTTGTCGAGTGACGTCCATGGTTCTTTATTGAAACAAACTAGTCGAGCTAAAACCGAGGCTCATAGCATTCTGTTAAAAATGCACGGACTAAATAACCCAGGATGTTTTATCCATGCTACAATTATTTAAGAATTGCCCATACTGACCTCTCTAAATATTTTTGGTTCGCTGATTATTTGCTTGTCCCAAAAAAAAAGGTTTTGATTAAAAAATCTTTCTCAGTAGAATATTGACAAGGTGAAATTTTATACCAGTGACTTGCCCTTGATACACAGCAACTCAAGTGCGTGCTGGTTGCTTAAAGTCATCACAGTATTATCAACTCCTTGAAGTAAAAGCTTCCAGGACTTTGGAATGGAGAGCTGGCAAGATCTACTGAAGTTAAGAGGATTTATAAATCTGAGTGAAACAGTTTGGCTTTTGAGAGGGAGTAAAATTATCTGTAGCTTAGTGCATGCTGTCATACTCAGTGCAAACGTGTATAGAACATGCAGCTGCAATACTTAATGTAATTTTTCAGAAGGGGGATAGCTGTTTCATAAATATGCATATATATTTGCTTTAATGAAACTTTGTGTAAATCAAATGCCTAGTAGTTGGTTTGGATTTTGTCTTTAGATATTCAGATTAATTGTGGTGTTCTCTTTGGGTTTTGCCACAAATAAGAACATGTTCCCTGCGATTTCACCACATTTCTTAAATTGCCATGTTTGGATTAGCCCTGCCACAAAGCACCACAGGCTGTTACATCCAGCAGGCCGAGTCTCTGCTCTGGTTTAGAGAGCAACCTGAATAGCTGGCATCTAACTGCTTTCATTTCAGTATACCTGCGAATGCAACAGACATTAGCCATTTCCAGAGTTTCATGAGGCTGCCGAGATAGATGTTGGGGTGGTTGCAGTGCAGGCTGTACTCCTGTTGAAGAAATCCCCTCCCTGGGGGAATCCCCCGTTCAAGAGTTTCTGTACCCTTACCATGAGGGTAGTAGGAGCAAAGCGTGTCAAAACCCAAGCCATATAAGCCATTTATAGTCTCCTGATGATTTTTTTGTTTAGCCAATGACTTATGTAGTATGACGATATACACTAATGATTTTTATTCTCAATAGTAAGATGTGCAGCTTCTGCCCCCCCGCCCCCCCCAGTGATTCCTGTGCAGTGCCCTCCCATGACTTTTCAACTTCGTTTCATTCTGTGGTGTTTTTTCACTGCTAGTGTGGAGGTTTTATTACTTTCTACGTAGGTATAGTGCAAAACTGTACAGAATTAAAAACTTGTGTATTTTAAGGGTTCAATCCCGAGGGTGCTCCTGTGAGCTTCCCAAGCTGCTGTCGGTTTCCTCGCCAGGCATGTTCCATGACACGGTCAGCTCAAGCGTTTGTTACTGTGTGGGGCTGACTCAGGAGCCAGTCTCCTCTCAGCAGAACCATACTCATGTTGCCATATACTGTTTCTGAACGATATTCTTTACTGTTGCTGCACATTCAAGGTAATGTCTGCAAACATCCTGCAGATTTTCTTATGTTTCAGCGCGCTGGGATTCTCTCTTTCAACTGTTGGAGCATTTATCCATGGAAATTGTGGGAAGAGACAGTCGAGTGCCTGCATACAGATGACTGAATTGCAGCCTGAGACATAAAACGGTCAGGGCAGTAGGAGAGGCCGAGTTTGCTCAGCTGTGCTGCAGTGTTCGTGCCTCTCGACCTGGAGCGCAGGGTTATGTGTGCATGTTGCGTAGACGGTCCAGTTGCAGGCTGGATTGATCGCGGACTGAAGATGAACCGCTTCTTGTCCGTGACTCAGGGTGGGGTACTTCTTAAAATGTGGTTTCCCCTCGAGGTAAGTGCTAGGGTTGTGCGTCCCCCGGTGCACCGCAGAAGAGTGTGTGTGGCTGGCAGGACTTAGGCGTTTCATCCTTCACCATTTATCGGTTCTGCAACTTTAATGTGGAATTAGCATAATTGGCTGCTTTCTTTTTAGCTAAGCTTTAAAGAGAAAAGCTCCAGCTGAGTCGCTCCCCATATTCTCACGGCTCACCTCTTTTGCCCCTTGTGTGTATTGCCTTTGCGTTGATGGACGGAGAAGAATCGACCGGGTGGAGAGCGCGTAGGGCGGTGTTGCTTGGCGGGGAGAAGTTGTCCCTGGGGCAGACAGGGCGCTGTCCCTTTAAGGCGGGAAGTAGGACGGTCCCGTCTCGTGATTGACAGCCTGCCTGGAGTCACATGACCTGCCTCTATTTGAAGGTCACAAAAAGCTGCTTCCTTTAGAGAGAGCAAGAGGGAGCGAGAGGGAGGGAGCGAGCGAGCGAGAGGGAGAGTGAGTGAGGGAGTTCAAGCCAAAATGGCCGACAGAGTCTCTGCTGGTTTCTGAACATTTGAAATAAAAACAAAAAACAAACACACACAAAATCATTTTTGGATCTTTTTTCATTTCCATTTCTACCTTGTATGCCTCAACTCGCTGGATTTAAGCACTGCTGCACTTTATGAGGTTAGTGGTACGTTTATATTTTATCATTATTATTGTTTTTACCTATCAGCAGATGTTTAAGAGCCTGGGCTGACCGTTTTCATTCGTGGTTTTGCAGAGGTGTTTTTTCTAGCACATATACTTGCTTCAGATGTTGTCTGGTTTGACGTGTAAAAGCACTTTTAGTGGATTTTTAGGGCTTTTCAGAAGGAGGTCTCCGTAGAAGTGTATTGTGGATTTTTAAGAGATTTGTAATTTAAAACACTCGGGCAAATTACGGAAGATCGTTTGTATTTCCCAAGCTGGTGAAGTATAAGATCGTACTGAAAATCTTATTTTATTTAAACAGGGGCTTCTTAAACAGTGATTTCTTCCCCTCAGCACCCGAAGCTCTTAAATCTGCTGCAAAAATTTGCATATATAAAAATGGGTTTGCATTCTTTCTGCTTCTCGGTCCGACAGGGGACAGATGGGGAAGTGTTCTCACCGGGCCAGCCTTCCCGGGGAGAAAGGGGACGGAAACCCCCCCCCCAAACTACAACCGCGCACCCCGGTGCGGGCAGGGAGCGCGGGGCCGGCGGAGCCGGGGCCGGCGGAGCCCCGCCGCGCCGGGCGCTCGCAGCAGCCACTCAGAGCAGCAGCCGCCGGGCTCCGGCGCGGGCCCGGGCCGCCGCTCCCCTCCCCCTCCCCGCCGCCAGGTCCGCGCTTTGGGCCGGCGTTGGGACCAAACGGCCCTGCTGCCCCTTAAACGTGGCGTCGGGAGTTGAGCGACCTGGGCGCGCTAGGTGGTGCCGGCTTCGGTGGTCCTGCCGCGTCCAGAGGTGAGGGGACCCTTCTCTGCTTAACGGGTCTGGCGGCTGATACCGTGTGGGGCAGATATTTAGGAATGCACACTTGCAAACGCGAGATGCTGGTGCTACTGAGGTTTTGTAGGCTTGCTCTGTATTCTTCAGAAAACAAGTGTTCGTTTGCATGTTAGTAAATGTAGCTACAAAGCCGTGTTTTCTCGCTTTTTTTCCCATCTTCTATGTTACTGAAAATTTAAATACAAGTTATTCTGCATCTCCCTCCAGAACCAAGCAGAAAATTAAAGGGAAATCGCTGAAGCTTGCTTTCTGAGAACAGGCCCCTCCTCCTGCATTGTAAGAGTGTGATGTAATGCTCCTTTCTGTGAGGTTAAATGAAGAAAATTCTCTGTGGTGGTACACATTATTCTTCATCCCTTCCTGATGAGCCTTGTACTGTGATATTTTTTGTAGCTGGGTATTTAAGCAGCAGATGATTATGCAAATAATCGTGTGAATGTACTTTCACATTTCAGGGTACGTGCACATTGATTATGGTTAGCAGGTCAACTTTGTAAACCTACAGATATCGTATCTTTATATTTCTTGGTGGCCTTACATCCATGCAATTAAATACAAATGCAGGAGATGGATTTGAATACGTTTACTGAAGATGTATCTGGCTGTCCTCATTATAGTTGTGTAGTAGTATGTATCTGGGCTTTTTTTTTTTTTCTCCACTGGCTAGCAAATATTTTAAATAATTCTGCAGTGTATTAAGTTTCTCTTGAAAATTAAAGTGTGGAGTTTTTTTTATTTTAAGTAAGAGCAAGCTAATGAAAATGAACTCAAATCAAATTTGATGTAGTGTATTGTGCTGATAATTTTCATCATGAAAAGTTTAGTAGTAATGGAGGACCTAGTCTGTGTATGAAGCAATACATCACCCCTGTTTAGGGTTAGTGAATTTACTAGATTCCCTCCTTGTGTTACTGGCATGTATCTGTGAGGGAATATTATAAAAAATGTTCTGTGTCTTTTGTTATTCAAAGCCTTCTTGGGCTTAGTGGAGATCCCGATGTAGGCAGGTGATGTTGAATATACCTGTTGATTAACAAACTTAATTAGACATTAGAACTGTTTCCAAATGAAATATAAAGTAGCCGTATCCTCAGGTTTGGTACTTACAAGACCAAAAGATCAACTGCTTAGTAGTTTGTGTGATAACTGATGTAGCATAGGATGGCTGAACTGAGGAAGTAAGGAAAAACCTAAATTTTGTCCTGAGTTGTCAATATTGTAGGACAAAGGCTTCCCAAAATCTGTGCTTGAGAAAAGTACTTGCCTTTCCTGCATATTTTTTGCCTCCATGTGTTATACTGTCTGTTACACACTTCCAAATTGTGTAAATATTAGTATAGCTTAATTGTTAGAAAGATGGAATATGGGATATATTCTAAAAATTGCAACCATTCATAGCTGTAGAAGCAGTCATGATCAGACAAAAAGCAGCTATTGAGGGTAATAGACATTATTCCAGTACGGAGTTGGATAGACATTTAAGTAGCTTTGTGATACAGTACACTGTGAGTACGAAGAACCGATTAAAATAATTCTTCATATAAACATGTCTTTGACCCATGAAATCTTAGTGTGGGGTGTGTTGAGGACTCTGCAGCCTGTGAAATTTTAGGATTTTAAAAGTGTGAGTCTGGGCAATTCTCAGTACTGTTTGCATTCAGTATGTTCCTCCAGTACAAAAGGAAAAAAACACTTATTTAAAATAATTTTGAGAGACCTGACTCCAGTTGCAGTTTCTAGATCAGTTTGAAGCTTGTGGAAGTGTTGGGGCAGGGGAGCCTCTTTTGCTTTGTTCGGTTACAGTGATGACACTGGGTTTGGAAGCTTTATTTAATTTTTCTGTTTGCATTTGTACGTCAGTTGTTATTGGTATCTACAGGAATCATTCCCTTTCCAAAGCAGACTATTTTAGTAGGTTGAAAACTACACTGAAGTCTGTAGTCAGCAGAGCCCCTGGAGTTTTTTGCACTACATCTAAGATTCTTGAGAAATAATTGACAAGAAAAGCTTTATTACCTTTGAGCTTCAGTATACAGGAGTCTGCAGTTCTAATGGGAAAAAAAGTTAGGGAAAACAAGCATCTAAAAAATCAGTATGCTTACTTTCAGGAGCTTTTTTTTAGCCTCGTTCTCTCCTGCTGGGAAGGGAAAGGGAAAAAAAAAAAAACAACTTCATAAGATCATACAGTCTTTACTGGCTGGTTTCAGCTAGACTTAATTTTTTGATACTTTTGTCTTGTATTAATGGATGGCTGAGTAGAGGAGAAAGCATCCAAATCTATAAATGAAGAAAAAACGTATTGCTGCAAGAGAATTTTTATCTGTATCTTTCCTAGTACCCCTGCAAAAACTTATTGTGGCTTGCACCTTGAAGCGGCATTCTTTAATTCTGGTCATTATGGATCTACTTTCTGTTTGGTGACCAGGATGGAAGGTGAAAAGTTTAATTTACAGTTTATTTTGACCAGCATTTGTTGGAATCTATACATTTGGTATTGTCTTCAGCTGGCAGTTGTTTTATAACTGTAAACTTTGAGGGTTCTTTGCTTTAATTGATGAAGAAGAAACCGATGTCCTTCCTAAGGGCTGTTTCATCTTGTAAAGTATTGGTTTTCTATTTAAACAGCTCAAGATTCGAGGCAGAAAAATAAGATACAGAGGATGTTTAGCTCTAAAAAGCTATACTTCATGTCCTGTCAAGGGGATCAGGTGTGGATATCTGGATTCTAGTTCTGTAACCTTCCTGAAAGTCTTGTAAAGGGTGGTGCATAATTTCAGTGTAAAAGACAGATGCCTTTTCGCTTAGAAGATTCCTGCTGAGGAAGCTGGTTAGATTTTAAGTGGCTAAACTTTAAATATTTAGCTATAATAATTGCTGCAGAATTAATTTGATAAACAGATGTAAAATTCAGTTTAGGTGAATATAAAGATTTATTGCTTCTCAAGGCAAGACAAATTCAGTATTTATTTCAAGATAGAGCAGCCTGAGTTGCTAATACAACACTAGTTTTCGGCTGGTATGATTACATGTGCCGTATTTCAAGTATTAGTCAAACAAGTTGATCTAAAGTTGGGTGTCAAAATAACACTCTTTGGCCATTTCAGTGTTGAGGGTAAATGTGGAGGCATCATGGAGATTAAAAAAAGTATTATATACTGAAATTACTTCTATTTTGTTTTATTGATGGCACCATAGTTGTTTTGAAGGGCACCAGAGAAATGGTGCCTTTCTGTATTTGTGGTGAATCCCAGCTCCAGAGTTGTACGTTTAGCACTTTTCACTGGTTAAATTGTTTTCCTGCTTTGTACATAGGCTTCCAACACAAGAAGACACCACTCTTTTTTTTTTTTTTTTTTTTTTTTTTTTTTGTAGAGATGAGCATATATTTAGGGAGCAGCATGGATATATGCAAACCCTAATATTTTTTTATATGTAGTGCTGTCCCCATGCTTCTGAAAGGAGTTCCTGAGACTTTATGGGTGTTGTCATTTTAAAGTTATTTTTCCTGTCTATATCTGGTATTGCTGGCATTATAATTCAGGGCTGAAATGCTCTGGTACCACTAGAATTATATATTTATGATCACTTCTGAAAAGTCATGTCTGAAGAACTGGTTGATGTGATATTTGGATATTATAGTATGGTCAAATTACAAGACAGACCTTGATTTTCCTTCAAAATATTGTAGTTCCCGGATGACTTATAACTAGCCCATTTAGTCATGCGGGGAAAACATAAAACAAGATACAAACCCTGTAGTTTTTTCAGGTACCAAAGAGAAGATAGATCAATAAAACACGAGAGGATCTTTAAAGGCAGAACAAATCAAGCCAAGGGTTAAACAGCACGGAAAAATGTGTTCTAATACACCTGGAGAGAAACTACTGAAGGGGGACCCTTGTTAAAAACCACAGGTAGTAAGCATGAGAGCAGAGTACTGTTCTTTTCAGTGCTACAATTTGTCTCTGAACTTAATTATAATGGATGCTTGTATATGTTAGGCAGAGAAAATTACCTAAAGGTACTTCAGTATCGATAGGTGGAAGAATGCTTAAAAGTACAAAAGCACGTCTATTAATACAAATGTATGTTAAATTGAGACTTTTAGAAGTGAAATGTAGCCTTGGAATTTACTACAACAACAAAACCAAAACAAAGCATCAAGATACAAGTGTGGTTTATTTCATGCTAGCAAGGGAGTGCTTCTCTTTTTAGGATGGTACTTGTGAGGCCTTAACTTCAGAGCATTTTGAACAGTAGGGGAGGTCAACAAATTTTGAGATAGCTCAAATAAGACCAGTGAAAAATAGAGGGAGGTACCACTTCAGCTTTTTTGTATTTATTTTTATAGATAAATACATTCTCTGCAAGTGAATAAGCAGTTGTTTAATTTGCGTCGCAAGAGCGTTATTTTGACACTGGGCTCCATCATAGTTGAGTGTGCTTTGAACAGGATAGTTACTTCAGCAACTAAAAAGCAGAAAGGCATGAATATTTTTAAATGAAGGTGGCCATTCTCTTGATTCTTTAAGAGTGCACAAAACCCCACTGTGCATGCTTAAATTATGAAATAAGGAGAGGCTGCTCGTCTTTCCCAGTGTTCTTAGTAGATGTAGAGTTCGGGCCTCCTCAAGCACAGAAATGGGTATAACAGCTGAACCCAAAACCTGATTTAAACTTGAGCAGAACATTGTCTTAATTTCTGAATCAGAGAAGTTTTTTTTTTTTGGAAAAGTACAACAGTGGAAAAATTACTTCTAGTATTCTCAGTATGTTGGGTTTTTCCTTTTTTAAGCACAGCATTTGTTAAACAGTACAATCATGAATTACTGTCCATCTGTAATTTCATAGTGGCTGTTGGATATAGCCTCTGTGTACAAGAGAATGTGCAAAACTTCAGCTGCAGTGAGACTGCTGGAATTTTTTTTTTTAAGCATGTACACACTATAGCCCTTGCAGATGTTGAGCTTTTTGGGCTAGTTGACCTATAGGAAAACAGGAAAGGTTAAATATATATTCTGTTAATGCCGCTTAACCATTAATTAGAGTTGAGCTCAATTGTCCCATTTTACATGAGCTCTGTGGCAAATACAGATGTGTTGTCATCGTGGTTCAGTCTACATTTGTGAACTTGGTTATGCCTGAGCCGTCCAATTCGCCAGAATTCAGTGTCCTGTGTCACTTAAACCTTCCTTAAAGTAAGTCTTCTATGTTTCTTCCTCTTTTTTCCCCTGGTTTAAATTTTACTGTTTGTAGTAGAACACGTGCCAACTTAATATCGGATTGCTAATGTAGCAGCGTTCGTGTTCTTGTTGCAGCTTCTGTATTAGCATTTATATTTTTAATTGTATATAATTTCATTTAAGCAATCATGCTACATTCAGGGTTTGATCTAAAACACGTGGTTATAATTCTGTGTTGATACTCTAGATAGACTTGTCTACAAAACAGCTTTCTTTGGCAAGAGGGTGGCTACTACTGAGAACTTCAACTAAAATGAGACCGATGCAGTCTGATACGTCACTTTGCCAGCTAAATACGCAGGACGTTTATGCACAGCCTTTTGCTGAACAGTTCATAGGGAGGATGATTTGATCACAACATGCAAGTGAATTTTGGTCTTTTAATGCTTGGAAATTCTCATCTGGTAACTCTTGCTGGTTTTTTTTCCAAGCTATTTTGCCTCTTACTGGAGAGAGTTTGAGGACAATAAAAGTGAAAATGGATACCTTCTATGTGCAGGGGAGGGCAGGGCAGGGCAGGGTAGAGGGAGCCAAAACTTAGCTAACATCTTTTCCTAGCTTACTCCTATGTGTATCAAAAACTGGTTGTCCTGTGAAACAGAAAATAGTAGTTAGCTTGATCCCCATGTAAATTTTTTAAAATGTATTCTGTTATATTTTAGTTAAGACTGTATAAATAAACATTTTCTATTCTGTTAGGCTTTACTTGAGTACTATTAATGTTATTACCCTGCTATTCTATTCAAGGGACCTTCTGTGGTAAATGCTTTAAAAAAATATATTAAAAAATATGGCGTATGGAAACAGAGGATATCCTATTTAGGTTATACATATGTCATTTTATATCTAGCTCTGTTTTTCTTTGTGGATGTCATTACAAGTTCATGTGCACTGGTTGGAGTCTAGATATTGACTAGGTTCAAATTGCCTGTAAAAATACTTGGTTTACCTGAAGTAAAACCCCAAAAGCTTTTTTGAACCTGGTATAAAAGAAGGCTCCAGCTGGTGCTGCAGAAGTCAGTTACAACAATATTAATAGGAATTTTAAATTAAATAGCCTTGAGTTACAGAGTCAAGTAAATGTTTTGTCCCTTTGCAGGTAATGTTCAGATTAGCTGTTTGATACATCTCAACCAGACCAAACAATTCTGAGAGAAAGTGCACAAGGCATTAGAGTTATTTTTGTTTTAGTTTGTCTTTACTGGTGTCCTGTAATCCTATTCAGAGCAGATCTAGATTACCCTGGCAGGAATGCTTGCTAACCAATATACTGGCCTTGCTGTAGTATTCATGACTGCTTCATCTGATGGAAACACATTGATAGTAGTGTGATGTAGGAAACTAAAACCAAAATCTCATCTTGATAAAGATTTAATCTTCCTAATAAGTTGTTTAGATGTACTTCTTCATGATGGTATTTCTCGCAACTTTCTAGGGTTTAATCAGCAATTCTGTTTTGAAAACCACTGAATTGCAGTGGAAAGTGTTAGTAAATGACCTGGGATGGGAGAATCATAAGTCTTAAATTTTTTCAGGGGTTTGAACCAGTTTAGTCCTCATTGTTCAAAAGTTCTGAATTTGCATTTAACCACCCCATCTTTGCGTGGTAGTTATTCTGGAATGGCTGTTTCTGAAGAAGACGTTGAGTGACTGTTTTTATTACAAAATAACACATTACTCTGAATTAATGTATTAACTGGGAGACAGTTTTGCTTTACGTTTACCGCTTTGTACAAATTTTGTGTCGATACAGAAGAACTGTAGGAAATGTGTTCTTACCAGTTTTTAGGTAAAATAAGATGAAAAAGGTGAAAGTGGGTGGAGGCTAAACTTTGAGAATCTAGGATTTACATTGTCAGCTTAACGTACCATAAAGCTACAGTTGCTTAGTTCTTTAAGATGGCTTTCTGTGCTTAGGCCATGAATAACTGAACATGTTAATTCTTGGAACGTCAGCCTCTCTTGATAAAGTTTTGGGGACGAGGTTTTTTCCCAGGGGTGGATTTGAAGGCAGCATATACTATTTTAAAGGTGGTGAGCTGTATTTGCATGATTGGATCATTTGAGTTCCGAAAAAGCTGAGGTTAGCTACTGTCAGTCTCCATTACATTCTGCTTCAGTCTCAATGATGTGAAGTGAAACTCTTCTAGAATGGATCTGCAAGTACGTGGTCAGCTTAAGTTTATGTAACTTGCTGTGATGTTTTGCTTAAGAAAACTCATCTTTTAAATGATGTTCCAGTTAGTGCTAGGTAACATGATTAAGCTTAAATCCTTTTCCCCCTTCACATTCCTAGGCCATTTTTCTATTGTTAAAGTAATATTCTAAAATATTTGTTGTTGTAATCATTTTAGTGTGAGCATTGCATGCCCTGTGCATTTAATGTTAAGCTGTTAAAAACAGACTTCACTGACTCAGTGGGTTAATAAGAACAAGGTTGTAGGTTGTTCTGCATTGTAAGTTTAGTTATAGCAAGTAAATTGATTTCGTTTTTTGGTACTGTTTTTTAACAAACTTTGAAATAATTATTTTCTAACTTAATACATCTTTTGGTATTTGTATGTGCATCATGTATGTATATGCATGTATGTAATACATGCGTGTTGGCAGTTAATGCAGTTAAAAACTACCAGGTATCAGCTGAGATGTGGAGACTTTTTAGTGGGCCTTAGGCATTAGAGCCACAGTAAAAGTTGCTCTCAAACTCAATTTAAGTTCTTTGTTTGTGAAAAGCCTGCACAAACAAAGCAAGTGCCATTCTGTTAGGTAAGTGTACAGATTGAAGAGGAGCAGCAGAGAAATTTAGGGGCTCTCTGAAGGCCACACAGAAAGTCAGTGGCAGAGCCAGACTTGAACTCAGAAGTTCCTGGCTTGTGGCCTGGGGCTGAAGCCAGTCATACACAGCTGTATTGAATTGTGAATAGAATGATGCTTTCTTTTTCTTTTATGGCTTTATGGGAACAAAGCTGATTTAACTAAAATTATAATGTGGGTAAAAAGCTGAAATTGTGTATTTCACCTTTCTCAAAATTTCAAATGCTAAGAGTTCTGTTCTGTGTTGAAACTTGCATTCAGCAGTTGTGGATTTCCACTGACCAAAGAGTATGGTTAATGTAGCTGGGTCATAAATCATAACAAATCGTAGTGCAGTGTCTTGAGGTCAGGCTAAGGGCTTTTGCTGAGGGTAGAGGAATTTGGGGGTTAAATGCTACTCTGCATACTACCTTGAGAAATATTAATGTTACCAAAAAAAAAATTCCCCAAGAAGTAAATTATTTTCTTTGATGTTTTAAAATAGAAGTCAGAGGCAATCTTCCTGTAGTAACTGAAATTCGCATTCTGTGTTTAACACTTGTGGAGTTTTTAATGAGGCTTTAAAGGTTGTTATCGTTCAGTGAGGTATGAAGGAAGAGAAAACATGCTGTAGGTTCGCTGGTATTTGCTTCCTTCCTGAAGTAAAAACTTAGCTTTGAGCAGCTTTTCTTGAATGCATGGACGGGTTTTGGTGATTTGAGGAGATTTTAATCTATTATAGAGTTAATATCAGCATTACGAGTTATTTTTCTGTACTGTTAAAAATCTTGGCAGGCATTAGTAAATCCATTTTCACAGTAAAAGGGACTTTCTTTTCCAGGCGAGTTGTCATTAGTTCCAAGCACTAGCAGCAAAGTAGAGTTTGGGGTTTTTCGTCAGGTACATTTGCTTTATCTGTGTACCATTTCTGGCTGAGGCCCTATGCAAATGTATATTAAGGGTATTTTCCTAAACTACTGACACAGAACCTAGCTAAAGAAAACAAAGTCAAAAAAACCCAGGGTTTTTTTACCCCCCAAAAAAACAACCAAAAAACCATCTTGGTGTCTTACCAGGCAGTAATTTTAGTTTTCTCTGTTGAAAATAACAAAAATATTAAATAGTTCCAAAAAGAAATCCAAGTATTGAAAGCTTAACCATAAAATATTTCACTTCTGAGGGGCCGAAGCACTTGAGCCCTCCTTTCTCTGCCCCACTCTGCAACAGTGCCCCAGTGTCTCCTGGTGTGTGCAGTGTGCCCTCACTATTTGGAAAGAATTGTTAGTGAGTGGTGTGCACTTTGAGGCTGCATCAAAAACTTTCTCTTGGTAGTTAACAAAAATGGGAATAATTAAAGCAAGATTTACAGTGGTCTACTTTTTTACTTGCTCACTTCTTATGTACGCTGCTAACTGATGGAAAATGCTTTCTGAGTTTCCCTTTCAGTTTCAGCTGTTCGGGTGTTTACAAGTCCCAATTCCCTTTGGTTGTGGCTTCAGCACACATTTAAACTGGATGTCTGTCAGGTTTGTTGCACAAGCCTGGGCCACTTTAGAGATTGATATTGTTGCAGCACTGATTGCTTTATTCACCTATTACAGCTGGTAATATGCTATCATTAAATTGTATAGTTCATCCCAGCAGGTCTTCCAGAGATACTGTAACCATACGGTGATGAGTGGCCGAGTTTGGAGTTGAGTTGCTACTCAGTCAGCACCTGAAAAAGTGTTACAGAGTAGATTTCTTGCTATGGTGAGTGGGAGACCCAGCTGAGCTTGTTTCGTTGTGAGCTGTGTTGCCCCCTAATTTAAGTTGGCAGAGGTTGCTTCAGTGACAGAATAAAGCTCTCCTTTCTCTCTTTAAAACAACATGATACGTAAGAGCAAGTTTATTAAAGGCCATTTTAACTAAGGATGTTGTTTCCAGTGGTGCCCAACGTGGGGGGGGGGGGGGGGGGTTAATACTCTTTAGAAAGAGCCTAAGAAAAATATTGATGACTCTTGGTACACTTCCCCATTTCACTCTGCTACATGTAAATGACACTTATTGACTACCATAAGTCCAGCTGGCACTTCCAGCGTAGCAGATGGATTTGATTAAAGTTAAAGGTCTGGTCTTTCACCTGAAATTTGCAATTTTAAATGCTTATGTGAGTGAGTTCTGTGTCACACTTACTATGAGGTCATGCTAACCTTTTTGCTAGGTAGCGTTGACCATTTTTTCGATACAGTGAGTTCACAGAAAGATGGATGCTTTGCACTGGCAGTATGCATGGAAGCATCAATAAGCTGACAAATTAGATTTGAGGTTCTAGTGTTTAAAGGGCTTTTCTTTCAGCAGGAAATAGTCTCCCACATCAGCTTATGCATTTTAACCTTCAACTTTATATAGCAGCAAAGAATTGACCTGTCTTTATGCAGAGCCGCCTGTCTTAAAGAGGACAGAGAGGAGGTTTAACTGAATAGATTAGAAGTGCATTTTTTGTGGAACAGTGAATATTTTACATTTCTGTCGTGTATCATACGCTGGTTTTGCATAGCACCTAAAAAATGAAACTGCTCTGTTCCACCCTTTTATGAAATTCATCAGTGTTGGATAGGAAGAGGTAGCTGTTAAATAAGGATAGGAGGAGTCTTCAGATCTGCTGTCATCAGAGATAAAAATTATCTTTGTGGCTGGAAACATGCAGAACTTATATGAATCTATATCCTGAATGCTTTAAATGGTTTTGGTGTGGCTGTGTCTCTGTTAGGACTGACGTTGAAAAAGCATGTGTATTTTTAATTGCTCAGAAGTAAAAATGGCTGTACTTCTTGAAAATTACAGTCTGTCTAAGTTTTACGCATTTCTTTTTGTCTTATGACGTCATTGCTGAATGTGAGAAAGGTGTGGTTTTTGTTAAAAATAAGCTGTCACTCTTACATAATGCAACAAGGCAAAAATTATCTAAAGGCAGCAAGAGAATTTAACAAGACAAATCAGCTTAGTCTTGGAACTTTAGAAACGTTTTAAAACAGTAAATTTCACTTATATCACTATAATTTCCACCTCAGTTTTTCCCTTGTGACTTAACATTTTTATTTGCTGTGTGGCGTGGTGGTGCTCTTTCGTAATCTCTTAGGTGGCAGTTCAGTGGTTTACTCATTTTAGATTATTTTCTGGATTAAGTCTTGCTTTACAATTTATCTCAGTCTTTATTATCAGAAAAAGAGAACGATGCATGTTTGGAAGATTAACCGTAGCTATGTTGTACATGGTGTGCAAGTTCTTGCCATCTTAGAATTTTTGTATGTTGAAGAAGCTTTCTGATGTGCATTTCTATGTTGTGAAGGAATGTAAGCTCTCTGGAATATAGATATTGTAGAGCTGACTTAGTTTACAAGTGAAACGTCTTCTTTGATAGTAACCTGTACTTAATTTAAAAATATTTCCTTCTTGCTTCTTGAAAAATCTAGTGTCCATTCATACTCAAGACAGACATATATCCAGTCCTCAGGTTGATTATTTACTATTTTTTAAAATTTTTTAATTTATATTAAGCTACTGTATTAAAAAGCAAGAGATATTTAAATGGGATTGAAGTTAGAAATTGATCTGCCACCCTTATCTGTGAATGATGTAAGTAGAAAGTAAAATTCATCACTTAAGCTGTAAATTATTATTCCTGGAAAGAGACAAGGAATGCTAACCCTCAATCAAGATTTCAAAAATCTTGTCTTCTGCACTCAATACAAGTAGGAAAAGCTTTCATATGAGTGACTGCTGAGACTGGGCAGACACCAATTCCACAGAAATAACAGCATAGCTAAAAGAAATTCTTTCCCTGGTGGGAGACTATCCGTAGTTTAGACAAATCCCTGAGGATACAGTGAACACTTTTTGTTTAAACTTTCTAATGTCTTTGTTTAAGAAATAAGGAAATGATTGTTTACTTAGCAATTAGTAAGAGTTTCATGTCTAGACTACATGGTTTAATCTATGCTTTATTTCCAGAAGGCATGAAATAAAGTTAATTTTCTTAAAAACGCAGCTAAGGAATGGTGCATGGTATCAGGACTGTAAAAATGGATGAATCAAAACTAGTGTACCAGATGATTGAGCATGAGAGGTGACAATCATTTCTGCCTATTAATGGACTATTTCGTATAGCTTCTTTTGTTTCTACGTTGTGAGGTAGCCACTCTTGTGGCTACTTAATTTTAAACAGGCAATTAAACAGGTATGTTTGTATGGCCTGTAGAATGCTGTTTTTCACACTTATCCATTCCTTTTGGAGTGAAGAAGAGACATTTCTGCATTTTCTAAGTTAGCACTATATGGGTGTCTCAGGTCATCTGCGCGGATTGCAGGTAGGATGCATTACTGTATTTAGCAAAGGCTTGTGTGTTTTGCCATTTAAATCAGGAAGGCGTGCGATTTAGGGTGACAGTACTTTATTGTAAGGCAGTGGCTGCTACCTGTTCCATGGTTTTGTTCCATGAATTCCAGTAACTTCCTGCTTTAGTTCTTACTTTTAGCAAAAACAGGTGAATAAACAGTAGTATTTCTAGCATTAACCTCAACGTTAACCTATTTTATCCTCAGAGTGGTCTCCCTTTAAAAAGGTGTTTGTCATTAGGCAGATTCAGTTTTCTGTGACCTTACAAAGCTCTTGACTGAACTTTTAATGTCCTTCCTGATAATGCGTCCTATGGAGAACTGACAGCAGTCTCTATCTTCCCAAACATAGTTAAAAATACTAAAAACCAAACAGCACTCCCCAAAAAACCACAATAAAAACCCCACCCCACAAACAAAAAGTAGTATTGAGATGTTTACTTAGACATTCTTGTTTTTCTCTTATCAGTTGATGGAAGCAAGTGATAAAAAAAACATGAGGAGAAATTACAAATTAAAGGGTTTGAGATGTTGCAAACTTTCAAATAGTGAGGTGCTTTTACATTTCTGTACGCGCATTATGTGCCAATACATAATGCTTGTAGAAATGAAAAAAGGGGGTGAGGTTTTTTCTTTGCTATATGTGGAAACTGCTTTCTATTAGCTTTCTGAAGTATGTTGTACATGTTTTCCTAGAGATTCCTAAAACAGAAGGAATTTTCCTTGGTATGTATTCAGTCATATAAAACATAGACTGATGCTATAATATGCTTAGAAATTTGATGTTGGCCTTTGGAATTATTGTTTAAGGATTTGTTCTTCACAAGGAAAGAAGGGTACACAGCTAATGTCAAATCAGATGTTCTGCAGTTGTTTTTCAAAAATACAGGAGCAATTTTAAGTCTTTGAAATTTAGGAAAATGTATAGCAATGCAGCTTTTACTTACTATTATGTGTTGGTTGCCTGTGTCTTCCCCCCACTGTTTTTGACAGTATTGTGGGCGAATAGCAAACGACTGGATTCCAGAGCACGTTAGTGTGATGCTGTTAACTCAGGACAGTGATCGGCGTTCCATTTGAATGAAAAATTCACAATTGCAGATAGGTAAAAATAATGTTCTGGGCGATGTGAGGAATGCAAGTGGTGGTTGTAGATGCCGCATGCCTTGGTGAGGGTATTTGGTTCTTTCTGCCATTTTGAGATCTTAGGTACTCATTTTCTCGGAATGCCAGATCAAAATGATCACATCTTTATGTCTTCAAAACTCAAGTGATGGTATGAGGAGACAAGTTTGGAGAGGCTTTGAATTCTTTGGCTGCTTCAGTAACTTCATGAGCAAGGATTGTTAGTTTCTTGTAATTCAGAACAAGTCACGTCTTGCACTTGTACTGTGTTGATGTTTCAGTTTTTCCTGTTTCCTGCACATAATTCCTTCACAATTCTCTAGTTTTCATTCTGTGTGCCAATGAATAATTTCAGCTTACATCTTAATTAGTCATGATTCACGACATGGAAGTATTGAGTTGTGATGTTTTGAATAGTAATTTATCGATCTCACTTTTGAATGGAAAAGGACTAATGAAAAGAATGGCCAGCTGGTTGCAGTAAGGAGGGTGAGAAGCATGCATCTGGCAAACAAACACTTCCATACCAGGCTCTGCAAAGAATCTCTGCTTAACACGTTTGAAGGTTCCCTGAGAGTCAAGCACAGCCGTTTTTCAGTGCCCCTGAGGTCTTGCTACTTTAAAAGTAGATATCAAGTCTAGCATATACCTTTATTTTGAGCAAACTGCACTAGAATAGAGTTCAGTTTTCTTTATTGATTGAGAGAGTATCAAATTCCGTAGTAAAACCCACACCTCTCACTTATTCACTTATATTTTATGACTGTCTCATGGTTTGGCCTTCAGAATGTCTATAACAATGCAGCAAGGAGACGACTTAATGCACTTATGATTTAGCTAGCTTCTTGAGCAGGGTCTGCAGTGTCTCATCCTCATTGAGGCTTTAATGAGACCTGATCCCTGCTTGTCTGCCTTAACAGCAGGTGCACGCCACAGAACAAGAGGGCGTGGTCTGTTAACAAAATTGCTCCCTTCAGTGTCAGTACATGTCTTACAAATACCACTCTGTCATATGAATGCTGATGTGCATCTGATTCTAAAAGCTCTTTAAAGGAGACTGCTGATTTGATTGAATTTAGCAAGGTAACTTTTATCAGTGTTTGAATCTTCATACAAAAGTAGGGAGGGAGGAAGTTTATGTTAGTTTGTATATTGCAAAGAGTATATCTTGAAATGTGTGCCAAAGTTGATGTGTGGCAGGACAGTCTGTTTTAGTTACACACTTAAAGTGTAAATATATTTAAGCTTTTCTTTTTTGTGAAACACTTGGCTTAGAATTTAGCACTGCTGTTTCACCAGATTTTTCATTTTTCCTCATGGGTAATTACCCTGTAAGCAACAGATATTGAATAGTAGCCTTATAAAATAGGGTGTTTGAGTGAAACAGTAAATACTGTATCTCTGTAGTACTGGCATGCCAAATCTTGACTTTATTGTCATCTGCAGTGGAGTCTTTATGACCCTAAGTACAACTGTGATCTGTAACAGTATAGTTCTCATTCGTTTCTTTGTATTCCTGTGGTTCTCCGTGACTTAGGAATGTCTCTTAAAGGTGTGAGAATATGCTGCAACACAATTACACATTTTGCATGAGAAGCCATTATGCATAATACTAGATAAAAGCTGGGGGTCAGCAGCTTTTTGTATGTAATAAAACTTCACTGCGAACTAAGTGCACTGAAAAATGGTTTTGACTGATCATTAGAACCAAAGCATAAACTTGGAAATACTGTATTGTAACAAAAGTATCACGTGTCTGTCCTTTTCCAGACGTGGAGAATTACTGGCTTGATGGTTATGTCCGTAGTAGGTCTGTTGGTCTGGAGAACATATGCTAATGCCAGTGTTCACATAAAGCTGCTGTGGCTGCAGGCTAAAAGGTTGCTCCCTCTTTGGTTCCAAATACATTTGGACACATCTCAGCAGTATTTGATGTTGAACTTGGTCATACTTCTAAGTGGCAATGAGTGGATTAGGATCTTCCAGACTTTTTTGTGGACGGTTGAGTGACTAGTTTAACCCAGGAAAACTCAGCAACTTTTGGGCCGTTGATTTCCAAAGAATTACTGGAGGTGGGGGTGGAACACCATTTATTGAAGTCTAGCTGTCAGATCTCATCAGTTCTCTGTTGAAGGCATAATGCTTGAATGATAACTTAAACTATGTTAACTAACGATTGTCCCATGTAAGAGGCAGGAAGAATTGCTTCATGCGATGAAAGCCATTATATATCAAATATAATACTGAACTGTTCTCTGGTTTTGTGCTGCAAGAGAACTTGAGATAAAATTGTAGTTATGATACACACTTCGTTGCCCAAAGAATTAAGTTTCTACTGCCAGATTCTGTCCTTTTGAAAGGTTAAAAAAAAAAAACAACCCAGCCACCTAGATCCAGGCATTCATTCTGTAGTCAAAAGAAAAACATACTTTGCAATTTAAAACACAAAATGAAAATGTGTTTTTCATTCGGCCAACTCTGTCAGCCTTCACTGAATCTTGTTATTTTGGCGGGAAGTAAAACTTGTGCTTGAGCTGTTTTTAAAAAAACAAAACAAAGCAAACCCAAACAACCTAACAAAACCCCAAAAAGCTGCTGGACTGAAATATGAATTACACATTTTTTCCCTCAATTTCTTTATAGACACTGTAACCACAAAGCCCCCTTTTCTAACACAGGGTTCACTGTGAAGTGAATCTGCAAATGTTTTTAGTGCAACTTCGCTTGTTTTGTCTTATGTAGAAAACAGTAGTCTTTCTCCCAAGCAAAAATATTTCTTGCAGTGATGTTAATGTCAGATTCTCAAACTGAATTTAAAAGGGATTTTTTTGCTGCGGTTCAGAGCTTGTCACCTTTGGGGATTTTTAGGAAGGTTAGCAGGGATTTTAAAAAATTCAGACAATTAGTCTCACTCCTGTCATTAAAGCCTACAAATGTGGCAGCACATAGAAAATCAACTTTGGTATGTTTTAGCATTGTTTGCTTTCACACTAGAACTATGAGTGTTACAGATCGGTGGTGTCTCATGATAGTTATGGTCATTGGAAAGGGTAAATAATTGTAAAGGAGTAATGTTTGCAGCAGGTCAAGTGTGGATGTGTTACATTAAGTTGTAAGATCACTGATATACTTGATTAAGTGATGACTACAATATAGTTTGCTGAAAACATTCATTTTGGACTAATAAAGGTTATTTCTTTTGAGAATGAGTATTGAGTTCTTGAAAGAAATTGGTGTTTTGTTTCCTTAATTACTGGAGTACATGATTGAATGTTAAGAAGTACCTTACTTTAATTTGTGGGGCCTGAATCCATATTTGAATTCTGTCTCAGCTTGATATTACCTGTTAAGTTTGTAAAGTACCAAAGAATGTCATGCTCATACCTGTCTGCTCTAAGGAAAGTTACCGGACAAGAAAAACAATTGTACTAAAAATCTCATGAAAACTGTTTTCTGTGTTTGGACAAAGACAAACTTAGTGTCTTCATAAGAATGCTGCCTGAAATTTAGTGCGGTCTTTGCAGGATCAGGCATGACTGAGGCTTTATAGTAATGTATTGGTGATCAAGGGCTGTTCACATCACATTTGGAGTATTAATTATGTCCTTGTTTCTAATGGAGTGCTCCTTAATGGCCAGAGCCATTTATTCTCCGTACTGCTGACTTGTCCTGTGACTTTGAACATAGGCTATTTATTCTTTGCTTGGGTTTACTCATGTGCAGAAGTAAGTTTTACATACTTCTTAGTGTTGTTGCAATGCTTAATTAATATTTATAAAGACCTTTGACATCCTGTGATGAAAGGAGCTGTGCAAGTGTTCAGTAGTGGTATTATTTTATTAGTGAAAATACAGGAGGAGTCAGGAGGATACCAGTTTTTAATTCAGAGTGAGCAATGGAGTCATTCTGTAACCTTGAGCAGGTCATGTAGTCTCTTGTTTCGTAACATATCCTGGGAAGGCTCTGTGTTGTGTAGCATGTGTTATTAAATGTCATCTTTCCCTCCCCCAAGTCAATTCCAAATCAAAATAAAAAGTATACAACTTCACTGAGCTGCTAAATATATCTGGTATTTCTTAAGGAAATATATCGTTAAATGTGAGAAGGTAGTGGATGTAACAGTTGCATTTTCAAGTCAGCATGAGAACTTGAACCTGTGTTACCTAGTCATAGACCAGACTGAATGTTGCCTGTTACAGATCTCTTTCTCATTCAAGCTCAGTATACACTGCTTAACTGCAACTTCATGGTGGAGTATATATAATCTTTATTGCATTCTAAGAACTCGCTCACTCACTAATCTATGGTATTTAGCTGGTAAACAAGTTCTTACTTCAGACTGAGTACTCTCTGTGTTTGGGCTTTGTGATTGCCAAGATTGATAATCAGCTCTTACAGCATCTAGTATTTGGCTGTTACATAACAATGTACATATCAATCTCTTGGGCGGTTTTTCCCCTCATCGGACAGAGGAAGGTTATGATTATACACTGTCATTAAGATACCAATGAACTTTTGAAAAGTGTACATTTGCTTAAGACTTCTCCAGCTAACCATTTGTCTAATTGTATAAGGCAGGGTAGCACTAAATGAAGTTATTTGCCATGGTTCGTGTATGCAAGTACAGGGTTTCAGGTTTTTTCATACAGGGTGCTACATCTGCATTTTACTCATTGCACAAAACGCATAAATATGGTTTAAAACAAGGGGCTTCAAAACTGTTACTTAAAGTGCTTTAGAACTTAAAGTACTTAAAGAACCAACTTGCCCAGTGAAGTGTGAGGCAAAGTTGAATGCAGGTGCTGGTTTGTGCATATGCATTATGGTGGATTCAAATTGAAAGCACCTGGATCTTTGTTCTGCTTTGTTGCAGTCTGTTTGTACAGCCTCTGCTGAGGATAAACGATGGTTTGTAGTCTTCAAGAAAGCAATCATGGGGGAAAAAATTCTTCATATAACCCTGGTTATAAGCCTTAATTTATGGAGCATGCTTAGTAGTAATGGAATATCAAGAATTTAACTGCCCAACTCCAGATGAATGTTCTGAACATACACGCAGATAGATTTGTTTGAAGAGATAGTAATTTGGCAAGATTTATACAGCGTTTCCCAGACTGGCGAAAATGTTATTTACTTTTCCTTCACCCGTTTAATTTAGACTTCCTGATACGGATCATGACAGCCCTGAAACTTTGTAACTGAATATTTGCAGGAAGTAGCTGAATGAATTTTCTTACCTGTTAAAAATAAATATTGCCTTGGGCAATAATAACTGGAGTAGAAAATACAAACCTTAAATACCTTTGCCAAGAAAATCTAAGCAAGCTGTAAGAGTTGTTTTTTTTAAATGTATTAGAAGTTCAAGCAACCTTAACTTGCTGGTTCTTCCAGCTTGGCCTACAACAGATGAATAATAACTTTATGTAGAAAACCTTGTTCTTAACTTCACACTGATAAAATTAAATACATTCTTGCTTTAGTATTTTGATTTAGTATAATTAAAATAATGACTTGCAGTTTGATAAATGTTGTTTTCATTACTACAGTGCCCTGAAGCATTGTATATGGAAAATTTTACAATATTATACAGATCTGGAGGTATGTAATGTGCTTGTCAGGCTATTAATTAACTTGCATAGAGTCGTTTGCTTTTTATAGCAAGTGAATTTGGAGTGTTTCTTTGGAAACTGAATAAAAGTAAACAATCAGATTGCTTATAAAATGAAGTATAAATTATACCATTCTGATGCTGTTAGAGTATCCTTATAATATCCCAGGCAGGTAGAATTCCAAGCACCTCATCGTTCAGTAGAAGCTGCTTTTAAGCAGCATGTTTCTATCTGGATTTGGGTTTCGATTTATTTTTTCAGTAATTTACCAGCCACTAAATAGAAACTGCTTCACTCATACATATATTTCAATTTTTTTTTGATCCCTCCTGAAGTGCCATACCATGAAGGCTAAGAAAACTTTCAATATTTTAAAGTGTGTTAAACTACAGTAGTAACATCATAATGTTGTATTATCTAATGCTTCCTTTATTTCCACCTTCCCCTGGAATTGTCCCCCCTCACTCTAGACAGTTTACCAGGCTGGGCTTTTAGGTCTATTTTTTTTTTATGACTGAGAAACATCAATATAAAAATGTCAGTCATAATCCAAGAAATGTTAGTTTGTTTTAAATGGAACTACTCTGTTGTCAAAGATTCTGTATGATCGAGTTTCTTAATGTCTGCATGGCCTGTGCTGGTGCCACAAATGATGCTCTGGCAGGAAGTGTTCCGTTTAATTAAACTATATAATATTTTTTTCAGTATTCTTCCTGAAATGTCACATTCTGACATTAAAACAAATGTCATAATTGTTGTGCGTACTGTGGCATAGTTACCATAGCAAATAGATTAGTTTCTTGGAACTTTTTTTTAGTGTTAAAAAATAATTCTATTCTTGGCATTTGACAGAAGTTTGTAATCTAAGAAGGTACAGAGCTGCTTTTGTTTAAGTTTACGTCGTAGTCAGGACTTAGCGTTTGCTGTTTAACTGCAGTCACAAAATTGACAGTAAGTAGTTGGGTTTTTATAGCACTTCTCATACATACCTACAAGAATGCATTATTAAGGTGGCAGTAATAATCATCAGTTTCACTTGTATCACAATTTGTAACCAGTTCAAAGCCCCAGTGAGGCACTGGTAAAGCTGCCAGTAGAGCTTTGAGCTTGACTTGTGGATTCGATCTGGGCTGCAAAATGCAGTGGTGCACTGGTACAGACACCTGAAGTGGAGTGTAGCTCATTGAGGGGTTTCTACTGCAGTTCTTCTGCAGAGGACATAGCTGTAATTAGTTTGCTGCTCACTGGACCACTAGGCACAGAAATACTTGTTCATTCTACTGTGAGGGAATACATTTTTTTTGACAAAGGATTCCGGGACTGGATTGCCAGTCAGTGAGACAAAGTTGGTTATGGTCAGTGATGCAAAGTCCACTGGCAGCTGGGCAGTATGGTGCCCCATGGGGGTCAGCGCTGGGGCTGATAGATCTGTATTAATGACCTGGTCAGTGGGCTGGAATGTACCCTCAGCTTGCTTGCAGATGATCCTAAACGTGGCTGAGTGGTTGACGCCTCTGGAGGGTAAGATTGCTGTTCAGGGGGAACTCAGTAGACTGGAGAAAATGCTCTGACAGAAGCCTCTTGAAATTCAAGAAATGTAAGTGGAAAATACTACACCTGGGGCAAAAGAAGGCATTCACTGACTAGAAAGTAGCTCTGCAGAAAAAAACACCTGAAAGTCCTGATAAAAAAAAAAAAGTAAGTAGAATGTGAGTCAGCAGGGTGTCCCTTGCTATCAAGAAACCAGCCACATGCTGGACTGTATTAGCAAGGCCATAGCTAGTGGGTGTAGTGATTCTTCTGTATTCAACACTTAAAAATCCACCTTTGACATACTGTGTGCAGTTCTGGCTCTCATCCAGGAAAGACACTGACATATTAAATGGCCACTAAGATGACTAGTATTCTGGAGCGGATCTTGCACAAAGAGAGGCTGAGAGAACTGGATTTGTTCAGCCTTAGAAATAGAAGGGTAAGGGGGTGATGTTACTGCTGTCTTCAGCTGCCTAATGACAGGGTATAGAGAGCCAGACTCTTCTTTGGAGGGTGGTGCACAGTGGTAAAACAAGCGAGTGAACACAAGTTGCAGAAAAGAAATTGTGGTTAGATGTTGGAGGAGGCAAACTCAATGGGTGTAGTAAAAGAATTGAATAAGCTCTCCACAGGGGTGGTAGTTCTCTGTCCTTGGAGATACTCGGCATGTGACTAGGTCCTGAGCGACCTGCTTGGTGATGGCTCCACTTTGAGTGTGAGGTTAGACCGGACTCCGGGTGACTTCCAGAGATCCCTTCGATCAGAATTATTTGTGATTCTGATGGTGAGACCAATAAGGGTATTGTGTATCTAGCGCAGAAAGTGTCACTTAATTCCAAAAGATGAATTGGTTTAAAAAAATAAAAAGAAAAAATAATTTAAAAAAAAAAATAATGGAAAGGACTGTTTAGGGACAAGGTTCTGTGTAACTTTTTTTCTGTTAGTTTTCAAATTAAAAGATTTTTTTTTTTCTGGTGACGTGCAAAACTATTTAAGATTATAAAACTGGTAGAGTTTACATCTCGGAATCTTTTAATACAAAGCAATACTGGTAAATACTTGTGTATACTACACTTTCAGACTAATAAGCAATCCTTTAACTGACATCTGGCACTTTTCCCAGATAACCAGTGATCATTTCAAACCCCATGTTGTATGACAAAGTAGGACTCTTGAAGTATTTCTGTATGCATAGTGAGGTAGGTGAAATGTTCTTTTTGCATGGTGTAGTGGAAAGAAGTGTCTCGCATGCAAAGGAAAGTGCAGCAGCAGCTCCCTCAGAGTGGTCATCTGTCCAGAGCTTTCACATCCCTCCCACACACCTCCACCCACCCATAATTCCAGAACTGAAGTACTTCACTTAACGGAAGATACAGAGAAATATTTTGCCAGGTATTCTGTCATCTTATCTGCTGAAATTATGGCTTTAGTGAGAACTGGGGTTTGAAAGAGTACATATTACCAGGACAGATCATTTGTAGTGAAGCAAAGATCTCAGTTGCTACTTGAGGATTGCCAGCTCTTCTCTTGTCAAAAAACCGACATGTTTCTCTCTAAGCCTGTAGCAGAGGCAGGCTCTTTATTGAGATTTTATTGTGGTGGCTGTTATCCATTTACTGTTCCATATTGTTTGTTCATTTCTCTGTGTTTTTCATGGCTTTCAGAATCATAAAAGATATTTTTCTTAGTAAACAGTTGTAGATAATGGAGCTTTCTACACGTGTGAATAGTTTTTGGAGGAAAATAAGGTTATCTGAAAATCACGTGCAACCTTGAAGTCCTGAATAGAACTGTGTCTTGCTGAATGAATGTTCTGGTATGATAAATTACTGGACATCTTAATTATGGGCAGATTTCTAATGGAATTTTTTGCCATCCCTGGGCTATTTTTACCACATTTCACAATTCTCTAAACACACTTTATCTGTGTCTTTGTACGCATGAGTGCTCATGCTATGAAATAATTATTACTGATCTGGAAGAGCTCTGAAGCATTTGAAGACTGAAGCAGGGGTGGAAACTTGCTCAGTTCTTAAGTTCTAGAACTTTGGCTGTAGCTCTCTGTTTCGTGAAGACTTTCGTTTTTATCAGCTGTGGCTAACATTTGGGAAACTAGATTGTACCTGGAAGTCATTTTTTTAATGTACGTGAGACAGCTGGAAAGAGTAATTCCAGCTTGTGAAAGGAATTCCTTGTGAAAGGAATGCAAGCAAGAAGTACAGAATACTAGAAACATTTCTGTTCTTTTTTTTTCACACGATCCAAAGTTTTCTTCTTAACAAGAGACTCTTAAAACTGAAATTGACCCCCTCCCCCTGCAAACCAGTCACTGAAGTGTTGAGAACTAACCTCCTTATTTATGACCATTTGTGTATTGTAGGGCGTCTACTGTCCAGTTCTTTAAAGTAAACAGCCATTTATGATCGGAGTTGTTTTCTTTCTATTATATAAATCGTTGTGCATATATAAACAGAATACTTCACAAAGAATTAATCTTACTCTATTAACAAGTCTAATAGCAGTCCATAAGGAGTCTTTAGAAAAGCATACTTTTAGCAAAGTCATTACACCAGTGTTTTAAAGTTGGTTATTTTCTACAGCAGCTTCAAATTACTGATGTTTTGCTGCGATAAAGGCATATCAGTTGTTCCAGATATGCTATTTAAAGTACGCAAACTTTTTGCTGTGACGTTTTGGTTTTCAGCCAAAAAGAAGAAAAAAGCGGCTTACTCTAACTCCTTGACGAGCAATAATCTTTTGCCTTTTGAAAACACTTCTTTACAGAGCACTTCTAAACCCACACTTTCTAAAGTTTTTTTATTTAATACATGGCAAACTGTATATTGTATGTGTAGAAAACCCACAGCTTGTCCTGGAGGCAGGGTATTGAGGCACTTGTTATTGTAGTACATGTGTAATACTATGTATGTATATGTTACAAATACGGAAGTTTTAATTTCACTCTACTGAAGGTCTGAGTTCTGATATCTTATTTTCACTTTTATTCAAAAAGTGTGGGACAACAGTCCTTTTACTAACTGGTTGATTTTAAACTGCATAGTGTGTCCCTTGCTTTGATATTGCAGTTGTTAAGTGATGCTGTAAACTTTTATTTCAAGCGAACAAGTAACTTTTTTTTTCTCCACTTTGAAATTTTTGTACTCTGGATCTTCAGGTGTCCTATTCTGAAGAAACAATTTTTTTTCTTTATAAACATCAGAACTCATTTGGCCTCAAATAATTTTGTATTCCATTTTTTTGTCAGGTCAGCCTAAAGACTGACTTTCTAAATGGCTGTCTCCTATTCAACCAGCTTTTGTATGGCTTATGTCTGTCTAGTGTATGCATGCAGGCATTGCTTAACAAGAAATGTGGCTGTGATGTTGTGCATTTTAACACGTTTAATTAATCCTGTTTTGAACCTTTTGATCAGCAAGATCATAACTCTTTACATGGCTTAGTCTAGTGGAATTAATTCTACCTTTAGGAATTAGGGTCTGTCAGCCCTGGGATTCATCCCATGCTGTGTGATGTCTTGCTTCTGTTTGTTCTGTTTAAATGTGCTGGAGCACACTTGCGTGTTTGGATATGCCATACTCTTCTCATGCTGTTGAAATAATGGAGCATGTCTGTTACATGGGGTATGTAGGATGAAAGTAGAACTGTATAAAGATTTCTATACTCCAGTAGCAGTGCATTTAATTTTACTTCATTTTTAATGTCTGACATCCAGCTTCCTGATACAATTTGAAAGCTTTCATCCGCCTTGAGCATTTCAAGCAGCAAACTGCCGGTATTCTTTGTTGCAGCAAGAAGGGTTTGCACCTCAAGGTGCAAGAACCATTAGGGAGTTTGTAGTATGCATTTTCTTCATTGCCCATGACCCTTGGTTCTAATCAGCTTATGCTTTCTAATGCATTTCTGTATAAATACTCTCGTGCTAGAGAACTATACTAATAAAGCCCCTGTTACAGTTAGGAGAATTGCACAGATGCAGGTGACAATACTCGGATCACAGATTCTGAATGTGCGATAAAGGACTAAATACAGCCCAGAGAAAATGTTCTGCTTAATATAATAAACAATGTAGAGTGTGTTTCAGAAGAAAATACACTCACTTCTACTAGTAGATCTTTGTAGGATACAATTTACAGAGTTTTGACTGGGTGCTGCATGGAGAGGTGTTGCAATACAATAAGGTGCAGTGTCATTCAGCTGCAACCAGTTTAATATATTCCTTTGAAAGGAGACGATTCCTTGCTGCTTGTGCGTCCTACTTCTGGTGTTCATCTGATAATACCTAAGCTAATTCTGTTTACAAAACAGGGAATGGTCCAGGTGAGTTTTTGTGAGTTGAATTTGCTTTGCTATACAATCAGCTGAGTTTCAGAGAAGGCTCAAGCAAGGGAAGGTCAGGGACAGAGCTTGATGAAGAGAAGTGGAAGAAAATGAAACATGTTTCTCCAGTGGCAGCAGCAAGCTATTCATGAAATAGCACTGTTGAAGACAGCTTACTTTTCTCTGGGAGATTTCGTCTCTGTATGGATGGAGAGGAGCTTTTGCCTTGGAAGAGTACCTGGCCTGGAGCTTGTTACAAGGGTGTTTTGCAGTGCACCTGAGACACCACTGTGTGATGCCTAATGCTGCTGGTATCCCGGCTGTATGATTTATCAAAATACTGAGGAAACGTTCAGAAATGCTGGGAAGCTAGATGCTTCTAGTTAGTTTTCTGGAAATTCTTCTTGCTTCAAATCTTGACTGAAGTTTTTACTTTACCATACTGTAAATTAAATTTCTGGTTTCCCTCAAGTTTTGAGTTTCTTCCTCTATTTCTAAATGATTAGAAATACATTGGTGGTCTGATATTTTGGATCACTAGAGGCCTGTCTGTAAGAAGGAGTTAGTTAATAGCTCAGGTGTTGCCTCTAAGTGAGACTGGTCTATGCATGCAAATCATTATCTCACATGAGGTGATGGGGCCTTTAGCTCTGGCTAGTTGTGGCTAAAGCCTTTAGCGAAAATTTAACAGTTGTTAATGTGACCTTGTAGCTATATAGATAAAAGTTTATTCTGTTGAAGTGCTGCTGATCCTACAAGTGTAGTTTGGGAATCCCCTGTGTTCTGGAAGAAGATACAGAAGTTGGCTCACAATTTGGAAGCAGATTTGTAAGTCATCCTATGCTTTTTACAGTGCAGAGAACAGGATGCACCTATAGAAGTTTACTGTTGCTCCTGTGTGTGTTGTAGGTAAACCAAGTTAACTGTACTGAGAGAAAGTAAAGCTTGGGGTCAGGAGGAGGGAAGGTGACTCGCAGTACTGATACCTAGCCTGCATCTTTACATATGAGGAACTTCCACTGGCTATTACACTGTTGTCCTGTAGCCCTGTGGAAGGAACTAGGAGTTGCATACACTAAAGTGCAACTCCTGAGTTTCTAGGTATTTTAATTTCTTATATTTTACTTAGATTTGTTGTGCAAGTTTAGTTTGAGGGTCACTTTATAGGGTTGTGAGGCTTTTGTGTAGGCTAAAACTGTGTGACGCTTTATCTCTACCTATCAGCGTGTTGCCAGCAGATAGTATGTAATACATAGTACGTCATCTCATCTCACAGTTCAGTTTGTGATAGCAAGAACTTTGAAGGCAACCTGTGTCCTCTACCTGTGCCTCAAGCCCATATGTTGAAGGAATAAGTCTTCTTAAAATAGAGTTTTCTGGAAAAATGAGTATTAGTATTTTGCAGGAAACTAACATTTTCCAAAAATGGTAAATTGTTTTGGGGGAGGGCAAGCTTCTTGAATACCTATTTTTTTCCTTTTTTTTTTTTTTTTTCCTGACATGGCTTATCTGTTTAATAGCTTGGACTTCACAAGTATTTTCTGTTACTTCTCTAGTTAACAAGCTGAAAACCCTTTGTTTCTCTGAAATGATTGCCTTTCTCTTAGCCAGAAGAGGTTGTTACAAGAACTTACATAACATGTTGAGTGTACTGCATCGTAGGTATTGGTTTGGTTTGGATTTTTTTATAAATAAAATTTTGTATTGCATCTTATAGTTTCTTTTCATTTGTAAGCTGTTTATATGCCTTACTTTAAATATTCAGAAATCAAGTCTGGAATATACTTTTAAAATACTTTTCAATAATGTTGATTCTAAGATTTTGTGGGAAATAGTAAAGTGCAATTAGGTCATATTTTTGAGATCGACACATGGTTTCTTGAAGAAAGCTAGAGTAAAAAGCTGTTTGCTGACTGCTACTTAAGAAACTTCCTCCTCAGGGTTGTGGTGTGTCTGTGTTCCCATTACTGTGTGCTGGGAACAAAAACCGGAACCACACCCCATTGTATTACTCTAAATTCACTTGTTTCTCCCCATGTTGATCTTGTCAATGTAAGCAGCTGGTTGCTGGAATGTACACAATGGACCGCTGGGTTTCCTTGACCAGTCCAGGAAGAATTATCCTTTAGCTAATGAGAGAAGGTTAATAGTGTTGTCTTCTGAATGAATCAGTGAGGTACTTGAAAGCTTTGTTTATGTTAAATTTATCAGAACACTTAACACTGCAAGTTAAGCTTGTGTTTAACAAGCTTCTTGTGTACAACTGAAAACGGAGACCATTGTAGATACTAGCGAAAAGCATCGAAGAGTGAAAGTGCGAAGATGGCAAGTGTGATGCCCAAAACAGCAATAAGCTATTCCCCCCGCCTAATTCAGTGAACTTTCAATGTAGTGGTACATTGTTAGCATGTCCATAGCATCAATTCTTGCTCTGTCACTTGGAGAGTATAACTTCATACTTCTATGTGTTGTGAGGTATTAGTTACACTCTGTCCGGAACTCGGTGGTCTTGTACATGTGATGGAGCCCAAGTGTTTATATAGATCCCTTCTGCCTCAGTAGAACTTTGGTGCGTGCTTACGTGAATCAAAGCCTACATTACTGAGTATTGATTATTGCTATATTGTAGTTGTTGATGATGTGCCCAATGAAATATTAAATGCACATTTCTACTAAAAGAGCAGAAGAAGGGGAGGTTGCCTTGCAAAACAAAGGGCTTCTCTGCAACCTTAGTACTGCAGATGTTTGTCCATATAGTTCTGAAAACAGGGCAGCAGCAGTAGCAATCTCCCTGCCCTGAGCTTACTACAAAGACAGATGACTATGACTAGGTGTTTACTTTCAGGCTATGGATCTTCTATCATTGGTTCCTTTTATTATTATTGCTACATGTTGTTGTAAGCCATAGCTTCAGCTTTCATTGTCAGTATGACCTTTTTCTCATTCTTTTCTATTCCCTGCTCTTCTACTCTCTAAACTAAGGAGGGTGTTTTTAAGTAGAAGGCTGTCCATGTGCCAGGCAGTTACTGGAAGTCATTTTGTATTTTGATCCTACCCATTTCCAGCAGCTCTTTTAAGACAGGTCTTAAACTTTTGACAGCTGCAAGAAAGTTTTTTGGAAGTAGTATACTTGTAACTGGCACTACAACCCAAGAGGCGCTCGTTGCTTGACAGTACAAAAGTAGTAAACATAATGTGAGGTTATAGTAACTTTGAAAGATGAAGGTGTCACTGGAGAACTCTTTCATATTGGTTACAATCTGTGGCTCAAAGAAAATGAAAATTTCATCTTGGTGCCATGACAGAAAATGCAAAGTATACTGACCTTCCCAAAGCTTCACATCTTGTGCTGTTCAGTAGGGGCTTTTCCTTGACAGTTTAGGCCTGTGAAGTGTGCTTTAACGTTTTACAGAGAACAGAAGAGTGCAAGAACTGATATGGCTTAGGCAGTACCAGACAGAGTGCATAAAACGCTGTGCTATGTGATGTGGAATGCTTGCCTCAAACTTCGTTAAATGCAGACTGAACTTGCCATTATGTATGAATTGCATTTGCTAATAACCTCAGAATGTTGTTACTGAGGCCTCATCTTGCCCATATCCATTTTCTCCATCCATGGAGAGCCTAATTTTAAGAAACCAGGAAGATATTTTATTACTGTCCATAGAACAGTTTCTCTTTAAGAGCTTTCTTTGAAGTCCTCAATCAGGAAGCTGTTAACACATAACATCTCAACTGTTGATTAGTTGTGTAAATGTCTCTTTGTATGCTGGCTTAGCAGTATCTAGTGAAAAGGCAAACAAAAATATTACCTATACCATATAAATGCAATGAAAGGAAAGTCTGAATGATGTGACAGCAAAGCCAACTCAACTCTAAGCTTTTTAAACTGTGGTCAAAAAGGAGCTTAAGGAGCTTTGATTTGTGCACATATATAGGGAATAGTTCAGTACTGTTATAAACTCCAGTTTTGTTTATAAAGCTGTTCTGTGTTTTCTAAAATCTTTTTCTGAAAGATCAGGGGTTACACTTGTCAATTGTTGCTCAATTGTAAATTACACATCTCTGACCCTAACCCTCACCTGTCAGATCGACTTTTTGCGTTAATTGTGTTTGTCTTAATCTTTCCCTATAAAAAAAAAATTACTCCAAGTAAGCTGAAAACTTGGCCTTAAATTTACTTTTAAGGAGGTGAAGAGAATTGGTTAATGAAAATGTGATTCACCATAGAAACAGATCAGCCAATAGCATGTATGCAGTAAATTAACCATTTTCTGGTACTTTCATATTTGATACGAAACATAGCAACAAGATGATAGCTTGACAACAATAGCAGCTGCACATATCTTTCTTCTTTCAAAAAAGAATATTCTTGCGGAAAAAATAGATTCCCTGGAAAGTAATTTATATTACAAGTTTCATCACAAAAATTCTGTGGGTGGGTACAATAGGCTAGAAATTAAATTAGTGATTTGTTTAATAAATGATGGTTTTGATTTGATATGACACTCTTAGTCTTTTACAAGTGACATAGCTACAGGCAATAGAATAATCTCTTCCCCTTGTGAAGATAAATGTCATATCAGACCAAACCATCTTATATTAAATTTCAACTTCCCTTTTTTGCTGTATGAAAAGATTCATGAGACTTTTCATTAAATAATAGCACAACCCAATTAAAAGGGTACTTTGGCCAAAAATGTCTTGAAGATGTTTTCTAATATCAGGCATGTAGTTAATTTATAGAGGGTACTGCCATAAGAGGCCTGATATGAATAAAGGAATTTTCCTTTATGCAGCAAGTGGCGTGGTTGTGGCCACACTGAGCTAGAAGGTGCTTTTCTTATCTCAGTTAGACTGAAACCCTCCAATGCAAATGAATTATGATGATAAGAGGAATCTAGGATCTTGACTTCCTTTCTTGGGGGGGAAAGGGGATATAGTATGTGTGGCTCTTACACAACTTGATTGTGCTCATACCATTGTTTTTCATGTTTTGGCAGAGAGAAGGAGCAAGAAAGGGAAGAACAGTTAATGGAAGACAAGAAAAGGAAGAAAGAGGATAAGAAAAAGAAGGAATCTGCTCAGAAGGTAGGTTTTGATATTTGAATTCTTTTATCCAGCTGGAACATAAATAGTATTGGGGGTAGTAAGATGTTAAATTATTTGTATTTGAGCTTAAAAACTTGATTATTTAGAGTGATGCTTCATTAAAGACTATTTTTTGCATCATATTTCTGGAACTTAAGTGTTTAACATAGGTCTTCTCCTTAGTGTGTCATGTGAAGTAAAAGATGTTTTTTTGATATGAAGCATTGAATATAAGCTCTCTTGATCTATGCAACTCCTGCTGTTTTGAGGTGTTTGGGGACAGAAGTGCGGCCGGGCTTTTGCAATTCTTGCAGTAAAATTGACTAAATGTTTTCTAGAGCAAGATGATACTTTTTTTTGTTGTTTTTCAGTAAGTCGTTATGGAAGGAAATTTATATGAAATATTTACTACTGAAGGTTCACTTTAGGTTTTGCTGAGTGTCATGTAGATTTTACAGTTTCTGTAGCTAATAGCACTTTTGCTGAAGTGTATCAGTTTGAGTCCGAGCCGTGCAGAACTGATCACTGAAAATTGGTTTTGCTCAGAAAATGGGTTTGAAAGCTTGGTCTATTAGAAACTCTATTTTGCTGAAAATCTAGTAGATTATTCTAGAAGTTAACTTGACATACAAACTTGAGTCTCTTGCAGCTTTATCCGTGCTTTTTAATGGTAAAATCCTTTCTGTCTATTTCTGGGCTTCCCAGTACAAGACAGATGTAACCACCCTGGAGCAGGTCCAGTAAAAGGCCCCAAAGATGATTAAGGGACTGGAGTATCTGACAGATGAGGAGAGGCTGAGAGAGCTAGGACTGTTGAGCCTGGAGAAGGGAAGTCTTGGGGGTTCTTATCAATCAATGTATTTAAATACCTTGTGGGAGTTAGTAAAGAAGATGGAGGCAGGCTCTTCTCAGTGATGCCCAATGTCAAGGCAAAAGGCAAAATGCACAAATTGAAATATAGGGAATTCCACTTAATCATAAAAAGACTCTTTTTGCACATCTGCGTGTGACTGGGCAACCACTGAAACAGGTTTCCCAGAGAGGTTCTGGTGCTTGCATCTTTGGAAATGCTCAAAAACGAGTAGGACGTGGCCCTGTGCAATCTGTTTTTGATGACTTTGCTTTGATTTGGGGAGACTCCTGGGGTTGGAAACTGTGGACTAGATCTCCAGAGGCTGTGCCTTCCAAACTCAATGATTATGTGGAATTGAGAGCAGAGGGTTTTACTTTCAGTAGTCTGTTTTTCACTTGCTTCAGTAACAACAGATCCTATGAAAAATCAGACATTACTCTGTTAATTCTGTATGTGTTTGCTGAGAACAGCCAACAACATTTTCAGCTAAATTTTGGCTTATCCAGGATCATTTTAAGTCTGGCATTTTCACCAATTTGAGTCTTATCAGTTTAAATTAGGCGTGGATAAACGGGTATATTTCTGTTGTTTTTATCCAGCCGTTGTGTCGATACATCTGTAATAATGCTGCAAAAGATCAGCAGCTACGAAATAAGATTTCTTCAGTGTCTTTTTGCCTCAGTGCTGCTGCTGCTGAATGTTCAAGTACAAAAAGTACATGTAGGAAGCGAGAGGAGCAGACCCTGGTAAATAGGGACTTCAGGATTATATGCTGATACTCAGTGAAACTTGATAGGGTTGCGCCGATCATCTTGATGACAGTGCTGTGTTTACTGAGGAATCGGTGCTTTGAATACAAAGGAGATTTGCCAGCTTTCCTGTGTGGTCCCTTCACCTACTAAGTTATTCCACATGATTGAATGTTATGATATTTTGCCAAAATCTTGGAAAGGGTATAAATTAATCTCCTAGACACCAAATTTAGCAGTAGTACTTGGAGATACGTATGAATAGCAAAGCAGACAACCAAATGGACAGAACATAAATGTCTGTGTTCATTCCTAGTGACTGAGGTGATGTTCACCGGATAAGCACTAAGGATTTAGGGGTAACTTTTTCAGACAGTTTGTATAACAGGAAGCAATTGTTTCTGTCTGGATCTTCTGAAACTTTAAAAAAAAAAATCACTTTAACAAAGGTTATGCAAGCAAATTCACAGGCTGAATTCCTGTGGTTGGTGTCCCAGGGGCTGTTTGGTAGCTCGTCAGAAGGCTGAGTTTGACTCCACCTTCCCATTCACTATAGCTGCTCCTGCCCTGCCAATGCTTACAGGTTGCCTACAGGGAGATGACAGCTGTAAATCTGAGACAGTGTCACGTTTTCTCGGCTTTTGTATTCTAGACCAAGAAAAAACAATCACAAAACCAGATTGTTTTGACTAGGAGAGAGATGCAGTACAGGCAGAAGTAATTTTTTTTTTTCATGAGGCAAAATGTTGTTACTGTGTAGAATTCTTTAAAGATTTGTTAAAATGGGGTCTTCCAAGTAGACAAGTTACTCATTTGCTGAACATGTTTACTGATGACCATAGTAAAACCTGTCCACATTACCAGGTTGGATTAATGAATAATTTTGCCTCCCCTCGCTCCTTTCCTTTAGTAGTGGAGCATCAGAGTCATTTAAGTGCTTAACAGAATTTTTAACTGTGTTACAGAAGAAGACGTAATTTGACGCATACAGGATTTTTCATAAGTGAAGAGAAAATTAATGTCTGGCTTGGTACAGACACAGTTTTGGTACAAGTGCCTTGTTAGTGTCTTGGAGACTTTTGGATTAACTTCTGTGAACTTATGATGCTTGAGATTCTATATTACAGTGAATGTTCCGCTTTGCATATTGTTCATCTTTGCGAAGTAAGTGATACCATAGCAATTCGGTGCAGTTTGTCTTTTATTCTTTACCATACAAAGGAGTTCTGGTTTGGTTGGTTTAAACAATAAACTGCTTTTTACTTGTTCTTTCATTATTCTATACTGTCACTGTGTGCTTTCCAGAATTATGGACTAGTTCAGCAATTTCTTTTAAGAACAGGTGTCATAGAACCTGACACATGATGATCTTTAGGGTTTTTCTATTACTGTGTAGTGGAACTCATGATCAACAGGTTCAAAACATGCTACAATACACGTGATTCCAGAGAATAAACCAGTGGTATGTTTGTCTCTACTGTAGCTTAAAATGTGCTATGCTGAAGGAATGTAGAAGTACAGCAAAACCACATATTGAGTATGTTGGCCAGCATGATGGCTCACTTCAGTAGTCAACTTCTTATTGTGTTCAACAGATTTTGAAGTCTGGTGCTTTATATAGGTATTGCTGATACTTTTTGTAATTGTAGCACTGAATCCAGTAAGGTTTAGGAATTCTCCTTGGAAGAGATGTCATGGGAACAGTGAAATGGGGAGATGGCAGAGACACAGACTGCTGCTCTCACCTGTGGTTACTCCTATGGGAATTCAGTTGCTAGCCCCAACAGTCTGCTGTAAGGATACTCTCATAGAAGGAAGTTTTCGTTATACTTCAACTGTAATGCTTAAGCTCCAAAATCTGAAAGAACTGTAGTGCTCTAGCACAGGTTTATTTGTGCTTTGAAAGTCCACGTTTGGGTTGAGGAGGGAGTAAAATACTAAAAATAATCACAAGTGAAGTAATTACTGTTTCTGCCAGGGACTTTTGCATCTGGCAAAGGTATTTTAGGAGCGGTAGTATTTTTGAAAACTTCATCTCTATGACTAGGAATACTGTTTAGAGTATTGTAAAATAATATCATAGAGTATTAGATTGTAAAATATAATAGAGTATTAGAGAACTTGAAGTTCATAAAGTGATTACTTTCATGCAACAACAAATACTATTCTTGTATTAATAAATCAAGGGTCGTGATTTAGTGCAGCCTGTTCAATGCTTGTTTTGAGGTTCTTAAAACTCTATTTACATTCTTGCTCTTAATTTGCAGGTCACAGATCAAAAAACCAAAGGTAAGTATCTTTGATCTTAAAGAGTATTTTTAATTGACTTGAGCCAAGACTCAGATCTTGATCAAAATTGTTGGAAAAGGAAGGGGAATTGAGTGAAGATGAAGTATTGAGGAGTATGTTCAGAAGAAATAAAAGTTGAGATGATTAAAATGGAGAACTAAAACCAACCATTTGTCAGCATCAAAATACTTGAAGAGGGAATGAGGATTGTTGATAAAATAGATTAGCTGAAATACTTAGTTTCCAGTTTTGCAAATGTTTCTGGACAAGTAACCAAAACCTGAAACCACCTATATAAATGGAATGGAAGTCAGGGAAAGTACTGCTTATGGTGAGATACCAAAATGAGTGAAAAGGACTTCTCTTTGGAAGTTTAAAAGAAGTTCAAGATAAGGCAGGACTGATGAGTGAACGTCTTGAAAGTTAAGCGTATTTGGCTGATGTAAAAATAGATTTAATCTTGATTTGTGTGTCAGTTTTATAAAAATTGTGTGGGGAAATTGTCATTGTTGACAGAAGAGAACTGAGATAGTAACCTGATTTTACAGCTAACTATGTTTTTTTGTGTTTGGGGCAACAAAGCCAATATAGAGAAAGCAGAAAACACTTATCGAAATAAAATGTGGGGAATAATGCATTCATGTTGCCAAAGAGAGACTCACTTGTTTTGGTCTCACATTGGTAATAGGAAGAGTTTTACTAATTATTTCACTATGCTGGGGAGGGGTTTCTGGACATCCCTTTCTTGTATTAATCTTCAGCAAAGGCTACGGTAGATATATTGAGTTTTCCTTGCCTTTGGAGTCTGATGTCTTGGCAATTATACCTTCTGGGTGCCTGGCTAGGAGCTCCTTTTGCTTTGTTTCAAAAAAGTACACGGAGAATGTGAGTAAGAGGTCACAAGTCAACAGTCTCTCAAGCAAGTTTTCTGATGGTGTTAGTTCCTCAAGTTTTTGTTTGTGATTTTCCTCTTCTCTAATGCATAATAGCCCTCAGAAGCACCTTGTCCTTGCTTATAGGGGCACCTGGTGACCAACTGGGGAACTTTAGGCAAGCCCAGTAAAAACCCTGTATGTAGGACTGCCTTTTGGTTGAGAGTCAAATATTACTGCCTAGTTTAAGAACAGTACAGAGCACTCGGATTCGTTAACTCTGAATCCAGCAGGAGGGTTGTTGGGTTTTGGTTGGTGTGTCTTCCCGCTCTGCCCTGCCCTTTGTTTGGTTTGGTAGTGGACATGTGGCCTAGTAAGCAGGTGAAAATGTGGGATCTGATCTGAGATCTCCCGTAAGGGTGATACATTGAAGATCAGGGAACAGAGCTGGGGATGTGTGTGTAACCAGTTGTATTTGGCTGCTCATGTTTTAAAATGACTCATTGCCTGGGGTGACAACTTTGCCAGCTTTACATTTCTAAGACATTTGGGGCTTAGAGCGGAACACTTGCTGAGGGCAGAGTTTCATCCTGGGGTACAGAGTTGCACATGGAAGCAAGAGGTTTGCCACTACTGCTTATTGCTGCTTCTTTAATTAAATTGTTCTGTGGTAAGGTTGAAGTTGCACAGTATTTCAGAGAAGAGTGAAATTATTAAAGGAAAGCGTTGCAGTGAGTTCTTGCAGCTAACGCAGGTTTAAGTGGAAAAATTTCTGATTTTCGTTCTTGCTGTTTTTCAGTGCCCGAAGTGACGAAACCAAGTTTAAGCCAACCAGTGGCTGCCAGCCCAATTGGCAACTCTCCATCGCCACCAGTCAATGGTGGCAACAATGCCAAAAGGGTGGCAGTGCCGAACGGACAACCGCCAAGCGCCGCCCGCTACATGCCTCGGGAGGTGCCGCCGCGATTCCGTTGCCAGCAGGACCACAAAGTGTTACTGAAACGTGGGCAGCCCCCTCCGCCATCCTGTATGCTCCTTGGGGGTGGAGCAGGGCCTCCTCCCCCAACAGCACCAGGAGCAAACCCAAACAACGCACAACCAGTGACAGGAGCACTGCTGCAGAGCGACAGTGGGACTGCGTCAGGCAAGTAATAATAATAAATTAACATGTGTGTATGCATGGCAGAAAAGGGGTCACTAAAATTGTGCATAAGCATGTGATTATATAATAAAACTCCTCAGATTGTGTTTGGAGAGCTTAATTCTACTATTTTAGTGTGTAGACTTCTCTTCTGCTGTTAGGGGCAGTGGATGCAATTTTTACTGGTAGTTGGAACATGAAAGAGGGTTAATTTTTTTTAAAAATACATTTTGGGTGGTTTGAATCGGATGCCGTAATGCTCTTAAGACCGCAGCAAGATAAACACAGTGCACGGATAAACAGCATTTTATGGTTGTCATTGAGGACTTCTTAATAGCACTTTAGGTTTCTTTGAAATGAATTTCATAGCTTGTCACTTTTTTTTATACAATCTGGTGATAATCAGGCCTACAAATGGCAGATGTCTGTCATTTCTCATCTGGATGAAATAGAAAGATGATACTTTTGCTCCTGACTTTTTTTAGTAGTAATCTTGTTTTTCTCCTTGGATAAGCCTTTTTATAGAAGTGGTGACTGTCCTGGTTTTGCTTTTCTTTTCACTCTGAATTCCAGAAGATAAATTGATTTTTAAGATTAATTGTTTTATAAGCATGGGAAAAATATGATTGCTCCTGGAATTTTTAGACCCTTGGGGAATTGCAGTATTTCATTCTTAAGTTACGATAGTAGAACAAACAAAATTCCATTCGAGACATCTGCATTCTAAAGAAAAGCTTAGGTGATTTGAGAAGTCATGGACAACTTCAGTTCTAACAATAAGGATGTTTTAAAAAGAAATAATAAATTCTTGAAAAGACTAAAGAAAATAATGATACTACTATGTCTGAGCTTGCCTTTGAAAACCATGCCAGATCAATGGGACAGGTTTTTTTACCGCCAGTCTTGAGAGAGCATAAACTTTTTATAGTTCTGTATGGCTCAGAAGAAAAACAGAGGTGACTTGGAACTCCAGAATCAAGTAAGCTGGATGGCTGTCTTTATTAAAAAGGACTCTAGGAAAATGAATAATTCTCTTTGTTTTGTGGTTTCAGTACTTCAGTTCCTTTGTAGCAAATCCCTGTTTGACAGATTATTTATCTTGTTGTTTTTGATGTTCTGTATTTAATAAGAGAGGGAGTGAATTTCAAACTACGGTGGAAAAGTTTTAGCTAATCAGATTAAAAACAGATCTTTTAGAGATGGCTTATTTTGATAAAACACCTGGAAGATGGAGGGGAAAAAAAACACCCCAAAGTCTTTTGACTATATATAAAATCCTAGTGTTATATTGGCACTGGTATACCTTCACAGTGTTTGTAGTAGACTGACAAAGGAGACTTCATGGTAGTGAAGCATTCTAAAAGTTTCCAAAGTTTCTCACAGACAGCATTTTTTTGCTGTTGGATGTGTTATGTGAGGAGCCTTTTGAAGTATTTTAGAGGTTCCTTAAGTTCTGTGTAATTAATTTGACACCTAATACTTGTTTTTCTGAGACTGAAATTTGATTTTATGAGTTGTCATATTTTTACATTTAGTGTAATGGTGCATTATCAACTAAGATGTTACGTGGTTGTATTTTGTTGATTGTGGCAACTTTTTATGCCAATGTTTGGTTGCTTTGTACTGATGTAAGTCAGGAATGTTGCCAGGAAAGATATGGGTCCTTCAGACCTGCCTCACTCCATTCAAATTTCTGTACTATAAGACAGTTAACTGGGCTGGGGAACATCCAGGCTGGTTTTTACAGCTAATTTCAGTCTGGATGATTTAGCAGTTCAGCTCACTGAATATCAGTGCGAACATATGGGTTAGCATGTGAGAGTAGGTGTGGTAGCATGTGAAAGTAGGTGTGCCAGAAGAGAGGGAATGAGCAGCTGCACAAGAGAAAAGCTGGGGCTGTCACTTGGGTGCTCCTTGAAAGTGCTTATGGAAGTATGGTGTTGCTGTCTGTCTTGGACATCATTAATCCTGTCTGAGATCCTGACTGTTTACAAATTGTATTTCAGTTTGGGCCCGGTTCTGTCAGGCACTTATGCACTGATTAATCCCATGTGAAAACAGAAGCATGGTTCCTAGAAGGGAAAATAATGCAGCTCACCTACTCCTTCACATTCTTATATTGGCCAGATAGCTACAGGTGGTGTTGGTGAGACTTTAATACAAGAAGTCAATACATAATCCTTCTTTATGTGGATTTTTTTTTTTTTACCAGAATTTAAATGCTTCTGTAAGATGGCAAAGCCCTAGTTCCCTGAAAGATGACACCAAATTCGCTATGGTCTTGTAGCAGTACAGGGGGTTGGGGGTGGAGGGTGGTGTATATAGTTCTTCCAATGCCAATTCAGGATGTGCAAGTCAATTTTGGAAAACAAAGCTTAAATTTTGTTGGTGAAAGTCTTTCAATAGTTCAGTACACAATCATCTCTCACAGCAAAACTGCGTCTTCATTTCAGGACTCCATTTCAATACTTTCACTTCAGCTCCATACTTTCATCGTTAAGAGTAGTCATTTGCTAGTAACTTTCTTCATTAGTCAACTCAGAAACTTGTTAATCTTCAGCATGTTTGTTATTAAGGAAGACTTAGGAAGTTTAAGTAACAAGAGCCCTTACCCCATTATCTTAAGACAAAACTATGAATTGCCAAAATTTTGTTGCCACTGTCAAATATAGCAAGGGAGGCTGGTTTTACAAAACAGTCCACTAAATTCTGTCCTAGTACACTGTTGGGAAGTACCCTAATCTTAATACTTTTAGGATGTCTTCACAGAAATGAAATGTGAAATGCTTTGTTAAAATCACCTCTGTGAAGATCTTGCTAAGTGCCTAGCTGCCTGTGCATCGTTCATTTGCTGAATCATTGCGAAGTTCAAAAGACGGCAACCTTGCAGTCTTCTGAACTTGTCTTTGTCTGTCTTCCTTAAGCTATTCCTGTGATCAGTCTAATCAGAAAGTTTTTAAAATGGAGGGGGAGGGTTACTTAGTGTATTAAAAAGATATAAATACTGGTAGAGTGTCACACTTGCCTGCTATTGTTAATTTTGCACTTGAGCTTAAGGCAACAGAAGGAACAGAATGTGCATGGGAACTGCTTGGTCTTTTGGATCCTGGTGCCTAGGGCTTTAACGGATGAAGAAACTTTTGTTCATCAGTATTCAAAGCTTACGAGAGAGTTCTAACCTTGCTGTGAAGTCTGGATCTTTACTGGTGGCCCTCAATGAAGGGGGATCTGGAAGGCATTCAGTGGGTGTTCATTGGTTAAGCTAATAAACTGAAAGCCTGAGACAGGCATTGAAAGCTGATCTGTTTATCTTCTGTTAGAAGTATTAGCAACCAGAAGTTGTGGTCTTCACTTTTGGATATGTAAGGGGGGGGGGGGGGGAGGAAGATGAACAACACTTTTTTTAAGGTCATTATGCCTTATTTTCATGGAAACTGTCATATGAGCCACTATTGGTAGTAACTATATATTCAGGTATGAATACTGATGCAGATCTTACTATGGAGTTTATGATCTGCAAAAAAGTTAAACTGGTTGGGTGGGATGACTGAATAAGACTAATATATTAGGGTTCAGTACATGGGTCTGTAGTCTTAATCACTGGGAATCACTGGTGAGGGCAATTTAGGGTCTCTTGGTATTAAAAATACATAGAAAAATGAGTGGAACCCTATATAGAGAGCAACATTGAAGTACTAATGGACTTAAATTATTTAGAGGATCAGAAGTAATTATGTGGATGGCAAGGGAATCTTGGCTGACATGTTAAACTGATGATGATAATGTCTGCATATGTGCAAGCATCATGCTACAAGCACTGACATAGGCTTCATCCATTGTGGCACTGTGTTAATTTGTCTGCTTTAAAACTATATACAAAGATCTTGTCCGTGTGAAGTCATACCACATAGGACATAATAATAGTTCACCACAGATGAAAGAAAGGGGCCCTGTTCATTGTCACCAATCCTGCTAATTTCCTTACAGTGATTCCAAAGCTCATTGAACTTGCAGGTTACCCTGTACAATGTGCTAAGCCAGCAAAAAACTAACCCGTCAAAAAGTGAACAGTTTTGTGTTTAGTGAATACAGCTGACTTAGTTAATGGGCTTAACTGCCGTCAGAACTGTCACAAATGAGAGGTGAAACTTGGGGAATTTGAAGTAGGTGGAGCTGATGAGAGAGAAGGAAAAGTGGGATCGCTTACTAGCCTCCACGCAGTGGCAGAGATGAGCGTGGCTTCTCACAAAGCCGCAAACTGGTTTCTAGGGTAAACGTAGCAGTGACACAAATGTAGGGTAATTACATACTGAATACGGCGTGCACGTTACTACATAGGAATTGTAATTTGTGTAGCTTTGGACTCCTGCGATTTATGGTAACTTTTGGAAATAATTTTGGTTTTTGAAGGGTTGAAAGAAATTCCTCGTAGAAAAATCGACGTGAAGAAGATATTTGAAGCTGAAGGATAGACTTCTTCAGCTTTATGTATTCGTTAGATGCTTTTTGTCTTCAATCTTTTATCTTTTGATCTGTAATAAATTGTAGCTGCCCTTAGTTGAGTAGCAACCAAACAGCTGACTGCATGTACACATGCATATGAATGTGTGCACGTACACATTCTTGTTCTCTATATAACATGATTTTACATGTGTATTTGAAAAGTCTACAATCAGTATCGGTAATGTTCATTAACTAGCTTATAATTACTATGGTGAATTTAGAGCTGGACTGTTATCATAGTAGTGGGTCAATGGTGAATTCAAATGCCCACAAGATGCTTGTGGGGAGTTTGTTGAAAGAAGTTTATCTGTATTTTCAATGGTGTTTTCCAGCTTGATGTTCTACCAAAGCAACTTTGTGCACATTTGAGGGGAGGGTTCTTATTAATGAAAACAGTGATCAGTGGTGTCAAAAATATGATGTTCAGTGCTTGTAAATAATACTGATTATTAATGACCTTTTTTGGGCATGGGTTTTGTTTTGTGTTTTGTTTTTTTTTTTTTAGATTCAGCAATTGGAGGTGCTGCTGCTTCAAATTATGCAAATTCCACTTGGGGTCCTGGAGCCTCCTCCAACAGCGGCACCAACGCCAACCCAACTCACATCTGGGACAAGGTGATTGTAGACGGGTCTGACATGGAAGAGTGGCCTTGTATTGCCAGCAAAGATGCTGAGTCTTCTTCCGAAAACACCACCGATAACAACAGTGCCTCGAACCCTGGCTTGGAGAAAAACGCTCTGCCAGGAAGCACCACTAGTAACAAAGGAAAAGGAAGCCAGTGCCAGTCTGGAAGCGCTGGAAACGAATGTAATCTTGGGGCCTGGAAATCTGATCCCAAGGCTAAATCTGTTCAATCTTCCAACCCTGCTGCCGAGAGTAACAATGGACTAGGTAATTGGAGGAACTTGAGTGGACAAGATAGAATCGGTCCCGGTTCTGGCTTCAGCAACTTTAACCCAAATAGCAACCCATCTGCTTGGCCAGCACTGGTTCAAGAGGGCAATTCTAGGAAAGGGACTTTGGAATCTGATAATGGTAGCTCCAATGCACAGATTAGCACAGTAGGTCAGACCTCTAGGGAACAGCAGTCAAAGATGGAAAATGCGGGTGTTAACTTTGTCTCTGGCAGAGAACAGGCTCAAATTCATAACACTGATGGACCAAAAAATGGAAACACTAACTCCTTGAACTTAAGTTCACCAAACCCTATGGAGAATAAGGGAATGCCCTTTGAAATGGGCTTGGGGAACCCTTCCAGGAGCACTGACACCCCTTCACAAAGCACTGGAGAAAGAAAGACTGGGAGTGTTGGATCTTGGGGTACAGCTAGGGGGTCTTCTGGAACTGACACAGTCTCTGGACAGAGCAATTCTGGAAACCATGGGAACAATGGAAAGGATAGAGAGGACTCCTGGAAAGGAGCTTCTGTTCAAAAACCTAATGGGTCAAGAAGTGATTCTTGGGATAACAATAACCGGTCTACGGGTGGTGGGTCTTGGAACTTTGGCCCTCAGCATGGAAATGAAAGCAAATGGGGTGAAGGGAACAAATTAACATCTGGGGTCTCTCAGGGAGAATGGAAACAGCTGTCTGGGTCTGATGAACTGAAGATTGGAGAATGGAGTGGTCCAAACCAACCAAATTCTAGCACTGGAGCATGGGACAATCAAAAAGGCCACCCTCTTCCTGAAAACCAAGGTAATTCCCAGGCTCCCTGTTGGGGAAGATCTTCCAGCTCTGCGGGAAGTGAGGTTGGAGGTCAAAGCACTGGAAGCAACCACAAAGCAGGAAGTAGTGACAGTCACAATTCTGGACGCCGATCATACAGGCCTACTCATCCTGATTGCCAGGCAGTCTTGCAGACTTTGCTGAGCAGGACTGATTTGGACCCCCGAGTGCTTTCGAACACCGGCTGGGGCCAAACTCAAATTAAGCAAGATACCGTGTGGGATATTGAAGAGATGCCACGGCCCGAGGGGAAGTCTGATAAAGGAACTGAGGGGTGGGAGAGCTCTGCCACACAGACAAAGAACTCAGGGGGCTGGGGCGATGTACCCAGCCAAAGCAATCAAATCAAGTCTGGATGGGGTGAGCTCTCAACCCCAACGGAGTGGAAGGATCCCAAAAATACTGGAGGATGGAATGACTATAAGAACCCCAATTCTTCTAATTGGGGAGGAGGAAGACAAGAAGAAAAATCATCTTCCTCTTGGAATGACAGCTCTAGTAAGGATCAGGGGTGGGGTGGACGGCAGCCTAATCAAGGATGGTCTTCTGGAAAGAACGGTTGGGGAGAGGAAGTTGACCAAACGAAAAATAGCAACTGGGAAAGTGCAGGAAACAAGCCAGTGTCTGGTTGGGGTGAAGGTGGGCAAAATGAGATTGGAACTTGGGGTAACGGTGCAAATACAAACGCTGCTTCAAAGGGTGGATGGGATGATTGTAAAAGAACTTCAACATGGAATGAGACGGGTCGACAACCCAACTCCTGGAACAAGCAGCAGCAGCAGCACCAGCAGCAACAGCAGGAGGCTTCTGGTTCCTGGGGTCCACCGCCCCAAACTCCAAGTAATGGGCGACCTTCAAACCCAAACTGGAACAGCGGACCACAGCCAGCTGCCCCCAAAGAGGAGGAGCCTAGTGGGTGGGAAGAACCTTCTCCACAGTCAATCAGTCGAAAAATGGATATTGATGATGGCACTTCAGCGTGGGGAGATCCTAGCAGTTATAACTACAAGAATGTGAACCTGTGGGACAAGAACTCACAAGGAGGACAGGCCCCCCGGGAGCAGAGCCTGCCTACTCCAATGACTAGCAAATCACAAGCATCAGGTACTAGTCTCATTCCTTTCTTCAGCAAGCTCCTGTATATGAATGTAACCTTAATGCATAAGAGATAACTTGTGTAGCCTCCAATTCCTGCTAGCTTTATTCCATAAAGAAAACCAATTTATTATTTGAGTATTTGGTTCTGTATTTAAAGTGTCTTTAAAATGTGAATCAATCAGTCCTCTGCTTCTTGTGCCTCAGTAACAGTGATCTTAATACTGGTCAGTTTGTCAGTAGGAGAACATGTTTGTTAGCTGACAAATCTGAATATTTAATCTGAGTTCTGAAAAACAGATTTATAGAATCACAGAATCATTTAGACTGGGAAAAAACCTTTAAGGTCATTGAGTCAAACTGTAAATCTAACACTGCCAAATCCACCACTAAACCATGCCACTAAGTCCCACATCTTTTAAATACCTCCAGGGACGGTGACTCAACCACTTCCCTGGGCAGCCTGTTCCAATGCTTGACAACCCTCTTGGGGTGAAGAAGTTTTTCTTAATATCCATTCTAAACCTCCCCTGCTGCAACTTGAGGCTATTTCCTCTTAGCCTATCGCTTGTTACTTGGGAAAAGAGACTGACACCCACCTCACTACAACCTCCTTTTGGGTCGTTGTAGATACCCTCAGCCTCCTTTTCTCCAGGATAAGTCACTTTTTTTTTTTAAATAATTAATTGTTAGAGAAACAGGGAGAATTTCTTTTATATTTAGTCAAAAACTTTTTGCTCTGAAACACTCCAGTAACACTTGAAATGGAGCGAGTCTGTGATTTAGTTTTTTAGCTCAGTTTGCCTCTGCTGTATGATAAAAGAATACTTTAGCAAAATATTTTCTTCTTTGAAACAAGGACAAGAAAAAGTTACATAGCCTAGAAATACATTAAGTTGTTACTGTTGTGTAATCTTTTCTTTGACTTAAACATGCTTTAAAGAATACTATTTCATTTTAATATGTACTTCAGATATGTCCTTATTCTTTCTTCAGTATATGAAAACACTGAGTTAGTCTGGTGCTTTTAGTTAGTCACAAAAGTTCACCAGATAGGGCGACATTAGGTGTTGAGTTTGTGTTTAACCTGGGAGAAGAATATTACTCATCATAGTGTTCTCTTCCCTTTCATTCCTGGAGGTCAGTGCCCACTCTTAAGCATGTTGTGAACAGTCGTCAGTTCTGTTGCACCTATGCTACTGACAATCTAAAGTTCTCAATGGAGAGAATGAAGCAGTAGATTAATGACATGGTGCTGCACTGCAGTGAATAGTTTGTTGTCTAAAATGGTCTGTAATGAAAACTCTTTCTCCTTTGTGCAGTCTGGAGCAAAAGCACTCCACCTGCTCCAGATAATGGTACGTCTGCCTGGGGTGAGCCAAATGAAACCAGTCCCGGGTGGGGTGAAGTAGATGATACAGGAGCATCGACAACAGGCTGGGGGAATGCACCTTCCAACGCCCCGAATGCCATGAAATCTAGTGAGTATAGGCCAGATACCAGTTTCTTTGCAGTGGTCTTGGAGATTTTTAGTGTTTGGCGTTTTGATAGAGGACACCCATGGAGGAATTATCTGAGGCCTAGAAGCAATGTTGAATGTCATATAAGATTTTGATTAATGAGTGATTAAGCGCTTACAAATGACTGTAACTTTGTCTTTTAAGTTAATGAAAAAATTTCCTAAGTGATTAAATGGGCAGCTCTGATTTGCGGAAGCATTGAAACATTAGAGCATCTGAGTGAGGAAATAAGTCTTTTTCTCAAAATGTCTTTTCTTCTCTGGCTGCCCACTTGTTACATGATAAATCACTTTCCCTGACCGTATCAGAAAAAGGAATGCACAGTTACAGACAAATTTCACTGTGGAGGCCATTATGTGGTAATCTATGCTTTGGTAATGCAACTTGCCTTTGACTGAGTTGGTTTTTTTTTTTTTGGTTGTATGAGTGTGGAAAATTGTAGCTCTTTAAGAACTGAACTTTCTTTTGTGGTTGAACCTAAATGGATGACTATTTTCTGGATATTGCCAGCCTACAGTTGTGTTCTTCATGAATGAGGAGATGTTGAAATATTTTGAAAGTTTACTTAGAAGTTAAAGTTTTGCTGTATTAAGAATTTTATTTTTGTGGTAATTATTCCTGCTCACGTAAGCTGTTTGCAGAATTTTTATTTCAGTCTTTTTAAGCAAGAGACAACAAACAAAAGCAATCACCTGCTGATACAACATAGCAAATGTTACAGCCAAAGCCAGTAACGTTTGGGTACGAAGCTTCCAGTAGGCATTACTGATAATGCATGACTGCTACTGCGCTTGACTGATGATACCCACTGTAAAACTGTTTCAAGTTGCTTTTGCAGTGTGTAATTGTTTGGAAGGAAATTCTCTGTACAGATTGTATGTTATTGGGTCATTTTCCCTTCCTCCCACTCCAATTAAAAAGTTTAGCCATTTATGAAGCAAAACTGAGGAAAAAAGCATTGCTTCCTTAGTGTTAACATTATACTAGCCTTTTGTGGATGATTGTAGTGCTTCCTGTGCCTGCCACACAAATGTGGCACTTTTCAGGATGCTAGACTTTTTTTTAGATGGATCTCCTCTTTCATCTGTAAAAAGCCACCTAAATATGACCAAAATAAGAGCCTCTGAAATGGTAATGATCCATTGCACATTCTGTGGATTTGTCAATACTTAACGATAGTCTCGAAAGACTGTGCATGGTCACCTGCTTGTCTTAACCGGCTTGCATCTGTGACATAACCAAAGAGCTGCAGCATACGTGTACTATTCTGTACATAAGCTATCCCCAGCTCTAGAGGAGCAAAATACAGGGAGTTTCCCAGTGATGGCTGTTTCAGGTTGGGCTGTAGTAGATTAAGAGCCGAGATCTTAATTTTCCTCTGTTCTGTGACTGCTCTCTCAACTCCTTTCTGATTGGCACCCAGAAGGAATGAAGAAGAAAGCTGTATTATTCAGTGGAGTAAGGGGAGATATTTAATGTCTTGGATAAGTTGGAAGAAGAAATTGGGACAAAGAGCATGCAAAGGCATAATTTATGGTTGAAGGTAAGGACAGGAAACGGAGACTAGCAATGGTTGGAAAAGAAAACAAGAGTTTACAGCCAAAGAAGGAAAGCAGAGATCTTTACCCGCCTGTTTAAAAAAAATGGATTTACCTAATTTTACCAGCATTGCATAGGAATTCTCTGGCTCTGGCAGAAGTAGGAACAAATTCAGTTTTCTATAACATCACTATTTTGTCTTTAGCTTCAAAGTTTCATTTGCTTTCTGTAGCTGTTTATGCCTCCTTGCTCCACACATGCAGAAAATGAAGTAGGAATCGTACAAACAAGTCATCTTTACACGGTTGTCCAAATTCATGTTCAAGAATTTCAGACCTGAGAACTGTCAGTGCAGAAAAATAATCTGTGGTCATGTAGTTAAAACCAGGATGATAGTACTATATTTAAACACTGTGGCCGGAAATAAAGTAAAGCTGCAGGGACTACCCCATATATGACATTTCCAGATTAAGTTCTTGACTCTGCAGTCATAATCCTTAAATGTAGCCTTTTCTGTGTAAGTAGCATGATTAAAGGGTCAAGAGGTAGATTTTTGCGCTTGGAACAGTATGTTTCCGGAACAGCCCTCAATTTTGGTACACAAATGAATATACTTTAAAAAGTTATGTTTCCTGTGAAGCATCTGAGTTATTTATGACGGATTTTAAGGTAGCTCTTAAACTGCCATGAAATACTGCTGTACTTATTTTCGGTAGAGTTCCCCTTGGTCAACTGATTACAATTCCTGACCTCTTTTATATTGAGATTTTCTGCTATGTGTGTTAATATCCTTATCCCTCATTTCCACACTCAAACCCCAAATTGAAGAATTAGTTATGAAAAAGGTGATGATGATGGAAATATTTTTTTAAAACAGAGAGATGCTTAGGGAATAGATATGCCGAATTCAGAGTTACAGCAGGAGGGAGAACAGTTGGACAGTGGACGGGATGAGGATTTTGGCTCTTGTTGACTTGTCAGTAAAGGTTAGAATTCTGAGTTGCCTGACAGCTGGTGCTAGAGAGTAACAGCAAGAAAAGAAGCCAACAGGGAAAAGTCCTTAGTCTGAACTGATACGATGAAATGGTTGTAGCTTTCTGGCAATGGCAACTCTACTTAAACAGTACTGCTAATGAGTCCTTTTAGTGACATTAAGAACAGAAATTCAAGCAGAGGGTTGTTTTTCACATTAAACTACTTTTGGTGTTAGGTATGCTAGAGCACAATGTCACATCCTCTCCTCCAGATTCTACTTACTATTCCTTATTCCCTAAAGTTCTTTGTTTTCTGTAATTTTGTGAGGGAGTTTAGTGCAAGGGAGATGTTAAGGTTTTGAAGGAAGAGAGGAAATAATTGATAAACCACCTGACCCAGAGTCCTCAGCACCCTTGCTTTTTAAGTGCCCTTGAAGTCTTTCATTTACACTAGAAAATAATAGGTTGCCTTTTAAAGAAATTCAAATGAACCTGTATTTGTATAAAACAAGAGGTCCCTATGGTTATTATATCTTTTAAGGGTTTGACGTTGCTTTAAAGTAGTTGCAAAACATGACATGCTAACATGCCACTCAGTCTCTTGGGTTTTGGGATTCACATGCAAGTTTTTACAGCTGTTAGAGTGAAGACACTTTTTTTCCCACTCCTTTGGGGTTCTGATGATCTCAGCTAATCTTGCACTGTCAAATCACCAGCTGCATGGTATTGTAGGCTGCTTTTGAGCTTTTTTTTTTTCATTTTCTAAAGGTTCTAAATCTATGCAAGATGGCTGGGGAGAGAGTGATGGGCCAGTGACAGGAACACGTCATTCCAGCTGGGAAGAGGAGGAGGAGGGAGGAGTCTGGAACACAGCAGGCTCTCAGGGAAGCAGTTCCTCCCACAACTCAACAAGCTGGGGGCAAGGAGGAAAGAAAACACAAATGAAGGTAAAATGCTTGAATGATTCATAACTACTGTGTTGTCTGAAAGCAGTATGACTGATATGTTAGAGCATTATAATAGTTTTTCCTCTAAAAAGGTATTACAGAATTCAGCTAGAAAGATGCCTGTTACAACAGTGTAAAAAATGCAGTGTTTCTGGATTTGTTTTAATCTATTACACCTGTTGTGACTAATAAATCTGCCAGTAGGTGTCAAATTCTTTTGGGTTGTAAGCTGCATTACTAAATGAAACTGAGCAATAAGTATCCCAAGGCTATTGCTCTTCTGTTGTTGATACACCTTTCTGTGTTAGCCTCCTGCTGTTCTCCTTGCATAGTCTGCTGAAGTTGAGATTCTACAGTCCCTTTGGCATGTGCACTTCTTTTTTCTACTGACTATTGGATTTAGGTCTGACCTGACTTGTGTTTCTTGTTACTGACCTTTGGCCTCAAACAGGAGCAGGAGCTTGGCTATAGTCCTGGGTACATTGCTTTCTAAGGCTTGTTTGCGTTAAAGTTATCTAGTACAGTAACACTTGGTACTGTATTAATATTAGGACTACGCTTTGTCTACTCCTGATCGAATCGGTAGGGCAAACTCAAAAGGCAAGTAGAGAGCAGCTTCCTATGATGTGGAAATACTGCTGTGACATGGTGTGGAGTTTTACAATTCCTACTTTGTAAAAATGATTCTCATTAATTGTTTTCTCACTTAAAGCTTTTTTATTTTAACCACCAAAGTAACTGTCCAAAAAAATTTCTTTTCTGTTGAACTGTTAAGTTTTGGGTTTGATCACTTGTAAATTACAGTAAGGCCAAATTGAGAGCCAGGTCAGCACAGTGCCTGTGTAAGAACCCATACTAAAGCGAAGAAAGCCAAGGAAAGCCAAGGAAGAAATCTACCTCTGTATGTGGTGGATTAAAGAGTGTATTAAACTGTAACAATGAACAATTTTGTGAGAGAGAAAAGAAGAAAACAGTATTTGGTAAATGTTTCCAACCATGCAAAAACTTGTTGTTCAGGAGATTATTTTCTCTGATACTAGGATTTTCATTTGCTTATGCATCTCAGGGATAAAACCGAATTTAAGAACTCAAGAAGTTGCTTTAAAATGTTTTTGTCTTTTTTTTCCTCTTTAGTGTGCATTAAAAGGAGGAAATAGTGATTCGTGGATGAACCCTTTATCCAAACAGTTTTCAAATATGGGCTTGCTAGTAAGTAATTTTTTAAAAATATAAAATCCAACTTTGTAAAAAAGCAGTAAACTTTAAGTCAAAAGATGAGCTGTTTCGTGGTGTGTAACTGCTTATTTATGTGCATTTGCCCTGCTGCCATGTTGATTATACTACCTGTAATAGCTGAGTATTCAGCACTTCCTTGCTAGTCAGAATGGCTTCTCGGAAAAACACAAAATCTGCTTTGACTCTTCAAAGTTACTTCATAACAGCTGTTGGTGTGAGATTGCGATTTCCATGCAAGTAATAGGATTTGGGGTTTTTCTTTTTTTTTTTTTTTTTTAATTACTTCTATTTTTGTTACATGCTGTTTAGCGCACTCAAGGTAGAGGCCTCAGCTCCTGACTGTGGACATCTGTGATCCATCCAAGGCTATTCATTCTGAATCTCAGACACCTATCAGAAAAGGAGATTTACAGCCTGTGTCTGTCTTGGCTGTTTATATTTTAAACACTGTGGTGTAGTGGGGCCTTTATAGAAAAAAAAGGGCTCATTATTAATCAGTACTTAAAGATTGATTGGTAAAGTGAATAAATAAATGGCACATCATGGGGAGAAAACACAGATCTGCAGGGAAGTACCTTAAAAATAGTTACAATAAAAAATTTTTTTAAGAACTTCCAATACGCTAATTTGTAAAACATTTTACAAAATATCGTGCCAAGTGTCATCCTGTGAAGTAGGAATAGTATGTAATGCAGGCTAGTGAAAGATGATAACGCAGAGGTTCTGTGAGAAGCCCAGGGCTGCACAAACTGTCGCTGACATGACTAGGATTAGTTTGTAATGTCTGCTGGCTCCCAAGCCTAAATTCGGTCTGCTAGACCGTAGATGCTTCTGAAAGCTATGGGAACACCCTGTCCCAGACTGCCAGCTAAAGAATAACTTGGCAGCACATTTCAAGATTTGATGACTTGACAAGTCATGAGGATTGAGCTATCATTTTGGCCACTATTTTCAGTGTTTCATCTCTTGACCACTGGAACATGAGGACAGAGGTTCATTTCACAGAGCAGCTGTCTGTCCATCTTTGTGTCACATGTGTTCTTTTCATGTGTCTAGTTTCATACAGGTAAACCTGCCACAAAGCATTAGGGGGTCGAGGTGAGGTGTGTCCAGGGTGATATCAGGAATCCTTATGTTTGATTTTTAGTTTAAAAGAAAACTTTCATTGACACAATGTCCTTCCTTCATTCTGCCTTTAACCATCAAGGGCTGCTTTCTGAAACATGCCTCAGCATTTCGTAGAAGTCAGAACTGAAGTTGTTTTGTTTTGTTTTTCAGAGTCAAACTGAGGATATTCCAGGCGGTAAGATGGACTTGTCTGTAGGTGCGTATAATTTAATTTAAATGTATTTGAAAAATGAGATCATGTGTTAGTATTTTTACGTGGATGACATGCTGTGCTTTGGAAAGGTTTGATCCTTAATTTTAGCACTCCTCCTAATAGAATGATGGATTTACAGCATCTGATGTCTTGACTTTAGGCTTTGAATAGTTACGCAGCTGATGCTGGTATCATAGAATCACAGAATGGTAGGGGTTGGAGGGGACCTCTGGAGATCACCTAGTCCAGCCCTCCCGCTAAAGCAGGTTCACCCAGAGCAGGTTGCCCAGGACTGCGTCCAGCTGGGTTTTGAATATCTCCAGAGAGAGGAGACTCCACAGCCTCCCCAGGCAGCCTGTTCCAGTGCTCTGCCACCTTCAGGGTAAAGAAGTTTTTCCTCATGTTCAGGCGGAACTTCCTGTGCTCCAGTTTGTGCCCGTTGCCCCTTGTCCAGTCACTGGGCACCACTGAAAAGAGCCTGGCCCCGTCCTCTTGACACCCACCCTTTAGATATTGACAAGGTCCCCACTCAGTCGTCTTTTCTCCAGGCTAAAGAGCCCCAGGTCTCTCAGCCTTTCCTCATCAGGGAGGTGCTCCAGCCCCCGATCATCTTCATAGCCCTCTGTTGGACTCTCTCCAGTAGCTCCCTGTCTCTCTTGAACTGGGGGGCCCAGAACTGGACACAGCACTCCAGATGTGACCTCACCAGGGCAGAGTGGAGGTGAAGGATAACCTCCCTCAATCTGCTGGCCACACTCTTCTTGATGCACCCCAGGATGCCATTGGCCTTCTTGGCCACAAGGGCACATTGCTGGCTCATGGTTAACTTGTCCACCAGAACTCCCAGGTCCTTCTCAGCAGAGCTGCTCTCCAGCAGGTTGACCCGCAGCCTGTACTGGTGCATGAGGTTATTCCTCCCCAGGTGCAGGATCCTACACTTACTGAACCTCATCAGGTTCCTCTCTGCTCAGCTCTTCAGCCTGTTCAGGTCTCACTGAATGGCAGCACAGCCCTCTGGTGTGTCAGCCACTCCTAGTTTTGTGTCATCAGTGAACTTGCCGAGGGTGCACTCTGTCCCTTCATCCAGGTCGTTAATGAATATGTTGAACCAGACTGGACCCAGTACTGACCCCTGGGGAACACTGCTAGTTACAGGCTTCCAACTAGACTCTGCGCTGCTCATCACAACCCTCTGAGCTCTGTCCTTCAGCCAGTTCTCAATCCACCTCACTGTCCACTCATCTATCCCACACTTCCTAAGCTTACCATCACTTACATGAGAAAGTGATGGGAGACAGTGTCAAAAGCCCTGCTGAAGTTGAGGTAGACAACATGCACTGCTCTCCCCTCATCCACCCAGCCAGTCATGCCATCATAGAAGGCTGTATCAGATTGGTCAAGCATGATTTCCCCTTGACGAATCTATGTTGACTACTCCTGATACCCTTCTTTTCCTCCAAGTGCTTAGAGATGACATCCAGAATGAGCTGTTCCATCACCTTTCAAAGGATGGATGTGAGGCTTAATGGCCTGTAGTTTCCTGGGTCCTCCTTCTTGCCCTTTTTGAAGACTGGAGTAACATTGGCTTTCCTCCAGGCCTCAGGCACCTCTCCTGTTCACCGTGACCTTCCAGAGATGATGAAGAGTGGCTTAGCAATAACATCTGCCAGCTCTTTCAGCACCTGTGCGTGCATCCCATCAGGGCCCATGGATTTGTGGGTGTCCAGTTTGCCTAAACGATCTCTAATCTGATCCTCCTTGACTAAGGGGAAGTTGTCTTTTCTCCAGACTTTCTCCTTTACCTCCGAGGTCTGGGATTCCTGAGGGTTGGCCTTAGCAGTAAAGATGGAAGCAAAGAAAGCATTCAGTAACTCTGCCTTGTCTGTATCCTCTGTCAGAAGGGCACCTGCCTTGTTCAGCAAGCAGGCCCACGTTTTCCCTGGTCTTCCTTTTGCAACTGATGTACTTGAAGAAGCCTTTCTTGTTGTCCTTGACATCCCTTGCCAGATTTAACTCCAAGTGGGCCTTAGCCTTCCTCGTTGCATCTCTGCATACTCTGACAGCATTCTTAGATTCCTCCCAAGTGGCCCGTCCCTTTTTCCACATTCTGTAATCTTTCTTCTTCCATTGGGAGTTTTTCCAGAAGCTCCTTGCTCATCCAAGCAGGCCTCCTGCCTCCTTTGCTTGATTTCTTACAGGGATGCACTGATCTTGAGCTTGGAGGAAGTGGTGCTTAAATATTAACCGGCTCTGTTGGACTTGCCTAACTTCTAGAGCCCTAAGCCAAATAGGTCTTTGAAGAGGCCAAAGTTAGCTTTCCTGAAGTCCAAGGCTGTAATCCCACTTACTGCTTCTTCCATGCAGTATCCTGAACTCCACCGCCTCATGGTCACTGCAGCCAAGGCTGCCCCAAACCTTCACATCCCCAACCAGTCCTCCTTTGTTAGCACAAGGTGCAGCAGTGTACCTCTCTTCTTTTGACTTCTCCACCATCTGTGTCAAAAAGTTACCATCAGTGCTCTGCAGGAACCTCCTGGATTGTGTGTGCCTAGCTGTGTTTCTTTTCCAGCAAATATCAGAGTGGTTGAATTTCCACATGAGAACCAGGGTGTGTGAATGTGAGGCTACTTCCAGCTGTCTGTAGAAGGCCTCATCGACTTCCTCTTCCAGATCCTGTGGCCTGTAGTAAACGCCCACAACAGTGCCACCCATATTAAGAATTACAGACCTCTGGTTTCTGACATTGCAACTGGGAGGAAATCTGAGGCCTCTGTGACATTCCTAAGTGTCTCTTAATTCTTGCCCGTAAGCTCTCGACTCTTTCTTCATCCCCCCCCATAGGCAGAGCTCAAAACATTCCAGGTGCTTTCTTGCATGAAGAGCAACTCCTCCATCTCTCCTTGCTGGCCTGTCTTTCCTTAAAAGTATGTAGCCATCCATGACAGCATTCAAGTCCGTGCAAGCTATCCCACCATGTCTCTGCGACTGCAATGAGATTATGGCTCTGCCACCACACACAGATCTCTGGTTCTTCCTGTTCGTTCCCTATGCTGTGTGCATATGCAAGATTGGGATGTATACCTGTACAGAACGGAGCTATAACTTGTGGGAGGGACATCATGTAAGACTGTTTTGATCCATATAGTTTGTGTTCATTGTTATGGTTTCAACAAAGTGAAGATCCCTTTTCATTTGGTGGAAGAGGAGGACTGTTTTAGCTCTTGGCGGTATGACATCCAATTACTGCAGCTCCCTGGAAGTGATATGAGGAAAAGAATATCTTCTGTCATTGATGTCTTCAATTGTTTGCCTCAGGCTGTTACAAGGTGCTGCTCAGTAGAACTACATTTTTCACTCTTGATAGCCCCACCACACAGCTTAAGTGGGGATGGGCTGTGTGAAAAACACTATCCTAAATGAGAGTTAGAGTTGACCACTTGGGGGTTAATCCCATTTAATCACCTTTGAATTTGTCATGACTTTCTTCTTTGGTAAACTAAGTAGTGAACTCTCACAGAAATACTTTTTTGATCTTGAAATCTGATTTAGCTTTGCATTCTGTTCTCCAAATTGTCTCTGAATATTCACTATCATTGTATTGCAATAGAAATACCACAGGTTTTTGAAGTCTTATGCCATTTGAGATGGTTTCTGTACAAGATTCCTAAGGTATGTATTAAAAAAGGGATGATCCAAATCTGCTGTTTCGTTTATCCAGTTATCCAGTCTTTGAAGGCTTAGTAAGGCTAAGAACTTGTACAGGATAGTCTTTGATATTTATAAAGGGGAAGAGGGTTTTGTTCCTGTTCTACAGACTACTTCTGTTCAGGTTTTGGTTCTTCAAAATCTGCAGAAGCAAGATCACCTCATATCCCTGACTACGAAGACAGATCTTCTAGTCCACTTAAAGGACATTGCCACTGTACAAACCCTGCACTAATTTTGGAGACAGATGTTCATCCTCTTTCTATAACTTTAGGAATGTCACAGAGGCCTCAGATTTCCTCCCAGTTACAATGTCAGAAACCAGAGGTCTGTAATTCTTATTCCAAAGAATGGTATGTCAAAGTAGTAGTGGTGTTCTCAGCTCTCATCTAGAACAGTGAATTTCCTATGTAGATGAGGTGGGCTCTGTGGGCTCCAGAGAAGTGTGTGTGTAGTGGTTCTGTGTCTGGAAGGGCTCCTTGTATCCATGCAAGTCAAGCTTGTTAAGAAGGTGTGGACATCATTGATTCTGTGTGACTAGCACTGAGACCCACAGGATAGCCGTTACACAGTAACTGTTTTACCTCTTTCACGTTCAAAAATGTCCCATTACCAAGCTGCTTATTTACAGCTACTTCTGCATAACAGCAATAGTTTCTACCTTAGCTGAGACATGGATGCACACAGGTACAAAGTGCTGCTAAAAGGACAGAAAGGACTTGGTAAGAAGGGGAGATCTGGTTGGAGGAGGTGACTGACTTGCAATCGATGCTTATTCTGCTGGTAGTTCTAAATTTCCTGTGGGAGACTGTCAGTTGAATTAAATTACTGATGATCCTGTGGTGGTATCCCTGAAGAACCACCTGCAAAAGTAGTTCTGTGTCAGGTCACAGCCTGTGGGGTCTCTAGATCAACTAAAATTGGTGTTTACAGGTCAAGTACAGTTCATTTCAAAGTATGTTCTGAAATTTGTTGCTGTAAGTTAGAATAGCATTGGGTCTGTGGTACAAGTTGGCTGTGTCCACTTCAAAGATAGAATCTATTTACTTCTGAGGTGTTAGCAGCCAAAGAAGTTACAGTGTTCAGGTCTATGACTTTGTGCTAAGCATTAAGTAATTTCACTTGCCAGCATCACATACATCTACAGTTCAGTGCATTGGATCCTGTCTTTGTAGCAACTTTTGGTTTGTTTCATCACCTGATTTTTATTTTTTTTTATTTTATCTAAACACCAAATACTGACAGTAGGGAAGGCCATACTAGCAAGAGCTGTTTGTTCAACTCTCAGATAAATACCACCTTCAGTTTTATGTTTTTGCAGATGTCAAGATAGTGACATCTGATGTGTTCCCCCTGTCCCAGGAAGTAATCCAGTAGTAGATACTGCTTTCTTCTAAAGTGTCTTCTGTCCTCGTGATACAATTGCCGTTTCTGTGCCATTCTGATTCTGCCATACCTCTTCTGTGCCTTGTTGACCAAATTATTCCAATATTATGCCTTGCAAGAAGTCCTCTGATGTTGACGCTCTTTGCACGAGTGCTGTCACCAACTTTAGTACTTCCTCATCTGCTACTGTTGTAGCATCACGTGTGATGCTGTAGTCGGGATTTTCACAAACAAAAAGCTTCTTTTGTTGGGAATATCCTTTAATCTTTGTTGGTACCAAAGGCAGAGCTGTGGTAGTTAAGACGTACTTGCATCTAATATCAACTCCAAATTTGGTATTATAATGCAATCTGAATAGCTGCAGTGTCTCTCAGCTTAGAATCCATTACATTCTAAAAATGTGTATCATTAAAGTGTGTATTTATATAGTACAACATAGTTTTGGGGAAGGTAACAGAGTTTTTGGATCTCACCACTTTGGCCTCATACAGCCTCTCTAGAGTTCAGATTCTGATTATATCCTGCTTCTCTAAACATTATCTAGACAGAGATAAGTTGTGGTCTTAGATGTTCAGTTCTTGTCTGCCTTCAGATGCTGCTGTTAAAGAACAGATCTAAGAATACACGAAGAGGATGGTAGTCTGGATTATGCTGATTATAACTCTCTTAGTTCTTTATCTCAAAATTAAACTTCTGGATCCTTTAGAACTTTCTGCTGTCAAGGACCTTAAGGCCATCAGACCTTTGGAAGAAAGATGGCTGACACTGAGAATATGATGTGAAATGGTGCAGAAAGGTTGCATAGGTAGTCTTTATATGCATATATGGTCTTTATATGTTGCGCTTCTCTAAGATTAGTGTTCCCATTAATGGTGGCATCCTTGATCCTAAGTGGAGGCACTTATAGTTTGTATTCTGTTTCAAAGACTGGGAATGTAGCAGATCTTCCTGAGGCTTTTCTGTTACTTTTCTGTTTAGCAGTTTTGCGCTTGTTACTTAACGCAGTTGCTTGTGGAAAACTATAAACTGTTTTGCTCAGCCTATATCTACTTCTAAACTTCAAAAGTTGGACTGACTTATGAGGTAGGCTTGTTTTTCCGCTGGTTTTCAGTCAGGATTATGATGTACCAGGTTTTCCTAACTAGATAACTCCTAGCATGATATTTTCCCAGTTTATGGATAAGTGCACATTGATCTGAGAGTTAAGTCTGTGCATGGAGACCATGCATATCAAAGAATTGATATGCATGGAACAGCTTGGCCCTGATAATCATATTCATAAAATAGAACTGGTTGTTGGTAAGTAATTCTTACTACGTTGGTCTTGGTCTCCTTGTTCAAAAAATGTGTTGCATTTATTGCAAGGTGCTGGAGTGACACTTTTATTTACTGACCAGGACAGAAAAGAGATGGATCAATAGCATGCCTGAGGCAGATCTAATTCCTTTTTTTTTTTTTAACCTTTCTATCAAATCCCTTCAATGGATAGCTTGTTTTACTTTGAAAATAGGATACAACTTTTTTCCGTTGAAATACATCCTAGTATGCAAGTCCTGAGGCATGGTGTTTGCTACAGTAAGTAGCTTGTCAGAACCACTTAATGTTTTATCTTTTCCTTCCCTCTGTTTGACCACCACCTTTGTCTTGTCTTTTTTTTTTTTTTTTTTTAGTGTATTAGTTGCAACCCCTGCAGATCACGGAATTCTCAAATCACCTGTAAAGACTGCGAAATTAATTTCCAATTTCTGTTGATTTAAATGCTATTCCTGCAGCTGTCTATTGTAAATAGGTTACAAAGCCATAACCTGATTTAGCATTCAGGTGCAACACCTCGAAAAAATGGTTGTGCTTGCTCAGTAGGCTTGGATGATGTAAATTTATGGCGAAGGTATAAAACCAGTATCTTTAAAATGTTTTTGGTTTTGTGGTCAAGCAGAAACATGTTTCAAATAGTTTTGTTTTTTTTTTTCCCCGTTGGGGTTACCCCACTAGAGGTATGTATTTTCAGCACATTGAGTCTCTTGTTTCCTAACATTTTAAGTAACTTTGCTCAACAGACGTTTCTGTCTCCTATCTCCCAGTACAGAATCACATTATGTAATTTTGTTTGTATATGATTAAATTTTTTTGCTCTCTTAAGCTGCGTGCATGTGGTGGTGATGATCTACTGAATAGGGGTTTTTTCCTCACTGGGATGTAAATGCCCTCTTCCAAGGGCATTGTTTCATTTTGTATTTTTCACAGTGTTTCTCACAGCTGTTAATAGTGGGGAAAATCCAAGAACTTATGGAGTGTCGTCTTTTATGAAGACGGTTGGACTTTCAACCTCTTCCACATTTCTGCCTGTAGAGGATTTGGGGCTTCGTATTTATTCATGCACAAGTTTTCTTGCCTACTGCAGAGGGTAAAATTCAAACTTTTCAGATTTTAACGGTGGTCTTGTACTGTGTAAGGTAAAGCTAGTCTTCAGCCACCTGTGTTATTTATAGCTGTTGTTGGTAAGTGCAAAAGACAGACTTACACAACAGGTTTCAAGGTTGTATTAGAATTTTCTGTGAATGGGATAAATGAATGCTATCACCTCTCTTAGCAAGGTTTTGTTTATATTGAAGTTTAAGCAGCTGCCTCAGCACTAAGTGGCATGCATATCTATACTTGAAGCCTTTAAAGGTGCTGTTTAATGCTCTACATGTTACTTAACAAGCTTTTTTACAAGGCATCATTCGGTAATGTTTGAGGAGTTGATTGGATCATCAGGATAACTGAAGAGACAAAAGGGTGTTTCTGTGGCTTAGTCATCTTGTATCAGCATTGACTCAGTTTCATTTCAGATAGTGATGCAACTCTGTCTCGATTTCAGTTTCTTTTCAAGCAACTAACGGACAGGGCTTCCTGTCTAGAATTAAAGCACACAAGCCTTTTGGGTAGTGCATTCCTGGTATTGTGAGGAGTGATTAAATGTAGGTATTGACAGTATTGAGATGTACATGACATTTTATGTGACTGCTTTTGCGGAGCCGGTTCTGGCTTTGACAGCACTGGAACAGGCTGCTCAGAGAGGTTGTGCAGTCACCTTCTCTGGAGACATTCAAAACCTGCCTGGACAGGTTCCTGTGTGATCTACTCTAGGGGTCCTGCTTTGGCAGGGGTGTTGGACTAGGTGATCTTTTGAGGTCCCTTCCAACCCCTAACATTCTGCGATTCTGTGCTATGTTAGATAGGGATGAGCTCATCCAGGTCAGTATGGCTTCAGTTACAAGTCAAGATATGTACGTAGGTGCCTTGTCAAGTGTTTTTGTGATAAATGATGTTGAAGGCATCTGAGAGCATGAAGCTGGATCAACTTTGAAAGCTGTGCGAGCAAGAAAATTCCATGTAATTAGTGGTGGATTTCGTAGGTTCTTGACAGTAACATACCTATGAATATTAGTAGTTTGTGATTGGGCATTAAGAAGAGATGCTCTCTTTGAGAAGCTTTTTTGAGGAACAGATAAGTGTTTTGAAGGTATTGGAGCAATTAGCTGTCTGCTCTGTTTGATAAAGACTTAGTGTTTTGTCAGTGGTAGGGTAGGATATCTGTCACCAACTTGCTTTGGAAGAGTCATAGATTTTAGTTAACTGTGGTGAAGGTTTTTTTTAAACTGTTCTTGGAAAGGCTACCTGTGCTACTAAACAAAATTATTTTAAACTAAAAATATAAGTAAAGCTCATTTCTATCATGCTGTCCATATTTTAAAACAAAGATGTTTTCCATCTACTTCGAAGTGACAATATACATCTGATACCTTACAGGTGCCAAATTTGACCCCCCAAAAAATTGTTTCTTGGCAGCGGTTCAGTGTGTAAGGTAGAAAACTTCCTTCAGTCAGCACTTGGCTGATGATAAGCTTGTAGAAAAAGACGATGTCTTGTTCACTGAGTATATTGTAGTTTGATCATCTGTTATTAACATCTCTTCCTCATGTTCCACCAGATTACTCGCTAAACAGTGGCAGGAGACTGTAGGGGGTGTTTGAAAAATGTTTCTGGTTGCGTGATTGTTACAGGCTGAGGGAGATTGGTTGCCCATCTGGAAGTTACGCTATACCAGATGATTTATGGTGTTCAAGAGTTAAGTTCACATGACTGTAGGAAAGTCGTGACCCAATTATGTGCCTGGTTTTGCAGTTTGAGACATTCTTTCTCAATGCCCAGTAAAGGCTAAGTAGAGTATATGGAGAACTTAGATAGTGGTGTCTCTATAGATGCTGAATACCAATAAATAACAGTGTGAGTTTTGGAAGACACTGAGAATTATGTATAAATGAACATCATTAGTTGAACTAGGCTACTGTAGAAATGCCTGTGTTTCTATCTGTACATAAATTGTGAGAAATATTTCGAATTAACTCTCTAGACTGGCTTGTTCAGTTTTAAAAATGAAACTTCCTACCTTAATTTTTCAACACTTATAATAGCAACTATACTTATGCTGAATTGCAGGACAGATCTAATTTATACCCTGATCTTAAAGATACTTTCTTTGGCTGTGAACCTGATATCATGAAACATGGTAGCAATTATTTGCACTAATTTTATCTTCTTTCTTCTTTTTTTACAGGTGGTCTCCCAGATAAGAAGTTTGAGGTAGATAAACGAGCCATGAATCTCGGGGATTTTAATGACATGATGAGAAAGGATCGATCTGGGTTCCGTCCACCTAATTCCAAAGACATGGGAACCACAGATAGCGGGCCTTATTTTGAGAAGGTGAGAGAAATATCTTCAGATAAATTAATACCAGCCTCTGTGTTCAAGGTCCTAGTTTTTACCCTACTCTTCTGGAAGTGCTAAAAATTCAGTGACCTTGGACGAACTCAGTAATAAAAGGTGTGGGGGAGTTATGTTTGTAGAATGAATGTGTATATAAAACAGAGGTGTCAGATATGCATAGACAAACTAAATTATCTGGGGAGAATGAGGCTTTTTATTCTAGAACAGACTGCTCTTAATATGGACAGAAAGAAATTCCTTTGTTTTCCTTGGAAGGGTAAACTACTGGTAGCAGTGAAATTCATTATAGGTTTCATCACAATGATTCTTTTGGCTACTGACTACAATCATCTAGTGTAAAAAATTGGTTTAGATCTAAGTAAACATAAGTAATCACAGTCTTCCGAATTTTTTCTGCTTTCATGTCTGTCGTTTATTGGAAACACCCTTTCTAAATTCTGCAACCCCTTATGCTGTATGTCCATGTACTGTAAGCTTCTGTATGACATCTGTTTCTCTGTGACATCTGTTGTATGTTATGGTAGTGTTTCTTTCATATTCTTGCCTATTTTAAATAGAAGCTTTCACTGTTGTTATCAAATATTAATTGCTTCGCAATATGAATTGGAGAGTGTCCAATAGATTCAGAATGCTTTAGGGTTTTTTTAATACAGTGTAAGTTTATCACATGTAAAACGGAAAAGAAATTTGATTTAAAAATTCTGAAGGTGTGTTTCTGTCAATGAATTCTTTTTAACTCCTCCATTTTGGTATACCAGGCCAGAAAAGAGTTTTGTCAGCTCCCTCTGGTGGCCTAATTAATAAATACCACTAGCAGAGCTAGTGCGTTTCTCAAAAATCATGTTTGAGCAGAGCTAGTGCGTTTCTCAAAAATCATGTTTGTAGGTGTGTGCTAACATTAGGAATTCACTCAGGATTGGTTTGTTCTGTAGTGGTAATAGCCACTGTCAGAAACAAAACTAATGAGAGTTCAAACTGTATTTTTAAAAAGAAACCTTTAGGAATTTATTGGTTATGTCCTTGGACCAAAAATCCTAATTGTCAAGTGATCACTTGAGTCAGAAGTTTTGTCCTTGTAATTGCTATTACAAATTAACTTTGCTTCTTCCTAGTCACTCACCGTCCCTCTTTCTCTCCTCTTGCGTTCTGTTGCTTCACTAACCAACTCCTGCTGTTGGCTAACTGCTGCTTCAGCTGACTTTGCCTTTCTCCAATCAAGATGGGTGCCTTGGGGATGAGGCTCCCTGCTCTCCCTTCTCCCCTTCTCCCAGCTACAAGCTGTCTCCCTCTGGTTCCACACTATCCAACGTCGGCCTTGGGGCAATCGGCTCAGGGCTCAGTCCCCAAAACTTCGCTGCTAGACAAGTAAGCAGGCCACCTTATAAGATGCATTGTTATAAGGCTGCAACCTGGGCTTAATCCTGGTTAGTTGGTTGCTTGCATTTGTTTTCCTACTAAATAAATTAATATTGTTAATGGAAATTTGAACTGTATCAGGCCATTGAGAATCAATCCACTTTGGTTCCTGTCATCAAAATGTATTTCATCTGATTTTGTTGGCCTCTTACTTCCTGAATCACAGTGCAACAGCAGATAGATGTGCTTTTCAGAAGTCATGAAGTTAGTGGCAACCTTTATATTTTAATTGCTGTTTTAAAACCCAGTTAGAGGCTGGCTGTTGATTTGCCCCATCACCACCTGACACTGAATTTTTCCAGACTTCACCCTACGACCTTATATGTAGAAATGTGCCTTTAAAAAGTTGCAGTCATTTTGCCTTGTGCCTGTTCCCTTCTCCCCTCCCCACAGTCCAAAGAAGGGGTTGATTTAGCAGCCTTTAAAAACTCTTGAAGTAGCAGCATTTTTGGTCGGTATACAGGGGAGTGGTGGGGAAGAAATGGAAGAGGCTAACTGCAGTTTGAAAGAATTTCTGGCTATTTAGGTCTTGCATTATGCTGGAAGAAAATGTTGCAGGAATACTAGGAAATTAAAGAATAGAACCTAAGTATTGCAACTGGACTAGCTTATGTAGTCACATGCCTAACATGATGGTGTTTCTTTGTGTTGTCTCTCTGTTTCTATGTGACACAATCAGTGTTGAACATCAGACTAAGTACAAAATTTGCAGGCATATTCTTGGCTTCAGCGTGCAGAACTCTGAGCTTTTAGGGAGGGCTGAAAGTGTAGCTGCAGCTTCAGGCCTCTCAAAAATTTTAAATGTGTAGTTGACCCCAGTCAGTTATTTCCAGAATAAAAACTCTTTTGTCTCTTGGGGTTGTTTGTTTATCCTCCTGTCTGACATCATGAGTTGCTTCTGAAATAGAAGATACACTGAGGAAATGAAATGTGATGCAGGTGAATGGGGCAATCCATAATGCTGCCAGTAGAGAAGCAGGATGAGAGACTTCTGTTTTAGCGAAAGGATGGCGAAGGATGCACGGTATTATGGTAGAAGGGAGGCAGAGTTTATGAAATCCCAGTATATAAGGGAAGGAAAGGTTTTGGAGAAGGCCTGTACGATCTCAGTTTGGAAGAATGATGAATTTGTTCAGTACAGCAGTGCTGCTGGCATGAAGAGGGAGAACAGAGAATGATGCCTTAGGGATGGAGAAGGTACTGTTTAGAACCCCACGTATCTGAGGGTTGTAGACATCCCGATACATAGCAGAAGATGGGAAGTTCAGAGGGTCTCGAACATGAAAGGACAGAATCATGGTACATAAGGACCTTTTGGAGTACGAGCTTCAGTTTTTAGAAGCAACAGCATGCAGCTGTTAGTGTAGGAGACTGTCCATAACATTTCCTGTGGCTTTTGTTGAAAGATGTTACTAATAAAGACAGTCTGCTCAGAGGCTGAAATAGTGAAACATAATCACAGATTTTCTTTGGTCTTTTCGTGCAGTAGGGTTTATTATTACAGGAGTTGCTTATAAAACAGTAAATACTTCTCATTAAAAAAACCTCAAACAGCAAGTATTCTTGTGTTAGAAAATAAATCACTGAGAGAAGAGAAAAACAACCCAGATTTTTTTTCTCACTTGAAAATTTTTTGCTCTTCAATTTAGTGGGGAAAAAAAAGGAAAAGAAAAACATCCCAATCCAGAATGATGTTGTCACATCAGAAGGAAAATTTTTAACAAAGTTTTAGAATGTTTCAGTTAGTGAAAGGCCTGCAGAGGAAGCAATAGGCTTATGAGTGATACCTCAACAGTCTATGCAGGAAAAATACCTGACTTTTCTAAATTGATGGCCTAAAACTCTTGTTGACACAGTCTTGCCATACTTTTAAGCCAGTGGAATTTTTTTGAGCGTGTTATTTGTACTCCAAGTTTCCATTTCTCAACATGTAAAACGCAAAATATGAAACATTAGCTTTTTCGTGTGCTTTGGAATTAAGTGGATAAACATGACTCTTCAATGTAGAGGAGAAAGAGCCTGCATCTCAAAAATGTAGTACAGCAGTTTTAACCCAGGTAGATTACTGATTTAGGGCAAACATCTCAGTAATTCTAAGGGTACTCTGTTTAAGTCAGTACTTGTTATTGATACATAGCTAATAGCATAGAAAACCATTATCCTGAAAGATTCATCTTCTCACTACTGCTTTAATTTTGTAGGGTGGCAATCATGGTTTGTTTGGAAACAGCACAGCACAATCGAGGGGCATGCACACACCAGTGCAGCCACTAAATCCTTCCCCCAATATCCGGGCGCAAGTGCCTCCCCAATTTCTTTCTCCCCAGGTAAGGAATTTACAGTAACTGGTTACTTGTAAAAGCAGAGCTGCAGCCTTCAGAGCACATCACTGAGGTTACTTACACACCTATCTTAGTCTTGACTTGATGTTAAGAAACTGAAAACTTAGATAAGATAAAAAAATAAAATTCATAGTTGAAAGTGCTTAAAATTCAGCGCAGAAGGTTTAGCCTTCTTTCTTATTCCAAGGCAGTTGGTGGTAAATGCTCGCTACCAGTATTTTTAAACCTCAAAGTGGATTCAGGAATCCGGTGTTTTACATAGGCTTTTGCGAAGTATTTTAATAACGACAAAAAAGTGAAAGCTGAAAGTTTTTCTGAAGTGTGACAGGTTGCTTATTTTTTTTTGAGCAGTCTTGTCCTGTGCTTCCTACCCCCCTGAAAGAGAGGCCTGATAAAGGGCTGCAAATTGCATTTACATTGCAGAGCTCTAAGATGTCAGGGTCTCCAAATGCACGTTTACCTTTTGCTTTGGACTTGGTGAAGACTTTTGGAGATTGTCTTGAATTCTACTGGTGCAACTTTCAAATAATGCAGGGAGAAATGGGGGGATTCCTCTCCGCCTACTCCTGTCTTTTACTATAGCTTATTCAGCATACAAAGAGATTAACTCTTTCTGTGAGGCACTGTTTCTTTGCTCCAGTGACTGCCTGAATGCCTTTCTTTTTCCTTGTCAAGCAGTAAGTTTTTAATGTGATAATGCAGTACTGTGATTACTGGTTAGCTGCCTATATGTCAGCATTTTAATTTAGCGCAGTCTCTAGCAACCGGTTGGTTGGGGGAGAGGAACCTTTGTGTGTGTGTCTGTATCTGCACATGTAATACTGTATATTGTCAATCAAGTGAGGTATTCACTCTGCTCAAGTCATAGATGGTGCATGTTTAAATGTGATGTGTTAATAAATCTTGTAACGTCTTTCCCAGAATGCCATTTAAGATTGGTGTCATACCTATTCCTTTGTAGAAATACTTCTGCTTCATCATCTTTTCTTATAGCAGTGCATTTCTTGAGGATATGTAACTGGTTTCCATGCAGGTTTCGGCCTCCATGCTCAAACAGTTTCCCAACAGTGGCTTGAATCCTGGTCTTTTCAATATGGGCCCCCAGCTTTCTCCACAACAGATTGCCATGCTGAGCCAGCTTCCACAGATTCCCCAGTTTCAATTAGTAAGTAGCTAGCTAGTAATCTTGTGAAACAGACTGTATACAAATTGTCTGCTGAAAGAGTTTTCTTTTTATGTTTGTTCTAATTCTGTTTTGTTCTACTGATCTTGTGTTATTTTTGTACAAGTATTCCCTGTTCGTTGTACAGGAAAATACAGCCCTGTTAGAGGGCAGCAGTGTAATTGTTATGAAAGTTGCAGTGGGTTAGTAGTGATTCTAAGCCATGTCTTGGTACAGAAAGCAGTTGTTAGTTGATTTTTAACGAAGTTTTCTTCAGACTCGTAGTCATAGTGATGGTGATAAAGCAGGTACTAGTAATACGGTTACATGATGTTAAATTAGAAACAAGTGAAGGATATAGTATTCTTCTAATGCATTCGTTGTCATTTTATTTGAGTGTGTGGAATGAGAAACAGTTTACCTAAGTTCTGAGCAAAGCATTTGCGAGTGACTAGCTCCTAGCAATTATATATCACTTCATGAGCTCTGTATTTTCACTCTTCCCACCCCCACTTACCTTGTAGGCATGTCAGCTCCTCCTTCAGCAGCAGCAGCAGCAGCAGCAGCTGTTACAGAGCCAGAGGAAGTTATCTCAAGCTGTGCGACAACAGCAGGAGCAACAGGTGTGGCACTGTTTTTGTCAATCATATGAGCTATAGTGTGCGCTGGGAAAATCCAGTCTGCAGCAACGATGGCACTGGCTTTAGTATTGTCATCTGCTCTTTTCAGTTTGCACTCTCTTCAGATTTCACTTCGTGGAGAGCAAGGTCCTCTGGATCTCTTTCAAGTCACTATTTCTTCATGTTTACTGGAATTCTGTGTTACAGTACAGGATATATCATCCCCATTTTTTTTCTTTCATTTACAGATTGCTCGTATGGTGAGTGCTGCCCTGCAGCAGCAGCAGAGGCAGCCTGGCATGAAGCATTCACCGTCCCACCCTGTTGGGCCTAAGCCACATTTAGACAGCATGGTACCCAATCCTTTGAATGTGGGTCTCTCAGATTTACAGACCAAAGGGCAAATACCTGGATACGGTTCAGGTAAGTGCTCTGTGGAAAGAGATTTGATGCATTGCCTGTGGTTACCATGTTAACACGGTAATTGCGTTGCCACAGTAGCCAGTTATGTCTGGGTCCAGAAATGAGTAATTTATGTGTAAGCAACGGTTATGACAAGGGTCAACTCTTGATCAATTTGCGTTATGTTTCATTACATGAGCAGAAGACTAAACTGAAAACAAAGCATATCTTGGTGGTGTACTGACCTAACAAGATTATTTGGAAGTTGTCTCTTGTATATTTAATTGGCTAGTTTTGCTTTTTTTTACTTTTCTTATCGCAGTGACTCCCTGTTTGAAGACATCCAAACTAAAAAGAGAGAATGGCAATGGAGTTTTGTTTGTTTGTTTTGCAGGCTTTGGCTCAAGTGGCATGGATTATGGCATGGTGGGAGCAAAAGAGGCTGGAACAGAATCCCGCTTTAAGCAGTGGACTATGATGGAAGGGCTGCCCTCTGTGGCTTCACAAGATGCCAATATCCACAAAAATGGTAAGAAGGGGACTGGCTATTTCAGGAGTGTCCTTATAGTGTCATCTTGCCAGAGGTGAAATAGCTCAGATGAAAACTGTGCTTCAAGTTAGTGAATGTCACCAGTATGCATCTTAAATATTTTTTTTGCTTTAGTATACCATACTTATAAAGGTATCAACCTTTCTTGAATGTAAATATTTTTTTTTTAATGCTTCAGGTGCAATAGTGCCCCCTGGAAAGGCTCGTGGAGGATCGCCCTACAACCAGTTTGACATAATTCAGGGCGACCCACTAGGTGGCCATGCAGGCCCTGCTGGTGATAGTTGGTTACCTGCCAAATCTCCACCAACGAACAAGATCGGAAGCAAATCCAGCAACGCCAGCTGGCCTCCAGGTATTACATAAGGGCAGGGGTTATCTCCTACCTTTAGAGTAGATGTGCTGGCACCTTTCCTCATCATACTTTTTAAATAACCACTGCAAGGAAAATACTTGTTTGGCCTATCTTGTTTTTTAAATTTTCTTCCGCGTTAAATTAGAACATAAATGTTGAATTTCCAGTAAAAAATTGCTGGGCTAAATATGAGCTCTGAATCGCCTGAATAGTGTTTGGTTTTTGTTAGGTCAGCTCTTCTGTATTTTGTGGTTTTACAATCACAGAAATTTTCATGAGAACACTTGTTCATGAAATAACTTGTTCATGAAACACACCACCAGCTGCCTCCTCTTGTATCGATTCCTTATTTGTGTTGTGTTAGGCTGACATGGGGTGTAAAAATTCTGATTGATAGTGTGGAATCAGAAAACAAAAGATGTGAAAGCTGGGTTTTTTTGTGACAGCGGGAACAAGATTTTCTTGTCTTGATCTTTTGTATTTTATCTAGCATGAACTTTTCTTCTGGCAGTCATTTACAAATATGACCCATTGTGGACCACAAGGTTGCTTTTGCCAGCAGCATTGGTGCAATATGTACACAATGTGTGTGCTGTGCTGTTGTGGTTCACCTCTGATCATGTCGTGTAAAGAATAGAAGAGCGTTGCCATGTTTCAGTACTGCTCAGCAATCTTGTGGCTTGAGTAGAAGTTTCTTGCTTTTTGTATTACAGGCAGTAGCACATTCTTTTTGTCTTCTAGAGTTTCACTGGCAGAATTTTATCTTCCTGCTAGAAAACTTGAGTATCTAGGAAAAATACATAGGTATTTGAACATGCACATAATTTTTTATAGAAAACATTCGTTAAATGCAGAGTGGTGTCCTTGAAGTTGCAGATTAATCGCCAGTCAGTGCCGTTAGCAAATAGTGGACGCTGTGATTTTTCTCTGCCTCGAATTTACATTCCAGGAAAACGTTACTGACTGCAAATACTCCGCTATGTATCCCCTCAAGCACAAAAAAGTAAAGGTGCAGGTACATCTCTTGGGTAAACCAGTAGCACAGACCTTGTCTCAGAAAGCCTAGAATTCTGTGTGACAGATACAACTGCAGGAAACCTACAAAAAGCTGTTAAAGCTTTTTATGTGGGAACCCCTCAGTGTCTGACTCTGGCAAGAAAATGTTTTATGACGAGCTAACAGAGATAAAGAATTAGTTATCTCAAGAACATCCGCACACCCACAACATTTCATACCACTGACTGCTCTCTGTAGGGGTGTATTTGCATTATATCTCTGCCAGCCTGTTTTTAAGTACTGAGCTTGAGCTGGAGTTACTGTTCATAATGCCGGAACCCTCCAAAATGTACTATTTTTTCAGGACCTCTCTCGTAGACTCATTGTTGCTGAACTTTTTTCTTTAGTCACCGTTCCCCTATGTAATACTGAGAAATACAATACTGCTTGGAATGAGAGGGATGTGAGGATCAGCTCTGCTGTGTTTCCAGATTTTGCAGCAGCCACTGGCTCTGGCAAGGTTCTTGGTACCAGAAGGCTGTTACAGAAGTGAGAAGCTGAATAGCTGCTCTTTGCCCCTTGTTGGTATCATAGAGCTTCCTCAGTGATACTGCAATCCCACTGTCAGTGATAAGTAAAATTTTTGCTGTTGCTGGCTGCCTCACCACCGTGAGAGGATAGCTGGAGTTCACAAATCATGAACATAAACTCTCACAGGGATCATTAGTACCATCCCAATTTCTTGTGTAAATGGAGTAGCCCACGGTTGTGATTGCAGGTGTCGTGTAACTGATCATGGGTTTTGGCATGTGGCTTTTATGCAATTATTGCTGTATTGCTAGCCCTCTTTTATGATGTCAGTAGACTGTTGAGATAAGTGTTACTGTCCCCTAACCATCAGCTACTTAAGCTCTCGTAGCTTCTCTGGCTTATTGGCTTCCTCAGGAACGAGAACTTAGCTGAAATCATGATCCACCTTATCAACACCTCTGATGAAGAATAAAGACCCAAAATGATTTTACACTGTAGGTTCTTTTTCTCTGCAAGCTTGTAGATGAGGCCTGCTATCAGTTCCTGGCGTGGAGATAAAATTTTTCTTCCAAGTGTTGGAAAATAAGTTGTTAAACGAAAATGAGTTTACAAGAGAAAACCTCTTGAAATAGGTCCGTTTTTCCTTTGAATGAATACAGTGGTCACTCAGCATTCACCCTGACTACACCTTTCGCGTTTTCCTCCTAAATGCCATCTGCTGCAGAAATTCTGCCGTTCAAGAGAGCAGTATTGTTCAGCACAAAGATAAATGAAGTGGTGCCCAATCAAACTGATATCACAGCTGGAGGTGAGAGCAAGTTTTGCTGCATTGGTGAGAACTGTATCTTTTGGTTATGTCACGCAGACTTGCATACCTAGGTAATACTAGACTGTAATTTTCCCATTCAAGAGCAGTCAGTCATATACTCTAGGCAAATTGGCCTGGATGTGTCTGTCGTGGTTTCCCTATTAGTCTTATGTTTGAACTTTTTGGGAGGATCTTTCAAATATCAGTGGAGAAACGCACTTCATTTTTCTTTACTATAGAAATGAAAAAGCATGTCTGTAGGGAGAGTTGGTGAATGTGCATGAGAATAACTGTCAATCCCAAAGGATAATTTGGAAACTTGTCGGTATGCTGAAGTTCAAGAAAAACTCTTCTCCAGACCAGGATTATATTGAAGCGTGGTTGTCTTTATATACACTGCCTGATCTTTGGAGCTTTGTTTGAATATTTCTTAACTCTTTGTTGAGAGCTTACTATGTGCTTAATTTTCAGTCCCATCAGTTGTCAGAAATCTTTACAAAGGCAAGACTTGGACTTTTTTTTTTTTGAAAACAAGGTCTAATATCTAAGTCCTTACCTGTGTTCCTGAATTCTTTATCTCAGAACAGAGAACATCTTTTGATTAGACCCAAGAGCTGCATTGCTTGCTCCATAAGCATAAGCTGGTCCTGTTTGTCAGAGGATTGCAGTATTTTGGCAGTAGCTGAGCAGATTCCTTGCTTGATGCTGTGCTGATTGCTCATACAGCATATCTTGCAGTGAACAAGATAAATGCAGAATTGTAATTCTGCGAATCCTGCAACACTAGAACCATGGTGCAAATGCTGGACTTAAGAGGACGCAAATTTTAAATAGAGAAGAGCTGCTTTTTTTTTCCCATTGGGAATGGTGAACTTCTGGCATGTGTGGCCTGGCTTCTGGAGACAGATCGTCCTAGCCAGTTGAAACAGTGATTGGATAAACTGATGGAAAAACAGTTTCACAAGGAGGTGCTAGCAGATAAGAGGGTATTTCTGACATCCTAGGTAGAAGAAGGACTATGGATGCTGGGAGAACGTGAGGGCAGTAGCCTACAGATAGTGGCCAGGTTTGTGTTCTGTCCCCAAATGATATCTCTCCTGCCATTGTTAGCAGAATACTGGGCTAGATGGACCACAGTTCTGACCCAGTGGAGCGTTTCTTACGTATTCTCTGAGATTCTTCTGCCAGTGCATTATCACAGTCTAATACTGTCCTTGCTCTGCCTATTGTCTGAACCAGTACTGTCACATTTTCTTCTGTATTTGTCTGTGAAATTCATAGTCTTGACTATGCTTCTTCGTTATAAAGGTAACTGAAATGAACTCTTCCATCCCAGATTCACCCTACATCGTTTCATTCCAGAGACCACATCCTGGATCCCACTTTTAATCATGGACTTTTAGTTACACTCAAATATTCTGTCATTAATTATTTCAAGACTTCAGGTTGTGAATAAAGGTATCATTCCATATCCTGGACTTGTATCTGCAAGGGATGAATCTGCCACCTTGGCACTCTTTTCACCCTTACCAAAATTGTCACATAGTATCTGAAGCTTCTTTACTTGTTTTTTTGTTTGGCAGTTTTACTTTATCACTGCTTCAGGAATTGACCACAGCACTTTATTCATTGAACATCTACTCAGAGAACGAAACAAGTTACTGATCTTTCTTACAGTATCTGGAGGTTTTGTGTGTTCAGACTTCATATAACTCATCCTCTTGCCTTAAAAATCTGGCATGCCCAGAGTTATAGTTGAAAGGAAACTAAAGCATGATAAGTATATTCCATCTCATTGTGAAGCATGAAGAATGCCAATGAGTATATACGTTGTTTTTACCACAAGGCATCTCACCTTAGCATTACCTCAGTATTGATTGCTAATGTATAAAGTGTGTGTACCGACAGTGTGAAGTGTCAAATGTTATGTTTACAAACCCTGAAGGTAGGTAGCCTTTCCTTGAGAAAGTTTTCTGCACACACAACAAAGTATGTGTACAGATTAATCTAATCTCATATATCTTAAAAAATATATAATGTATTAAGGAAGGATAAAACTGTTGAAGCCTCATCTGAATGTAGTAGAACAGGAATAGTCACAGGAGTACTGTGTGCACTTGCACCACCTTTTTGTAGTGTAGACCTGTATTCAGACACTGGTGATACTGCTGTGGGAGGAAATGTGAAGTAGTTTTTAATTAAGTCTGGGTTTTTTCTGAGTAACAGTGTAGAAGAAAATTATTTACCCTCCTAAAATATCTTCAACAATTACTTCCAGTAAATGGCATTTCCCTGTTTGCATCTAACTCCTTTTTCCCTCCTGTCCCAGAGTTCCAACCAGGAGTGCCATGGAAAGGTATACAAAACATTGACCCTGAATCTGACCCCTATGTGACCCCTGGAAGTGTGCTGGGGGGGACAGCCACATCTCCCATTGTAGATACTGATCACCAACTTCTGCGGGACAACACCACAGGTAAAACAGTGAACAACTGGTATGTGATTAAACCATTCTGATATTAGAGAATATTCTGATGATCCTGTCATAACAGGGTAACAGTCCATTGCGTTTGGCTAAGAAGGAAGCCTCTGTGCCTTTACACTGTGGCTGTGTATCATGTGAAAGCTTGGCATTGGTACAAATAGTGGCTGTCTTGAGTTTTAACAGTGTTACAGAAGGTCTATGAAGTTGGCCTACTCTTTCTCTCTCCTTTTCCTTTTGATAGGGTCTAATTCTTCCCTCAACACCTCGCTGCCTTCACCTGGTGCCTGGCCCTACAGTGCCTCTGACAATTCCTTCACCAACGTTCATAGCACTTCAGGTATGTGGGCTCCAAAACTTACCTGGAAAAAGCATTTTCCAGTTGTTCACTAGTTCCTCATTCTTGCTCTACTTTGAATATTTAGTTTTCCAGTAGTTTCTGAGGAACTCTGAATTTGAGTGGCTGGTCAGGTATTTTTCCTCCCGATGATAAAATACTCGATTGCGGTTGCTTTAAGAACTAGACTAAGATCCTCTGCCTTTCCTCCCACCCCCAGTACAAAATTCTTACTTATGCAAGTTAAAGAATAGGGTAGCAGTGAGCAGCAGATGCAAAAGAAAAAAAGTAGACCCACATGTGCACAATCTGTTGACCATGTGTGAAGGGTTGAGGGACTGTCATAACTTTTTTAAACATACCTGCTCCTATATGTATGAGTTAGAGTAATAAGATGAGTGATTTTATTCATTTTAACTTTAGAACATAGGAGTGCTGTGAAGGGAACGTTTTTGCCTTGCCTTTTATAGCACCTTTTATATTCTGTGAATCCTGAGGGGAGGGCTTTTAGTCCTCTGGCTTTTAATGATTGGCCTGTAAATAGTAATTTGGATATCTGCCTCAGAACCTTGGTAAGAAGGTTTCCAAAGGTTTCTCGTGAAAAATGGTTTCTGCACACACTTTTGAGTAGGATGCTGAAAATTCTTGCTCCAGACAAACCATTTGGATTTTTGAACTTCTTACAACTGTCAGAGTTTTCTCTTGAGACATAATTGTCTTGACAACTAAAACCTGAAGAATTGTGTGTAAACAGCAGAAGTGATGAACATAGCTGAGAGCTGCATCTGGCCCAAACTTTGTTGTTTGCATCTTACTCAATAAAAGCTGTGTTTGTATGTTATCTCAGCATCTTAACAAAATATGTTCAAAATCCTATTTAGCCCTTGAGAGAAACTGTTCCTGCTGTCAGTTTGTGAGGTGACTTTGGTTTGAAGCAATATTGGTGTATGCAGCATTACAATGACATAGAAGTTTTCTTTCATAGCCTGTGGAAAGGAGTGGCATGTATCAGCTTCTTACCTCTTCTTGATTTTTGGCTAGCACGTAAGACGGACCCAAGAGATAAAAAAATTAGTGAAGTCATACTTGAATTGAGGAAACTAGACCACTGCCTGGCACATGTACCATCTTGTGCTCATCTTGTTAAACTACACACTAGCTTTTACAGCCAGAAGGCAGGTCATCTGAATTAGGGATTTAGAATTCACATATCTGTAAAACAAACTGAGTCTAGTGAAAGCAGGTTTTTGAGTACTTTCACAGATTAGTGCTTGAAACCTGCTTGCTATTGACATTTACTCTGTTGTGGAAATACAGTGATCCAACTGTAAGGTGAAGCACATTTTTACTTGCTGAAAGGTTTATAGTCTTGATTCTCACACTATTTTGTGACACCCTGGCATATTGTAAGCCTAGATTTTAACCCTTGGTTTCAAATAAGTAGTTTACTACCTTTTGTTAGTGAATAGAGCTTAATACATCTATTTGCGTGCGCGCACACGTGAGTTCTGATTAAGATAATTCTGACACAAGTGCCTTTTCCCCAAAATTGTCCTGGTGTTTGCTGATTCTCATTATAGAACAAGGGAAAAAGAAATTACTCAAGCAGTTTTGACTTTTGGGTTGTTTTTTTGCTGGGTGATAAATGTCCTTTGGTGTCAGAATGTGTGGGAGAATTTGCAGTCTGCCTTCTTAAGAAAAACTAGTTTAAGAAGAACTACCAAATATTCATGACCAATAGTGATGTTTTGGGGAGTGTGTTCATTTTTCTTTTTTATTGGACTTCTATATAAAGGGTTCTTGGAATGTGTTAGATATCAACTATTGGTCTTAAATTCTCCTAATAGGCATTTGGCAATTCTTTCTAGTAAGAAAAATGAATGTGCACTATCCAGATTGTTTAGAAGTCCAGCTGTCGCACAGCTAAATGACCATCTTCATGTGTTACTGTTGTGTCAACTCTGTATGAAATTCGTGATTCATGAGAAAGCTTTGATCTTATAGGAGGACATCTTTAGGAGGTAGCATTAGCTTAGTAGACCAAGAGTAGTAAACACTCATTTCAGTTCTCTGCAACTTTTTGGACTGAAGAAGGTTCGGTTTTATTAAAGGTCGGTAGTGCCCAAACCTGTAAGAAATTCTCAGGTTCTCAAATGAAGTGTAGTGCAGACATAAAAGTTGCTGTTCATCTTATTAATGATTGAACATGCTGCAACCTATTACATTATCATAAATGGTCTAGGTTTGGGGGATTTTTTTGGGACAGCATATGTAAAATAAGCGAAGACTAACTTACATGTAGCATGGCTTTTTTTGGTATGGTAGATTAACTGTTGTACAGTTCTGTGCTTTGTGCTTGTCTCCGGTATAAATGCAGTCAAAAGGTTTACAGTGATGGTACAGTTAAAGTCTAGTTGAATCTCATAAGTTTCTCTAATATGTACAATTTTTTTAATCTTCTAGCAAAATTCAGTGATTACAAATCAACATGGTCCCCAGATCCCATAGGACACAATCCCACTCATCTCTCCAACAAGATGTGGAAAAACCATATTTCCTCAAGGAACACTACAGGGCTGCCCCGCCCGCCTCCTGGCCTGACCAACCCCAAACCATCATCTCCATGGAACAGCACAGCACCCCGATCGGTCAGGGGCTGGGGGGCGCAGGACTCAAGGCTTGCCTCTGGTGAGAAGAATCAACTGATAGCACCATTGATCAGACCTGAGGAGTGTACGTTTTACAGCACTAATGGTTTGGAGCAAAGAAAGTTGCAGTTGTCTGGTAAAAGGAAAAAAAACACAACTCCTTTTTGAAATGGAAATTTGCTGTCAGTAGTTGGGGGGGGGTGGGGTGGGGGGGTGGGGGGTGGGATCCCAGGTCCTGCCACAGGGAATGAGTGAAGAGGGCTGAGAGTTGCCAGGAGGGAATACCTACTGCATGGGGCCTTTCAAGACTAGATGCTTTCTGTGGGTGGGAAGCTCCTCGAAGATAAACTCTAGTAAAAAGTGAATCTTGATGTGAAATGTGAGGAAAGATGTGGTTTTGTTTTCAGGACTGAAGATTAGGCTTTGTATGTTAGCAGGGCTGATAATGCTGAATTTGTGTGAGCTTGAAAGACCTGACTGTAAAGAAAAAAGGTTTTCTTTGTATCAAATCTGTCTTGATTGCTCTGCCTTCTAACTTGCAGCATCTACTTGGAGTGATGGTGGCTCAGTTCGTCCTAGCTACTGGCTGGTTCTTCACAATCTCACTCCACAGGTATTTTCTGTTGTTGTCTCCAGGAACTTGTTTTCTTTATCGAGGTACAGATTTGTTGATTCTTCAGTTTTTTCCCTTTGAACAAAACCAGGTTTGTTAGCATACGTAAGATGCGTTTCTACTAAACAGGGCTGCAGTCTGATTGTTTTTTCTGTTGTGAACTCTTCCGCTAACTTTAAGATGTTCAGTTTTTGCTACGTGATTGTTACAACCTTTCATTACCTAGAGTTTCAAAAAAATTATTGGAAGAGAAAGATTTTTCTTAGAAGTGAGGATAAGTTGCCTGACCATAATGTGGAGTGGTTTATAGCTGTTAAAAGAGTGTTCTTTGGGATGTTGTCAATAAGAAAGCTGGTGTAACTGCCAGTTTTCACTTTGGTGTTTCCATAGTGAAACCACAGAATGTTTCCAGCACTCCTGCCAAAAACAGTCTAGTTAATTTATTCCTGCAAGTATTCTTAGAGCTTGCTTCCGTTCAAAACCAATTCTTTGGAGATCCTGGTTTCAGCAATCCCAATTAGTCTGTATTTGAGGCTTAGGAATAGCCTATATGATTATCAGCAGCACCCTGCGGTCTAGACAGAGGGTCCCCTGTCCAGCAGGATAATTTACCATGCTTCTACTACACTCTTAAGAAAACATCAATGTGAAAGGAAAAACTAAGGTCTCCTTCAGATCACCCAAAATGGCAAACTGTGCTCCTGTCATAAAAAAGGCTGTTTTCCTTGATGTGAAGGAAACAGGAGTGGTGTGATGAAGAGGCACAGTTCTAAGTCTCCCTTGTTCAAGGTAGTTTAATACTGCTTTAGGAATCATTTAATGGAAGAAGAATATATTTCGGAGGCATTTAAGTTAATAGAAAACAGAAAGAAGCAGATTATAATTGTCTCTTCCATAACAAATCCTCTGTTCATTGTGGGTCAGTACACTAGAGAGAAGGAAGCGTAAAGGTTAAGGTGGATTCAGGGACAGTATCTTTGTTTCAGGTTTCTTTGTTTTAACTTTGACCATCTTTGTATCCACACACAACTTCCTGTTCCCTCATTTGAGGTTGTACTATATAATAGGGGAGAAAGGGAGAAGGAAGAAAGTATCGCTTCCTTAAGTATCTGCACATACGGATCCCATTCGTGTGTGCATGTTCCTGTGGCATACCAGGAATGGAATCTGTCTGTACAGAACACCTTGGAGAACAGCAGTTACTGGAGGTAGGTAACAAGCTGTTACTGCTGCAGCAGGAATGTAGAGAACAACTGCTGTGAAAACATTAGTTCAGGGGGAATGAACATCACTGGGTTTGGCAGAAAGTTCACTGACTGTTTCTGTGACTTACTGTTTCACAAACCACAAAGACAAAATAAATTTTAAAAACCCTTCATTGTGGAGGTGATATTTCCAGTTTTGCAAGGACCTCTTAAATACTGGTTAATCTAAATTCTACTGAAATCAGAGTGCTGGAGACTGACATTCTGGTTCCTTTAGTACAAATCCTGATGGCTAAGAACAAGTTGTATATAATTACTGGAAAACCTGACAACATAGGAATAATGAAACTCAGTGAAATGGGGAAAACTGGACTCAAGCTACAAGTGAGCAGGAAAGATAAGTCAGATTATTCCATAAAGTAAAATCTTTGTAGTTGTGAGAAGTCAAGGCGTACTGATTCTGTTTGAAAATTAGATTCTGTCACCTTTGCTTACTTCCCACTGCTGTCACCTGTTTTCCTTTCTGAGAGCAGATATCTTTTAATTAACGGAGACAAAGTTAGGATTGAAGTACGTTTGGAGAAATAGTTACAAACATCTGTGTTTATCCTGGCTGTTCTTCCTCAGATCGATGGGTCAACCTTGAGGACGATCTGCATGCAGCATGGCCCACTGCTGACATTCCATCTGAACCTGACCCAGGGCACCGCCCTTATCCGATACAACACCAAACAGGAGGCAGCCAAGGCCCAGACTGCACTGCACATGTGAGCAATCCCCGTGTCCATTCTTTGTTACTACGTTATTCACGAACATGAAACATCTGTCCAGTGCTATGTTGTGGAAACTAGTTTCAGATACGATGGTTGGAAGGGAATCTTTCATTCATCAGAGGAAGAAGAGAAACAAAGATGCCTTCTGTTTGTGTTACTTTAATTGCTGGCACAAACTGACGCATACAGAACTTAAGAAGGTGCAAATAGGATGGAATTGTGACCAGTATGCACCTTGCTGTACAGTTTTGGTCATTTTATAAAAGCTTGTGAGTTGTTTCAGATGAAAATCACTCTACATGTATAACCTGAATGTGTGGGAATCGGCTATACACCTGAAATAGCTTACTTTAAAAGCTGCAGATCTTAGGTTTCCTGTCCTTAAGCTTTTTGGAATTGACTGTGGCTCTGGTATGTTTTGAAAATGTGGCAGGTTTTGAGACAAAAATCTTAGCGGGAGTCAGGGTGGTGGGGGCGCAGGGGAGTTGGTGTAAACTCTTAAACTCAGCGAAAACTCTTGAACTATTCTAATCTTATCATGAATTTCACAGGCTTTTATAACCTGTTCTTCCTCCGTTTTGTTTAGAAGGTGGTGTATGTGCATTTACCATTTTAGCTACACTGTATAGGCACTTTTGCTCTTGTTGTTAATGTTCAAGACCTTAGTTTAAATTTGGAAAGGTTTGTTGCAGGCCTAACAACTGAATGTTGGGGTGAGGGGGTTAATCGGTTTGGTTTGGGGTTTTCCCCCTTGTGAAATGGAAGTTCCTGTGCTTTGGGTCAGTTTCACTGTGAAGAGCAGATAAAGTTTTCTGTGCTTGCTCCCTTGTGGCAAGCTGGTATCTCATTTGGTTTGGGCACCTAATAGTGGTGTTTCCATGCCTTCTGAAACTCTTGCCCTTACCTCCCGGCTCTAATTTTTTTTTTTTTTTCTTCCATGTACCTTGTCTTCTAGGTGTGTGTTGGGAAACACTACCATCCTGGCTGAGTTTGCCACAGATGAAGAGGTTAGTCGCTTTCTGGCACAAGCTCAGCCCCCTACACCTGCAGCAACCCCAAGTGCACCCACAGCAGGCTGGCAATCCCTGGAGACAGGACAGAACCAGACAGATCCAGTTGGACCTGCTTTGAATCTCTTTGGTGGGTCAACAGGGCTTGGGCAGTGGAGCAGTGGTGGCGGCGGCAGCAGCAGTGGGGGTGATCTCACTGGCACTTCGTTGTGGGGGCCCCCAAACTATTCTTCAAGCTTGTGGGGGGTCCCAAGTGTAGAGGATCCACACAGAATGGGCAGCCCTGCTCCCTTACTACCTGGAGACCTTCTGGGAGGAGGGTCGGATTCAATCTGAACTTAGAACTTTCAACTCTGACCTCGTGACCTTTTTTGGAACAGCAGCAGCACTAACTTGACCTTCTCGTTTTTTTCAACTTGCAATAAATACATTTATAAAAGGAAAAAAGAAAACAGAGAGAGAAAAAAAGGTGGGTCATTGACAGACTGTCTGAGCACATAGTTGCCTCCCTTATATAACTTCAGTTTTTTCGTTTGGAATATGAATCCAAAAAGAGAACATATCACTCTTGAAATACTTGAATCATGAACGCCAACTTAGAAAGACAATGTGAAGCAAGTACACATACCATTTAAATTTAAACACAAAAAAAAAAAAATTAAAAAAATTAGTTTCTAGTTTTTCACTTTTTCATGTTATACGGAAGTTGTTGCTAAGAAACATATATACTGAAAAAATAGCTTTTTAACTTTGTTTGCACTGGGTGTGTTTCCGTCCTTAGGTCTACCATGTTGGGTTGGGGTAGGGGAGGGGTTCAAAGGAAAAAAGGGGTGGGGGGGAGGGGAAGACTTGACGGAGCCTCACTTTAAAAACAAAAACAAAAATAAAAACAACAAAAAAAATTTAAAAATTTAAAAACCCACAAAAAAAAACAAAACAGAAAAAAAACAAAACAAAACAAAACAAAAAAACCAACACTTTGTGATTGGCTGGTTGATAAGTACCAGTGTGTTCTGGCACATGTAACTGCCCACGTGTGCTTGTTTCTGTGTGAGTGCGTGTGCACATGTTCGTGTGTGTGCATTTTTTTCTCTCTATATATAATCTTGAAACGCTGCATTGCTGATGGTCTACGGGCTGGCTGGACATCTGCATGTCTTGATTCTGAAAACAAGACAGGCATGGTGGAGTCCCTGTGGCTGAAGCAGAATCCAGTTGGGCTGGATTAAAATTTGTCAGTAGGTTTTTTTAAATTCATTTTAGCAGGGTGCTATCTCAAGTCTGCAGATCATATTGAGTGGGTAGTTGCTTCCTAGCCCTTGTTCTAACCCTGTGGTAGAGCAGAACACTGCCATATCCAAAGGATTTGGTGAGAGGGGAGCCAATGTTGTCTTTTGAGTAGCAGTGTATTTATTTATTTATGTCTGCATGTGGGGTTTTTGTACTGAGTGAACCCTAGAATGTTTGTTATATAATGCAAGCCATTTTTTTCTTCCAACGAGGGGAAAAGAGGAGGGAAGAAGACATTGCCATTTTTTGTGCGGCTGAGACAAATGTTCTTATTCAGTCTCTTGCAAGCTTCAGTACCTTTTTTTAAAAAAAAAGAGTGTTTCTTTTCTCCCACAAACCAAAATAAGCACCCATACTCATTCTTGAAGAATCCATCAAAAGCTTGAAAGTCCAGCCCAACCAAATTAGCCTTCTAATTGATTTACTGCTTGTATTAAAACTGACAAAAACTAAATCGTGTTGGCAAATCGCTGGCCAGCCTGCCTCATCTCCTGAAAGCACATGCAGCTAACTCCTTTCTGCGTCCTTCATGGTGAGCGTTACCTGTGCCAGGCCTTGGTGTATTACAGCGCCAGACCATCACTGACAGAAACGTTTACTTACGAATGTTCTTAAACCAGTGTGTGCTTCAAACGTTTCCTTTTGTTTCTTTGTGTTGTGTTTTCTCCTGTGTATGTGGTTTTGCTTAGGGAGGTATATAACTAGCAAAGACTTTTTTTTTTAAAAAAAGTATTGCACCTTTTTGTTTTTTGTTTTTACTTTTCCTGTACTGTTGCTTTTTAATTTCTGTATTTAAGGAAAGGTTTGGGGTTTTTTTTTAGCATCAGTGTAGTAGTACTCTGGGCAGGATAGGGGTGACCTATAATCCACAGTGATAGCCAGTGTGTGCGTGCGTGTGTGCGCTGGGAACAAAACTTTTAAGACCTGTTGTGAAAAGAGTTGTAGCAGACTTGAAGGAGCGTCCCTTGACACAAAGCGGGAAGTCTTTTGGGGGGGTGGGGCCAGGAGAAGAGGGAAGAGAGATGCCGGTACTTTTTCCGTAAGCGCTAGGACTTCCATGTGGCGTTGTCTAGCCGTTACACTGTCTAACAAAGTGCCGACGTTCTGTACCAGCACATACCTGTCCATTCCAGCCCTCAGCGGGAGCAGTGCTTGGGCTTTATTACGTGACGGGGAGGATAGGGGAATCTTTCTTCAGTGTTTTCGTTGAAGGATACAACAATGTCCAATACATTTAACTCTAAGCATGGGTTGGGTGGGGAGAAGCAAAAGCAGATTCAAGTAATGTAGGGGTATGTGTGTGCGCGTGTGTGTGTATGCCTGTGTGCTGGGGGTGGGAGGGAAGGGCTAGGGAGTTGCGTGGCTTTTTTTAATTCGCCCTTTCTATGTAAACCCAATGTCACAAGGAAGACTGACTGAGGGAAATGCTGCATATACACATGCCTGTAGATTTGTATGCAAAGTGTTATGTGACAAAAAGTACGAGTAGGTTTGTGTTTGTTTAGTAAACTGGAGTGTGCAGCGTATCTGGCCCCTTCTTAATATGCTTTTCTATCATGTCTCCTCCTTCATCCATCCCACCATGCACAAAGAAACAAAATGCTCTCTTCCAGCTCCTGCTAGCTAGTGCCCCTCGTGTGCACACATCCACAAAGCTTGGTTTCTGCTAGTCTCTGCTCAAAGACCAGCCATGCTTGGACACACAGAGCAGGTTCTTAAAAGTCCTGTGCCAGCAGTACTTCCTAGTGAAGCACCTTTGGCCCGAGTAAGCCAGTATCCGTTCTGTCACATGATTTGCTATACATGCTGGTTCATTGCTGTGTTCCACCCTCACTTCTCTCTCCCAGCCTGCCCTATAAGGTCCCTTTTCCTGCACTTTGGGCTAGTTGAGTTCATTGCGATACTACGGTGAAAGCCGGGTGCTAGAGCCCCTCTTGTTTACAAGACTTAATGAGGGATTTGAAATATTTAAAAAGAAAAGCTAAATTGTTCTTCCATTGTAAGCTTAAAGGGAAAAAAATTAAAACATACAAAAAAAGACCAAAAAGTGCATATATATATATATATATATATATATATATATATATATTTTAGATGAAGACTAACTCTGGGAGCATTTAACAGTGTTTTTGTTTTTATTTTAACATTTTATTTTCCTGCTTTAAATTTGCAAGCATTCTCAGGAATTCTAGGGTAGGAAGCCAGTTTTTTGAAGATGGTTTATTTAACCTTATCTTATCCTAGATAGATGGCTGTTTCTTGTTGATAAACTTTTACAAGTTCCTGAATCTTCAAAATGTTTGAAAGTTTTTACTTTAAAATAAAAATGCTAAAAAAAAATAAATAAAAAGAAAAAGAAAAAAAGAAAAAATCTCCAAATGTTACTGTCAAGTGAGGGATCAAGAATTTTAAAGTGTCTAAATTAAAATACATTAAGAAAACTTCTCAATATCAGCAACAGAAATTCATTGTAATCTTAAAACAAGTGGGAGAAGAAGGGTTATCATTTATAGTGCTTTGTTACTCATGCAGATGTGTGCAGTTGCATGGAGAAGAGAAGTGTGTGAATGGAAATCTTATCACTTTGTTCCCTCTCAATTTAAACTAAATGAAAATATTCTTCCAAGCACCTTTTAAAAAGTAAAGTGAAACTAACAACCTAATTAAAATGCAGTATAATTGAACGGAGAAAATCCTTAGTTAGGAGGACTAGCAGGATATACGTGATGGTGCTTCTTTAAACCACTTTTAAGTAGTGCTAAAGAAAACCAGTGCTGACAGAATACCCAATAATGAAGTAGTTCTATTATCCTGCCTTTCTCAGTACAGTAAAAAGAGAGAATACGGAAAAACTCCAGTAAAATGTACATTAGAAATCAGCTTTCCTGTTTTCAGCTATTTGGTCAGTTTATTCCCCGCTTGGAGATTTGCTGCTTGCTTTTCTTCACCCACCCCACCTCCCAGTCTTTCTGTTTTATTTTACATGAGGGAAATATCTGTTAAACTCTTCTGTTCACCCTATTGCTGCTGGCTGTCAGGGCTTACAGTCTTGAACTTCAGAGCTGGGTTATTGGGATGGCCAACTTCTGTCTCCCAGCTCTAAGGGTCGGGGCTTACTCTGCCTGAAATGGCTAGGCTCAAACCACAAAAACCGCGCTAGTGCCTTTTTATGTGCACCCACATGCCCTACAGTAGGGGAAGGGAGGGAAGATGAGGCAAATGAGGCAGTATAGCCACTTCATGGAAATACATGTACCCGTTCTTAAGGAAAAAGAGCTTGCTGCATAAGCATGTTGTGCAATGTACATAACAGTAGTTGAGATAACGTTTTATTATTTAAAAAAAAAAAAACAAAAACAACAAAAAAATCAGATGCCAGATTCCTGACCTTTTCATATCAGTTGCCCAGTTGTTTTCATGTTGTGCTGCATGTACATCTGAGTGTATATGTCTGTGTTGAAAATAATGCATCAATAATAATAATAATGCGCTTTTAAAAAGAGAAAACCTTGTCATGGGCCAGTAAAAGGAAAGTTTATTTTAGGGACTTTAGGATTTTTTTTTTCGTTTATTTTATGGAGAGAATTTGTGCTTTGCCAGAAGTTGTGTTTTATCAAATCAGCAGTGTCCTAAAAGAGGAGATTGTAGGATTTAGCCAACAAGAGCCCAGGAACTTGACAGTCACTTGGAAGTGGGTTGTGACTGACTGCTAAAGGGTTGGCAGTCTACAGCTTCAGCAGTTTGCTGGGTCCAAACCTATTGTAGTACAACAGTCTGCTCCTCCTTTCACTAAATGTGCAGGCCTGCAAATGTTAGTGGCTGTCTCCACAGTGATAGTTTTCCTAAATTGTTAAAGCAACATTAATCTTACTATTTTCCAGCTACAGTTGACAGTTCTGTTCCTTTCCAAATTATGTGTAGCTAATCATGATGTCACTAGTATGGCTTAGTGGTGGCACTCCTAACCCTTGCAAGTGATTTCTGAGCATTGTGCTAACCAGACTTATCTTCTGGGGACAATCATCACTTAATGTTGTAAATATTCTGCTACCATTTGAACTCAGAACAGCAAAAAGTCAGCGGGAATGGATGTTAGGGTACTTCTGGGCTTTTACAAAACTGTTCCAGGGAGGGAATCAGTGGCAGCATCTTGTTTAAACAGTGATAAAGAAGGTAGGGAAAAGAGGCTGGGGAAAGCACAGCTTGGAATAGACTACAGGCATCTCTTTCCAGATGAAAATCAAACGTAACATCTTTTCACTGGAAAACACTTTTTACTTTCTCAAGCGACAAACAGAACTCTATCATTTGTTCTTGGTTTTGGTTCTCCAGGTTATACAGTTTTAAATGTACACTTGATTTACAGGTGGCTTCAGCATTCCTGTTTTTCCTGGTTTTGAATCCTTCAGTGCTTAATTTGTGAAAACAAACAGACAAAAATGTTAGCAGTCTTCTAAGCAAATATCCATTTCTTACTAGCCACTTTGCTTACCCCACCCTGCAGTGTGTTATCAAACAGAGAGGGTTTTTTTAATGGGCTTGGTAATTCTTTGCTCCATTTGAGTATTTTATTTTAGCAGCAACAGCAAAGTCTAGCAACCAAAAAAAAAAAAGTGGGGTACAGCTCAGAAACCTGTATTGAAAACTCTGATACTTACTTCAGAAAGCAGTTTTAGTACCATGTGCTTTGGAACGCTTGCTGTCTTTTCCCAGTATTTTTATGCTTTTACCTGGACTCTTGCCCAGCAGTCTTGAGAGTGGGTTTTTTGTTGGTTTGGGGTTTTCTTTCCAATCACAGGGTGTCAGGTTTTTCTTACAAGCTTTTTATTTTGCTTCATGTTAAGTGGCTTGTGTGATGAGCAAGAATATTAAGCCAAGTGTGGTTTTCCTCTACAATATAAACAGGATGTTTCTAACAAACTCGCTGGGATAACCACCTCAAAGATTAAATAACAATGGAACCCTTATATTAAGTTGGCCTCTTTTTTCTTTTTTCCCCCCATGAAATTTCTGAACATTTATTCCTTAGAACTTTTCCCTTATTCTTTCTTCCTAAAAATGCTGCCACATCTTCCACTGTGTCTTAGTAGCACACCGAGATGGTACCATAGGGTGTTTTGTTTGTTTTTTTTGCTTCATTCTGTTACATTTACCTCTTAGGCTTTTAACTTTGTGCATACTGTTTTCTTGTTGACTTTAAAGGGAGTACTGTTTGTGTATCTGAGATACCCAAATTTGGCCTAGTCTGCTCCAGGAAATCGGGAGTGATCCTTATGTCAATTAGTCCCACTGACCTTAAATGAGTGCGTGCTGCTTGGGTAAGGGCTCTTCATGTAAGTAAACCTTGTCTGGATCCGGGCCAAGGTAGCAGATGAGGACCTGTTGCGCAGCAAACACATGTGTTGCATGTATCACATTCACTGTAAATCATGTGACCTTAGTATCAAGGTTTTCTCAAGTGGATTGAAATGCTGGATTTGTGGTGGATGGTTAGTATCTCAGGGTATGAGTCCCGACTGAGGAGAAGGTAGTTTTTTCTCTCTAAAGAGGTAAGGTTCCCCTAGCAGAAGCAGCTTTCTTCATTGTAAATATGCATGCATGTATTTGTGGGCAGGAAAGTAATGCCAAGAAAACTAAGTTGACGTGAATTCTAACAAAAGAAATACATCAAACAAATGCTGTTGAAGTGCAACTTTGGTCCTGAGTCTGAAACAACACATGTAGAATCTGTTGGCTTGTCTAAATTGATTTTGCACAAAATACCATTTCAGTTCTCTCGTTTATTTTCTATTTTGCAATGTTAGGAACTGATACTGTTAGTTAATCATACCAGTCATTCCTGCAGTGATCAAAATACAGATATCTAAAACTGAAACTCTCTTCCTTTTCCTTCACCTCCAGTACTAGGCTTCCACCTGTGGCAGAAGGACGTTTACAGTGATGGGGTGAAGTATGTAAAGTTTCCCAGTGTAAACAGAGCTGGGGTTCCCTGTTGTCCCAAATTCACATCCAAACCTAAAACACAAAGCAAAAACTATGCTGGAGCAGAGTTGTTGTTGGTTGGGCTAAACGACAGGAGCCTGACTGGAGATTTTTGTCAGCCTTGCTAGTTCATGTCCTTCACAATGTTTTGCGTAAGTGTCCCATCACTGTAAATACCAGTGTTGCTGAATTTTACCAAAGTTCCCCTGCAGTAGATAATAGGAAACAGGTCCATTTTGTAGTGACTCGCTAAGCAGAGCTTTGTCTACAGTAGAATTCAAGGGTCTGTCTACATTGCTGTTAAAACTGAGTCAGGGTCCTGTTGAAAATATAGCTCTCTATTTTGTGGTGTTATGTGAGATGTTAAACTTCGATGTAGTAACTATAGCTTCTAATCCTTATATGAAAAGTGATTTAAGTTTTCATCTGTGCTACAAAAAGCACCGTAGCTCCTGATGGTGTGGAGCCTATTTTTAAAACTATTGTCAGGCCAAGATAGATGCAGCTTCATCTGTGGCACGCAGCAGACAACGTCCGTTGGCATCCACGGTTTGCGTGCGTGTTGCTTTTCATCAAGCTATGCAGGAAAGTTTTTCTCTAAAAGTCTCCCAGAATCCTGTGCTATATAAGCAAGCTTCTAGCAAATCAAGTGCCCTCTGCAAAGAGCCATTTTTGCCCTGTGTGTGTGACAGTTGGGACTGGTGACATTCAGCAGTGTTAGGGCTCCTGTTAACTTTGTAGTGAGAAAGGGAGTTTTTTGACTTGACTCTTGACAGCCTTTCTGTAAACGAATACAGAGCACTCCAGGGGAAAAGGAGGAAAAAAAAAAAAAAAAGAAAGAAAAAAGGGAAGAATGCATTGTACCAGCCAGCGTTAAGTATTTTTGCAGCAAACATTCTTGACTGTGGTGGGCAGAGGGGAAGAGACTGGAGAAGTTTGCACGGATGCGCAATACAAGGAGGTAGTGCTTGGCAAGAAATGTTTCCTCGAGCACTAAATGCCTCCTCTTGGGTATTAGTGTGTGTTGTTGCATTCACAGAACTAACTTCCTCATGTTTTTTTAATCTATTTGGTTTTTTTAATTGAGACAAAGTGGAAGCTTCTCTTGTTTCAGATTAAACACAACCGTAAGTGAACATTTTCTTCATCATGTACTGTGGAGCAGTAAGAGCAGGTTGCACAGCTTGTTAGAACAGCTATTTTAGTGACATGGTTATGATTTTACATGCTTTCTTTCCCCTCCCTCTCCCTGCCCGATATGGCTTACCCTTTCTATATAAGGCGCTGTGTGGGTTTTTTTGTTTTGTTTTGGGAACGTGTGGAGAAGAAGCAAAATGAAGTGAAAATGCAAGCCAAGGTAGAACAGCCTTACTTTAGGGGGTAGCCTTACAACAGAGCTTTATAGTGAGTGTGCTGTATTCCAAAATATGTAAGCCAAAAACAGAAAAAGCATTCATTTATGCAAAAAAAAATTTTAAAAAGAGGTGTTGGAAGACTTCTTTAATATGTACCTTCTAAAGGTAGAGTAAGGTCTCACCAAGTGATACGTTATTGTGATACTTCTTGCTGGGTCAGTAGGGATGGGTTGGGGTATAAGCGCTTAATGTTTTCCTCCTTCTATGTTTTTACAAGCAGTAAGTTAAATGTGGTATTTATGAATGTGCCTTTGTGAGTATAGTGACTGTCTAATTGAGGAGACCACTTGGGCTGGAGGGGAGACAATGGTCAATTTACTCTGTCAAGAGGTCAGACATCGAGATTGCAGCCCACTGGTCCCTTTTGACAAGCAGCATCTTTGGGCTGGTCTCTACACTGCACAATACGTATTCATATGTGGTAGAGATCGGGGTGGGGGGGTGCGAAGGGATGTCATGTGATGCACAGAAGCTGTTGATAGTTTTAGGCTAGTCTGCCGTTGAGTTTGTACCTGTGTTACGTGGCTTCTCTTTATGTTTGTGTGCATGAGTGTGAGTGCGTGTGGCTTTATTTTTTTGTAAGCACTGGAGAATTGAAACACAGTGATGTTTGAGACAAATTTATACATGTAGAGAAGATGATGTTTTGTAGCTTCTGTTAAATAGTGGGTGCAGGCACACTTTTGCCCTCTCTGTCCATGTCCTGATAAGAGAAACAGGAAAACTTACTTTTTTTTCAGCCCTTCAACTTCCAGCACACTTAACGTTGCCATTTAAATGAACAGGGTATTACACAAGAAGAAAAAAAAGAGTTTTTGAAATGGTGAGGTAGAAGTGTTTAAAAGGAAAAAAAATCTGAAGTAATTTTTTGTTTCTTCGAAGCTGTTTGTAGCTAAACATGGGAATCTGCAGTGTCTCCTTCCATTTGTTTTTTTTTTTTTTCCTAATAATTCACCTCTTCGTCCCACCCAAAACGTGAGGTGTACCAGATCAAGAGCTGTTGCTGTAGCCCTTCGTAATTCCCACTCTGAAAAGAAACTCCAGTGGGATCCCTCAGCTCTATTCAGGAAGACAAAGAGAGGAGAGACTCTGCAGTTTTCTTTGCTTCGCTCTCATTCCTCTCTAATGGCCTTGAAATGTATTATTATGCAAATGTGAATTTTGATACTGAACTTAAGAAGAGGTTGTTTGTTCTTTTTTCAAAAAAAAAAAAAAAGGTCCCATATGTGGTCAGCATTGCTTCTTTATTTTGTAAGTGAATTGTAAACTATGCATTCTGCAAAGGGGGTGTAGGGGACAAAGATAGCTTTGTTAAAACTGTTTAGGAGTTTCTGTGTCCATGGTATATCCATTGTAGTTTGGGGAAGTGGGGAGGTGATGACTTTGAAACAAAAAGGAGTTGATAAGAACCTCTGTTTTTCAGAAGTTGGCCAATAGGTAACTGGGCAGAGATTTGGAAAACTAAAGTTGACTGCAAAACAAGATCAGCTCGAAACCTCGCGGAGGATTGTGAATTCTAGCCGTGCAGTGTTACCCCGGGGCCAGTAGGGTGAATGGGACACCAGCTCTCCCTGGGAAACTGTCTGCCGCCTCCTGTGTTCTGGCCCTTGTCATGCTCAGGAAACACGGTGCCACAGGCACTGTCGTCTTTCGGATTTACTACTCGTTTTCCATTACAGCAGTCCTTGCGCTCTTCCAGGAGAGTTGGAACACAGCTGGTCCTTGATGTCTACACTTTCTTCTCCCTAAAATTTTCTTTGCTGCTGGTTCTGGCACAGCTCATACAGTGACAGCGCAGCTATGGACAAGATAGTAGAGCTGCTACTTACTTTCTAGTGCTGACCAAAGCATGACTATGAGGACTGTGTTTTTTCAACATCAGCAGCTACCAGTGCTTTGTTGTCTGGTGTTACTGCCAGAGTGAGTTAGCGTTAATGTTGGCAGTGTGTGAAGTTTTAGGGAATGTAGACTGGTGAGTAGACAAGGCCCTGTATTTAAAAGAAATGATCCTTTTTTCCTATAAGGTGATATCGTAATGGTCATTAAAAAGTATTCACTTTCTCGCATCTCCAGAATGCAGTCATTGTGAATTATGTGTGTTCCTTGAAGCTTGCTGAGCTTCCAGGAGCAGTCTCCTCAGAAAAATGTAGATCTCGCTGCCCTCTTCATCATCTTAGTAGGGACCCTTTGACTTGACTTTTTCCTTTGTCCATGGTATACCATGGTACCTGCATTATCCTTGGCATTATTTTAGATGTAATATCATAAACTGAGAGATTATCCTGCCTGTATTCAGTGTTTTCATGCAGCAGTTTTATTTTTGTTGACGTTCACAGTACTGTAATAAGTAATAGACTTGATGATCACTCTCGCATCTGTGCCTGCCTTGCAGATGTGATCTTATCAGGGTTCCACTCTGTCAGATTGCCTTTTAAAAAAAAAAAAAAAAAAAGGAGAGAGAGAAGAAAAATAAAAAATTTTTAAAAAGGAAAAATCTGAAGTTTAAACTCGCTCACAAAAATACCTCGTGGTACATTTCCCCTTCTGATGTAACCTTTTAAATCTTACCTTTTCTTCTAAACTTAATGGGCTTTTATTTCGATCTGCTATCTCCTTTCTAAAAAGATGTTTGCAACTAGTGGCTTTGAGTGCAGGACCAGAAGCCTGGAACTCCTGAATTTTAACATTGGCCCTTACTCTTCCCTTGCCTTGGGCAAGTCATTTAATTTCTTTGCCTTTGTTTTTTCATCTGTACAGCGGGGGTGATAATAATACTTACCTACCTCACAGGGGTTTTGTGAGGATCAACTGGTAAATGTTTGTGAAGTGCTTTAAAGATAAAAAGCATGATAGAAGTATTATGAGTTTTTTACAGCAAGATCGTTCATTCTTTTTACATTGTTTGCTTGTGTGGAGGGAGATAACTTTTAATGATTAAAGCCATCAGACACTCAGATCCTAAGTAACAGAAGTTGATGGAGATTCAGTTACTCATACTCCTCTGTCTTTATGCGAGTTTCTTTCTCCTGCTCTTCCTTACATAGTTATGCCAGTGTTGCTACAGGTCACATGCCTCTGGTTGTACTTTCAGATACTTGATTGAAGTACTCTGAGCTTGCTGCTTCTTTCACCAGATCACCAAATCAGAATCAGTTTGTGTACTTTTCCCTGCCTTTAAATAGCGTTTTTGGTAATGTCATCCTTCAAGTAGACACATCTTTTCCTGCCGTCGGGAAGGGGAGGTGGTGGTGTGTAGTTCCAGAGAGGGGACTGTAATATGAAGAACCTTGCCACTTTATGCTGCTGCTCCAGGGATGAAGGGCAGAGTAGCTTTCTGTTTCCATCCCTGAAGAAACTAATTTCGGTGTGTTACCAGTTACACTTCAAATGCAGTGTCTCTTCTTGTCCACGACATGCAGAAGCCATCACCTGCCAATAACACGTAGGAACAGAGGGAATGATAGTAGATGCTGCTTGTGTATATGCCTTACAGCTCTCCCAGAACGTCTCTGGGAGGGTGGTGGGGGAAGAGGTCTTCATTGGGTAAATCCCACAGCTGTCAGGGAACCTCTGCTACTTTCTCCCCTCTCCAATCACATGGTCGCCATTTCTTCTTTCTTGGATGTGCGTCTCAGGGATGTGCATATGAGCCCATGCCTTTTGGAATTTGGCCTTTGAAATATAAAGAATATGGTTTCTTTACCTGAAACCTTCCTATCTGACACTCCCTGGTCCTCTCTGTCCTGCGTTGCTCCCCGTGGCCTTAGGAACATCTCTCCACTGTTGCCGTATGCCACCCTCTCCATCTCTGCCAGTACTCAAGGTGAAGCATATACAGTGATTCTGCAGAGAAAGAAGCTGAAATGATGCATGTGCACCTGTGGGATTTACACACATACGTATCTTGGATTTCTGCTGCATCCTGTCTAAAACAAGCAGAATATGTGATGCACAATGCTTTTTCTTTCTCATCTAGAAAGCAGAACAAACAGCAGTATGACCCTGCTGATGGGAATTCTGTAATGTTTACTTTGAATTAAATGCTAAGTATTTTCCCCAGAGAACCAAAAAACACCCCACCTTCTTACAAAAGTAACCAAATGTAATCTTTCTGGGGGCGGAGGGAGGGAAGGGGAGGAGGAAAAGCAGTGACAGGGGAGCATTCTGATCTATTTTCATCTCCACCGCTCGGATGGAGATGCGAAATGCTGCTTTGAGTTCCACAAACATAAGGGATTATGTTTACAAAGGTAAATGCCTTCTACCTGTTCAGGAAACTGGCTCATGGTGGGCATCAGATGTTTGGCGAGTTTCTCTTCATTGCAAACAAGTAATGGTGTGTCTGGAAGAGGAATGGAGAAACAGATTCATTTCACCTAGTCTTCTTGGTAAAATCATGCCGCCTTCCTTGCTCCTTACGAGATGGGGGGGGAGGTTGCAGAACAGAAAATCAGCGATGTCCGAAATGGCTGGATTAGAAAAGGCAGCTTTTCTACTTTGCACATAAATAGGTAACAGGAAGGTACAGCTAAAGTCCTCTTGCCTGAAACACTGTCCCCCAGAAGCAGACATTGTAATAATAAAAGTAGTGGCTGTGTGTATATTGATGCTATTTGCAAGTTACCTGTAAGTGTTTATTTTTTCTTATACTTGAAATGGCTTCCTTTACTAACCTCTCACCGTAGCTCTGGTTTCTCCCCTCCTTCTCTGGTGTGCAGTAAAGAAAGATACAGGACAAAGGGGGACAACATAGAGGAGATGACGCAATGTCTTGCATATCCAGGTTTTGTCTTAATTTCCATCCCGTATGCTCGCAGATGTTTGAACTTCCTAAGGGTTTCCATGGACACAGAAACTCAGCACTTGAGAAGGTGCTCTTGTATGGCTGGCTGCCCCCCTTCTCCTCCTTTTCTATATTTTTATTTTACTTTTAGTATAGTGGTACTTAAAATCACTGGTTCACTTAAAAAGAAAAAAAAAAAACCAACAATAAAATGTTTAAACTCTACTAATGTACAAATAAGCTGAAATGTTGCATTTTATGTGTATTTTTGCCATAGCAGGTACTGTATTTCTCATGCTGGATTTAGAAAAAAAAGAAAAAAGAAAAAAAAAAAGAAAAAAGAAACAAAAGGGTGATGTTTTATTGGAGTGTGACAAGTTAAGAGTAATAAGGAATTAAGTCGTCGTCATTTCATTGAAACTGAGAGATGGTGTAATACTTAAGTTTTCTGAAGGTTTTTTTTTGGCTTTTAAACAGCTTTTTTGTTTTTATTTTATTTTTATTTTTTGAAAGATATGATTGTATTATGTGCAACTCAGTTGCTTACATTATAACTACAAAATATTTTTGGGTTCCTGGAAAAAAAAAAAAAAAAAAAGAAAAAGACTAATAAATGTGTTTGGCTGCTAAGCATTTAATGCTCGTGTTTCCCGCGCCTCTGTCCTGCCAGGCCCGCCTCCTGCCGCCATCCCGCCTCTTCCCGCCCCGCCGCCATCTTCGCTCCCCTCACCCGCGCGCGGCCTCCTCCCGCCGGGGGGCGCCGCCTTCCCCCGCACTGGGCCCGGGGCGCCGTATTCCGCGCCGGGGGGCGGGGTCTTCTCGCGACAGCGGGGCGGGGCCGCCGCCCGCCCTTATTCACTGCTGCCGGCGGGCGCCCTGCCCCGGGCGGCCGCCATCGCCCCGTACCGCCGCACCGCCGCTGCCATGGCGACCACCGGCGCCGAGGAGGACGCGCTGGCGCGCTACCGCTCTCCGCTGGTGTCGCGATACGCCAGCGCTGAGATGGGCTTCAACTTCAGCGAGAGGAAGAAGTTCGGCACCTGGCGCCGCCTCTGGCTCTACCTCGCCCAGGCTGAGAAGGTGACGGCGGGACGCGGCCGCTGAGGGGAGAGCGGCCCGGAGCCACCTCTGTGGCCTGTCGAGGGCTGAAGGCTGGGCCCGGGCCGGGGGGGAACTGTCGTGACGAAGCGTCTTCACGCCCCCGTCCCGCTTCGCTTCAGCGACTCTTCAGGGCTGGGGCGGGGGGGGGAGGGGGGCGGTTACCGGCGGGTGTGAGGGGTCGCTATTGGAGCAGCCGGCCGCCCATTTGCTCCGCGCCTCGCTGGTTGGGTGTCCCCCCCCGGAGCGGGAACCGGCGGGAACAGCCCGTCGTGCCTCCCCGGAGCTGCTCCTGCGAAACGCGACCGAGCAGCGGCCTGGGTCTGCGCGGGGTCAGCGGAGAAGAGTGACGGGAACAACTCTCCGGCGCCCCTTCGCGTGGTGCGGGAGGGAGGGGGCGGCGGGGGAAGTGTGCCAGCCCGGCCTAACACCAACGCAGTCCTCCGCGTACCTGTCACCTCTCAGCAAATCCCCTCTTCTCTCCTCGTACCATCCCCTTTGCACTTTGGCCTACTTAGTGAAATCAGTTTTGTAAAGGCTTTGCTAAGCAGTTCGAGGTTGTTGGGTTTTCTTTTTTGGGGGGGGGTTGCCTGCTGAGCAAACATCAGTGTCCTTCTCTAGCGCTTGGCTGTTTACTTTTCAGGAGGTGTGACTGATGAGACGGGCTCTCTTGTTCAATCAGATTGCTGTCAGTCTGAGCCACCCGGACCAGCCCACATATCTGCAGCCAGATTTTAGATAGCCCTGGTTTCTGAGATAAGTTTACTTTTGGCCAAAGCGAGCAGAACAGTTAGCCCAGAAATGCTTGTGACGCTTCTGAGAGGCTGAGTGCCACAAAAAAACCCCCCGATAGCACAAAAGATTGGTATCAATTCAGCTGTTAGGGAGCAGCAACTGAGAGTATGTTGGTATGATTGCAAGCTGTTGTGTTAGTAGAGTCTAGAGAGTTAACGTTTTTATAATGCTGTTTAAGCTAAACCTTCTTAGCTTGACTTTGGTCCCTGTTAGGGGTGTGTGCATGGCCCGTTATTACTTCTTAGCTGAGACACAGTCAATTTTTAAGATGTGCTGACTTGATTCCTTGTGACTGATAGGAAGACTGGTACGTGAAAAAGCCCTAATATGTTCCTGAAAAACAAAGAGAAAAAAAAATGAAACCACTCTGCATTCCAACAGGATAGCTTTAGCTTTCAGGCTCGTTAGTTGCCCATTTGTTTTGTACAGGGTCCTTCAGCTCCCATTTTCAGAGTACTGGGGTCATTAGGAAGCAATCCAAGTGCTGCATCTGGCTGGGGCTGTTAGTGTAAGGGCAGAGAAGCACCACGCGGGAGAAGGAACAAGCAGTGCGCCCTGTCATTAATGTGTTCCTTCTCCATTCAAGGATCAAACCACTACAGCAGCCTCATCGATAGGATGCCACGCCAAACGTGATGTTTGAGAAGATGAAGATGTAATTATACAGTTGTGTTAAAGAGGCGTCACCCTCTGAAACACCACATGCTAGGTGGTGTCACAGCTGAGATGCTGGAGTGAGCAGGCTGCAAATCTCATCTCCTGTAGGAAGTGTCAGTACCAAGAATGCATGCTTAAGGAACTTTGCATGTTCAAAGCACGGTAATTTAAATGCTGCCATAACAATTCCAGCAGAGAATCATCTGTTTTCCTTCTGTTCAAGAACGAAGTACACGACTTGCCCAATGGAAGGAAGAAGCTACTGAAAGAACCGGTGTGACACTTCTGGGTTTCCACTCCCAAGCCGTGAAGTTTGGGTTCCCCCGTCTCTTGACCCTTGCTTTCCCTCCCATTGCCACCCTAGAGTTTTGTTCACAGAAAGTAGAGACGGATCTTGCAATTTCTTGAGCACCGTTTTGTAGGGCGCAGAGGGAGACTACTATTTTTATCTGTCTCCTCGTTCCAGAGGATTTTGTCTTCTGATATCAGCCCTGGACTGAAAGAGGAAGAGTCAGCTACTTTCAGCACCTGTTAGCTCTGTCAGTGATCAGTTAGTTGTAGATATAAGCAGTTTCCATAGGTTCCTCATTGAAAATACACAGTATTCCTTTTTGGGTACCTTTTATAAAAACAAAGTAGTGAATGAACTACAGGTAATATTTACGCCAGTACTTATCCTCACTTTCAGGACATTTATATATTGCTTCTCCAATCGTCCTTATTGAAAATACGTAATATTATTTTCATTAAAAAAAAGTAATGAATGAACTATGGGCAATACTTCCTCTTGTTTTGTAGTAAATCAAAGTATTAGAAAGACCTAACCACAGGTTTTCCAAGAGTTGCAGGGAAGCAGTAAAAAAGGGGACGTGAAGTTTAGCGGTGAAGTTTTAGGTAAAGTACAGCTCCAGGCAAATGGTTTCAATATTCACCCTACTTACGGGAGAAATTTTTGAGTAGTCCACATTTTGAGTAGTCCACTTGGAATATGTGGAATAAGAACTAAAAAATTATTTCACTGGAAACTGGATTAGACAGAAAATCTTCACAGTTGGTATTTTGTTCCTTATAGCAGGCGATACCAGGAGTTTGAGATAGGAGACTCAGCAAAGCCTGTGATTAGTAAGAGCTCTGTGAACTAATCTTTTCCCAACTGACAGCAGTTAAAGTTTGGGTTAAGAGCTGAAGTTTGTGAGTTTATACCCATCCCAAAAGTCTAGTTCTTTTTTTTTTTTTTGACATAAATTCATTTGTATTATGATATTTCTATTAACACCTCATTCTTTTTAATGAATCTTGAGCTCTTGACCTAAACAATGTTATTTGAAAGTCAAGTGCAAATTTCATGGAGCTCTTCCTTCTCATAGAAGTAGCTTTGACATCCTGCAGCATCAAACTCACTAATAAAATGTTTTGCACCTGTGAAACCTGAATGTTTTCTCTCTTATAGGAGCCTGTAGTAGCCCTCAATCTATTTTTTTTCCTCCAATTTAAGTTTTGTTATTTTTCTGTCGTAGATCCTTTATTAGAGGGGCAGCCCGGTGTTCTCAGGCTGTTCGCATGAGACATTCTGCGTCATCTGCCTGCTCTGCTGTGCCCTTTAGGAATAGGGGTGAATGAACAGTCATAGTTGTTATAGTGGCACATTGAAGCATTGGAACAGCCTCAGAGCAGTGACGTCTTAAAAGCACAATCCAGAGACCGCACCAATGACCTGTAGTGCTTTGGAGAAAACCTTGTGTTCTCCCTCAGGTGGTTTTCCTACTTAGTTTTCTTAGGCAGACAGGTTTGAAGGACATTCAGTTGCTTTCTTCCTGAGGTACTGTCAATATCAGCAAAAACTCAGGGAAGGAGCTTCACGTGACGTTTGCGGATGCACGAGAACAGCGTGCCTTGTCACTGCCCTACCTTGCATGTATTCCTATGACAAGTGGTTCCTTTTCCTGGGGATTATTTCTTTCCTCTCTGTGTGGCTGTCAGTGACAGCACACTGTGGTCAGCTTTTCCCAACGGATCACGGATGTGTGAACAAGGCATGAGATTTTAGTCTTGGCACAAGAGTGTGTTGCCTGCTGAGTTGCCTCTGTGCTTTCAGGCAGTGACACGGTCTGTACCAGTACGCCTCAGAGACAGCAGCCTGGGGCCAGGTGCTTTTCCTCATTTATCTGGACACTCATGGTTGTGTATACACTTGAAGCATCACATCTTAAGTTGTGTGGGTACTGATTATCTGATGAGGACCTTGGAGACACATCTGCTTCACTTGCTGATGTCTTTTCTAGTTCCAGATTCCACATCTGCAAAACATGTTTTCAGTCAGTTTGATTCTGAACAGAACCAACTTTTGAAATACTTTGTATCCTTGAAGCTTCCTGGCTGGTGACTTCTAAGTACTAATGCACAAGACAGTAGCATTTTAATTTGGAAAAGGCAGTAATGCCAAGTTCATTCTGAGAGTTTTAAACCCTCAGTATCAGGAAAAGACATTTTTCTCAGCTTACTTAGCTTGCGCAGGTATAGAGCTGTGCAAGAGTTATATACCAGCGTGTAATTCTGTGGTTTGATATCTTACTCTGTTTTCAATTCAGCTTGCTGAAAAGGTTTAGCAAATATTTTTGAACGTGATCTAGGAGCATTTATCTCCTGCTTCCAGATCAAGTAACTGATTTCCCAAGCTTCCAGATTTAAACTGAGATGAAGTACTTTAGGACTTTTGGAAAGGTACAAACAGGTCTACCTTTCCATATGTTCTAAGCTCGCTGTTTACAGTTGTGTAGATCTAGTTGTGGTCCAAAGTTCTTCCTGACACAAGCTATCTAGTCACATGGTAGCTGCATTGTTCTTCACCCAAAGGGTAAATTTCATTAAAAGAAGTTAAAACTATACTATTTTTCTATCACTTTTCCCCATGTGTCTAATTTTTGTAGTTGTCACAGGGATGTTGTGTGATTGAAGAAAGTATGAAGCCCAAGAGGAACATCTAAGCGTGAACACTGTCCTATCCTGTTGGAAAAGGTTGGAGAACCCTAGAATGAAAACATTTGCTGTTACAGCTCTTGATTATGCCAAATGGCCAAGCTTCTGTGACGTGTCATATGGGAGTAAATTATCTAAACAACTTCTATCTCAATTTGGGTTGTCTCTTAAAGACAAAAAGAAATAGGAAGTTCTTTTCCCCTTGCAGTCACTTGGGCTTCCTATCACAGATGAGCAGATACAGGAGATGGAAGCAAATCTGGACAACATTGACTTCAAGATGGCAGCGGAGGAAGAGAAGAAGCTGCGTCACGATGTGATGGCCCATGTTCACACCTTTGCCCACTGCTGCCCAAAAGCTGCAGCCATCATTCACCTTGGAGCAACTTCCTGTTACGTAGGGGATAATACGGTAATGTCATATTTTCAGTTTCCTGCCTGCAGAACTGGGCGAAAAAAAGCTACAGTTGCTTACTTCATAGCTCTTTATAAACTTTTATTTATAAAATGGTATTAAATAGATTTTTTCAGACATTTTTGTTAGTTTTACTGTTGAAGTTAATTCCCCTTTATGGTAGCTACCCTAGGAAGGCAAGCTCCTCTTGCCTTCTTTCTTTGATATGAAGCAAGATCTGTCTGGAAACTAACTGTTCCCTAAGCTCTGCTTGCATGTTAAATATTCAAGGAGATAAGAGATCATGAGATGCAAACGCATGCAGAAGTGTGTGAACTGTCAGTTATGCCAATGGGACGAGAGTTCACTGACTTACAAAGCAAGGCCACTTTTGATATACACAGCCCGTGAGCTTTCAACTGCTGCTTGGAACCCCTGTATTAATTCAGGGTAAATAAAGCTTTTCAGTGGCCAAGGGAATGGATAAGTGCGTTAAGTGGAAAAGGAACTACCACCGTTCTACAGAACGGTAAAATGTTTGTAAAAAACCTGTCTAAAACTGAGTGCAAACTAAAGCCTGATTTCTCAGTATATATTGCTGTTCTCCCATGTCCAAGTGAGTGCAGCTTCACATCCACTTCTGTCATTTGAGAAGCTGCTGCGTAGTTAGTTTTACCTTACTCCTTTGCAAACCTGTTTGGCTTTTAGGTGGTACCGCCTTCCTTGTGACCTAGCTGTACCTCAATCTCTAAAGCAGTAAAGACGACTGCTGCCTGATCAGTCCCACTTACTTTCCTGCTGCCTTTAGCCTATAGTGCCTGCATTTTCCGCTTGGGGTGAATGATTTAGTCTCATTCCATGGGCATCCCAAGTATCTCAAAATAATTACTTATACCCAGTCAGTGGAAAAGGGTCTTCTACTGCCCAGTATGACTTCCTGTGGATAGTATAGAAGGAGCAATGATGGATCCAGCACTTTTGTCATAAGCAAGTTCACCGCAAGTTCTAGTATAAGAAAGAAAGCAGAGCTTTTATTTTAAGAAGAGGCTTTTGAGCAGACAAAGTATATTTTAATTATCCGTGTCCTCTCTGAGAGAAGCTGTCATGTCTGATCCCTCAGACATGGCCCAAACTTCCTTTCTTTGCTTCTTTCAGGATCTGATTGTCCTCCGTGATGGGTTTAACCTGCTGCTACCCAAGGTGAGAAGGTGGTTGTGCGCTGTCTCTTAGAGGTGGGCAACGCTGATGTCCTGTGGATAGCCTGTGTTTAACTTGGGTTTTCCTTAAGCCTTGCTGGGAAGTGAGGAGGAGCTGTCTGTTTGGGTTATTCTCAAGGAAGTGAACATTATCCTCCTTTACTTTCTCAAGTCTTTCCCCAAAGCTGCTTTGCTCACCATGGGAATTATAAGCAACTCCTTGTTTATCTGTGCCACAGGTAATAGTTTCAGAAAACAACTGTATTGCTTTCAGGGTCAGCTTAGGCATCCCCTTAACTATATTCCTAGGAGTGTGTCAGCATTCAAGAAGCTACATAATACAATTTTATGAGGTCAAGTATAGTGGGAATTCCAATTCCAGGAATAAAGAAAATCCTCGGGGATAGGCCAACTGCAGGATTGGGCTGGGCACGAAGACTAGACTAGTTGAGCTGAAGTCCGAACGCTTGTATCATCTCTTGCTTGAGTTTTGTAGCAAGGAAAAATCATGTGCATGCCCTGAAAAAATGAAACACGCCATATGCTACAATTAGAGGGGTGTATTCAAGGACTGCACAGTTGTTTCCCTCCCCTTTTTCTCACAATGTTGTTGTGCTTAAGCATGCTAGCTTCTGCTGTGGGGTTTGTTGGGTTTTTCTCTTATTCTACCTCTCTTCTATCCTTCCTGCATCCACCAGCTCGCAAGGGTGATCAGCCGGCTGGCCAACTTTGCTGAGAAGTATGCTGACCTGCCTACTTTGGGCTTCACTCACTACCAGTAAGTAGCTGTCAGCCTTTGCTTTCATTTTCTCGGCCGCGCTTTGGTTAAATTGACCTGCTACTGCTTCCTTTCATCCTTCTTTTTCCCGTCTCTGACGAGTCACAGTTGATACTGCTGGATGTCATTAAGACATTGTTGATGATTTAGAAAAGAAGTATGTGCCTAACTCCAGACTTGTCTCAGGAAATTGAACTGTTGCTTTGACTAGCTGTCAGCAGTTGTTTTAACACAGCTTCATAACGAGTAACTTCCTGAGGAACAGAGATGTGTATATTCTGGGCTGTTTCAAAAAGCATGACTGGGAATTGCAGTAAGCCTGTCTTCCAGTCACATTTGCTTTATGTTTCTTTTTTCTGTCAGTTAAGTTAGTTTCAGCTGCAGCATAGAAAGTTTGTTACTGGCTACCTGTTACTACATCTACATTGTCACTGTAGCTGAAGCTTTCTTCTAAAGTGATGATTGAGGATCCATCTGTTCTCATACATCCCTGTATGGGTCCCTGGGAAGAATCAGGAAGAATTTCTTCTGTTTAGCAGGATGATGCTGTTTTCTGTCTCTTGGGAAACTTACGCTTCTTGTGCAGCACTTCTCACATTGACTGTGAATAGAGTCGAGTAGAATGGAATATTTTTAGGCAGACTACTGAGTTGAAGGACAACAAGATCTGGATAGAGTTATGTTGTTGGGGTAGATTTACCTGCTGCTTCATGAATGCAGTTTGCTTTCAGAGATGTTAAACTGTACACCTAGATGTAAGCCTGGATCTTCTACCCTGGTGATACAGAGCACCAGAGGCAGGGAAATAAAGCACAGGTTTTGTCAAACTCAAGTGTCTGTCACTTTAAAATTTCTCCCAAAGGAGAGTGAGAGCATCACAGAATCACAGAGTGTTAGGGGTTGGAAGGGACCTCAAAAGATCATCTAGTCCAACCCCCCTGCCAGAGCAGGACCACCTAGAGTAGATCACACAGGAACATGTCCGAGTGGGTTTGGAATGTCTCCAGAGAAGGAGACTCCACAACCTCTCTGGGCAGCCTATTCCAGTGCTCTGCCACCCTCACAGTGAAAAAGTTTTTCCTGATGTTAAGGTGGAACCATCAGGTCAGGTCTCTGATTTATTGTCTTGCTGTATATGCCATGTCAGTTCAATCAGCTCTAGTCCTAAGTCCCTCTTCATCTACAGCTTTTTTGGGGAGTATTCTCTGGGCTCAGTTTTATCTTGGCTTTTGCAAAGAGTACAAAGGCGTATTGGAGAAGTGTGTGCAAGGCACAGTTGTAAAAAAGAAGGGAAGAGGGCGTTGATACCTCGGCCTTTTCTGTGTCCTTTGTCAGCAGGGCCTCTGCCCCGTTTATGAACAGGCCCATGTTTTCCCTAGCCTTCCCTTTTCCTGCTTACGTTCTTGCAGAGGCCTTTCTTGTTGCCTTTTGCATCCCACACCAAATTCATCCAGGTGGGCTTTGGCTTTCCTAGCCCCATCCCTGTGGTGTTGGACAGTTTCTTTGTATTCCTCCTGCATTGCCTGTCCCTGCTTCCACATCTTGGGTGCTTCCTTTTTATGTCTGAGCTTAATCAGAAGCACCTTGTTCATGTGCATGTGCTTTTTGAAATAGTATAGAGGTTGTCTTTGGAGTTCATGTGGATAATTTGACATATTTCAACTTCTAGGTTCTGCGTAATACCCTCATTTTCTCCTCAAAGCATTTGCAGGGGGACATTGTGGTTGAAGCTTGCAGATACTTATTTCAAGGTGAAGGTCTTACAAACAATGTTGGCTAACAGTGTTGTTAATTATTGCATGTTTGCCCCGAGGCTTGAGGAATGTGTTTTTATAGAGAAAAAGGAACAGTCCCTTAGAGGAGTCATTTAAAATCACAACGTGGGCGCAGATGTTTCTGCACTGAGAAATTCACGCCGGTGCTATAAGTTAGCCAGGACGCCCCATTTGCCCTGGGCTAGCAGAATTAGGGTGGGGGATGGATGCATCCCCAGTTTCTCCCACCTTCTCTCCCCTGCGGGCAGAGCCCCGGGCCGGCAGGGGGCGCCCCCCTGTGGAGTTACTGTGTGAACGGTCAATGAGCCTCATTCTCTCCCTGGTTGTTTTCAGACCTGCCCAGCTCACCACTGTGGGGAAACGCTGCTGCTTGTGGATTCAGGACTTGTGCATGGACCTGCGGAACCTGGAGCGGGCTCGGGATGACCTGCGCTTTCGGGGTGTGAAAGGCACCACCGGCACTCAAGCCAGCTTCTTGCAGCTCTTTGAGGGAGACCATAGTAAAGTAAGTCAGACAGCCCAGGGCATACTTGCAGTCTTTGCAGTTCTCCCCTCTGGAATGCTGTTCTGTTTGGGGGAACATGGAGATTCTGTCATCAAATTCACAAAGACATTGCGATGCCTCTGGGGCCCACTGACAAGGCCCTGTGTGAAAGGGAGCAGATTTTGGGGAAGGGGTGCTTCCCAACAAATACAACATTTGTTGACAGTAAACCAAGAAAAGCAAAGGATCCTTTTTGTTGTTGCTGACTTTCCTGAGTTGTTGCATTCTGAGCTCTGTTTGTTTTGTTTTTTTCTTCACCCTGAGGTTGAAGAGCTGGACAGATTAGTGACTGCAAAGGCAGGATTTAAGCGGTATGTAACAAGCCTAGATTTAGTCACCTAGATTTGCTGTTAGCAAAGTGTGACTCCTGCTGTCCATCTTGACCCAGATTCCCCTAGCTGCCAAACTGACATCTGTGCTGCTATCAGCTTATCTCCCTTTGCCATCTTCCATTCCCAGTTGCAGCTTCCTGCAGGAAACTTCACCTCCTAAATAGGCCACTTCTACTTGTCTCCCTGTCAAAGCACGGCTGTCCATTTTCCCCGTGCTTTTCTCTCTCCCGTCTGCATGCTGCCCAAAATTGACAGCCGGGATCTAAAGCTGTTCTTGTCAGGGCAGAATGACAGCCCTCCGCTTTAAGAGCCACGTCACTCATGGCTCACTGTCTTGCGGTACAGTTGTGTCTGTCTGGAACACTCAACTCCTGTGCTTATTTGTAGGGCTTACATGGTCACAGGGCAGACCTACAGTCGCAAGGTGGATATCGAAGTCCTGTCTGTGCTATCCAGTCTTGGGGCATCTATACACAAGGTGAGTGCCCTATTTGTACACATTGGGAAGAGGGGGAAACATTTTAGATCTTGCAGGGAAGGGGCTCGTGGCGCAGAACGCTGTTCTCATGAAATATTGTTCCTTGGTCATCTGTTCTCTTTGTGATCATGTAAATTCCCTACTGGGTACGTGTCTAGTAATCAAACCGCAAAGATCTTAAGACCAGTGGCAAATAAAGCAAGTTTACTGAGCAGATTCTAAGATGGGTTAACAAACCCCACGCTAGATATTCGTCTAAGCTATGTTAAATTGATCCAATTAGAGTAAATGTCTCTCTTAGTGGAGTATGAGTTTTTAAATTTCACCGTTTGCTTCTAGTTAATTGCTGCTCTGATAATGGTGTTGTTCTCTCTGTCCTTGTGGATTCTTTTCATTGATTTATTTCTGTTTCCTCCCTCCTCCTGCTTCTTGGGCTAAAGTGATCTGTGGTATTTTCTTCTGGTTTAATTTTGTAGGCTGGCTGGTTCAGTGAGCACACATTATCTGTGTTTGCAAATCACTGTGTAATTTTGTTATGCATTTTCACTGTTCCCTCCTGGTATCTCTTCCATTCCCTGCAAACATTTGCCCTTCTTGGAGTCCCATTCTATTCTGGTACAGCGAACACCTTTTTTTCCTTATGCTTTCTTGACTAGGATTCTTAGGCCAGGAAGTACAATTACAGTGTCAGTTTTCCTGTCAAAATTTTCAGTGTGTCCCCAATTTACTTCTCAGACACAGATGCAAACACTGCTCCAAGAACACTAACCGGAGTGTATATTGGTGTGTGTTAGCTTGGTTCTGTTTGTTAATTTCTTGGGCTTTTTTCTAGATTTGTACTGACATCCGTCTTTTGGCCAACCTGAAGGAGATAGAGGAGCCTTTTGAGAAAGACCAGATTGGTAAGGGAAGGGAGACGTTTCTTGAACTGATGTATGTATCATGTCATTTATGTTGATGCAGACTTTCAAGCAAACTTTGAAATATCACTGGCAGAAGTTGCTTTAAATTAACTGAGGTTTGACATTGTTAGTATTTTGGGTCCTTATTAAAGGAAAAAAAATGCACTTTACCCAAAGGTTTCTGGATATTAAGTAATTAAAATCAGATCTCTATTTCTGCACTTCCTGGGTTTGGGGGGAGAGCAGAAGCAGTCATATCTTCCGCACAGAGGAAGACTTGGGTCTGAGGAGTACTTACTGTTTTGCATTCCTCATGAAGCTAAGTGGAGCTGTAGGTTTTCAGCTTGACTCAGCATTTTGGTCTTTATGAACAGACACATTTGGAGCAATGAAACTAGGCTGGACCCTTGCCAGAAGAATACGAATGATGTGATTCTGACATTGTAGAAGGGGAGGCTCTTGGCCGGAAGAAGGTTCAGGCAGGCACCCTAAATACTTGCATAGGGTTGAATTAGCAAATTAAGCCTTAGTCATATTTGTTACTTGAATCATTCTATATTCTATGGTTCGTTTTGATACCCATTCAGGAGAGCAACAGGCAGCAGCATAAGTATCTGACTTTAAAGGACAACGAGCAGATGGGGTCTTGAATGCTGCTAAAGTTGCCATGGGCATCCTAGAGAGATGGTGCTAAATACTGGATTGAAAATTAAGTCTGTTGTTCTTTTTATGTGGTCGTATTTCTTCTGTTTTGCAGAATTGCAAAATGTCTTCTCATTTTTTTACTCCTCACATTTGGATGTTTCTAATCTGAAGGGGAAGTGTGGTGGTGTCATTTTCTCTATTTTCATTTTGTCCTTAGAAAATCCTCAAGTTTTGAGGCTTTAGTCAAAAACACGATTCCTGACACATTTTTCTTATCCGGGGGAGGACCTTCATCTCTTCTTCCTGAATGCACTACTTCTATGTCCTGTTTCCATCACTCTGTCTCCTTTCACAGGTTCAAGTGCTATGCCTTACAAGAGGAATCCAATGCGTTCAGAACGGTGCTGCAGCCTGGCTCGACACCTGATGACTCTGGTGCTGGATCCCCTCCAAACAGCCTCTGTGCAGTGGTTTGAGCGAACGTTGGATGACAGTGCCAACAGGTTGGTTTAGATCGCGCAGTGCAGCAGTTTCAGAAGGTCTTGTGCAAGAAGGTTTTTTGATGTATTTAGAAAATACTATTTTTAAACTAAAACCACAAGTTACCACCTTGATGAAAAGCAGTCTCATTAGAATCTTAAAGACTACAAACTGGTTTCCTCTCTAATATCAGATGAAAACTGTTAGGTTTTTTATTATCAAGATGATCTGCAAAGTAAACCAGCAGAGAGAGGGAGGGATGCAGAAGCCATGGTAATAAATTGCTCTCGTAGTCTTCCTGTTTCAACAGCATACTATAGCAGTTCTTATATTTCTCAAATTTTCCTCCCTGTCCATTTTGAACATGCTTTTTGACCCTGCTCCTTTTCACTTATTAAAGAATAATTCAGCATATTATCTGTAATCCCTTAACCCTCCAAATAATCTAAAGAAACTTATTTTCATCTCTTTACAAAGTGTTGGTCTTCACAAGAAGTTGTTCAGAGAAAGAGCACAAACATTATTCTTTTAAGTAATGCTTCATGAAAACCTGTGTGGGTCTTTTAGATACTGGTCAGCAGACTTTGCTTTGTTTTCTGATTCTTCATTATGACTATTTTGAGATGTGCAAAAGTTATCTGTAATTCTTTTCAAGTAAATTGTAGCAATTAAATTCAGTGCTTCCATCTTCCAGTTAGTACTAAATTTGCATAAAGCTCATCTTTACCTTTGAAACATTTTCATTTCAAAGTAGTCTTCTGATGCTGAATTTGATCTCCTAGAATCTTTGAAACTTAGAAATCTTAGAATCCTAGAATCTTAGAATCTTAGAAATCTTTAGATTTCTAAGATACGGGGCTTGTGGAACAATGAACAATAGCAATTTTGGCTGTAGACTAGTGGTCAGATTGTTGATGAGAATGTTACTTTAAAAATGTCTCCATAAACATAATGTCTGCTTAAAATATCATGAAAGCATAGATCATCTTCTCCCAAAAGGACTTTACTGCACAGCTGCTAGTCTTGTTAAGAAAAGAGTTGCGTAGGCAGCAGAAAACTCTAAATCTAAGAAATTGGATACTGGTTGACATGGTGTGTTGTATTTCCCAATAGCTAGCAAGTGTTGAGAGATGTACTGGAATGTTTCGCATTTTATTTTCACCTCCTCTAACAGACAGGGTCATTTGTCCACTTCTTAATCCAATAAAAAATGCTGTGCCTTGGATTTTTCTTTTGTTAAAACTATAGTGTTTTGAAGGGAGAGCAAGCCAGAGAAAATACAATCAACCTACAAAACAGCAACGTCCTTTTGAAGGCAGTGTGATAGAATTGGCGGCCTTAAATGTACACAAGGTTCAAGTACTAGTATATTTTAAAAGATTGCAGTTTAGAATGTCAAGTAGAGTTTAGAATATCAAACATACAGATCTTGTATAATTACACACTCAAGCTGATAGATGATGTGTGAAATTACTTCTAAAGGAATACTATTTTTTGGCAGAAAAAGTTATTGTTGGCTTATTTGATTTGCCATATTTTGTGAAAAAAATTGGTTAAGGTATTTGTGCTATTTACTAGCAAAGAGTAGGATAAAATGTTTTGTTTTAAACTCTTTTTGTGCAACGTCTGTTTCAAGAATAGTGTAATTCTTGGGTACAGATAGCAAAATGATTATAGCTCCTGGCTATTGTAATACTCTGCAGACAGCCAGGCAGTGCTGTCACAGATGGATGATGCTGTAATTGCTGCGCTGTGACAGAGCCTTTTGCCTGATACAGCTCAGTACCCCCTGCTCCTCTCCTTTTCCTCCTTTCCTTTTTGTCATTCTTTTTTGTCAGGAGCCTCCTTTGTGACCAGGAGCTGATCTCTTGGAGCAAGCCCCCACCAAATGCATGGATCACTTTGAAAGTTCCCCACGAAGCACAGCCAGGCACAGAATGACAGCGCAGCATGTCTTACTCCTGGAGAGTAGGCTCAACAGACAGGGCAACACAGAACACAGGAGAAGATAGTCTCATGTGTTTGCTCGCTCTGTAAATAACTCTCCTCTTTCCTGGCTGTGTAATCATTGAATTATCTTGGAGCTTTCTATGTGCACCTTCACCCTTTCTCTTCCTCTCTCTCCCTTTCTCTACTGATGAAAAAAAACCCCGAAACTCCCCAGTTTGAGAGCTACTGCTACCAGATGTTCTTTAGCTTTCCTGGTTGTGACCTTTAAGCAACAAGAAGCACCTCTAAGGAGAACAGTTCCAGCTGTAGGGCCACAGTAATGCTATTTACAGAATTATTTACAGAAGCTAAGTCTGGATCTGAGGTAGACTGGAACATGGCCTTTATCGCTAACTGGGGCCCTGGGTATGTGTGTTTCATAGGCGCGTGTGTCTGGCTGAGGCTTTCCTCACAGCTGACATCATTCTGAGTACACTGCAGAATATCTCCGAGGGACTTGTGGTATACCCAAAGGTAAAGCAGGAGATAATGTGTGCAGTGTTGCATCCTTGATAATGCTGCAGCTTTGCCAAAGTGTATGAAAATCCTCCCGCTCAAAGGATTACATTTTTATCTGTTAATTCAAACGATTTCTGAATTTTGCTCTCCATTCTCACTATATTCTCACTGTTTGCAGGACAGATATGAAAGGGTACTTGTGAAGACAAAATGTAGTAGATTAAAAATTTCTCAAAAAGGATAGTTTTCCCTGAACTACATGATGGATCTGTAGAACTTGCCACCAAAAGATACTGTCAAAGCAGATCTCGTACAGTCCTGTAGCTTACCTACAGGTTAAAAATAAATCATTGTATATCTTTTCCACAGTAATGTCCCTTACAAGGTATAGATTCTAAGTATTATCATCTTCAATACTTGGATTTCCATAGCCAAAAAGAGAAATTATTTTTGCATCATTGTCCAGTCCTGGAGATTCAAAGGAGAGGAAAACGTCACTGGGAGTCCCACTTGTCTACAGAATTGCTATAATGCTGTTTCTTTTTTCTCTTTTGTTTGTTTTGTTTAAGGTGATTGAGAGGAGGATCCGGCAGGAGCTGCCATTCATGGCCACAGAGAATATAATCATGGCGATGGTGAAAGCAGGGGGCAACCGTCAGGTACAAATGCAGTCAGAAATACCTTTGTTCACTGCCTGGCATTTCACTCCTGAGAAACAGAAGTACCTGGGCTCCTGTCCTGACCATCTCGCCTTTCTTTGTTCTCCACCTACTCCCACAGAGTTATTCATGTTACACTGGTGCTGCAAAGCCAGACTGCTCTCTGAGGAGAGAGCCGTTGCGGAGATCTGTATTTACTGTTAGGAACACTGTGTGTTTGAGCTCATCTGGCTGGCTGTGCTGGAGAAGAGGGAGACCTATTTTTATATTAGATACTAGTAGGCGTTTTCATTTTGTAAATGTTTGAAGGAACTTGAAACACAGGCCAAGCTTATTTAAATGGAACGTGTTGGCAGTCGGCTACCTTATAAATTAAAAGTGAATCAGTGCTGTTAACGAAAAAGCAAATAAGACCATTCTGAACCATTCATCTGTGTGTCACTCTTCCCTAATTCAGTATAGTGCTTTTTTATTATTAACTTTGTTTATGGTCCTTCATTCAGTTTTCTGTGTTCAAGCAGATTGAAATTAAATGCTTTCCTTAGTAAATAAATCCAGACACAATTAGATCGTATTTCCTTATCAATTAATGTCACAATTCAGTTTAATACTGATAATCAAATTTACACCTTAGTAAAACAGCTTATTTTCACTTTAGGTAGTCATTTGTCCTTCTATGATTATTTCCACATCAGGGACAGAGAAGTTAAACTTGCAAGATAGTAATAGCAAAAGGGCTTGCTAGAAGCTTTGTGTAGGATATGTGGTTCTAGTTCTCTGAAACACTCCTGGCAACTCACCCGTGATGTTAGTCAGGAAAAATCCTTTTTCCTTTTCTTCTTTTTTTTTTTTCCTCATGTGTCTCTGATGTTTGTCGCTGGGTCAGTCAGTAAGCTTCCTAACTAAACTTACAAAGGGTCACATCATGTGGATAAGTTTCATTATCTTTTGAGCTGGTTCTCTTTCTGAAGTATCCCGTACTTGCCTAAACAGCCCTCTCCATTTTGATTAGATTGAAGAGTGAATTTCGTTTGTGTTTGTTATTGGCCTGCTTTCTTTCTGCTGCTGTAGAGCTCAGTTCACTTACAAAATCTGTTCTTACTCACATTAGTATGTTCTGTTTTCATGTGCTGGGAACTCCGGAAAAGCACGTTTTCTACGCTTTCCCACCTCATAGCATAGAAACTCACTTCCTTTCCCCACCACTGAACAGCTCCCTCCCCTAAACATCCAGAAGACAGATCTGTTCACCTGAGGCAGGTCAGTGCTGGAGCAAGATGGCCTTTGGATGGAGGGAACAAAGAACAGGAGATCATTTTCCTCCTAATTGAAGATAGATCAAGGATAATACATGTGAGGAGAAGATTCTTACATGGCTGTAAATGCAGCCACGTGACTATTTTAGGGCCAGCGTGGCAGCATTTGATTTTGCAGGTGGCCCCCGACTACAGTTGGGTTCCCTTTTTTTTTTTACAGATCAATTCCACAGGAAATCAAGGGATTAGGAAGTGTTTCAGAAAAATCGTTATAAGGGTTTGCCAGTCTTAGTGTCATGTGAGGGTTGTTTGGGAGAGAATGTCTTAAGGCCCTCAGGTTTGTAGGCTTTTTGTTTTCCCTTCGGGCTGTCCTTATGTAAGCCATGGTTCACATAGCCTCGCTGCTCATCGGGTTAGACTGGTTCTTTTCGCTTCTCCCTTTTCCAAACCTGTAGACGTTTTACATTGTTATGCTGCCAAGATGTTCCATACAGGGGATGACCAGTGGTGAGTGAGGAATTCCTTTATTACAGTTTGTAGAATATTTTGGGAACAGCTACTATAGTGTATCTTTGGAAAAATCATGGAAGCAGGGACTAGAACAACTGAAAAAAAATCCTATAGTGACTCCTAAGAGTATTTGGAGAGTTTGAGAAAGTGTAAAGGATTCCAGTGTCGTAAGTTTGTGGTATAATTGAACAGGGAATGTATGTGTCATTCAGACTGTTTAGCCTCAAAGGGCAGATGTAGAAGGATGAAGAAAATCTTTTTTTAATGTAGTGCTATGTGAGATACTGCAATCCAAGCTGTGTCTCACATTTATGCTGTTCAGTGCAGTACGCTTTGATGTTTCCCCCTCCCGCACAAGTTAGCGGGTTGAACATGTGCTGTCAGTAGCAATGGAATGACTTTTTTCTTTTCCTTTCCTCTTCCCCCTGCTCCTACAGGATTGCCACGAGAAGATTCGTGTTCTCTCCCAGCAAGCAGCTGCTGTTGTGAAACAGGAAGGGGGAGATAATGACTTCATTGCCCGTGTCCGCGCTGATCCGTACTTCAGCCCTATCCATAAGCAACTTGAAAGCCTGTTGGATCCCTCCTCCTTCACTGGACGTGCTCCTCAGCAGGTAAAGTAGTGGAAAGAGGCTACAGGTGTTACAGGTTGTAATGCAATGAGTTGTTTCATCCTGCATCCTCTCGTGTGCCAGACAGTGTAATATTGTGTACTTCTGCCCAAACTACTGAGGCAGACACGTTTCTCTTTTGTTTTCTTTGGCTGCCTTGTCTTTACTTGTGTGTGGGCTTCACATTTTTGACCCTGGATATATCAGACTGCTAGGTGTCTCTGTGAAACAGAGACCCCAGTGAGACAAGCAGGTGTGAACCGGGAGGAGAAAGGGACCTTTTCTTATGCTAATTTTCTTTTTCCCATCTTTCTTGAACAGGTGGCAAAGTTCCTGAAGGAGGAGGTTCGACCAGCGCTGATTCCATACCAAAGCGAGATGGGTGGGAAAATTGAGCTGGCGCTTTAAGTGTACCCTGCAAAGGTGTGTGGGTACCGGAAGATAATAAAAGCTTTATTGAACCAGGTCTGTTTACTGTGTCACGTTATTTTGGTTCCCTACAGTACATTTAACCCCCCCGAGCTTGCCGCCACCTTGATTCCAGATGGGCTTTTCATTCTTTGTCTGCTGTTTAATCAAGCCTCCATCTATTGTGTGCTCAGTTACTGAGAAACACTTGATGGTGACAAGGTAACTTTATCACAGTACCTTTCATTGGCCCCTTATAGAGCACTGCCAGCTGTTGAAAGAGCAATGCCAGGTGCTCCCTGACGTTCATGTATGACCTGTGAAGAGCAGGGGTAAGGGGAGCTGAGCCCACTCCCATTTCCATCTTACTCATCTGCTCTTAAACTTTCTCCACAGGTGTCTCAAAAGATGATAGAAGGTTGTCCTGGCTTTCGGAGTGCTGTGATTTGGGGAGCAAATAGGCCAAGAAGTTAGGAATAATGAAAGGGAGAGCCCATGGAACTTCTTGGGTCATCAGACTGGTGGTCCTTCAGTGCTCCTTTGCTGGTTTGATACTGTACCTGTGGCTCCGTAGTTTCTGAAAATCGTATTTACAGGTGTGGGTTAGGAACCCGCCGTTGTGATTTACTTTTCCAGGTCCTTTGCTGTAGGTAAATGGCAGGTAGTCTCTGGCATGTGAAAGTCATTCTTTACTGCAGGTAAGTTTTGTCTGATAAGGAAAGAAAAAAAGGTGTAGGAATTCATTGGATGCCAGAGAAATTAAAGAGCTTTGGTCTCATTTCTGACCCTGGATGTTCTGTTTGTAATGTCTGTGCTTTACTGGATATTCAGTACTGGACTCGGTACTCTTCGGCCTTTGACCTAAACTGGAATAATTCCCTTGCCTCTTTTTCCAGTGTTGTTACATTACAACCCATTTCTTTTGCTTGAGAGCAATAAAAAGCTCCCTCTTACCTCTGTTATTTATTCAGAGCCTCAGAGATGACATGATCAGAATTACTTTCTTCTTTTTTCAAGTGCGATTGCTGGAGCGAATTAAGAAAAGCAGAACTAATTGAAAGAAGCTACCTGCTCTCCTTGAGGCCATCATTGTTTAAAGAGGATTTCAAAATACTGTATGTTTTAATGAGGCTTTTCTATATTAAGTAGTTGGAGAAGTGGGAAGCTTCCAGCTGTGATCTCCCCTCCTCTAGATTGCTCTGGCTTTACCTTGCCTCTAGACTATGGCGTTCAAAATATCTCAAACATTTGTGAGTTTTATGGTGTTTAAAACATTTTGCCTGCTCATGCTATTTAACATTTAATTAGCCATCTGTTTGAAAAGGACAACTAATTGAACACTGGTAAGTTTCAAACTATTCCTCAAATGAATAGCCAAGAAAGAGAACAGATAGATGCGGAAGAATTCCTTTTTTGGTCCTCTTCCCTCCTTCTTTCTGGGATTAAAAAACCCCCAAACAACCCTGTGCAGAGAAGAGGAACAGCTAACGTATCTTTTCTCATCTGGAAATAAATCTTTGTGCTAGGTAGAGGCTGCCAGCTGTGAGGCATTGGACTTGGTTTTCCTGGAAATTTTTAAAAGAATTAACACTGACACAGGGAAGATGTTACCCTCCTAGAAAACTAGCATGATCAATACTTTTGGAGGCTTCTTTCCCTGTACTCGGCACTGGCGAGGCCACACCTCGAATCCTGTGTGCAGTTTTGGGCCCCTCACTACAAGAAGGACACTGAGGTGCTGGAGCGTGTCCAGAGAAGGGGAGTGAAGTTGGTGAGGGGTCTGGAGAACAGGTCTTGTGAGGAGCGGCTGAGGGAACTGGGGTTGTTTAGTCTGGAGAAGAGGAGGCTGAAGGGAGACCTTAAGACCCTCTATAACTACCTGAAAGGAGATTGCAGTGAGGTGGGTGTTGGTCTCTCCTCCCAAATAACAAGGATAGGATGAGAGGAAACGGCCTGAAGTTGCACCGGGAGAGGTTTAAGTTGGACATTAGGAAAAACTTCTTCATCAAGGGGGTTGTCAAGCATTGGAGCAGGCTGCCCAGGGAAGTGGTTGAGTCACATCTCTGGAGGTATTTAAGACGTGTAGATGTGTTGCTTAGGGACATGGTTTAGCGGTGGGCTTGGCAGTGCTGGGTTAACAGTTGGACCCGATGACCTTAAGAGTCTTTTCCAACTTAATGATTCTGTGATTCTATTCTACTCCTCTTCGGAAGAGCTTGGTTTGGCACCTCGCTTTCTTTTTTCCAGTGGAGTTGGAAAAGGCACCAGTCAGAGTTGTTGTTCCCCCCTCTCCTTGGTTGTTGGAGTAAGTCACCCAGAAGTGCTTCAGGAGCAGCTCTTCGCCAATTTGCGAGGCCAGATCGCCCCTCCGGTTCATTCTGGTACCTATCCCCGCGCCTGTGTCTGCAACAGACGCGACCAGTAAAGCGGCAGTGGGTCTGGGCCCTGCTTGGAGGGGAAATTAATCTAGACCTGAACGGTGGCAAAGAACCGAGCAGCTTCTCCTGCTGCTGCCTCCTCCGAGGCTGGTACGGGGGCCAAGCGCCGCCACCCGAACTGCGATTCCCACGGCTTCGTGCCACCTCTACCGCGTTAAGGAGCTGGAGGAGCCGCCAGCGTTGCTCCACGCACCGTCTCCGAGGGACCCCTTTACGCCGCCCCCCGCGCTCTCGGTACCGTGTGGCCGCGGCCTACAGCCCCCACAGAGCCCCGCGCCGCCGCCCGGATGCCGCGCATGCGCGCCGCGCCGCCCTCCAGAGCGGCGTGTCGGGCCGCCGGGTCGGGGTCGGGCTCCCGCCCTGCGGGGACAGCGCGGCGGCGGCGGCGGCGGCGCCGCTGACGGGAGACGGTGAGTGCCGGCGGGGCTGTCACGTCCGAGCCGGGGGTGGCGGGCAGCGGGGGGGTCTGCCCGCGGGCAGGAGCGCTCGGCGGGCCGCCCCTCTCCCTGCGGGGCTGTCAGCCCCGCTCCCCGCCCCGCGACGGTCGGGCTTCTCAGCAATGGTCGCGCCACCTGTGAGGCGCCCCCGCACACGCCTCACCCGGCACCCCACCCCTCCGCTACACCCCTGCGGTGTCCCTCGGGCAGAGAGAGGGGACACTAAAGGCACTGGGGCGGCCCTGGGCTGTGTGTGGGGCGGGGGGTGCGCGGCCGCGTCTCCGCTCCCGGCCCCTTCGCGGGCGGGGGGGGAAGAGAGGGACACCACCCCCCCCTCCCCTCCCCTCCCCTCCCCAGCCGCTGGGCAGGCTCCCGCTCACCTGCTGCTCTGACGCAGGGTCTGGGCTCCGGCGAGTGAGTCATGTCGTGCACAGCTTCTTCGTCAGGCTCGGCTGGGGCACGTTCTCCCCGTGGGCGTGCTCTGCCTGCCCCCCGCTTCCCCCAGGCTTTGCTCCATCGCCCCCCGGGATATGCCTCTCCCGTAACCTGCCTTTTCTTCTCTCCGTGGCTGCGGCTCTCAGGTGGTCTCCTCCGTCCAGCTCTGCCAGCCTCGTTTGTCCTCCGCGCCTGCGTCTTTTTGGAGGTGCCCAGAGGAGAGACAGGCTGTCTCTCCTGTCTGGCTGGGGGAGAAGGAACAGTCACGAAACGGAGATACAAATATGGCAGTATCCTGTAGGCAGTGGGCATAAACAGGCATGCTGCAGGCCCTGTGGTTGTCAGCTGTAATAAATGTTAGGAGGAAGTTGGGAGACAAATGTAATTCTTCGTACCTGGTGATGTAAATTCAAAGGAGTGAAGAAGTGCTGTGACGCGGATTTAAATCTCTTTGCAGGTGTTGGCTGTGGTCTCTGGATCAGCTGGTGTCTCTTCACAGAGCTGGTAAGGGTGGGACAGCAGAATTTTCTTCCCTGTGTCTGCTTTTCTTCCTAATTTTTCAAGGGGTGTCTGAATTTAGGCAGGTACTTTCCTTCTAAACAAGTAGATTGCAGTGTTGGTGTGGGGGGTTTTATGTGGTGTCATAGCTTCCTACTTCATGATGTCTCAGCCTTACTCTGTATGGCTTGTTGTGATGTTTGGGGGCGGGGGGGGGGGGGCGGTGGGAATAAAGTAGTAAAAGTGCCTTGAGGAAATGGAGGATCCTTTAGTGCCAATAGATGGGAGAGAGAAGCAGTCTTGCTAGAATTAAGAACAGTAGGTGTTCAGTACTGAAAGGCTGGATCTTAAAATCGCTCAAGAAGGAACTACCAGCCTAGCAGGAGTGGGGCACTGCTGTGCTTTTGCCGAGATGTTGATCGGAATACAGTTGCTTGCTGGATAATCTGAATTCTAGAGTAGTTTTTCAGCTGCTGCAGAGTCTGGAGTGGTGTGCTGGAAAGAAACATTCACTGGGATGAAGATCTATTTCATTATGTATTTCTGGATCTGCACGCTATGTGTGTGCCTTTCCCTACAGAGGAACAAAGGTTGGATTCCTACCCTGGAGAATTCATGAAGTAAAAAGGAAGGAAGGGTGTTAGAAGTAGAGGCATGACATGTAATTAAAGAGGTCAGGGTGGGGACTGGTTGTGTCATGTTAATATAACGTTATGTTAATTTTGTATTTAACAGATTAGAGTGACAAGTGCCACCTTCCTTAATTCCTGCTTAGGATAAGGTTTTGAATATGTGTCTTGGTAACTTCAGGGACATGTCATTCACAGTGACTCTTCCTCTGAAGAAGGGCGAAGGGAATCCATGAGGAGCAGCAGAGGGGAGTCTCATATTTCTGGAGGAAGTGCACTGGTCAGGGGATGGTAGGGTTAACATCAGCTAATGAGGTGAGGGAAGTACTGGACACCTGCTCAGGACTGAAATGATTCTCCAATTTTGGGGTCTCTGCTAATGTCACTTAGGTTTTTCATCTTTACTGTGCTTTTAACCGTTTGTTTACTTCCCTGCAAAATGGTGTCTTTTGCAAATATCAGTGTTCTAAAGGACCTTGATGATCTTAAAAGATAGACAATAATAAAAATATTTAGCTTTTAAAAGTCAACGTCTTTTACCTGAGGTGGCATGGTAACAGTAGAGATTATTGGTTAAGGGATCTGTATGAAATAAGCTGCCAGTCTCAGTCCCATTTTTAGTGAATTGGTTTGTGTGTTGCAAAATTGCTTACCATGTTTGGTATTCTTTAACAAAGGAATTGGTGAGTTCACCCCTCCCAGGTGATACCACATTTGAGGTGGTAACTGTTTTGGAAATGATTGGGATGATGTCTGCCTTCCTGGGTGTTAATTACAAACTTCTCACCAAAACATGAGAAGGAAAGAAAACTTTAGAAAAATAAATCCTGAGCGGTATTGCAACTTTATCTTCAGTGATAAAGGTGAGGCACCTTATATTTTTTTGGTGTATGTCGTCCTACAGCTCTTCTAGCTAAGTCAGTGGTGATCCTAGATGGTGATTGGGATCACACTGGTGATCCTAAATCCTGTGCTGTCTCAGATGGATAGGGTATAGAGATTTTGCAATTGTCGAGTAAGATGAGGTAGACAAATAGCTTCATTGTATGTCATGAGTGCAGTGTCTCAGATGTCCCTCGGGAGATGGAGAGGTGTTGGCGCTTCAGGTTTGTATCCTCAGCAACACAAAGACTTGTTTAAACTTCTTCCCATGCCACCTTTTGTCACACCGTCAAGATTTTAGATGCGTAAAGCTTGCACAGGGTGTGTATCTGGGAGCGCTGGGGAGATCTCACTTGTCAGCTGTGTTACTGTTGACAGCAGGTAGGGAAGAGAAGGATGTTGTTGTGCCACAGTTGTTTTGTCTCTGAAGAAGTCTCAGCTTTTTTTAAACTGGAGTGCAACAAGTTGTATTTGTAACAGAGCAATTCTGTTTCTGGCTTAAGTTAAAAAAAAACCCTAGGAGAAATGAAACCACGGTTGTTTTATGAGCTAGGAAGAAAGAAGATAGCATATTGGTATTAGTATGACTGTGAGAACTATTGTCACTGCCCAGTCAGTGCAGTATTTCTTGGCTGGGAAGTACCTGATGATTCAGAGATGAGAGAAAATGTCCATAACCCGACAGCCCTTTTGTTCTGGAGACAAAATCTTCCTGATCCCCAGAAACAGGAAATATATTTAATGTTTGAAATTTCTCTCAAGGGGGTTGTCTTGTTTTGTTACAAATGTTAATGATCATTGTATGTTTTGCTTTTTTTTTTTTTTTCCCTGAGTTATCTGTGCCTATAAACTTCTGCAGGAGCAAGATTTAAGTAGTCTAACATGACATGCTAGATAAGAGCTTTGCAAACAGTCCTGAGAACTGTTTTGAGTGTTACTAGCCTCTTGAGAAAGTTGAGCTCTGGAAAGACAGGGCCCTGAAGGAGAAAAAACTTGAGTGCTGTGGCATATACTTTCCTTAAAAAGCTATTTGCTGGAGCCAGATGAAGTGAGACCTGCTTAAGAGTCCTGCTATGTGAATCTGACAGGTTTTTTGCTTTTAGTATCAACTAGAGCAATAGTGATACAACAGAGCTACAGGAGTGTGACCTGAATCTAGCCTTTCTTGCGCCTCACCGGGAGAATGCCAAACCCTGACAGCTAAAGCTTTGCAGATCCTTCAGAGGCCACATCAAGGAAGAGACATTCTTCAGGCTGTTGTTCCTTTGTCACTGGGAACAGTAGGATGAGACCAGCTTGAGAATCACCTGAAAGGCTCTGGCGGTGATGGAGAGAGCCTTGGATGGCACCACTTGTCAATGCTCAGGGCAGGAGCATCATATAAAAGACATGATAATATTTGCCTTTACGTGACTGCCAGTAGTGTCTTTCAACCTTTATTTGATTGGTATAACCCCACGTCTGTAACAGAAATGTTTTCTTTCAAACTTCTGTCTAGCAAATGAAACTGGACAGTTGCCATTGCCTTCCACAGACATCTTACAAGTAGTTTGCAGACTTGCAGAAGTTCATGGATCAGAAGGTAAAAACCACTTGTGGAGAGTTTTTAGGAAAATGAGTTTCTGTAGAGTTCTGCAGAAGTGCCCTGGTCCTGTACCATCCTTATTTGGGTGAAATTTTATGCGTTTATTGCGCAGAAATTGACTGTCATGGAAGAGATGCTTGGGGCCCCCTTAGGCAGTAATCAGAAACCTTTGGATTATATTTGTGTAGCAGTGTTTAGTGTGGAATCGCCTTTACCCTAAGCCTGAAGACTAAGGCAATTACAGATCTGCCTTTTGGCACACGTGGTTTTCTTCCTTCTGTGTTGGGAGCAAGGAGAATTTTGCTGTGCAGTGAGAGTGGACACCTTGCTAGTTTGTACCCCAGCCTTTTTTTTCCAACCTCATTCAATGCAGGTTAAAGAAAAACAACTGTTGTTCCAGTGCTTGATCTATTGTAATCCTTCTGTATGAGACAGGAGGAGCGCTCCATATTCCCATCACATATCCTCTCACCACTCAAATAGTGGGAGCACTGGGAAATAGGAGACTCCTCCTCTGATCTCAAGGGTCTTGGCAAACAGGAGCTTCTTCTAAGCAGTTCATGCTTAGCAGGCACCGAGTGTCTGCTGTGTAAGGATAGACACCCTCTGCTTTCCAGGGCTAAGGATGTGGTAGCTTGTGTTAGCAACACCAGGGAATCAACAGGGCCGTAAGTTTGGTTCTGGTTTAGTTTTTGTTTGGTTTTTTTTTTTTTTTTTCTTGAGCCACTTGGGGGAAGCCTTTGTTATCTCCAGATTTTAGAAGTAAGAGCTCTTCAACCTTTTCAAGCTGTGTCCTGCATAAAGGATCATCTGTCTGCTTTGGAGCCAGATAAATAAAAGGCAGTTCTGCTCTGAAAAGAAAATATATGTTGATGTGTAGGATATCTGCATTCTACATAAGCAGGTGTTGTGCAGGGGTTTTTTTTAGAGGCAAGCTTGAAACGTTGAACTACAATCGGGAAGTGCATCTGCGGTCTGTCTGTCCGATGCGTAAGCGGTAGGAAACAGGATTCTGCTTTTTCACATCCTTATTTTAAAAATGGAGATGAAATGGATATGAAACTGGAAGTTACTTGTTCTGGTCTTTTTTGTATAAACTGAAAATGGTTCAGCTCCAGTGGGGCGCTCTCTGTCGTTACAGCAGGCAGACTTGCTGGACACCAGTCGGTGCAGGGAGCAAATCTGTTGCGTGGAGGTACATTTCTACTGTGCCCAGGACTCTACAAGATACTTTATGGAAGGAGTCAGAGTTCTGGTTTGCTTTTTATTGTCTCTGTTATGTGTTGCTCTAATAGTGCCCCGGGGCAGTTGGGAGGAGGCACTTTGCCCTACCACACTCCTGCCGTCAGTATGTGATCCCAGTTGGTGACTGGGCAGCACTGAAGTCCTAAGTGATGCCCCTGCAGCTTTCAGCAGCTTGCCATCCCGCCTGCCCACCTGGCTCTGCAAGGCCCTCACCTTTGCTGCCTTCCAGGTCTTGCGTCCCCCTTTCTAGGCCTGATAGAGGCTTTTGTTTTATCTCTAACTTGCTTTCTCTGCTATGAGAAAGTGGGTTGAGGGCAGTTAAAGTCCCCCAACTTTTCATTCCAGGTCACATGGTAGAAAGCAAGCGTGAAGGCCACCACCTCAGCACCTCCCTCCTGCATTTGTAACGTGTTGCTCAACACCCAAAGCAGTGTGAGGCCGGTCGTGGTTTGTAACCTTAACCAGATAGTTCCTGGGATGACCCAGGTTCACCAACCCCATATTGACTCCTTAACCAGGAGTTGGTGTGTGTCGGTGTCTGTGTGGGATTCTGCACCAAGTCAGGGTGCAACGGGCAGAAATCACCTGCATCTTGTCCGCCCCTTGGTCAGGTGTGTGGCTGTGCTTCGTTCGCTTCCCTACTTGTTTGTGAAGCTGGAGTTTTCTTGTGACGGTATACGTGCAAAGCAAATATTGACTCGTGGGACTAATGGCATTTGCAGCTCCGGAATATGCCTTTGCCTGACCTGAAAGTGAAACCGATGGGGGAAGGGAAAGCAAAGGGCCTCCTGCTGAGAGCTGCCCTTGTGTTGGGCAAGTCAGGAGTTGAGGTAGGAAAACAAAGCTTTCCAGGTGTGAGAGGGCAGAAATGAACTGCCCCATTCAGTGCAGGGTTTGATTTTTGTCTGATTTCTGAGAGAGGAGGAGTTGGACTAAACGTTAAATTGGCTGCAATCCACATAGGATTTGAAAAGCTGAGCTGGGAGAGGCTTCTAGAACTACACCTAAGTGTGTGGCCTCCAGATGAGTCCTGTGGCTTTGCCATCGCTTTTCTCTCTTCCAAAACATTGTTTAATTTAATAAAGGAAGAGAATAGAGAGCAGTGGAAACCAGCTGGCAGTCCAGAGGTGGCAGTGGGATTTACTGCATGCAGTGTTGTTTCGTGTTTAAATTAAACATAATGGAAAGCACAGTTTTTCCCCATGCTAGCTTACTTGTCAGAGGAAGTGTTGCATACGGTCCTATGACAGTGGATGAAAATAATTCTAGAAAGAATTGTCATGCTTGTTCTGGTCCTTCTCTGATGGTGTTCACGGATGGCTCCTGCATAGTTACTGGTCGTAATGTTTTCAGCGTAGAAAAACATTGCTTTGTAAAATGTTCATCTGTACAGTCTGTCTGCTAGAGGTGTGTTGCTTTTTTGGTGGCTTTTTTTTTTTTTTATTTTTTTTTTATTGCTAAAATCAGCAGGGGAAGGACACTCCTGGGAAGGAGTTTCTGTCCCAAAATAAAGATCCCACTAAAAGGCGCTGGGCAGCGTCATTTCATGCCTAGCACATCCAGGCACTACCACAGCAGGCTTAAGTGGAGATCACGCGGCAAAAAAGACCAAGCAAGTAAAACATAGGCAGCAGGAGATTGTTATCTGGTGTTTGCGAGAAGCCGGGTAATTGAAATCTCTAATATCAGAGCTGTGTGGAAGCTCAAGTGTGTCCAGAGGAGGCTCGATATTGGCAAGTGGAAGTAAATTTGCAGGTCTGCTTCGCAAACATCAGTTTCTAAAGGACACCTACACTGTAAAAGAAACTAATCGGATCTAATCCTGCACGGTGTGTATTTGCAACTCTGGCAAAGGTGTTGCAGCTGGAGTGCTTCAAGTAGCTGTAGCTGATGCTGGCTGTGTGCCTCCCTTGCAGCCTTCTTTTTCAGGTACACGTGCTGTCATTATAGCTGTCTTCTAGCAGGCTGGAATCAATGGTGGTGTGATTTGGTTTAGAGTCTGAACTCAAAAAGTAAAGCTGCAAATAACAGGTACCGTTTGCATTTTAGCAAAAAATACGTTGCTTTCCAAGTGTGAAGACTAGCTGTTGGGTGAACAAAATTGCTTCGTGTAGGAAACCTGAATTGCCTTTAAACACGGGAGATGCTTCTTAATGCCTGGGTGAAAACTAGTTTTCATTTTAGAGTTCTGAGGGTTTGGAAGTTACCTTTAATATTTGTTGGATCTGATGTGTTTTTTCTTTTGTATCCCTTACTGTTGCTCGTTTTCAGAAGCGTGTACTGTGCACATAACACAGCTAAGTTAGCTGTAGCCATTTCATGCGTGCAATTTCGCAGGCTTCATGGAAGCCCCTTTTGTCACTTGCTGTCTCCTGGCTAGGAGAGTTTGAGAGTTGCTTTAGGTTTATATCCCTCAGTCAAAGGAAAGAACGTACTATATCGATCCCATATGCCAGGTATCCTCCTCCTGGCTTGCACTGGGTGGTGCCTGGCTGTGTCAGGGAACCTTCCTCCCAGTGAATGCTTTACTGGAGGCAGAGTGAGAGCGGGGTGAAAACAGGGTGGTGAAGACCTCAGCACCTTCTCTTGGAGACACCTGGCTTCATGGGCAGTCCCCAGCGCACCGCCTCCTTGTGCCGCAGCCGGAGCCTTCCCTTGGTGTGATTCACGCTCCTCACCCTGCCCTTCCGCACACCCCAGTGCCAGCAGCAAGGTGAGCCTCTCCTGCTCTCTCTGGGCCCCGTCCCAAATGGGTGCTTGCAGGAAGGTTTCTATAGGAACCAGGGGCAGGAAAAACCTGCCCACCAAGTTCGGTGCTCTAATGTCAGGGATGGGAGGGCAGGCAGCAGGCAGGGGAGTGATCTCCGGCAAGGTGGAGGCCAGCGTGCGGTGACGTGGACAAGGGCAGGTGTTCCCTTCTGCTACAGCTGTCCTGGGATGAGGAAGCACTTTGGGCCTCAGCACTCTCCTGCCTTGCTTTCTGAGCACCATGGTTAATTCCCTTGTTTTTGGGGTCTCGTCTCATCTACGTGCCTAACACACTGGCCCAACTCCTCCGTAGCAGGTTGGTTCGGTGGTGATTGTGCATGCGATGAAGGTTAGTGACGACCCAGGGGGATCCTTACTCAAATGCTTGAGGCACTGGGCTTGGATTCAGAGCACAGGTAACGAGAAGCATGGCAAACATACCGCGGGGCTGAAACGGTGACAGCTTTCCTAATAAAAGTTACTGGAAACAGGGCTGACTGGGCTGAAAGAGGGCAGGGGAGAAGGACATGCTGCAGGCTCAGGAAGCAGTTGTGATAGCAGGGCAGTGATAAGCCTGAAAAAAAAAGCATCAAAATAAATTCACAGTGATGTCAAAAGGGGAATAAGTATTGTCAGCAGATTTTCCTGCTTGGTGTGCATGCTGTGTGCGTTCCCATGTAAAATGAGTGTGCAGGTGCTCATTTTGTAATTCTTGTTATGTCTTCAGCTACTGAGAGAAAAGTTGGTGCTTAGAGAATAAGCGGGACTAAAATGATGGGAAGGACAGAAAAAGGTTTATAGAACTCGTGGGTAAGCAACTGGCCATTGTGTGGACAATTTCTCAGAAACAAAAGCTGAACTTTTTCTTGTTGTTTGTTTTGTTTTGGTTTTTTCCCTGAGAGTTGGTGTCAGAAGATCAGGGTATCTGCTCATGCCTGCCAGCCTTTCTCATGCAGAGAACTGTTTAAATCTGGGAGGAAGAAGCCTTATCATTTGTGTTCTCAGACACAGACGCCTTTTATGCTTTTGTAGTGTTTTACAGCTGCTTATCTTGGAGTGCTGTAGCAAGCCACTTCCAGGCTGCAAGTACTAGCTGGAAAGCTCACCGAGATACGAAAGCAATATAACCTTGTACTATCGAGCACTATAAACAACTTGGACAGGGCCTGCTGGATGAATCCCTGAGGTTCCTTCTTTCAGTGGTTCGCAGTCATAAGTAGCTGTACTGTAAAGGGGAAGCTGGAAAACCCATCCCAGACATGCAAATGTTAGTTTTTCCCAGGTTCTTTCCCAAGTAAGTGTGAGTGACTGATACATCCCAGCACTGATTTTATCTGCTTAGTAGAGGTGGCTTTTGCTGTCTCCCACACACGGAGTTATCTTAACAACAACGAGGTTGATCTTAAAGTCCAAAATCTCTCTCTCTGGTTGCTGAACTGTTCCACTGTTGTCCTGTTAGACCCCTATAAAAATCTGCGGTGAACTGGTATCAGGAAAGTAAGGAGGGGAGCTATGCGGGCTGTTTCATCATCTGAGCTCTATCGCCTGATTTAGTTCAGAGGAGCCTGACTCCTGGCTCATTGCAGAGGTACTCAATAACATGTTGTCCACGTCCTAGCCTAGTTCATCACACAAAATCCCTATCAGAAGCTTTGCCAGCTCCCTTCAGGGAGCTGTATTGCGCAGGCTAATACACTTCGCCTCTGTGGTTTGTGATGCTACTCCTAAAATCTCTTTCAGGCTTATTGCATCTAATGATACTCCCTTAAACCCTTTTTACTGTTCCAGTCCCTTCTCCATGGGCAAGGTATTCAGGGAATGATAATGTGTGGTGTGGGTTTTTTTAGTATTCATAATTAAATACAGGATTCACGATATCTGATGGAAAAGGTGATGCAAGTTGACTTGGTTTTTAACATTCTTCCAGTCAGCAATGCTGTTAGTGTCACAAGGAGTTTGGTAAATGATAGTGTGCTCTTTCTAGCTGATGGGTAGGTATGAAAGCAAGAGGAAATTCCAGTCTCTGGAATTTAATTTTTCTGTGGGGGAACTTAAATACAAAGGGATTTAATTTTCCTGTGGGAAGTTATGTGTGAGGGGTCTGTCTGTCCCCCACCATGTTCTTCGATGCTAATCGAATTCTCTCATCACTGATTTTTTTTTTTTTTTCCTTTTTATAACAGGATAGTGACCTCTCACCTCTGAGAACAGCATTTCTGGACCTCCTGACAGCATCTGCTACTCAGCCTTACCTGGCGCAATGTCAGGTGAGCAGTCAAAAAAGGACACAGTACTTTCTTGTTTGGTCGCTTGTTCTTCCTTCAGCTGCAGCTCAGTAGAAGAAAGTTACTGGCCCAAAGAGCCGTTCTTTACGTTACCGTGCTATCTGGTCGAACTGGGGAAGAAAAAGGCTGCCCCGCTCTTTGCGACCCAGATGCCTTGTCACTTGGGGTGAACTCAGTTCCTTCTTTTACCCTATGCTGAAACCTGCAGAAACTGCTTCAGCCATTGAACACAGAGGAAGAAGGAGATTGAAATGTGGTCTACCTTCCCCATTTTTCATAAGATTTGCTCGGTTTTGTTCGCCTCCCAAGACTTGCCCCAAAGTAGGTGGCTCACGTATGATCCGAGATATTTTTTTCTGTAAAATGGCAGCTCTAGATGCGTGCAGCAAAAGGCCAGGGACATGCTTATCTGCTTCAATTGCAAAACTTGAGATCTACTATTACTACAAAGGAAGATTTTCAGAGGGACACTACCTGAGACTGGGAAGGTGCTTACCTTGAACACAAAAGGCTGTCATAGTAAGCATACTTTCTTTGCTGCAGATCTTTATGCATGGTCTGACAGCCTTGCAGGGAGGGGCAGAAGTGTCCCAGCCCTTCTGCAGCAAAGGGAGGTTCTTCCTGAGGGCTCTGATTTCCCATTTTGGTGCCTGGGTGACAAAAGTTTCAGGGAATTCTGGAGTGCTGCTGGTGCTGGGGTCAGTGGCTCTGTAGAAGAGGTTTACTTCTCCGTAATTATTTTTTTTTTAATGGTTCCCCTGGCTTGGCACTGACCACACAGCTTTTCCAAGCGGAAGAAAGATCACATGGTGCCATGGAATTATTTCTTTCCCTAAAAGTCTCTTAGCTAGAACTCCAATGGCCTTTCTGCTTCTTTTGCTTGATGATAAGGTACAAAAGCATCTGAAATTATTTGCTTCTTTGGTGAAGTGGGAGCTATCTCAATGTTTAGAGTGGCAGTAGTGACAAACTGCTGAGAGTCCTTCTCTTGCTGGAACAGTCTGTATTGAGTGTGCATCTTCCAAGGGAGTCCTTCCAGGTTTTCACTGCTATATGTTGATCTCTCTGTTTAGGCCATCACACTCCCTCTGCTGGAGGTCCCTTCTCAGCACTAACTCCCAGCATTTGGCCTCAGGAGATCCTGGCAAAATACACACAGGTAGGTGTGGGGCAGGGAGGGGCTGTTCTCTGGCTCTGCACAGAAGTAAAGGGACCCTAGTGGTTTTTGGTGGTCTTTGAAAGCCACAGGGAAAAGGAGGGAGACATGCCGCCTTCCGCCAGTGGTTTGGTTGCGGACGCGTGTTTGCTTCTGAACTTTCATGTGTTTTTGCGGCTGCATCCTGGCTCTTGCAAGAGGATCTTGCAGAGCACAAAGAAACTTGGGTGAATTATTGCCCTGCTGTTTTGCAACTATTGCTCCACTGTAAAAATGTTGACACCCTCAGGGAGTCTCTGTCACCATCAAGCTACTCTGGATGGCTTGTGCATGGCAGGAAATGCTAGCCTCAAGACTTGTCACCAGGTGGGCAGAGCAGGAAGGAAGGAAGGAAGCAGCCATGGAATTTTGTAACTTACCGCAGTGTTTGCTGAGCGCGGTTGAGCCCAGTGAAGGAAATGAAAGCTTATTGTGGAGCTGTGCTAGAAGCGTGCTTCTTGGGTGCTGCCTGGGTGCAATGCTTGATTGAGACCCCACGGGAGGGGCAGGTGGTCTTGCAGGAAAGGGGAGGTATCTGTGGGTTTTCATTCCTTAGAAAAGCCTGGTTATAACCTCCAGTGTGTATGCCCTAATGCCAACTGTGAGCACAGATGAGGAAAGTTGAGATCTGGGTCAATATGCCAGTTTCCTTTGGCATATAATTTGGGCTTGCTTCATAGGTGCAAATCCCCGTTTTGCCTGCTGTGTTTCAGGGAAAATCTGAAAGCAACAGGCGGGAGATGGAGCAATGCAGGGAGCCAAATTTGCAGTATATGTATAGAGGTAACAGAGGACTGCTGTGTATTAGAGATGCAGATGGCAGAGACCACTTTAGCTGGTGTGTGGGGGTTCCTCAGTCCATGAGAAGCGCTGCGTGCCCCTCCAGGTGGGAAGTTCTGATCTGGGTATGATGCTGTGCTCAAGCTCTGCTGGAAAAAGGATTGCTGGGAAAATCTGTGCAGGTGTGAAGGCAGGGTTTCACAGCTTCCATGGAGGAGTCAAAATGGGAATGGCACGCAACATCTCCCCAGCTGGGAATTGAAAATAAAAGGGCAAGGAGTCTCGTTGCTCAGAGGGCCCGGTGCAGACAGTAGTGGGATGGGGCAATATCCCCATGTGTGTGTTCAGTTGGTTAGTGCTAAACTGGTGAAAGTGTCTGTTCTCCTTCCTCATGTCTCCCAGAAAGAAGAATCCATCGAGCAGCCAGAGTTCCACTATGATGAATTTGGTTTCCGAGTTGATAAGGAAGGTAAAGCCAGTGCCATCCCCCCGCTTCCATTGTGTCCTGCATCCAGCCCTTCCCATGCTTCTGAGTACGGCAGGGTGATTTTGCAACCGTTCTGTGCTAGGTCTTGTCTACCCACCTGTCATCATCTTTCTGTGTCCTGCCATTGTAATAAAGTATGTTAGATGTGCTGGCCTTAGGAGGGTCTGGAGCATAGACTATGCAGCAGAGTCATTTCCATCCCTCATGTTTGTGCCATGGGTAAGAGAGAGAAGAGTTAAGAGGAGGTTATCATTTCCGTTAGCAGCTGTATGCTGGGGAGGGGCAACTTTCCCAGTTTACAGTGGGGTCTCTGTCATGTTCAGTAGCACTGTAAGCACTGATAACAGGCGCAGTGACATGTGCTGTCTGTGGAAAAACCCACAGCCAAGGTGAGCGGCAGCAGTATGTGTTCTATCCATCCCAGCAGCTTGGCAAAATGTAGGGCAAATTGTAGGGGCAGAACCCACATCCTAGTTTTTCTGCGAGATAGAGAGGCAGGCGACCAAATAAAAGGAGGTGTGGAGAGCTGTTGCAGCTGGGCATTGAACTACAACAGCTGGCTGCCTTTGCAAAGAGAAGGGAGTGGGGGACACAGGAATTGCTTTATGTGCTCTGAGAGGATGTTTCCAGGGCTCAAGCTGTACAGCGCAAGGGCAGAAGTTTGCGTATGTGCCCTGACGCACCCTGAGTCATGAAGGATCCTCTCTGAAGTAATGACCCGGAGATGAGGAACAGGACAGAGCGCTTTTCTTCAGCCAGAATATTTGATAGACCTGTGCATTATAAAATCAGCAGAAAGATTTGGACTGCATTGTTGGGATGTGTTACATGATGAAGGACAGAGTGCCTTACGTCAAACCTGTGCTTGTGCTGAAGTGTCTATTTTAGAAAGCCAGCCTAAGGTTAAGGTGCTGTCATTGTGAATTTGGAAGTGTCCTTATTAACGCTTTTTTGGTGATTAAATATCCCCAAAGTTAACATTTTGCACCTCATTACTTGCATGAGCCTATAGCTTCTGCTTGCCATCTCCGAGGCTTGCTATGCTTTTGTCAGCCTGATTTACAGATCCTTACAAAACCCAGCAGGATGACTGCTGTAGGGGTCTTGTTTAATTCCAGCCACACTCTGCTCTAAATCATGAGTAAGTAGAAACTAGAAGCCTGCCGACAGCTTCTTAGTTCTCAAGGCCCCAGTGCCTTTTGCTTATGGCCAAAAGATTTGCTGCATGGAGAAGACAGAAACCGAGCTTTGCCTTTCCATGCTCTGTCTGGAAGATGTGAATGTTTTTAATTGTGCTTCCTTCTTGTTCCCTCTCCTGTTTCCCCCTCTCACTTGTGTCCATTTCCTTCTCCTCCCTTTGCTGAGACAGATGGTGTTGAGCCTAACTCCAGCAAGCTTCGAGGGGTCCCACTGACGGAGGAGCCGCAGCAGAGGCTCAAGTGGCAGGCTCACCTGGAATTCACGCACAATCATGACGTGGGTGACCTCACCTGGGACAAAATTGAGGTCACCCTACCACATTCAGACAAGCTGCGCTCGCTGGTGCTAGCCGGCATCCCGCACAGCATGAGGCCACAGGTGAGAGTGCTGCCTATTCTGGGCGGGCTCTCCTGCCTGGAGTAAGAGACAGTGGAGCAAGGCTACTTTCTCTTGGTCGAGAGGGTGCCAGACTATAACTTTCTGTGGCTTAGTGACTGTTTCCTATCTCTGTTCACCCTGTCCCCCCAGCTGTGGATGCGCCTGTCGGGGGCCTTGCAGAAGAAGAGGAATTCAGAGATGTCATATCGGGATATCGTGAAAAACAGCTCTAACGATGAAACCATTGCTGCCAAACAGGTAGGAGCCTAGTGCTGACTGGGCATAGGGGAGTGGGGAGAAGGGCAAGATTTGCTGCGTGAGGAGGAAGGGGTGTCTGCCTAACATCTGCAGAAGGGACAATTGGAGGACATGTGTGGTTGAATCCTGCTAAAACTCAATCCTGTTGGGCATATTTCTCCTTTGTTTTGTTGGAATAGCAACTATGCAGCTCCCCTCCTTCCTAGGACAGCAGGGAAGCGGTTAGACCCGTGCTACCTGCAGGCTAGAAAACAGAGCTGTAGTTGCATCTCAGCAAACACCCTGATACTCATTGAGGGAAGCAAAGGGTGAAAGGCTGACAGATGCACCTCTGTTGAGTAGTGGCAGCTGCTTCCAGGGGCTTTGTTCCCTCAAATACAAAGTCTCTGAACACCGAGACTGTTACAGGGTGTTCCTCTGACCTCTTCTTTTGTGAGAGGAGACAAAAGAAACTGGGCTCTGCACGTGTCCACCTCTCACCAAGAAGCTAGGTTCAAAGAGGTCAGAGGGAGGAAAAATACTGCCCAAGGGAGATCTGTGGGCTGTTCACCTCCAAGTCCTCTGTCACAGATGTGGCCAGGTTGTTGGTTTCTCTCTGGAATAGGTTTGTTGGGAAGCCTTGCTTGAAATTCCCAACTAGGATGCTACTATTCTCAGTGGTGAATCTGGGGGCTGAGTTTAGGCAAGTGTTTCTTGGGAGTCACCAAGTCACTGTCTGCACTGTTGTTTTCCCACGTGTCAGTGAAGGCTCTTAAACTGATCCGAGGTGCTTGGTCAGGGCCACCTTCTTTGGTACGTAAGGGCTTATGGATGAGTGTGGGGGAGCAGAGTTCATGGCAACAAGGGGCCATGGGGAAGTGTGGAGAGCAGAAGGCGATTGTTCAGATGCTGCAAGCTGACTGTATCCTTGTTTATGGCTGTCTGGCAGATTGAAAAGGACTTGCTCCGCACAATGCCCAGCAACGCCTGCTTCTCCAACATGAACAGTATTGGGGTGCCGCGGCTACGCAGGATACTACGGGGACTTGCCTGGCTGTACCCGGAGATTGGATATTGCCAAGGCACTGGCATGGTAACCTGCTGTGAGAGTGTCTTTTTGATGGGGATCATTTTGTGTGTGGTGGCTATGCTGGGGCAAGTGATTTGAGGCAGTGCTGCCGTTCACTATGGCCTCCAGGTGAGCTGAATGGAAATCCCTTCCATGTGGAATGTTTTTCCTGGGGAAGGGAGAGCAAAGTAGCACCACATGTCCAAAGATGTGGAAGAATTCAGTCCGTCTGTTGGGGAGGGCCAGGCATTACGCTGAGGAGAAATCACTTGGTGGGAAACTACAGGAGAGCTGCTGCGGAGGAAGGAAGATGTTGGTCACCTAGATACCGGTCCGTCTCTCCGTGTGTGGAAGTGGGGAAAGAGTTCTGCTCCTCTTAGGACATGCAGTTCTTCTTCCTTCAAAATCCTAGGTGGCTGCCTCTCTGCTGCTCTTCTTGGAGGAGGAAGATGCCTTCTGGATGATGTGCGCTATCATTGAGGAACTGGTTCCTGCCTCCTACTTCAGCACCACCCTGATGGGCGTGCAGACTGACCAGCGTGTCCTGCGACAGCTCATCGTGCAGTATTTGCCCCGCCTGGACAAGCTGCTCCAGGAGCACGACATCGGTAAAAGTGTGCCCTAGAAACCATAGCTTTTCTTGCTGGGGTGACACGCGGACAAAAATGATTGCTCTTGTTTCACAAAGAGAGAGCAGCAGGGCTAGGATCAAACCTCCTGGCCCTGGAGGCAGTGCATGGTCATCCTTGAGCTGGGAGGAGAGCACTTAGAGTCCACCTTCACTGGTTGGCTGATTTCCCTCTTCATGTTTCTCTTCTGTGTGTTTATTCACAGAGCTCTCCTTGATCACCTTGCACTGGTTCCTCACCTCGTTTGCTAGTGTTGTCCACATCAAGCTGCTGCTACGTATTTGGGACCTCTTCTTCTACCAGGGCTCTCTGGTGCTGTTCCAGCTCACTTTGGGCATGCTCAGTATGAAGGTAATTCCCACCTCCTCTTCCTCCTTTACAGTACTTCAGCGTTTAATTCTGAGTTTTAGGGGCAAGAAGGTTTTGTATCCACTTCCTGTGTGTGGTTTGGGAATGTGCTGAGGAAGATGAATTCCTGCCTTCCTCAGAACTGGGGGCTGTGAAGAACTTGCAAGGCACTTCACAGGATTCAGGGATTGCTGCTTCCCCTGCCGACCTCGTTTTTTTCTCTCATAATTAAACCCCATCAGCAGCCCCCCCCCCCCCCCCCCCCCGCCTTCAGTCTAGATCCCAACCTGAGGGTCCATCTTACCTAAACCAAGATACTTCTTGATTTTACACCACCTCTGCTCAGAGATATAAATCCAAGGTCGTGGTCATCTAGGAAGCTTTTGATGGCACTGTTGAATGCTGCAAAAGATTAGCATTGTCCTGGCTAGATTTGATTTGGCTGGCTTACGTTTAACCGCCTGGTCTTCCTTTTTGTGTGAAAAATAATTTTGTGGTTCAGCTTGCTGTGTGAAGGGCAAGGGTGAGCCTGCTGGGAGTAAGGGGAAGGTGGAGCACAGTTTGACATGGTAGGTGCTCTGCAGTGTGTGAGACTGAGCTGCTTCCATTCCCTTGTCCCCAGCAAGATCCCTGCTGTGCCCAGTCCTGGCTATGGGTGGAAAATAGCTTCTGTTTTGTCTTTCATTGCTAATCTGACTTCATTTCAGCAACGGATGCTATGACTCAGAAACGTGCCAGCTAGAATTTTGGGGGCAAATCTCAGTGCGGTAGAGCAGTAAAAGATGCTTTTCCACTCCTAGAGGTAGCTTGGACTCTTCCTACTGAAGTTTTTATGGAATTATCTAGTTGTACCTGCATTGTTTCTGGCCCAGGCTGTACACTGAATGTAGAATTGCATCTAGCCAACCCCAAGAGCATAGCTGTTGTGCTCACTGCTCTGTGTGGCAAACTGACTGCATCGTTGCAGGAGGATGAGCTAATCCAGTCTGAGAACTCTGCCTCAATCTTCAACACGCTCTCGGACATCCCAAGTCAGATTGAAGATGCAGATGTCTTGCTGCGGGAGGCCATGCGCGTGGCTGGCTCGCTGACAGATGTGGCGGTGGAGACCCAGCGTCGAAAACACTTGGCCTACCTCATTGCTGACCAAGGGCAGCTGCTCAACTCCAGCACCACTGTCAACAATTTATCCAAAGTGAGTGCACGGAGTCCTGTCTGCCTCTGCTGGTGTGTTCTTACCATTCCTTTACGTGTTTCACCTCTGTTGCACTTTGTGAGCAAGAGGTCCTCCTGTCTGAGAGGGTTTTGGCTCTAGGATGACTGTGTCACCCTCTGGAGAAAAGGTATGGGGAAGTGAGGGGGATGTCTGTACTAAAGAAGTGCTGCCAGATCTGTCCTGGTTGATAAATCCCCAGGTGAAAGGGATATTGACATTGATTGTAATTATCATTAGTGAAAGTTACGATGGAAAGTGATGCGTTTTATTAATGGAAACTAAAAGAAATAGCATATGCTTTTGGCAGAATTTGCTTGGAGCATGCAGGGTAGGAACTGCAGTTAATCCATTAGTAAGAAACTGATACACTAAAATAACTCTGGAAGATAGAGTCAGAAAACAGCAGCAGCCTTTGAGAAGCTGAATAAAAAATGCACCCGTGTTTAACCTTGGACTGCAGTCTGCAGTTGCAGATGTAGTAACTCCTGTTGGTCAAGCCTGTGTGGAAGACCTATTCTTGATGCTCGCCTGTGTGCTAATCGCAAGACACTCCTGCAATTCTAAAACGTAATAGGCATCCACTGAGAAATTTATATATAATTACGTGTAGAACCGCTTTTGGCAACAAGCAGAATTAGAACTAAAATTATTCACTGGAGTCATGGTTGATTCTTGAACTTCAATTACGCTTTGGTAATAATTGAGCTATAAATAACCCATTACACATGGAGTAGATCAAGCCATAGAGCTGATTCATTGTGTTAGAACTAGAACAACTCCTCTTGAAAATAGCCAGTTCACTTGCCTCCCTTTTCCGGTGGCAGCTGTCAGGCCCCCTTGCTCAGAGCTGACTGGTGTGAAGAACTGCTTTATTTTCTTTCTGAAATCTGTCCTAATGTGTGCACTTCGTTCTCTCTCTTCCCTCTCCCTCAGATTGTGCGGCGCAGGACTCAGCGCAGGAAATCTGGTATCACCTCTCTGCTTTTTGGTAAGGACAATCCTGTGCCTTTCATGTGGTGCTGGTGGATATAGCAGCCTAGGAGGGAGGGGAGTGAGAAAGCAGGGAAACGCTGTGACAGAGGAAGAGGAAAGAAGGGAGACAGAACTGAAGGATGAGAGCGAAGGAGAGCAATTTTCTACTTGCTTGCTTTGGGCCGAGCTCAGAAAGTGAATTTTAGGTTAGATGATTAGTCCCTAAATGGTGACTAATAACGGGCTCCAGCTCAGTCCATCTGTAACGTCCTTCTTGCACTGACCATGGTCAAACACATTGTCTGGCAGACCATATGCAGTCCACAGGCTGGATGATGTACTCTTCTGATCTTACTCTGCTCAGTTCGGGAACATCTCTGAAGATCTGAGACAGGGCAGGATGGTCCAGTTTGTCAGCCATCAACATTTATAAATGCAAACATCACTGATGTTCCCCTTTACTTTGAGAGTTCGATGTTGTGAATACTTTTGAGTCTTAATTTTCTTCGCTTATGACCTGAGCCAGTGTATGTCCAGAAAGCACACAGCCAGATTAAGTTTTGCATGAGTTTAACAGCGAACTTGCTTCTGTGACTCCATAATAGCCCTTTCTATTGTAAGCCTCACTGTCATCAGCTTCCTTTCAACTGATTAGCGTTTCTTGAAATTGCCACATCTCACCACAGAAATTGTTTTTCCGGAGGAATACAACATATTGAATTTACAGGGTTTGAATAGCGTTCCTGTTGTGGTTGAAATGGCCTGAATAAATCTAAAACTGGGTTTTACTGGTCTTTTCATAGAAGATCTTTTCTAATGTTCTCCAGGAAGCTGCTATATTGTCACAGGCTTGCTACAAGCACATAAAGCATTACATATAAAAGTTATGGTAGAAGACTGGTGAAGCTGTAAAGCCAAGCATGCAGAAGTGAAGAAATGCAGGACAGTTGCTTGTGCAACCTAATCTCAGACCTCTTGTATGTCATGTTATCATACAGTCAGTACAGACTGAACCAGCAAAGAACTTAGCTGCCAAGTGCATCTTTCTTGTGTTTCAGTCTCCTTGACCTAATCTGAGTAGCTTTATGAAAGTGATAGCGAGTTATACCCATGCACAAAGGTAGAATTTAAGATCAGGCTTCAAAATGTATCAATGGTAGAACTGAGATGATTGATAGTGTTCTCATTTTAGTGGGATTTCTGTACAGTGACTGTCATGGGGTTTACCTAATATTCTTAGTAATTAAAACATTGGTTAAAATAGAGAAGTAGTCATCCTGCAGCAGATGACCAGAGTGGAAAACTTCAACCCAAATGAGGGGAAGGAAACCTTGGATGTAATACATTCATCTTATACTGGGAACTGTCAAACAGCCTTAACTGTGAAGTCTGCTGCCTTTGATAGTTACTGTGTAGAGCTGGTACGTAGCCCTTGTCTGGGCGGGAGTAAGAACTTACCCAGAACTTAGTTCTTCTTCCTTAGAGTGGATGCAGATTTAATAGTGACTTGGACAGGAGTTGTAGAATCACAGGAGCACTGTTTGGAAGGGACCTCTAGGTGTCTGTAGTCCAGCCTCTCCTGCTCAAAGCCAGGCTCTTGCTCATGCGAGATCAGGTCAGCCAGGGCCTTTCTCTCACTGAGACTCAAGAGGTTGGACCAGATTTCTAATGAAGGAATAGAAAGAAGAAACAGCGAAAGGTAGTTTGGCGGAGAACAAGATATGCATGTTGCCCTTTTCCCGTTGGATGGGCATTGCAACAAGGAAATGCAGGAGAGCATGTCTGCACAGAGCAGACAACTGTGCAGCTAGTCAGTCTTTACAGGCTCATAATAGAGCCTCCTCACATGTGGCTGATCCTGCACTGGTTTCCTGTTTTGGAAACGTATGTGCAGGCCTGTCGGCTGCAGTGAGGTGAATCTGGTGGAAACCCCAGTTGCTTTCCTCTGTTTCGTGTATATTCTAAGGTGGGAGGATGTGGAATTTGCTTCCCCTGTCTCCTGCTTGCGTTTGGGTTGGATTGATCTGAGCACAGAGGGAGGAGCACAGTATTTTGGCCAGAAGGGACTGAACGATGACAGAAGGAACCAGTGATCTATGTAAATGAGGGCAGCCCACGGAGCTAGTGTGGCTGTGGTTGGGTAGTTTCTTCTTTAGTCGCATTCTGCTTTAGCAACATGAATTGTCTGGGAATCCCCACCATCTGCGTGATCACCTATCTATTTACAGTCTTTGCATCTCTGAATCTGTAGTGAAACTTCTTACATGCTCTGTTTCCTACCCCTGGTCACTGAGGAGGAGGTTTTGTTAGTTTTCATTGCTTGGGCTGGGAGTAAGTATGCCCTACAGTTTTTTTTTTTCTAGTCCAGAAGCAAAGTTCAGTTTTCTCTTAAGCTCTGTGTGTCTGATTCTCTAATCATGTAATTTAGCAAGTAGAAAACAATTAGAAAAATAGTTTTAAATCTAATTTTGTGCTTCTGTTTATATTGTTTAAAGTTTCGGTCTTTTTAATTAGGATCGCTTATGATTAAAAGATGCTGTGAATCACTTTTCAATAAGCAGAAGCTTCATATGTACATAGCTGTTGCAGCAGCTGTATAGCTTGGGCCACACTTTATTCATTTTGGTTTCTATAATGCTGTTAGAAGATAAGCAGAGTACTAATTTGCTGGCCGGTTATTTGGTTCTTGCATAAAAGCTGTGTTTGTATAAAAATTGGAGTTCAGTGAAAAATACAGTCTTTTAAATGTTGATTTTGTTAATCAAGTTACAACATCTTCAGTATATTATAGAGAGAGCAAAAATAGATGTGTGAAGATACACTTTGAATTTAAAACAAACTGATTTTTTTTTTTTTTTAGAAAAAGCAGCAAATGGTTAATTGTTCCCAAACATCATGTACTCGATTTTTAAGGCATTCAGCTACATTAACTGCCTAAAGAATCCATCCCATTAGGTATCTTTCTGCATAGATTAATGGAGATAGGCTGTCAAAACTCCTGGTGGAATTAGTGCCAGTTGAAAGATGCTTTGGTAACTTTTACTGTACTTAGGACCACTTCTCTACACCCAAACCCTTTGAAATCTGGCTCTTAGGGAGGTCGAGGTCTTAAGTAGATGGCAGCTTTTGTGTTGTGGCTCTGACTTCTAGACTGACAGAGGAAAGCGGGCCGTCTTGGGTTTTTCAAATCCTTTTCAAGATTCAGTGAAGTACTTGTTTTCTTTTCCTTGCCTTCCCTCTGGCTGTGTCGGCTCCCCCAGGGGATGACGACCTAGAGGCACTGAAAGCCAAGAACATCAAGCAGACGGAGCTGGTGGCCGACCTGCGTGAGGCCATTCTCCAGGTGGCACGGCACTTCCAGTGTGTGGATCCCAAGAACTGCAACATTGTGAGTGAGAACAGCTGGATCTGCACTTCTGGGTGCTCCAGGCATGAGTGTTGAGTGTCCACCACAGGACAGGGCTCTTCAAATGCTCCTGGAGTTGTGGGCTCAAGGAAGAGTGTGTCAGATGTAATGGGTGGAGGACGAGGGTTGCTCAACCCATCCCTGGTGGAGGAGGGCCGTGCTGGGAGGTTATCTGCCTGCTAGGAACAGAGAAAGGTTTGGTAACAGGGGCATGCAAGCTTTGTCAGATCAGCTGGGAGTCATCTGTTGCTTTTCATTCCTCTTTGCTCTTCACGTGCATGCTAGGATCTGACTCCAGACTACAGCATGGAGAGCCACCAGCGGGACCACGAGAACTACGTGGCCTGTTCCCGCAACCGACGGCGACGAGCCAAAGCACTACTGGACTTTGAGCGCCACGATGACGATGAGCTGGGCTTCCGCAAGAACGACATCATTACGGTGCGTCAGCCTATGAGACGGGAACCAGGGCAAGACCATGCAGACCCAACTTGTTTGGGGCACTGCACTGCCTCGTCTGCAGGGAAAGAAGGGAGGAGATCAGCTCAGAGCCCAGTTGGGAGTCCAAGGGAAGCAGCTGGTGTTTCTGGGGGCTACTGGGGGTTGAGGGAGTATGTTCCTGCGAGTGTTGTCTCGTGGGTCATTCTCAATGCAACCACCAAGTCCCTTTCCTGGCTGCTGTACAGCTAAGCAAAAGATTGATTTGGTCTAACCTGGGTCCCAGCTTAACTCTGCACAGTGAGCTGTGGTAAGACTGTAAAAGCATCCGTTTGCATTTTAGCTGTGGGTGTCCCCTCTGAAATTGGGAAAATCGGGGGTAACATTGTGTTTGCAGTTGCTTTTTGCCCTTGAAGGCCCTGGGCTGTGTGAGAAGTGAATATTGGCAAAACAGCTGAGAAGAAAGGAGTTCCTCGTTGTGCGCACGCAGCTGGGCAGCTGTAGCCCCCCTGGCACTGCCGTCTCTTCAACCAGTGTTTTCCGCTCCCTGTTTTTCAGATTATTTCCCAGAAGGATGAGCACTGTTGGGTGGGAGAGCTGAATGGACTGAGAGGTGAGAGCACGATGGGTTGCACTGGGGAGAGTGGGGACGGATGGTCTGCGTTTGCAGCAAAGGCTGTGCCGCTTACCCGGAGCATCTGCCAGGGACAAGGGAAGGGTTAAAGCAGGGCATGAGAGCAGTGGTGCAGCTACCTGGTTACTTCTTGTAAACAGCAGGTTTAGGCTCTGTCCTCCTGGCACAGGGTGGTTGGGTGCACGTCATCTCTGTTGCTTGTGTCCTGCAATTGGCTTCCTCTTCAGTTGCCTTAATTCTTGTGATTTTGAGGCTGCTCACTTCCTTCTTTGGGGTTGGCCCCTACAAACTCTGATTTAGTCTCAGCTTCCACTGAGCTGTGGTCTTGTCTATATAGGGGGTTCTCAGTGTCTATGTCAGGCTCATCTCTTTGTCCACTCTTTGTAGGTTGGTTTCCTGCAAAATTTGTGGAGGTCTTGGATGAGCGGAGTAAAGAGGTAAATTTAAAAAAAAACCACCACCATCACAACAAGAAAACAATATTTAAAAAAAAAAAAAATCATGTCATAACTGAAAAAAAAAAACCTAAAAAGAGCCATATAGTTCCCTTCTTGGGTCTGGTTGCTCCTTCTGGCTATTGAGCACTTAGTGATGTGATCAGGCAGCTTATCTTCCTAAGCCTGTTCGCTCAACTTCCTCGTGCTGACCGAGTGGAGAATGCAGGCCCCAGAGGGCTGCAGCAGGTAGCTGAGTGTGATGCCTGGGCTTGCAAGCACCCTAGAGATGACCTTTGCGAAAGCTGACAAAGCAGCAGGCAGGTACGCAGGAGGATCCCGTGGGCAGTGTTTCTGTCTGCTCCCTGCTGCCTGTGCTCTCTTCCTCCTTTGAGGCTGTGCCTGTCCACCCTGCTCATGCTTTACGGTCACCACAGTGGATTCTCCCCAAGCCGCTGTACCCGAGGGGGCACTGTCTCTGTTCCTCTCGCAGCTGGCAGTGGTGAGATGCCACCTGTCTAGAGCAGGTACCTCAATATGGCCTCAGGGCTGGTGTAACGGATAGGGGGCAAACGTCATCAGCTGTTCGCCTAGGCAATGTGCAGGGAAAGTGGAGAAGGCCCTGTTCTCCCCCTCCTCCTCAGCATTTGGAGAGTAAGGAAGGCCTCAAAGGCTGACCGGAGACCTCCAAGAGAAGACCCTGGAGAGCTGTTCACTATTGATGCCTCGCTTGCTTTCTCACCCCCTTCTCAGGGCTGGTTCTTTAGATGCAGATCACCTCTCTGTATATAAACACCCCCTGTGCTGCTGAGCGGTTCTCCTCCCAGCTGTGGAACTAGAGAGGATCCCACTCATCCTAACTCTGGAATATCCTTCACGCTAACAGTGCGTCAGGGTGACACCTCAAACTTCTGCACCAGCTGACCTGGGAATTCCTGTCTGTCCCCATTTGTCTTGACTTTTATCAGCTTACAGACTCTCAGAGACCCTCAATGCAAGTCCTTCTCCTTACCTTAGCTTAGTCAGCATCACACCAAGCTGCAGCAGTTCCTATGTGCTGAATGCTGCCAAGATGGTGCTGGGGTCACCTGTGTGGTGTCCTGGGCAGCACCGAGGCACAAAGGTCCTGGTGTCCCAGCCAATTCCAGGGGAGTAGCACTGGTGCCTTAGGCAAGAGCCAGCAAGAGCATAAGGGGTTAACGGAGCGGGGGCTGGTGGGCACCTGGGAGTGGAAGAGGTGCATGCAGAGAAGCTGTAGGTGAGCAGACCACCTCCGTGCTCTGCCCCCTCGCCAGTCTGCTGAGAGCTGGCTCTTTGTGTTCCTCAGTACTCCATCGCTGGAGATGACTCAGTCACAGAAGGGGTGACGGACTTGGTGCGAGGGACGCTGTGTCCAGCCTTGAAGTCCATATTTGAACACGGATTGAAGAAGCCATCTCTGCTGGGGGGGCCCTGCCATCCCTGGCTGTTCATTGAAGAGGTGAGAGGTCTCAGTTCCCTTCGTGGCGCTGTGTGTTGCCAGAGGGCTGGGGCGAGGGGGCTGTAGAGCGGAGTGTACTGACTGTCCCTCTGCCCTACTAGGCTGCGAGCCGGGAAGTGGAGCGGGACTTTGACTCTGTGTATTCTCGCCTTGTGCTCTGCAAGACTTACAGGTGAGGCCGCTTTATTCACAGAAAGCAGCTGGGTCTGTGCCCCGCTCCTGTGTGCTCATCGCACTGCTGCTGCTCTCCACCTTGGGGAAGGGTCACTGTCTTACCCCTTCCCCGGGCTCCCATGTTTGCTTCTGGGTCTGTATCTTGCTCTCTCGTGGCCGCAGGATCACCTGCGGGCTCAGCAGTAGCAAGAGAGCTGTTGGGGTATGGAGGGGGAAAGGCCTGTGTGCGCCCAGGGTGGCTCCGGAGCTAGCTAGGTCTCTGCTGTGATCTTCGCAGGCTTGATGAAGATGGCAAAGTCCTCACTCCAGAGGAGCTGCTTTACCGGGTGAGTGCTGCCACCAGCCCAGCCAGAGCCCAGCTCCTAATGTGGGGAAGTTTCCCTTGGAGGCTGCTAGAAGGTGATGCCCATCTCTAGGGAGATGTTCAAGAATCTCCCAGACCTTCCCCCGTGGGAAGGAGTAGGAACACCAGGTGCCTGGGGTAAGGCAGCAAGTGAAGCCATCAGGAAGGCTCAGCCCCTCTGATGCCAGCAGGTGGCACTGGGTGAGGGTGGGGAGCTCTGGGGAGTGCAGAATTTGGCTGTGTTGCTGAAATGGCTGCCCAGCCCAGCTAAGGCTAAGCTGAGAAGGCAGTAACCACGTCTTCCCTCCCTGCAGGCGGTTCAGGCTGTGAACGTGACGCACGATGCTGCACACGCACAGATGGACGTGAAACTTCGTTCCCTCATCTGTGTTGGACTCAAGTGAGTCATCCAGTCCTGATACCCTCGATGTTGTGAGTGCAAGGAACTTGGCAGGGGGCAGAGTGGGCTGAAGGGCAGTAGTTCTTTCAACCTACTTTAGGCCACAGGGTCTTTTTCCCATCACACTGCAGGCACTGAGTGGGACCTGCTCCTTTCTTGTTCATGGTGCTAGCCTGGCTCCTGGCTGGAAGAAGTAGCTCTTACTGCATGGAGTGGCACACACAAGTTTACTGGGGTGTCATGTTTCCACTGGTGTATCGTGTTCCCACTGGGGACAGGACTGTGGGCTGGGGTCAAGGCTTGGGCTGAAAATAGACTATCCCAAAGGGGATGGGGCTTCTTTCCCTGGCTTCAGCCGAGTAACGTGCTTGTACCCCATCGCTGCAGTGAGCAGGTGCTGCATTTGTGGCTAGAGGTGCTGTGCTCAAGCCTGCAGACGGTGGAGAAGTGGTTCCATCCCTGGTCGTTCCTGCGCAGTCCCGGCTGGGTGCAGATCAAATGTGAGCTGAGGTGAGTCTGTCCCCATGGGCCTCGCCAGGGTCTGGAGCGGATTTCCTCCTCCTCTGCAGGAGGTGGCCCTCACTATGGTTGGCTTTGGGCCCTCTCCAGTGAGTAGCAGCGTGGGCTGCCCAGACGTCCCCGTTGCAGAGATTTCCTTCTGTGTGCTGAGGCAGCAGCAACTGTCTAGACAGTTTAATGCGATGCACTGTGCCTGCCTGATCAAGAGCAGAGCTTGGCTCCTGGGGAGCTGTCTTGACAAGCAGGCAGCCTCTGCCTGCCAGCAAACTCCTGCTGTGCCCTGCACCTACTCTGATGGTGCCTTTTCCAACCCCTGCCCTCCAGATCCTCTCCCAGCCACCATGAATCCAAGCAGGGAACAGGGAATGTGCTAGGGAGGCAGTCTGGCTGTCGCTGGCCAGGAAGGAGTTGCTTATCGGCTTAGGCACGGGAGCAGGTCGGGGGCTGAACGCGGCTGAGCTCACACAAAGCACATACGTCGCTTGGAGCCCAGGGCACTCTGCAAAGCCCCATCCAGTCCCAGGAAGCCACAGAGCAACACACACGCGCACACACACAACCCCACCACCACTCCAGCCCTGTTGCTGCTGCCATCCTGCGGGGACTGGCTCTCGTCCGTGCCACCCGGTTGCCTCTGGCCCCAGCGGGAGCGTCTGTAGCCAGGAGCAGGCCTGTGTTGTACACACCTCGGGGTGCCCAGTTCTCCTTGTGCTGAACGGGAGGAGAGGAGTCCCATCCACCCCTGTGCTGCCGTGTCCGGTGGCTGCTTTCTCGCAGCGTGGGGGCAGTGCTAGCTCAGCACAGCCAAAGGACCGAGTGGGACTGGTTCATGGCTGGGCCCAGGTTTGTGTGGAGCAGGAGCGGAGGCTTATGCCATATTACTGCCAGCCAGTTTTCTGTGGAGGGCCTCAGCTCCCTCACTGCTGTAGGACTTGGAGGAGACCCCCACATACGAGTTTCCCCTGAGCCTGAAGGACTGACATGCTCGCTGCCAGGAGGTCCGAGCTGTGCTTCCCTGTCCTCGGGACAGCGCTGAGGCAGCGCCTGCAGCCCCTGCTTAGAGCCGGGTCCAGCGAGGGAGCTCCGCGTGCCATCCCTGTGCGGCACTTGTGCGTGGGGGTCAGGATGCATCTCCTGCTTTAGGGAGAGAGAGATGGGGGTGCAGAAACTCTGAGTTGCTACTGGCAGGGGTCTGCTTTCTGGAGAGGAGCCTGCAGCCCCCCATTGCCAGCTGTGCGCAGTCCTCAGCCCTGTGGGTCAGCCGCCTGGCAGAGCCTGGGGCTGCCCGTGCCTCCCTGCGCTGCTGTGTCTGGCACGGTGAGGGTTGCACTCGAGACATCTTCAAGCTTCTCTCTCCAGCCTGGGCCTGGCAGGCTGTGAAGCCCAAAAAGGAGGGGGAAACAGGGGGTGAATGGCTGGTGCTGCCCTTTCAACACCACCGAGCAAGGAATTTCATCCTTGTAAGTTTAGTGGCGTGCTGGGGCGAGCTGAGGAGCTGGTGCAGTTGTGTGCCTGGGGGCAGCAGTTGCGGGCACAGGCTGGGAGTGTGATCTGTGGGTGTGTGTAACCATCGCTCTCTTGCATTGCAGAGTCCTCTGCAAATTTGCTTTCAGCCTCTCTCAGGACTGGGAGCTGCCAATAAAGAGGGAGGTGAGTAGGTGGCATCTCTTGTTCTCTCCCTCAGCCGGGGGCTTCGCTTACTGCCTCCCTCTCCCAGCTTTGTGCTCTGGCCCATCCTCTGCCTCCTCTTGCCTCCAGAGGCTGTGGATGCGGCTGCTTTCGCTGCCAGGGCGGGCTGGGCACGGGAGCTGTGTGGCAGTGCTGGCAGAGGGTGCTGCCCGCCCCTGCCCAGCTGGGGCAGAGGGAAAGGGCGGGCCCCTCGCTTCCCCGGTGCTCTCCAAACCGCAGGGCCTCTCCCCGTTTCAGCTGCCCAGAGGGGGGAAGTGCAGAAGGCTGCTCTGTCTGGGTGCCGGGGACCTCGGCGTGCTCGGGCTGCGACCGCAGACGCAGCCTTGCCTTTTCTGGGTGCGGTGCGCTGACCTGGGTCTCGGTGTCGTCCTGCAGGAGAAGGAGAAGAAGCCACTGAAGGAAGGGGTGCAGGACATGCTCGTGAAGCATCATCTCTTCAGCTGGGATATAGATGGGTGACCCCCACCCCACCCCATCCTGGGGAACCTTCTCGATGGCGCACACTCCTCTCCCCCATCATTTCTCACCCCCTGCCCTCCCCCACCCCACCCACTTGTATCTGTGACAAAATCCCCCTCGGGGGGGGCTGCCAGGCCACCTGGGAGAGACGGCAGCAGCGCCGAGAGGCCGAGCTGCAGACCCAAGGGAGGTGATGGTTGAGGGTGATGCTGCCAAGGGACAAGTGTGTTCTGGCCACAAAAACAAGTGCCCCCTCCCAGCCTTCCCCATCTCTGCCACCCCCATCTACTGCTTGCCTCAGCCCTGCCTCCCCCCTGGTGCCTGGGGGAGCAGCCTGGCCCGCTGCCCCACAGACTGGCAGCTGCGTGGGGGTATGAGCGTGTCTGCTGCTGTAGCTGTGGGGACGAGGCAGCCCTTGGGGGGTGGCTTTGATCTGTGGAAGCTGGTGCCATTGGCAGGTGACACTGCGGGTGCAAGTGGAATTGGGCCGGTGAGAGACTCATCGCTGTACGGGAGCAGGGACAGCACCTCCCCCCGTGCCAGCCAAGGGCTCGCCTCTGCCAGGGAGAGGGGTGGCAAAACCTGCAGCACTTGGAGAAGTTCCTCTGACCTGAGAAGGAGGAACTGGGATCAGCCTCCTCCCACCTCCCTGGCACTGGCGGGTGAGGTGTTGACAAGAGGTGCCCAACTGCACCGGCCTGTTGCCACTGTAACAGCCTTAGGGGATGGGCCTTGTCTCCTCTGCGAGCAGACAAAAACCACCCCTCCCCGAAACGAGAGTGTTTCATGCTGTCATTTTAGTCTCTAGATTATTTTTACTGTTAACCAAAAAGCTGTAAATTAACTCCAGGAACATGTATATTTTGGCACTGTTGTAGCTCAGGATGGGGTTCTGGTTGGAGCTGGCTCAGGGAGACTAACTTGTCCTCCTCGCCCTGCGGTGGCAGCGGGGACACAGGTCAGGAGTGGAGAATTGCTGCTTTGTGGTGGTGGCTCTGGATATGGAGTCTGTGACTTTCTACTGAAAGCGCTTGTCTGTGAGCACAAACTACTTGTGAAATGACACTAGATTCTTACTTTCCTTTATTTGGTGGGTTTGTAAATAAACTGCATCTTGGGAGAGCGCTGGGCTTTGGCTTTGTTTTTTGGCAGGGCCAGGACTAGGTTTAATTCTTCATTTCTGCCATTTGATAATTATGACCCCATTTCTGCGCTGGCTCCTGCTAGCATCGAGCTGAGGTCGCCGCTCAACCTGTGCTGGCACCGTGGGGGCTCCTCGCTGGCCTTGTACCGGGTGACCAGCCCACGAGGGCAGGTAGTGGCCAGGGCAGGAGCAGTTGTGCTGCCAGCAACAGCAGCCCTGCCTTGCCCCCCTGCCGCCAGCCCTCCCTGAAGTGCAGCTCCGCAGCAGAGCCCCAGAAACACAAGAAATACTCAAAACTAGGGGGTGTAGGGACCCTGCAGGAGAAGGGCCCTTAGCAAGGGGCGAGGGGCTGGCCGAAAGCAGGGCAGGGCGGTGGCAGATGGCATTGTTGTCTGTGCAAGAAGCTTCTCCAGAAAAAGCAAGTGGAGCCTCATCTGCAAAGTGGGACAGTAACAGGGCACCGGTCCTGGGGGAACCGTGTTCAGAAGCTCAAGCTATGGGAGGGTGGAAGTTGCAGCATATTTACTGATGTGAAAATGAGTGTTTTCAGTCAAACTAATTCCACTTGGGCATCTGGCTGAGGGAGGCTGCAGTGTCGCCTCACCACCGTAACAGCTGAGGGCCAGACCAGCCTGCAGCCAAGCTGCCCGTGCTTCTTCTGCCTTAAAAGCTGCTTCAGGTTGCAGGGTAGGTAATTTCCGTGCACAGAGGGAATCTCCCTGCAGCCAAGAGGGGATGAGGCACCACCACCCAAGCTTCTTTTTTTTTTTTCAGGTTTGAGAAAGACCCAGAGGGATGGCCCATCCTTAGCTGGAAAAGACAGAGTGGCCCCAATCCCTCCCACCAGCACAGCAGAAAAGTTTTTGAGCACGTGGCTGTTTGGAATTTTTTTAATAAAATGGATTTTTTTTTTTTTTTCAAATATTTGTAACTGAAAAAATAATTCAATTTAAAGATCCATTCTCTCCCCCGTTAACTTGTCACTTTTATCCTTTTCCAGTTGAATACTTGCTCTGGATCCCATGCCCCAACACCATCCATCTCTGATGGCGCTGATCACCCCTCGCCGTTTGCTGCATAGTGGAAGGGAGAGTGCGTGCTAGTCAAATACACATTACAAACAAGTAGTGGTTACAGCAGAAAGATTCAGGAGTACATTCAAGGTAGAGGCAGAACATCAGACTTTGTTTTTCCCAGTGGGTGCAAAAATGTATGTCCAGGGGAATACCTCTTCTGACAAAGAACTATTGAACTATTATTCAAACAAATAATAGTAAGAAAGCAGAGAACTGGGCTAGCCTGCTCTGGGCACGGCGTGGGGAAAAGACTTTCTAATATTTCCTGGGATGAGGCACCATCTTCCCCTCTACCCCCGGGCACAGGGCTATCGCTCGCTCCACTGGCAGAAGCCCCTTGTGCAGAGGGGCTCTGGCAGGTCTGCTGGGTTCCTCAGGAGGTGAGGTGAGGCTCATGCTTCGCTCTCATCTGGGCTCCTTGAGCCCGTCAGCCAATTTCAAGTACATTGGGCAAATTTAATGTAATTAAATTCCTACATTTCACAAAGGAAGGGGGGGGGCGGGTAAAGGTGAAAGGGAGCAGCTGTGAGCTGAGCCTTTCCCAGCAACTGCCGGGAAGGGCTACATCAGTAACAGGCGTTGGCATCTCTCTGCCAACAGTTAGGATGCCTGGCCCAATGCGAGGAGCCAGGGCTGGGCCAGGCCAGGACGCCAGGTGGAGCCTCCCACCTTCCTCTGGGAGCTCATTGCACTTTGATAATTTCATTCTTTATTTACTGGCTGCAGCTTTGTAATTATTTGTACAAAAGAAATCACACAGCTGCTTTTTGTAGGGGCTGCTTGCTGTGGGCTAAAAGCAGCTGATTTTGCTTGAGTTTGACAAGCAGGCAGCCTCACTTTTTTCCCTTGGCATGTGAGAGATCCTCCCACCCCCCCAAAAACTTTCCTCCTAAGAAACCACGGGCCTCCTGTGCCCACCTGGTCCCACGGCTGCACCAGGACAGGCATGAGGGAGGGCTCGGGGCAGAGTATGTGAAGAGGCTGTCCACCAGTCCCAGCTATTCTGATTTTTAGGACATGACGCTGTAGCTTGGACAACAGAAAGCAGGCAGGGGAATGGGGGGGGGGGCTATCTCTCCAACCTGGACACAGGGGGAGGCAGATACGAGGCTCCACTTGCTTCCAGCTGGGGGTGGGGTGGGGGAGGGGAGAGAAGGGGCAGAAAGGAAGGCAGCTGCCAGCAGGCTCCCCCTGCAAATGGTTAAGAAAGTGGCTCCCCATGCAGTTAACAAGCAAATAGGGCTCAGGAAAGCAGGAGTTTCTCCCAGCTGCAAAACAGGCGTGACCCCACCTGGCTGCCACTTCAGTGGCCCACAAGAGAGCGCGTTGTGGAGGGCTGGCAGCCACCACCAGCCCCGCCGTGGAGCAGAGGTACCCTCACCCCTGCGGCAAGGCCTCCCCCCTGAGAAGAGCACCAGGTACCAAAGGGGCAGGGGAGCAGCATGTGCCCACCCCACCTCCTCCTCAGCAGGCAGCACTGCAGCCTGGGGGGGGCGGGATGGGGATGGGGACAGCCTCCTCAAGGAGCTGTTAAAAAGGATGGCAGTTTATCCTTCCATTGCCTGAGCAGGGTCAGCGCCTCAGTCCGTAGGGTTTCAAAAGGCACTGCCTCCCCCACCTCCCTCAGCCCGGGCCCCAGCTGAGGGCCCAGGCAGGACACAGCGAGGCTACCTCTCGCCTGGTAAACATGGCGGCGAGTTACTGCTAACACACACACACACACACACAGAGGAATTAAAAAGTGACAGGATAACAGCACGAGAGAGAGCGAGCAAGAGCGAGCCGCAGGCCTGGGTTTCCAACGCAAAACCCTGCACAAGGACCAGCATCATCATCACGGCCCCCAGTCAGCAGCTACCCCGAGGCACCAGCCCGGGGCCCTGCAAGGCCGCAGCCGCTGGGCAGCAGCTGGCAGCCATTGCTTTTGCCTTTTACCCCGTGGGCCTTGAGGGAAGGACGAGCAGAGGGCGGCTGCCCATTACCTGCTTGCAGGCCCCCCACTTGTCCCCAGAAAGGGGCCCTCGCAGTGGCACTACTGAGCGAGGCCCTGTGTTGCGCCACACAGCACCCCTCTGGCAGTGCCGCTTCCCCTTCCGTGCCTCTTGGGTCTGGCCTCCCCAGCTGCTTCTTTCCACTGGGGCACCTGCTACAGGGAGGCAGCGGCACAGCTGAAGGCAGGAGAGAGATTGCACGTGGCCCCTAAATGATATGTTGCTCATTGCTAGCTGTGCCCCTCACGCCATCCCCAGGACACACGGACGCTTGCTTGTCCCTAACCTCCCACCCCAGGCTGACTGCCCTGCTCACCGGGGGTGGCACAAGTGCTGTGGAAGCTGGGGTGGGGTGGTGGACAGGACAGGGTGTGCCTGAAGGCAAGCCTTCCAGCACAGCCAGCGGTCTGGGGCAGTGAAGAACAGATTTAACATATAAGGACCTGGATTTTAGCACCTTAAAAATCTGTTTTGCAGCCCAAAGCGAGTGAAGCAAGCAGCAGCAGGCCTCTGCCAAGCTCCCAAGCTCAGCAATATTTGGGAAACCAGCTTTGACGTCACCAGGTTGGTGGGGAACCCTGGTTCCCTTTGGCTACATTTGGAAAAGGTACCTGTTCTGCCCAGCTCCTCACAGCCCTGCGGCAGATCAGACCCTCCCCGACAGAGGGCAGGCGGGGCTGGGGGGGCAGCTGTTCCAGGCCCCCAACCCACACTCCCGTCCCTGTGTCCTGCTCCCCAGGCAGAATCCCCTTCCGCAACCGTTAAACCGACCGTGTTGGGGCAGCACAAACCCCCCCTTTATTTGCCAGTCCCAGCAAGGCGCGGGGGTGCTGCTTCTGCAAACGGCTCGGGCCCAGTCACGCTGCGCCCGGCTGCGAGGCGTGAGGGAACTCGTGCCCGGCAGCGTTGCACCCCATGCGCTGCCATCGCTGCTCCTGCCCGGAGGAAGAGGGGAGCTGCCGGCTCCGTTCTCACCCGAGCTGGGTCAGGCTGCAGAGGGGGCAGGAGGCCACCAGCCCCAGAGCTCCTGCAGCCCCTTCTTCCCCCAGCGGCCGTTCTCCCTGCCCTGGCCCGGCCCGCTGCCCAGGTAGCAGTGACTCGAGCAGCGGGTCTGCCTTTGCCAGCACCGCCGGCTTCGTGCAGGAAGGACACAGTTGGGGGGAGGAGTACAAATACTAGGAGCTCGTTTCTTCTTTTTTTCTTTTTTTGGTTGACTGGCCTCTTCCCCCTGCATGCCCGTGCCCTCCCACTCCCATTCCCTTCAGTCTCTGCTCAGAGAGTTACAAGCAAGAATCCCAGTGCAGCTGCAGATCGTGTCCATCAAGGAAGTCTGTGGAAAAGAGGCTGGGAGCCGCAGTGCTAAGGGGGGCCAGGCTCATGACAGGTCCCCCCGGCAGCTCCAGCCAGTCCATGCTGTCCAAGTTAGCCTCAGCCAGATCCAGGGCTATGCCCCCGGACGGCTCGTGAGCAAAGTGCAATTCCGAGGTGTCCATAGGTGAAGGCGGGTGGTCCAGGATGGCCGAGCTGCTCAGCATCTCACTGTGGAGGTCATCAATCAGCGACAGGGGCTCCGGCCCATCGTGGCCTGCCGTCAGCAGAGGGAGGCCGGTGCTGCTCTCCAGGAAGTCCTCCAGCCGGCCCACGGGCACCGGCTGCCCCAAGGACACTGGCACCGCCAGCTCTGAGGCATGGTGGCTGCTGGGCGGTGGGGAGCAGGCTGGGGCCACGGGCGGTTCTTTCCCAGCTGGGGACGACTGATCCTTGAAGTCAGCAGAAATCTCTGTACAGGGAACAAACAGGCAGCCCAGGGTGAGGAAGGGCTTGGCCAAACACCAGAAGGATCCCTCCCACCCACCAACTGGCATAAGGAAACTCATCCTCTGCCCACACTTGGCTCGCTATGGGGGGTTTTCAGCCCACCTCCGGGGAATTCAAGCTCTGCCCAGATCTGATGCAGCAGAGCCACCGAGAAGCTTCGTACCATGCTAATGCCTGACTGCCATTGCCCTCGGTACCTTAATGGCTACTGCCGTACTGCCACGCTAAAGGCCCTGGCAGGGACACAGGAGCAGAGTCCTGGGCCGTGACAGACTCTCCCCTCAGTGCTCTATAATCCCCAGGCTCACACCCAGAGATTATGGGAAACGCTGGCTTTGTCTCCTTACCTCCACTTTCGATGAGAATGTCAAACAGGTCATCCATCTGCTGGCTGGAACAGCCGTTCTCCTGGGGAAAGCGAGCGCAGGATTAGCTTCCTATTTACCACGGGAGCTTCTGCCTCCAGCAACACCCTTGGCTGCCGGCTGTCCTCCCTCGCCCCAGGGATGGGGCTGTCATCTAGCAAGAATGAGCACACAGAGGCATGGCACCAGAACCCGCCGTAACCTCAGGCTGTGCTAACGCTCACCGGGCAGTGAGGGGCTTGGGATTTCTACCTGTGGGGTTTAGGGTCTGCCCCAAACCCTCCAGAAGGCACTCAGCTAGGCAGGCGCGGTCGTGCCTCTGTTCTCTAGTACCGGCCCAGGTCAGGAATCCAAGCAGATTTACAATGGCAAGTTTTCACCTGCTCTCCAAGGAAACCAGGGAGAAGAACTGCTCTCACCTGGGCCTTTGGCTGTTGCTTCATGGCCTCTTCATAGCCTGGTGGCTCTTTCATTGGGACTGAGGGAACAGGGAGAGGAGGTGGAGGAGTGCCAAAAAGCGACGGGTGCTGTTGCTGCTCCAGGTCCATCTGGGATGGGGAAGGGGCAGCAGGAGAGCCAGGCTGCGACGAGGCCTGTTTAGAATGAAGGCAGAAGGGGTGATGAGGGGAAAGTCCACATCAACTCCTGTCTCACGGCTGCTTTGAGAGACCATCACCCCCTCTCTTGGTGAGAGCTGCACAGAGGTCTGCACTGCTCCCAGCAGCCTGGCTGCTTCCGTGTACTCTGTGCACTATGCCCTGGCTGGAGGCGAGGAAGACAGGTTTCCCCTCCAGCTCACAGCTGGAAATCTTTTGCTGATTCTTCTAACAGTAAAGCAACCGTGCCACAAACCACCACCAGGCTGCTCCTGGATGGGGAGAGCCTCAGCTGTCCAAGTGGGGGATTTCTCTAGCACTTTGGAGAGAGAAGGCACTTCCCTTGTTGTGTTCAGCCTACTCTGTGCAATATATCCACGACCTACCTTTTACCCCCCCCCTCTGTAGTGCCTGCTTTGGGGACACAATCAAGCTTCACTAGCGGCACGTTTCACAGCCTGATGGTGGGCAGAGAGCAGCAGAGCACTCAGCAGCACCAGAGACCTCCAAAGGAAACCCCAAGCGTTGCAGGAAGCGGTGCTCATGACTCAGCTTTGCCGGATGAATCAGCACACTGCTGCCCGTAAGACAAGGTAGAACGTGGATCAGGCCTTTGCCTCTACAGCAGTTACACGTGAGCCCCACTGAAGCTTCTCCCCTGGAGCAGCGATCCTCAGGCAGTAGCTGAATGCCGGTATGTGTTGATGCTTCTCCCCATCCTGTTTTCCCTGAAAGCTGTTGCCTGTTCTGTGACCTGCAGGTAGAGGACCGACCCCAGGCCCTGGCCGGCAGAGCTGCTCTGGGGTCCGCTTTCTTCCTGAGAGGGGCTGGAAACTGGCGTTGTGGCACAGGCCACTGGGATGTGCTGGAAGGGTGCCTTTTTTGACACTGGGAGGGTCAGCTTTGCCAGGAGCATCAATTTTCAGGGGCCGTTTGTGGAAACCGTTGGGGAAGAAGGGCTGCAGGTTTGGAGGTGCTGAGAAAGACAATATGGTGTGGGGCAGCTGCCCCGTGACCACCTGCAGACCTGGCTTCTGACCCTACAGGGACGCAAAAGGATTAGGAGGGTCACTACAGATGCCTCCACAGCACACGAGCCAAGGGAGTCTGAGGGCAAAGGTGCTTCGTTTACTTTCTGCATTTCCTCAAAGGTCTAAAAGCAAACCAAGGCGCTGACCCTTTGCAGAGTGAATATCCCACTCTGACCACGCTAGAAATGACTCCTCGCTTCGTGTCCTTTCCAGGATCTGACTCAGAAATGATCTTCCAAGCTCTAAAAACCCTTCATAATGTTTCTGTATCTTAATTACACGTTACAGAGTTAGCTAAGTAGGCTAGAAAGGGAGGAGATGCGCAGCAGAGCCTCTTTACAGCCCTCACCTGGAGAAGGGGTAAAGGCAGAGGAGCTCTCTTTCCTGAACCTGCATCGCACTCCACAAAGATGATGACCAGGGGTGCTCAAGGCGCGGGAATGGAAATCGCAGCACGTTCATCAGTACCAGAGAGTAAAAGGTCACATCCTTTTGCCCCTCTCAGAGCCACCTTCAGTAGCAGACCTACTGCCCACACCACCCTCTCTCCATGCAGCAGCCACCTTTTCAGCTCAGCAGCACTCCTTCAAGAATCAGCGGCACCACTGTGAGCCAAGGCTGCCCACTCTGGCCTCTCGTCATTTTTAATTGACAGACAATGCTTGTTTGAAACACCAGCTGGTATTCTGCCCAGACGTGGGACCAAAGGGTAAAGCTAGTAAACTGTCAGGGCTTAGCCCAGAGCTCTTTGCTGTCAAGCCTCCACATCACTTCCAAGTGTCCCCAGTAGGAAGACCTCATGGACACCTAGCTCTCCTGAAACCTCATGCCTGATGGGCTCTCCATGGCAGCTCGTTCAGAGGGAGGCAGGGGAATGGAGAGGCTATGCCAGGCTTCTGCTGCCACAGTCAAGCTGAAACCAAACACTCCATGCAGCTGCAAGCTGTGGCAGAAGCTGCTGTGAGATCTCACTTGCTGTGATGACGGTCTCTGACCACGATTTTTTGTGTGTGTGTGTGTGTGTCCCCTTCCCACCGCTGCTACAAACCCCGGCAGCAAGCAAAGAAAAATGAGGAAGAAAAGTGAGCAGGCAGCGAGCTACCTTTCTGACGGATTGCTTTAGTCCTCTGGGCTGCTGCTGCTGCTGCTTCTGCTGCTGCTGCTGCTTCTGCTGCTGCTGCTGCGCGGGCTGCTGAGAGGTGCTTGCAGGTAGCTGACACGGAGGTTGGCTGGAAGTTTTAGCGGGTGATGATTGTACTTTCTGGAAAGAAAAGGGTATCTGTGAGAAGTTATTCCCTAGACACAACATGGAGCAAGGCTTGTGTTTCTTAAAGCATTTATGAAGTTTGTTTTTCCCCGCTCCTTATTCTTTAGGAAATTCAGTCAATTGTTCTGTTTCACCAAGCAGAGAAAGCAGACAGGGGTGGGATTCAGAGTCCTAAAAGAGGAGGTAGTACTAGTCTAAATCCCTGGGCTATCCATGACACCCTTCGGGGGCTGGCTGACCTGACACAGGACCTGTGCCCTTCTGGAGCAGCCGGTGGAGTTCAGGTGAGACACCCTGGGTTATCGAGGGTGACACTCAATGCTGATACTTAAGACAGCTGCCTGGCACCTCACCTGCTACACAGCAAGTGCAGCCTGCTCAGAGCCTGTCCCTGACAGCAGACACTGCCACTTGCTCTGCAGAAGGTGCAAGAAATGTAGCAGCAGAGAATGAAAATCTTCTCTGATGCTATGGAAGATGCTGTGGTTTGACTCACACCATAAAACCTGGGCATATTTATCCCTTCCTGGAAGAAACACTCAGACCGCTTCTGTTAAGTGCTGAGCTCATGCCAACAGGGGAATAGTAGATCATCTCTGATGAAAGACTCCGTGAACACTGAAACACTGACAAGCATTAAAATAAAGAGCAGCCAAAAAGCGGAATGTGTGCTCCCAGGGTCTGATTTCAGCTCTCGGTAGATAAGGTGACCTATTACCACTCTGACTACGATCTCTCCAGTAAAGGACGAGAGGTGAAATACACACTCTGCTTTTTTTTTTACTACCACCACAGGCATAGTTGTTCTTTCAAAAACCAGTGAGATGTGGCAGCAAACCCTTGCCCTCCAAGCCCGACATCCTGCCTGACAAAAGGCAGACCCATGCATTTGGAAGAATGCTGAACAGCCCGTGACGCACATAGTCAATCGTGCATTGCCGTACACAGTTCATCATTGTCAAATTCCAGTCTTTCTGCTGAAGATCTGCTTACACTGCTCTGTTTTACAAAGCCACGATCTACCAGCCATCGTGGCAAGCAACTCAGCCATTTGAGTATTTACTGCATTGAATTTCCACCGCGTTAAATCACCCTAGAATCATGGAACAGTTTCAGTTGGAAGAGACCCTCAAGATCATCGAGTCCAACCTTTGCCCTAGCTCTATCAACACCACCAAACCCTGTCCCTAAGGGAACCTGAACCACAGGAGCGGGAAGACGGAGAGAGGAAGCCAACTGCCTGCAGCAGGGATGCGACCTAGCCCTTGCCTACCTGCAAGGCCGGGCAGCTACTCCCTGCCTTCCTGTGGGGCGAGAGGCCCTGCCTCTCGGCGCTCTGCTTGGTCACGGTGAGGACGATGTGGGTCCCTGTGGAGTCGGTGATGAGGGTGGGGGGAGGGGTGCTCTTAATGAGGTCGCTCAGGGCGCTCCCTTGCTGGCCAAGGAAAAGCCGCGGGCTGTCGGACTGGCACGGCGGCTCTGCTTCCGCGGCTGGCACCTCCTGCTTCACCATCACGGCTTTCTTTGGCACTGGGCTTGGATTCGAAGTGTCCATTTGGCTAGCGGTTGGTGCAGGGCTGAATTGGTCTGTTTGGCCACTGGATTGCTTTGCAGACTGGCAACTCAGGAAACCGTTTTCGCTCTTGACCTGGGTGCCAAACGCTACTGGGTTGGAGGCAAGGGCTGTTCCTTCTCCCGCAGCCGCTGGGGCCGGTAGTGACTGCTGAGAGCGCTTCTCCTGCTCTAGCTGTAGTCTAAGCATCTCAACCAGCTGCTGCTTCTGCTTCAGCATGCGGGTGAGTTCCTCGATCTGCTTGTCCTTCTCCTGCAGCATCTGGTCTTTGTCCCTAACTTCCGCATCTCTGCTGTTACTCGTGCTACACCGCTCTGACCTGGGTGCCGCATTTACGCTGCACGAGGCAGACTTGGAGCTTTCTTCCTTCACCAGGAACTGCACTGGAGATGCCTGCAAGGTGAGCTGGGTCAGGGGTGAGGTCACCATCTCGCCAAAGGCATCTCCAGTGGCCGAGTTCTCATCTCCTGTGCTCATTTGCGAGCGCTCAGAAGGAGTTGGAGAAACAGGAGGAGTCGAGCCTGTGCTGCCAAACTTCATCACGCCGCCACCGGTGACTGTGGCCACAACTACTTCTGCTGGTGCAATGCCAGTGGTGACCAGGGCTGGCCCTGTGCTCAGCCTGGCAGCTGGGAAGGCTACCACCACTTCGGCAGCTTTCGGGAGGACGGCTGCTGTGCTGGGCTTGGGAGTAGGGGTTGTTTGGCCGGCTGCACCGTTCTGCTCTTGGTAAGCTCTGAGACGCTCAATCAGGTCTGTCTTTGTGCCCGAGACAGGCAAGGCCCTCAACTTCAGCTCTTGTTTCAGCTCTGCTACCTGATATGGGGAGAAAAGAGGGCCACATTAAGAGGACATACACTCTAACGAGAACAACTATTAACAGCTACCAGAGCCATGGGGCAAAGGACTAAACTGACCCTCCTGCAGGCCAACAAACCTGCACCTCAGGTACAGACTGCAGGGTAGCAGTACCAGCTGCTATCCCTAACTCCTGTCAGTCCACCTCAGCCCATCTCTGGGGCAGCAACATCGTCCAGTACTGCCCTCTGACAGTGGCAAAAAAGGGGCTGTGCAGCTCCACAGGACACTTACCTTCATCTCATCTAGGTTGGCAGGGAGAGGGCCAGGCTTGCCCACTGCAGCGTTACTGTTTTGTCGCATCAGCCCACTGGAACCAGAGGATACTGAAGATGCGCTGCTGACTGTGGCAGAGAGACTGCGTACAGCAGGGGCAGTGGCACCACTCTGCTGCTCTCCTGGAGGCCTACAGGGAAAGGAAAAACACAGGCATTAAAACCAAGGTGGAAAGGCACCGGAGGCCCTCAGTGTCAACAACCATACATGTTCAGAAACATCTGGGCCACTAGTGCTACCCTAGGCATTAAAGCACACCAATGCCTTTGACTATATCCATGCCCCTTACTCTGCCAACCGACTCACTTCAGCTGCTTCTGTCTGATCCATCTGACACCGGCCCTTTTTGAGGCCTGCTGTAACCTAACAAGATTGAGTGCGTTACACCCAATCGCCACGCCTCACACCCTGAACACAACATCTCTGAAAACAGTAGTGGGGAAGCAAGTGCCTCCTGAGAGAGAGCTGCCATTTAGGACCCATACTTTGGTGGGGCTGGCAGGATGGTCTGATAGTTGTAGTGCTGCTGCTGCTGGTTGAGGATCTGAAGCTGGAGAAAGAGCTGCTGCTGCTGCAGTATTTTGGCATAGGATGAATCCATGGGAGGAGCTCCCTTGTCCTGCTTTTGGTCCGGGGGAATATACTGATGATATTTAAGCTTCTTGACTTTCGGCTTCAACTCCTTGGCTTTTTTACTGCGCTGAGACTTCTCACTAGCAGACTTGGGCTGGCTTTGCTATTTAGAAGAAAAGGAGGAAGCAAATAAGAATGGAAATACTGAAACAACACAGCACCCCATGTAAACCAGAACACACACTAGGATTTTCATTTCAAAATTCTCCAGATTTGACCTCAGGGTCTTTCCGTGCTTCCCTAACTCAAGCAACAGTATAGTCCCAGCACCCGCAGCAGCTTACACTGCACCATGACGCAGGTCACCTTTCCCAGCACACCAGATCATGTCCAGTGCAGATTTGCTGACTCTAATTGCAGGTAGATGATTGTTTCAAAATATTTTGCATTCAGGACCCATTTTACGGGAGGTGAATACATCATGGAACAGAAAAACCTATTAGATAGGTTACAACTAATGTCAGAGGAAGGCATTAGTGAGAAATAAGCTTTCCTTCCTTTGCATCTGTTAACACAATACTTCCGACTCCAAACCTTCTTCACAGTAAGCATCTTGCCTTCCTTCAGACCACAACAATGAAGAAATCAGCCAAAATAGTACCTTAATGAGTGTTGGAGGGGGCTTGGCAGCAGTAAGAGCCGCTCCATTGGTAAGACTAGGAGGCAGAAGAGGTGGAGGTGGCAGAGGCGGGGGTGGCTGTTCAGGTAGGAAAAGTGTTTCACTGGCGTCTGCGCTAATCTGCAATTGGGATGTACCCTGCAGGGACAGAAAAAGGCACAGTGAATACAGACACGAGGAGGGAAACAGTTTAAGAGAGTGCAGGAAGTGTCCACTTACAGGGAAGCAGCACAGGTTTCAAGTCATTAATTAGACTCCTTTAACTCACTGCTTCAGTTGTCCCTGAGAAGCAGTGCAATTTCTCAGGGCAGAAAAGGAATCAAAATCCCATTCCTGTATCTCCCAGCTTTGCCTGGGCTGTATCACCAAGGAATGATCGCCCCCCTTCCCCACATGGCACCACTACGGGGGCTTCTGAATAACCAGAGGACTTCACCAACACCACACAGAGCTACGACTCCTTTTGAAATCTCACAGACTATGCCTTTTAAGGATCCCTCGGTCTCACTTTTTCGGATCCTCTGCCACAAATCAGCAGTAGCTGTGAAGCTCCAGGGCACTGCAGGAGGCCACCGCATTCTCACCTGAGCTAGTGATGTGCCAGTGGTGCTAGGGAGAGGCTCACAAATCCGGGAATCCATCGGTGATGGGACAGACCCCTGGGACTCATGGCTGGCTGGCTGTTCTGGGGAGAGGGCATCACTGCTGTCCTCATCAAAGGAGGAATTGTCTGCAACCTTTGGGTAGTTCACCTGTCCAACTGAAAACACAAACATCAACTGCGGTCTTTGAAGTGGAGTAAGAAATTATTTCACTTGACACTGGATGTTTCACAAAGATGATGAAGGCACAAAGAGAGTTGTGTCTGGGTTGTGCTTAAGGCACCAACTAAAAGTGAGAGAACAGAGCCCAAACTGGATCAGTTTTAAGTGTTTACATTCATCTCTGCTATCAATAGACTAAAGTGATGCAGACCGGGGTGGACCATATCCCTTGCTTCTTAGCCAGAGAAGATCAGGAAGCGTAACAAGAGCTACACAACCCAGCTCTGTGGCATGGCTTATTTGACTCTCATCTGGCATGAAAGAAGAAGAAGAAGAGGGTTCGACAGTGTAAGGTTGAGTCATGATTTCTTGGTGTTCATCCTGCGTGGTGGAAGGTGGAATCCCTCTCCAAGACAGAATCCCAAATTGTCCTCTAGTCTTACAAGCCACAAGGGCCTGACTGCTATTGGCACGTCCATCTATCTACATGTCCAGGAGATAAATTCATGTGAGTGTACATTTGTAACGTACTCGTGGTTTTTGGATGACGTTATCTCAAATTAATCCTGGTAAGCAGGAAAATACTATCGTTTGCACCTAACGCAAACGCAGCAGAAATCCAGAGAGATGGACTTTGCTCAGTCAGAAGGAAGCCACGTCTCTAATGCTCCAGTTCGCAAGTTCACTCTTTCTCTTCCTCAACCACTTCTTGTGCAATAGTGAAGCCAGGCTCTCCCACAACACTGTCCTTTTCCTTTTTCATGAAAAGTATTCCATCTTGCTCACAGTTGTGTCCCATTTGTCTTTAAAGTAGCTGTGCATGTTTGAGGGGGTGAATAACCACAGACGCACACAGACTGCTCAGTCTGGGGAGACGGGAAAGAGCACCGCTGAGGCAGTGGGAAGGCTATTCCTCAGCATTCCTTTCAGCCCTTGGAATGGCACTGGCATGATTTACATCTGTTCTGGTTTATTTTTAAAGGGGTTGAATCCTCTGAAGTTTTTAAGTTCACAGACAGCTTTTGTTTCATCACACCTGTTTAGATTCTGTCTCCTCTCCCTGATCTGAGTAAGTCAGTGGGTTCTCCCTGACCAAGGCTGCTGACATGTTATACTGAGAGAGGGATTTTTTAAGGAGAGAATCTAGGGAATGCAACCATCAACAGTCTTTCAAGTCTTTAGGGTATGCAATTGCTTTCACGTTATTCTGGGATGTCCATACGCCCTATAATTTAGTGTCTCCGTAGCACTATCTGGGCCAGAGCGAGTCCTGCTTTTCAGAATCCTTGTGATTCTGAGACAGGAAAACAAGACCAACCACGGGATTGCACTCGCTTGGACAGGCAGGTGAATTGATAGGGAATCACAGCCACCTGTGGGAAATGCCCTCAACATAGATCCTCCTCTGGCCTTACCGATAATGGCTTCCTTCAGGCTTGATTCCACAGGCAAGATGTTCTTCTCCACCAGCTCCATGGGACCCGGCCTCTGCGCTATCTTCTCATTGAGGTCATCTGCCAGTCTGGCTCTCTTTAGCTTCAGCTGCTTAGCCTGCAAGGAGGGTTCAGCTGAGGTCTCTGTTTGGGGGAAAGTAAATAAAATGGCATCAATCCAGCAACGGTCAACCTATGCACTTCAGCAGTATTTTGCTTCTGTTCAGAAAGGTAACAGTAGATAACTGTACAGAAAAAGAGTTGCAGATAACAATAGGTAACTATGCACTATAAAGGTATTATAGATATTCTGTATATTTAAGTTATAAGCTAACTACAGTAGCCCTTGTGACTCTAAAATAGGACAAATTCACTGTTCTCAAACTGATGTCACCCAATTCGCATACATCTTTTCCCTTTCAGTTGTGTCCAAAGATGTGGGGCTCAGCAGCAGCATAGTACTCCCTCTCTGAAACCGAAGTGCTTACGGATTAGATCGAATCTGCCTCACTGCCTCGTGGATATTTTACAGTGTCTTCCCTTAGCAGAAGGGCAATCCACGGTCATCCTATTTCACTGTTGCTCAGCTACACAAAACTGCACAAACTGAGTTCACATAACAGATTCTTCTGAGAATCTCCATGCAAGCAGAGTTGAATCCCTCCCAAGAAATCGCACGACAGGCATGATCTTCTGCCCACTCACAACTGAAAGAAAGACTTGGGGGTCAGAGGCAAAACAGAAAGCTGTTAAATAAGTAATTGCGGTAAAGTTTATTGTTGATGTTTTCCTGTTTAGCACGTGCCATACCTTCCAGAATGTGCATCCTAACCAGCTCTGATCTCTCTGGGCGGGACCGGATTTTCCGTTTCAGATAGTCCTCTGTCTGCAGCAAAAACAGACAAGCAAGAACCATTTTCAGTTGACCAGACACAGGAGTGAGGTAATCTTGGACAGCACAAACAAGAGAAACAACCATCTTTAGCTGTTACTGAGATCTAAATAAACACAGAACAGAGAAGGGGCAGATCTTCTGTCCCAGAGCACCCAGAGAATGAGCTTATTCTAAAGATGACCTTCTACTGTAATCGCCTCAGTCTAACTGTGCGCTGCTGCCCTGCAGAACAGAACCACTTCCTCAAGAGCTGAAGCCCTCTTTTCCCTTTTTATGCAACACCACTAACTTTTGTCAGGATGAAATTCAAGACATTTCTTTTTACATTAAAGATAAATGCACTGGTTCCATTGTTCAGAGGAAATACTTTCATATACTGCTGGCATTCAGGGCTGACTTGTGGTTTGGGCATGCTCTTCTATTTGTTTCAAGATACGTTATTTGTTAAGCTAAAGACCCCATGCAGTCCCTTGGCAGGCAGAATCTAAACGCTATGACAAGACTTATTTCATTTCCAGAGCTGCTTTTAGCTCTGTCTTTGGAGAATGTTCTACAGAGCAACGTACGGAGATGACTCTGTCCCAGGCTGAGCATGTTACCCGCTACATAGCACAGGAATGGCAATCTGGGAGCACTGGCTAAGACTGATAAATACTGGCCATCAGGATGGGCCTTCAGAGAAAATAAATATTTAAGTCAATCAGAAAACTGCACGGTGCTTGCTCAATTGCCCACACCAAAATATTAACTTAACCGAAGGTTTTAGGAAAAAAGAGGAGGAAGAAGCAAAAGCCTTTGGGACACTGGTCTTAATGCAAAGTCCACTGTTCCAGTCCTTTCACAGTTTAAAGTGCTAACACTCCCTTACAGGTTTTAATCATAGCTGATATTTTTTTACTTCTGCTGTTGCTTTCACTTAGCCCAGCAGTCATAACAGGTTTTATTCCTCTGTAGGGTAATCAGGAAAAAAACCTACCCCCAAGAGGCCTTTTGAGGAACAGAAATCATCAAGAAACCCCCCAGTTTGCAAAGGTGCCCCATGAAGTGTGACGCCTGGCTTCCTCTTTCTATAGAGCCAGAAGTCTGTGTGATTTCAGTGTTACAAGATTTTGGGGGGGATCCTCTCTCTCAAATTTTCAAATTTCTAATGGCCTAGATACACAAGTGCACCTGCAGGTCACAGAGAAACCATACCCTTTCTTCAAAGGTGGAACTGAGCTCCACATGACAGGAGCATTTAAGGGCAAAACAGACACCGTAAAAAGAAAAATGTAAAGTATATGGACAGTGAGAAAGAAAAGTATCAGTGACTTCCAGAAAGAAGATTTCAGGGGAAATCCAGGCACCACATTCAATGGGGTTTAGGCACAATTAGTTCACTGAGGGTTAACCACCACCACACACAAGCTAAAGAACACTCCATCCAATACACCTCTGGCTACACAGCACTGTATTACATCCAGAATACGAACAATTCCGTTCTGCATCTCATTAACAGCTACAGGATGCCCAAAATGTAAGACATACTACTCCTGACTTCCCCAAAACATTAAAGGCAATATTTCATCTTACCCTGGCCCGCTCCAAACTCCTTCTTTGTTCATGAAATGCAGCTGGACTTTTCAGAGCTGTTGAGAGGAAAACATTTAGAGAATGAATTAGAATGATGGAAGTTCTCTCACGGCACGTCCCTTCAGGCCAACTAAGTTAACAAATACACCGCAGCAACTGCCTCCTGCATCTTTCAACACACTGGACCAGATCTCCAGCTGATACAAAGCAATGTGAATTGGCATACTCCATCTGACGGCACAGGAGCTACAGGAACCAACCTGGGCTTTTGGTGGACCACTGAAGAGACTAATACGAGTACACTTACAGTCGAACTAACCACTGCTCACAAAGCTGGGTCCAAGAACATGAGTCAAAACCAGCTCCTCAACAAATGCCTTCTACAAACTTCAACATACAGTTGGACCCTTATATCCAGGACCCTTAAGTAAGGGAAAGGCACTGAAACGCTGAAGAGATACATGAAATGGTTGGAAGGATGGGGGAGGATCCTAATGAACTGTAAATCCTCTTTACTACCTTTTAATGTCAAAGGAAGCTGTAAGTCTTTCCTTAATCTGCACCTGTGTTTTGTGTACATGCAAGGGCTGGCTGCAAATTCTGCAGGTCCACAGGACATATATATTGTTCCATGTAAGAGAAACTATCAGGAGAACAGGAACACTTGGACAGGAAAGTACCTCTGTCTGTCGACAGAAAACCAAGACTTGAGGAATTAACAGCAGCTCTCCATATAACAGACCTCCTCGCCCCCTCGGGCCCAGTATAAAACCAGAGCCAAAATGGATCATGTTTTAGGAAACTGATCCTCTGCTGTCCAGGACCGTAATAACCCTGGAGGAATCTCTCACTCTGCCTGGCTCCTCTGGAGCACACAAAGCTCACGTCCCATAGTAAAACCGGAGAAAGAGGGTGACAGCGGTAAGTGTCACTAGCTCCTCATGGTTTTCCTGAATCCACAAGTAGCTTGCTTTTTAAAACAATCACATTGTGGATTGTATTCAGAACTAGCTGAAGGGAATGTAATAATTTCCTTCCATCTTCCTGAAATACTCAGATTTAAAACTGCCCAGTGAAGTTTCTAAATTACCATCAAGCTAAACAGCAAAGTTAAAAAAATTCAGCTTTAAAGATAAGTTGCAAGTCTTCTGAAGACAGAAATCTAAACTTGTACAGTTAAGTAACTCCAAAGTATTGCATCTAGGTCCTATGAAATATAGTCTACTTGTATTATTTTTCCAACGATTAAATATTTCTCAAATGTAATTTCATAATGAAATCTCAAAAGACTCTCAAAAAATAAAAGCCTTTGCATAAACGCAATGTAAAAAACTACTTCTAATGCATGTGTGTACTTCTAAACTCTCTCCTACAGAATAAAACGGAGTAGCCAAAAACAAAGTGTTAAGACAGACACATGTTCTGCAAAATACAGGCAGAGTCCCTCTCGGTTCACATAAATGGGGTAAAAAGTAGAATTTAGTCCATATGCCAGGAATTCTGAACACACCAGGGCATCATGGATGGGTTTCACACTACAGAAGTGAACAAAGAATGGTTTGTAGAATAAATCAACAATAATTGAAAACTAACCATAGCGAGTGAGTGCACAGACCTCTACAATGATGCAGCAAATAGTTGCTGTTCAGATTAAAGATAGTTTCGTACAATCTGGTTATGGAGAGAAACCATCAGAGAAAGTTATGCAAGCTGTGAACTGGGAGTGCACTGATTGCACTTCGGGATAAACCGAAGTAAGAGTAGAGATACGGTTTTGCAATAACTGCAAAAATAATACAACAAACTTCACTAGCTAGCTGAGACATCAACTCCTGGCTAGTCTGACCACCACACTTTGATGAAGAAAGCAACAAATAATATTGGGAAACACTCTTTTCAAGCTGCATGCACTGCTTGCAAATACATAGGTGCTTCATATCTCTTTCATTGTAGGCATATCACAAAAAAGTGAAATAAAATTTCAGGTACACTTGGGCAAAGATACCACATAATATATAAATTGGTATAAAAATCTACCCTGGAGACAAGTGAAACAGGCCTCATCTTGACTCTTCAAAAGCTCTCTACCACCGGAATGTGCAGGCACGGCAGTAATTCTTTACTCTCCCCTTCCAGCCTACCTCTGCTGTCAGTTAAGAGGCAACACATGAACTTTAAGTGACATTTCCCCGACCATAGCAAACGGTCAGGAAAGTCATCTGCAGGAGTTCAGCTGATGTCACAGGTAGTCCAGGGAAATTCTTGCATACAGCAGAACAAAGCAAGAAGATAAGAATCCCTGAGCAAAAAAAAAGAACAACCCTTCCCCAAAACACATACACATTAAATCTAAGTAATGCAAAACTGCTACGGGAAGAATCTTGTAAAGAACAATTTCAGTCTCTCATGACTAGCCCTCTGGAAACAAGCACTGGGTTGTAGCAGTCTTGGCTGGCAACATGACAGAGGACTTCATATTCGACCTCTGAAAATGTCAAGAGGGCACAAATCCTTCACTGCTTCCCTCAGCAATCTAGGATGGGGCTGACATGTCAGAAAAGGGTGTCTATTGTAAAATCATACTCCATTTGAAGTTAACTAAGCCTTCCACATTTTTCTCGGTTTGAAATGGCTAAATAGCCCAGAGCTGTGGAGCAACTCTGATAACTTTACTACAGCAAATGAATAAAAAAACCCCCAAACAACCAAAACCCAAACCTATGAAGAACTCTGATGCAGTAAGGCACTAAAGTGGCTGGGAAGAGCAGTGGTAGGAGCTTGAAAAAGGGGCCTGTCTGCATTGTGGGTCTCAAGCTCCTACCACTGCCTTTCCCAGCCACTTGGCACTGATCCCTGCAAAACTATTCCTGCCCCCTGTACCCTTCTGGCTTGCTCACCTGAGTGCTGCTTTATCCATTCCACTTAAAATTACCCATACTGACAAAGCTGTATTGTCCTCAGCCATATAAGCTCCTCCAGCTCATTCTGACGGTGTATGCAAATGAGCAGCTTAGCTGGTGGAGCAGAAGCAGTGGTAACCAGGTAGGAATGGGGCAGCACTTCTATCACTGACACAGGATTCGTGTCCACAGCCCTTGGTACTTGAAGGAGCCGGTATAACCACAGTAAATAGGGAGGAAGAAACTCCAATCACCTAATGCCTCCTGACTCCTCAGGCTGGATAAAATATACTAAACTATTCCTTACAGTAGTTTGTCTAACCTGTTCTTGAAGACCTCTTATGAAAAAATGCAGTATTATTGCAGAGAAATTATCCCAGTGCATAGATATAGTTCTTACTATTTAAAAACCTTTCTGAATGTCTAACTTACATTTCCCTTCCTGTAATTTATAGTCATTATTCCCTGCCTTACCTGTAATCATTACAGAGAACGATTTATTCTCTTCTTCTTTGCATCTATCGCTATATATTTGAAAACTTGGGTTCTCCTACAGTCTTCTGTTATATAAAATGACCAAAGCCAGTTGTTTCAACCTTCCTTTATAGATATTTTCCAGACCTTTGCTTGTTTACTCTCTGTTGGACTCCTTCCATTTGATCTGCATTTTTCTTGAAGTATAGTGTCCAAAATTGGGTACATATTCCAGCCTAGGCTTTATCAGCTTTTACAGAGCTAAATGATTATAAAATAACACTTCTCAGTTATATGTCCCAGTTAGTTTGTGGGTTTGTGTACATAACACACATAATGTGTTCACTTGTGCTTGGCTCACAAATCATGAAGGGTCTCCAATCCTCTTCTGCAGAGCAGCTATGTAGCCAGCCACTCTCCATCCTCAATTCATGCCACTGACTAGACATAGCAAAATGTAAAGTCTCTGCATTTTTCTTTGGTTTTATCCCGTACTTCTCAGCTTCTCCAAATATTGTGAGTCCCAATCCCGTCCTCCTCCCAACCTACTAACCTGCAAGCTTAATAAATATGCACACTGTTCCCTTGTTCATGTCAAATTACTGAAAATACTGAATAGTATCAAACACTGACTTCCTCCCTTCCCACCCCACTCAAAAGCCCTGCTCAATATATCCTCCCAATCTAACACCAAGCCTTTTTCCCAATACTGTTCTCTCACCAGTTGCACACGCAGCTTCAAGCTGTCCCAGCTTGCTTACAAAAACGTCAAGCACCTTATTAAACCCAAGAAGTGCAAAAAGTCATTTAACGCCCAGACTTCCTGGGGAGGCAGTTCAACAAATATTTAGTCTGGTGGTAGGTCCAGCTTAAGTAATGACTTTTTTTCCCCCATGTCTCACACATTTCTGCCTTGACATTGATGCTCCAATTTTACTTGTAGTGCACAGGGAGCTGTACTAGGGAACTGTCACCATATAAAGTAACTCCAGCACCTGCCCATGGCACTTGCCCCTCCGCAGAAAGAGGTACTAGTTAACTCAGTTTGAATCCTTGATCTAGCTAACTGCATGGCCAGCTTCGCCAGCAAAACTTTGGGTGAGCCCCTGATGAGAACAGAGTGCTGTCAGAGAAAAAAAAACAACCTGCCCAACTACAACAATAGTATTAGCTGTTGACAGTTTTTGTTTTCCCCTGTATGCAGAAAAAAACTCCTTTATTTGGGAACGCAGAAGTAAATTCTGCAATGCCCATTTCAGTTGGGTGTATCTTTTGCCTGCCTTTCTGATTGTGCTTCTACATGATACGTGCATGGTATTTGCATCATCAATAAACTGCAGTTATACTTTCTGCCCCCACTCCTGTACCCAGGCCTGGGACAAAGCATGTTAGCCCTCAGTTATGCTGACAAAACCGTTTGTGGACTCAGATCACAGTTGTTTTGAAAGAGTTATTTTAACCTGGATTGGTATGCTGGTTTACAGCACGGCTCCACAAATAATAAGTGTCAGCAAAACTGAGCAAAAGCTGCCCTGCCAGACAAAGTCAGAAACAAGAGGCTGGGTTTAAGGCCAGTGCTGCAGCAGGAGCCCCTACGCTGCTGAACCATGGCCCCCGTGTCTTCAGACTGCCCCATCCACTTTAGGAAAACAGCCTGATTTTACAAATGGTCGAGGAAGCACTAAAAATGGCTTAGTGATAAAAGGGACAGAATCACAGAGAGGTAGGGGTTGGAAGGGACCTCTGGAGATCATCTAGTCCAACCCCACTGCCAAAGCAGATTCACTCAGAGCAGGTTGCCCAGGACTGTGTCCAGACAGGTTTTGAGTATCTCCAGAGCAGGAGACTCCACAGCCTCCCTGGGCAGCCTGTTCCAGTGCTCTGCCACCCTCAGAGTAAAGAAGTTTCTCCTCGCCTTCAGCTGGACCTTCCTGGGCTCCAGTTCGTGCCTGTTGCCCCTCGTGCTGTCACAGGGCACCACTGAAAAGAGCCTGCACAACAGTATCACCAACAGGGTTTGGGACAGCACAGTCCAGAAGGTGCCCTTCACCAAGTTGTACATACTTTTGTCCCACTCGGACAACCATTTGGCAATTTTCAACATCTACTGTTAGGAGGATAAGCTTTACCTGTCACCTTTAAATGACTGACAGCAGGACATGATTTTCCTACCACAGTTGGGCTGGCTGGCAAGGATCCCATGAAATTCCTATCACATACATCCTAGGTTTTTAGACTCTCTGCTACTTGTTGTGGTACATTTTGATGCTTCATCACCAGAAATCCTGAAGCACTAGTATCTTTGTGGTCACACCCTTAGCTACCATGAGAAATCTCCCTGAAGATCAATGATGCAACTGTTTTGTGCCTCCACCCTGCTTCAAAAACGTTTGCAGCTATACATTGCGACTACTGTCCTTCCACCTGACCCCCCAAAGCGAAGCAGCAGCACACAGGACCATCTACAAAAATGCACACTTTTCCATACAAAGCACAGAAATGGAAGTTGCTAATCTTTGCTTCAAAGCAATGTCTTGATTCCTATGAAACAGGGTCCAAAACTGCAGTACATGAGTTCAGTGTTCCCTCAGTCCAAGCTACGTTTTGAAGATGGCGATTTGTGAATGAAGGGAGATATTGCTGCCAAGCATCAAACTGGTGCTGCTATAAACAGACTGAATCAAGGCCCAGCATTCAACCCCAAATCTCCAATATAACAGCAGAGGCAAAAAGCCAGGCAAAATGGTTCAAACATTTCTGTTCAGGGTTTACCCTGCAGTGTACAAAAGCAGATTTTCAGCCTTGCAAAGCTTTCAAAGAAGTCATATGCAGATCTTCAAGTTCCTGTTACCTAGTGTGAGAAATAAGTGGAATCAGACCCAAATTCAGTCATTCTAAGAACGAAACACAGCAGGGGAAGGGGACTGACATAACTGCTAGGAAAAAGAGGTCAAAATATCTGTACAACCCGTGTTTGCTTATGCAGCCAACAGAAGACAACAAGGTTTGCAAGGAACCAAATACCGGGAAGACAGAAGAGCAAAAGGGTCTTCACAGGTCCTCATAGCTCAAGTGTCTAGGGGGGAGGAGAGGCTGCAAAACCTGCAATCGGTAAGATCACTACTGGAGGCTATCAGACATGCAGGCTGACAGAGGGGAGACAGCGCATGAGTTTTCCTTGGCCATAGTGTTTAGCTTGTCATAGACAACAAGGTGATATTTGAACTGCAAATCAGTTGGCCAGACAACGTGCAATGTTTGTAGAATGGCTACAGCTAAATTCAAAATACTGAGTCAAGTATTCTGCTCATCAGTTAGATCAGTTCCTGAGGGAAAGGTAAAATCTTCCTTTGCTATGACAAAGAAAAGTTTGTGTCATGTCCAAACCCAACCTCAGACATGCTGACTTAATTCAGAACGGCAGAAGGCCTTCTGCTGCAGCTCTGCACCAAAGTCTAGTTTCTCTCTCTTGTTTACTATGCTTTCGTAAAAAGATGAGATAAAGTGCTGCAAATAGGCTCGATGACTTCCTCTGTCGGTTCTGGGTGGGGCTCCCATCCCACAGCATTTGGTGTGTAGCACTTGGTAAAAGACACAAAACTTGAACCACAGAGCAAGGCAGTTGGCACTTTCTTCCTCCCTTCATCTTCACCCCACTTCCAAAAAGCATTTCTCATAGCATCGATGAAAAAAAGTATTCAAAAACGGGGTCACAGAAGGAGCTGTCATCTTGACAGTGGGGCAGTATCAAAGAGCAGTATGCTGCAAAAATATGAAAAGGAGGTGGGGAACACACTGGTGAGAGAAGAAGAGATCTCCATCAGCACTCTTTTCTCCTTACGCAGCTCCGGGGAGTTTCACATCTGGTACAGAGGCCTGATCATACTTGAGAATTCTTGCTGATTTCATCCCCCTGGCATTGGTAAGAGCCCTTGGATTAAGTCTAAGATCCGAGTATTAAATTACGGATAAGAAAAGAAGCCACAACTGGTAAACTGTGATTACTCAAACCCCAAAATACATAAACTCAGAAAATTCAAAATTAAGATTGACCTAAAAAAACCAAGCCAAATATTTTTATGAAGGTGAGAAACACATCTCTGGCACCGAAACAAATGCAGCTTTGCCCTTCAATGACACCCTTCAATAACAATGTCATTCCGATTAAAGAATTACGAGTGTTTCCAGCCTCAAACAGAAGAAAGCTGGAGAAAGGTTCTTCCCCACGTTTTTACTGTTGCCAGCACTGCCACAGCATGGCAGTTACAGCTGTACCGAGTCTCCCCTATTACCCAGCTGTTCCAATCCACAGAGATACGGCACAGAAAATGGCAGCCAAATAAAGGCCGTGTTAGCTAGATTGAGCGGTGAGGCTCAGGCTGTTGTGGAAGCCAGAGCTGAGGAAGCCCTGCCACCCTGACACACCCCCTCACAGAACCACCCCTTCTCCTGCATCAACACTCAGAAGTCTGCACAGCATACTGGCTCACAGAGCTGTTCCCCAAAAAAGCCACTTTCCAGCTCCCTGAACTGGGCTTGCCGTGGTTGCACGAGCATCCGTACAAGTGGGACTGTGGTACCCTGCCTCACCTCAGCTCACCACAGAGCCACGCACCAGCTGAGCTGCTTCCAACACCTGAACCAAGCACCTCTCCACCGCCCACATCCACAACTCAGAAAAACTGTCAGTAACTTTATTGTAACAGCATCTCCCTTACTATGCAGCTGAAGTTTAAGATTTTCATTAGTTTTAACTGTGTGAAAAGCCTGAAGTGTAGGTTTATCATAGGAAATATGCGAAATTATAGACAGAAGGGCTAAGATTTTTCAAGGCCAAACAGTGAGTTAATTTAAACTCTAACAGATACATGTAATTTCTCAGAAAGTTCATCCTCTTTAGGAGCAAAATGGAAATTGTCACCCACAGTAACAGCTATCAGATCTATGGGTGACTGTGGCTATAGTTTTGTGTCAAAAAACATTTACAGCAAATTCAGATAATGTATAACCCACTCTGTCCATCACCATTAATTCTTTGCATTCAAAAGACATTACCGAAATCCTAAAATTAAAAATAAAAAAGATAAAGCTTCATCACAATTAGGATTACACCACCTCCAAACTGAAGAGGAAAAGGGAGACAAGGAACTTCTACCGGGAACCCTTTGATCCATGCATTCCTACACCAGACTTCATTCCTCCTTCTTGGATGGATAATCTCCCTTTGCAAACTCTTCTGACAACTTTATGGAGCGCCCAGGCTGGGGGAGGCATGGGGCCATAAGAAGAAAATTAAGAGACCATTCCCAGCCAACAAGTAAGAATGAACCCAAGACAGCTATGGGAACATGAAGGGAAAAAAGCTGTATTACATACCAGATTTTACTCCCCTGAATTATTATGTTTCTCTTGCAACTGGCAGAGTTAAATCTTTTATCATCGCAGGCATCAAGGACTAAACACGCAGCCTGTCAAACCCCTGAGCGTGGCCTTTTCTTTCTACAACTTCAGAAAGGGCAAACAACACATTTCCATTGCTAACACAATGAACTTTAATCACAGATGATATAAACACATGGAAAACACACACAGACAGCTATCTAAAAATATAAACAAACCAGGTGCAGTTACTAGGCTCCTGACAATAAGGAGCTCAGCTTAAATGTACGGACTCCTCCACACAAAGCCTGAAGGCTTTGAAATTGTGCTTCAAGAGAAGAGATCAAAGTCAGAGAACCAGCAAATAATTCCTGGGAGACAAGTTACAGGTAAGTGATCAAATTAAAATAGAACCAGTTACAGATTTCTGTGCTACATGCCACAAACAGAAATACAGCTGCAAGTGTCCTCTACTGCTTTTGTTTGTTTTACCATACCTGCTTAGTGTTCCGGCCTTACTCTCAGAGCATGACATCGAGTATATTAAAAGTGTCGCTGCAGCCTCTATATTTGAGGTCCCATTCTGTACAGAATGAACCAGGAAACAGCAAGTTTTCAGAGGTATTGTATTAAAAAGAAGTTACTATTTTTAGACCTTAAAGACTTTACAGGTTTGGACATTTTATTAAACAAGTCTGGGAGCAATGACATTTACAGTCCATATGTTTGTTTTTAACTCTTTATCCTAAATGAAAGTACAGTTTCAGCTTGTTTTGCGGAAAAAAGGTATGAAAGTGAAGCAGTCACCAACGGGCAGAACAGCAGACACTAGATGGCAGGGAAGTGAAAATTTGTATTTTTGTTTTGTTACTATAAATATATTCTAAAAACTACAGGGAATGTCACTACAAAGACCAGATAGGTAAAGCAGCAAGAGAATGACAGGACCATGTTACGCAGCAGAGACAGGTAAAGCAGGAAGAGCTCTTTCGGGGTGCTAAAGCCATCGGTTTACCTGCAGTTCAAATATAACACACAACAACCTTGAAATGTCGACTGCGTAGCCACACTGCAACACTTCTGAATCAGGCATAGCCATTCATCTTCTACCCTAGCCTTTACATAGGAGATAAAATATTGCTGAGACATTAAGGACTGCACCCGAAGTCATTGCCTTGACTGCAGAACAGCTCCTGGCACGAAACATACTGCACATGTAGGTAACTGTGTGTGTTCCAACAGCTTACTGCCTCTCCTTTCTTTGACACACATCAGAAGATGCTCCTATTTCACAATTAGCAGTTAAACAATTTATAAAGCTAATTTTTGGTTTTCTTTTGTTTCTGACAACATTTAGTATGTTCTGCTGCAGCTATGGTTTGTAACAGGAACCAGAAGTTGACTATATCCTCAAAGGACAGATGTCCTTCAACTACCACCCCATATATTATATTGACAACTTTCAGGTTTAAAACTGGTAGCTTAATAAGGAGGTATGAACACGAATAAAATATTGAACATAGAGCTATGCAATAAAGTTGGAAGTGCGTAATTTTCATCAACCAAATTACTTTTTTAAAATTGAGAAGTGGTTAGACTATTAGGTAAAGGCTGAAGCAGCAAAATTGTTTTTAGCTACCCTACACAAACGCAAGTGTGGATGTATGGCCAAATTTTGGGGTTGAGATGTTAAAGCCTAGAGACATGGTTTAACTTTAGAAACTCACAGGTGGCAAGCATTTCACTTCCTGAAATCAATACCTCAAAGATCCTTTCCTACCTGCGATGGTAGCTGTGCTTGGATGCAGAAGACCAGTTACAAGTTTGCCTAGATGATCAACATCGATATGCCAAAGCATAACCTCTGTTCTGTATCCTTAAATCACTTAGTGTCCCCAGTAAATGGCAATTCCTTTAGAATTAATTCTAAGCAATGCCTCACAGTCCCGAAAAAGCAAATGCTGTATTTTTGTTTCATAACAAATATTAAATTTTCTCCATTAACCTTATGGCTACAAAAAAAATGCAGATAATGACATTGAGAGGCCTAATGAGATTATAATCATTAGACTGCCTGCTGTATTACAACAATTCCTAATCGTGTGACTTGTTGCAGTTGAATGATGGCACGCTCCCTTCCTGTATTCTGGAGATAAAATACACTCTCCTCAGGAGAGTCTGAAACCCAGCAGCACAGGATTTACAAATCTCGTATTCCGAAATACACTCAAGCAACTAACAGGCTGCGCATCCAAGCAGAAAACTGCATCAGAGCATTGGTAGCGCAGACCTATAGCACAGAAATACCTCAGCACCTGTAAAAACAGTCACGTTAGAAAACCAGCACAAAATCCATCCGTTTTGGATTCTACATGCATTCATGCGTTCTGCATCCTGGAACGCAAACATACAGGCAGTCGCTGGATGTGGGCACAACAACTGGCAAACATCAGATACACTGAACTGAAAAAGAAGCTCCTGGAAATTCTCTGCCTGTACTGCAGCCGCCCTCTTCTAGCTTTCAGTCCAGTTGATGCCCTTTTCAAAGGCTGCCTGTGTCATCTTTCAGATATCCACAAAGCAGTGCTACAGAACAACATGAGGCACATTCCGAGAAATGATCTTCTACTTCGGTTTCGCGTGCTTAGGTGAATCTGATGGCCGCAACAGCTTTCCTGCAGGATTATGCCACGTGACAACCTTGCGTGCTTGCCTGTATTTTGTGTTTGCAGACAGAAACCAAAGATCACAATCCTGATGGATAAAACAATGGGCGTGTAAAGCTTTAAACCTTGCAAAAGAGAAAAAGTGCAACATATTTTGCAAAGCAGAGTATTGCCACATTTGCCAAACGTCTTTCCTCTGAAATTTTTTGCTGTTTTAGTCAAAGATACTTTCCACATGTCTTTCTACTCAGATGCACATTAGCTACTGTTTTAAACATCCTTTTTAAGGGTGGAAAACTGGGTGTTTAATATTCCCCCCAAAAACAATAGCTGTAACCTTTAAATTTGATACTGTGAAAACTAACAGGATCTGACTGTTCGTCTACAGCATGACAGTTCAAAGAGTTGAGCACACACAGCAGGTTTTGTTTAGCTTGCATTTTACGAGGACAAGAAGATGAAAATCACCTCTGCATAGCTACAAAAACATGCAAATAGCAAAAAAGCTTGTCTATTTGCACTATCAGAAAATAGGCCAAAACATGAATAAATATGAAAACTAAGCTCTCCTTGTTTCTAGATACAGTCCTTCTAGCTGCAATCACAGGTACGTGAGCTGCAGATGAAGACTTGCTTCCCGCATCTCTTCTATGGGCAATAGAGAATTTTAATCTTCAACAATGAATCCTGCTACAAGTAAAAGGTTACACAAAGCGGTTACAGAAAAGCAAGAAGAATTAATGAAGCATAAACCCCAATTATTTTGAATCTTCTGTCACTGCCTATAAATACTTTATTTCTCACTACAATACACTAATCTTTTAGTGAAGCGTAGCCCTACTGTAGGTGGCTGGTGGGTTGGAAAGGTTATTCAAGTGAGATTAAGTGTACTTGGTAAAAAAAATGTTGAAACATTTGCCTTTCCTCTCTACCATATAAACAAAATTCCACATGGGAACAAAGTAAGCAACTCCCAGCTCTGTTCTGAACAAGCAAAGCAGGAGTGGTGTGACTCTCACTCTCACCAACGTGTCTTCTCCCACTCCCCAGGTTTACAGTGTCCAAAAACCTTGTGCTGATGAAAGCCTGAAATAAAAATTCTCTTTTAGGGCACTAAGACGAATCTAAACACCACATAAGACAGACTGCAGTCAAGAGAACCAAAGGTACCCAAGTGAGTTTGCACACTAGATAGCTTTTAATGTAAACCAAAAACTTTCACTTCTCCCACATTTGGGGTTCATGGATTTTTGCACATCTGTTTGGCTACAAGACTCAGGAACTGATCTGTATCAAAGGCTAATCTAAATGTAACTGTAGGATAGCATAGTAAGACCAAATCTGCACAGAAAAACAGTTGCTGAGGAACTGACATCCACACTCCATATATGTGAAGGTGAAATGGGAGGTGTGGTGCCAGACAAGTTGTAGTCTGGTCCCATGGACTGAATGCATATTAGCTGTAAGCAGAATATCTCCAGTTTACTTTCATCCCAATTTAATCCAACTCTCAAACATCATTTCACGGTACAAAGCAAGGTACAGTAAGCAGGTGCAGTCAGGAGCTTCACTTCAAAAGCACCCTCCTGACACAAGCTATAAATGCCAGTGTAGGTACAACTGCAACTTGCACAATTCTTTCAAGAGCGTTAAGGCTCTCCAGATGGAAAATAAAGGCTAGAAGCCAACTAGCATTTCACATGGAAAGAGCAGTCCAGCTCATTTAATTCAACACCAAACAATCCTCTGGATTCCCACTTTTACATTTTTGTTAAATCATCATAAAGGGCTGTGTAGGACTTGGTTCCTGACTAATGAACTCGGAGATATGGGGCCCAGTACAGCCATGTTTAGTAGTAAATGACAGAGGAACAAGATTAAGAACCTAAATGTTTTCACGGACCATGAGTACAGGGCAGAGGGATGAAAGAATATGGGATACCTGCACATTCCCAGTAGTAAGTAAAAAGGTCTGTTCTGAACTGCTGAAAGTAGAAGCGAAGCTGTCATGGCTCTGAGACGCCTTCAGGAGGAACATGGCCACTAGTCATCCTCTGTACTTCTCAGGTTACAAATGGGACTTTTGCCTTAAGTATCACAATTTATCTCACATCTGATCTTCTCATTAAAAATGGCCCAGACAAATAATGTTTTAAACATTTCCCTATGTGTGGTTGTTTCAGTTGGCAGGTATGGGTAGATGATACAATGACTTGGATGGAACTAATTTCAAATCGTGTTTAAAACACATCTGCTAAAGTGGTTTTTCTCCATTGCAGAAAGAACCTTTTCATGTGCCACCAATATTTTCACAATGATATTTCACTGAGCGTTCTTTGGTCTGTCATAAAACTCACATCTAAGAGACATAAATGAAGCAACGAAGGGCACAAGTCTGAAAAGACGAGTTATTTAGGCTATATTTTAAGCAAATTTAAGACTGACTAATTACTCTGGGTGCCTTACTTGAATTACTTGCAAGGACCTCATTTTCAAAGGGCCTGTAAAACAGACCCCTCTCAGGAATCACAAGTTTGGCCAGCCACACTTAGAAGAAAGCCAGTACTGAACAAAAGTTAATAAAGTATTTGCATACATATCCACCTAAAGCAGGAGACCACAAAGAAGTCAGGAACAGTTTCTTCTGGGAAGCATTAGTAAAAGGGCACAGTCATTGGGACACTAGCCTTTCATCCAAAAGCAAGTATATTCTGCAGAAGCACATACACGAGTTCCCCAGGTAAAAATAAGACAGGCATGATGCACTATACCCAGACAGGACGATCTTTCCTTTTTGATTTGGTAATAGAATTTTAAGTTGGGGTCTCAGAAACATCTTGAGCATGACACTGCCTTGCAGTGAGCCACTTCAGCCGACTGAGTGCTGCTGACAGGTTCTCTTCATTCAGAGAGAGAGCTGACAGCCTAACCTTACGCCTTTAGCAAAGTCTAAGTCACATCACTGTGTCATATTACAGTGTGCACCCCAGAAATAGAAGGAATGAGAAACTCCTCATTACTACACTGTCTACAAGTAAGGCTTGTGAAATGGAGGAGGGGGAAAGATTTTGAAAGAAGAAAACGTATACCTGATCCACTGCCTTTTACTAAAGCTGTTAAGCGAAACTGTGAGGACCTCAAAAATAAAACATTTGCTCTTTGGTCTTGCTTCAAGTCACCTATAAGTCATCTAGTTTGGAGGTACCAAAGCATGACAAAACCATTTGTCAGATATCTTTTTGCATTTTGTGGGGAAAGGAGGGGACCAAAAAAAAAAAACCACCTTCTCCAACACTAACCTGACAGCGAATTTATTAAAGCTTGGCATTAGGGTATATTCCTGTGTGTCCACCCAGAAAAATAAAAGTTCTTTGGCTCCACAGATTTTGCCTTCCCCTGCAGGAAGGAGAATGGCTGATGCCCACAGGGCTCTTTCTAGCTATGTTTGCTAGCTACAAACATAAAACAGGGTCCCTTGTTGGTTAACATTTTGTGTGCAATGCCTGTTTTCAGTTGGTTTATGGAATATGTACATACAAAGTCACAACTGCCTCAGAGGTCTGGGGAGCTGACAAACCAGAACAGAAACTGCAGAGGCAGGAAGCCTGTTAAAAGAGTGATTACCAGCATGTGTCAAGTATATAAGGCACTTCTAACATAGTATGTTCTCCAGAAGACTCTTGGGCACTGTGATCAAATACAAACATTATTTTGGAGTACAGTTACGCTTGGAGCCGTTACTGTCTTCCTCAGTATCAGAGGTGGCCCCGTACCTAGTGTACCAACTCTTCAGAAGGACCAAGTTGGGTGGTACAGGGTGGGGCTCTTATATATGTTGTTTTTCATGCAGAAACAGAGAATCTGATCTTTCGAATCGTGTGTGAAACCAGTCTCCACTCAAACACATGCATAAAAACACCAAGACAACGAGTTTAAGAGTTTAAGTGATACTTACGCGGCATGATCCCTTGGCTCACCAGCTCCTCCCGTGTGCGTCGCTGCTGGAGCTTCAACTGCAGCACTGCACGACAGCAGAGAGAGGGAAAAGGAGACCCATCAGTGCAAGAAACAACTGGAGAGGCATTTTCAAACGCATCTTGTTTTCTTCTTTGGATGCCAAGGCACTAGTGAGCAGCAGGATGAAAAGCCCCCCTCGCACCCTGCTCCCCTGCCCCACTGCAATTGCAGAAGTGGCCTTTCAGCAGTCAGGTTTCCGTATTCTGCTGCGGGCAACAAGGAGAGGAAGTTGCGCAGGGTCTTGGCAGGGTGATAAAAATCCGCAAAGCCAGGCCTGTTTCTCAATTCTTTCTAGAGCACCAACTTCTTTCCAAACCGTTAATATTAAAAAACAAACAAAGAGAAACACCCGCTGACAGTCCTCCAATAAACAAAGAGTGACACCCCAGCTGCTAATGAGTCCTGAAAACTCTGATTACCAAGTGCAGATTAAATTGATATGACAAAATTATTGGTCATTACTCTAAATTACAAGGCTGATTTCCTTCCTCAACTCAGAAATTCACCTTCAAAAACATCTCACAAAAGTGAAATACCATGAATATATCCAGAAGTGTCCTTGTTCCACAGCAAAAGGAATCCCTTATCACTAGATTTTTTTTCCTATTTATTTTAGTGTAACAGAACATATGCATGGCCTGTGTGAAACACAATCACCTTTTTTTTTTTCCTAATGCAAATCTCTGGACTAGTCATAATTTGAGCACATAGATTATAACAGCAGTTTCCCTTTAAACTGTACAATCAAAGCAACTTCTTACAGTCACAGACAGCTTCCATATGAAAGGGACCTTTCAACACTGCAGAAAAAACCTACATGCATGTGTGCACACACACATATATCAATTTAGGACAATCTGAGCATCAAGAGTTACTGAATCCCATTTACAATCAAGCCTAAGCTCCTAAGTATTCTCAACATAAAATTTTATAAAATGAATGGCATGGCATCTCCCCTGTTTCCGCTTAAATTCCTCTGTCAATCTTATGTCTGTCGTATAGCCCACGTAAGAAAAGTCCACACAAATTTAGTGGAACTACCACAGAGCAAAACTTGCTCTACAGTCTAGCTATGCAATCTCATTATAACCCTTATGTTTCCTTTCTCAAGCACTTTGTTTGTCCAATACCTTAATTTCATACATCATATCCAAATTCATACTATACGCTCCCTAAAGTAGAGATCAAAAAAAAATTTAAGGAGAAGATGCCACTTTGTTTACTTACACACATCATCATATTTTACCTGTTTCTTTCAACCTCGTATTTGCAGTTTGCATTTGACTAAGGTACATCTCCCAATACAGGTTCTGGTCTTCATATGAAGTTAACAAGAGATCCATCTCTTCCTTGGTTGTTTGCACTGCTGCTAATCACCCTCACTTACATGCACACTTAAACTTTCACTTGGATTTGTCTAGCTTCCACTTCCATTGGCTCTTGATGTACCTTTCTTTGAACGGTTTATGACAATAAGAAATATATTTCCTACCTGTGGAGGTACTTCTGTGCACACAGTGAGTAACCAAGTTACCTCTCTTCTGCTTCTTAAGCCAAACTAGGATTTCTTAATATATGCATCCTGGGCAGGAAACTACTTCCTGCAGTACGGGAAGGGAGAGAGGGAGGGAGGGTGACAAACCACCGTGCTAATTCTGTGTGGGATCAGCCATGAGCCAGAGCGAGGAGGAGGGAACGCAGAGGGGAAGGAACAGGCACTTCGTTTGGCCATGAAACTGCAAACAGAAGTGGTAGTCCCAGGCTCTTCCTCCCACCCAGCACGCGATCGGACTCTTGCTTCTGTGCTAGCATGGGGGCTAATACAGTCTCACGGCTGGCCCATTCACAGAGCTCTTCGTTTGCCGGATTCGTTTTGAGGTGATCAAAACCAGAATCAGGTGATGACACCTCTACCCCAGCACTTGATCTAACAGCTTGCTGCGACAGAATCAAACCTCTCACTCCCCACCATCATCTCTCATGTTCCCCTGACTGGTGGCTGGACTCACTGACACGACAGAGACCACAGCCCAACCAAAACTGGGAATAGTTTTCTTCTCATTAGTGAGCTGCAGAGGACGACTGTACAGCCAGATAGTTACTAACATAAGGTGGGAGTGAGACCTCGTCCTTCCAGCAGCAGTATGCCACTAAGTGATTTCATCCCTTTTAGGTAACGGCACATTAAATCTCTCGCTGTACGGCATTATCTCCACTAGCGAGCCATTTCAGGGACTCATTTCCATACCCTAAATTAGCACATCTCACTAAATGTATACAGACAAGGCACAGACCTATAGCATCAGGTCCATCTCCCCAGCTTTCAGTGCAGATAATCTCATTATCACTCATGTCTTCCCATTTACACATCTAGCAATGTATGTGAGCCTTTTTTGCCACTTTGCTATTTACTTGATAGGACCATCTACTTTCCCTCCCATTTCCAACTATACCTATTTACCTTTTACCTCCCAGAGTCAAGGATTTTCAGCAAAACTCCCACACACAGGTGTGGCTGGCATTTTTTGCTCCTTGGTGCATAACTCTGCCCTCACCTGTATTTACACACACTTTGCCCAACTGCCTCAACTTGCCTAAATGATCTAAACCATTTTTTTAAATGTCATTATTTATGCCTCCACTAATCTTTGTTCCGTCCATACCGCTACCATCTTGCACTTGCTTCCGGATCGCACCAGGCTGATCCCAACTAGAAACGCTTTTCTGCTTTCTTGGATTACAGTCAGTTCTTAATCCACTTAAGCAGTACCTCATTAAATTCAAAGACACTTTTTAAAACCAAAACATACCACACTACTAAGTTAAAGACATTATAAAAGTCTATTACACCCCTAGCAACCACATTTCATGTATCCAAACAAATCGCATTTGAGCAGACCTGCTTTCACAAACTGAAAGGCCGAATAGCATGATTGTACTGCTGTTCTTATGCCACCTAAATTCTTTATAAAATTTTCCATAGTTTTTTTTCCTGGAACTGATACCAGATTAACCACTCGTTACTCACCCTTTTTTCAGTAGTGATGCAAAATGTTACTGGTCTTTCGCTCTTCCAAAGTCTCCCTGCTGTTCTCAGATTTATTACAAATCAGTCTCAGCCAGACAGCTAGACACTTCATCAAATGACTTAAAATTCCCTTCCTGACTTCAGCTTCCCTTATGAATTTTCTAAATATATCTTATTTCTATATCAGTTACCATCTACTACCCTTTTTCTCTACCCATTATATGGACTTTTTATTTTTAAACACTGTGTCCCTTCACAGCAAGAAACTAGCAACTGTCAAGAGGACTAAATTGGAGAATAGGAAAAAAGGTCATTTTCAGGATACTTTTAATAAGTACTAAGTAATTCTTGGGATTTATGAATGTATATACATACATATTAAGCACAAGTTATAATCAGCACATAATGCACTTTTTTTTTTCCAATACAGCTTATTTTTATGGCAGGGAGGAGAGCAAAAAGGATTACTTCAGTTCACTCCTGAATTCATTTTGGCTTAAATAAGTACTTGGAGTTCCCAACACCATTTCATATATTTAGGAGATCACCTGTTTACGTGTGCAAGTGTGTGAATCCTATATATAGATTAACAGATGTCCCAAGAGCCAATCCAAGGCTGTTGTACAGGGAGCTCAGCCAAAGGTCTAGAATGACCAGAGAAATTCAGTTACTCAAAGACAGACTGGAGTGTAAGTCTTGCAATCACAAACCAATGATTTTTTGTTTCCTTTATCCCTGTACTTAAACTTTAAATTAATTTTAAAATTAAGAATAAATCAGGTCATACAAAGGAGAGTATCTATCTGCTGGCTAGAAAATAAGTTTCATACTGATACCCTTCTACTCACGTCTTTCATTCAACTTGTATCACAGTCTGTGCCACATTTTGTGGCCTTTCTATGCTTATCCGATTTTCCCACTCAACATTTGGCATAATTTATTTATTTCACATATATGAAAAATTCTGAAATAGTAAAAATTAGCAAAACATTCCAGAGAAATCTGGGAGCTGGTATAGAGGACTGCTGCCAGTTTAAGAGAAGGTGTAGAGAAGAATTGAGGGGGGAGTCTGTACTAAGACACAAAAACCATTGTGATACAGCTACTATCAACAGAGTTACAGCTAGTGAAATACAGCAAATCATGACTATTTTTTGTTCGTCTTGCCATAATACTGCCTTACTAGGGAACCCCAGGCATATTCCATGACCAGAGCTTACTTCTGCCTACTCATGGCTGGAGGCAGCCCAGAGCAGGGTATGCTTAACATACAGAGGCTGCACCCACATGGACACTTGCAGGGCACTCACAACTCTAGTTGTAGTGCAGGGGTACATTACTAGTTAGCAGCAGCAGGAACAAATATTTATGATGTTTTAAGCTGTTTTTTGCAGCTCGTCGTCTAAATCTGCAACAGCATGCCTGCCCTTACACATACATATCTGAAAGCCCTTCTATTTCTAAACCACACTTTGTGTTTAATAGTGTGACTAGGACTACAACAGAAACTAGACTGCAGCCTCTGCAGCTCAACATCTTGAAAGAAAAAAAAAAAAAATCTCATATTAGAGACTATGTCACATACCAGGACAGCTTTACGACAACAAATTAAATATATTCTGCATTTCCTGTTTTTCGAAAACTAACAAGAAGCACACAGCTCTGAACTGCAGCTTGTGGCAAGGCCCTGTGCGTGTTATATTGAATATTTGACTTACTGCCAAAGGGAGTCTGTGTCCACATTTCTACAAAATCTTTTCTTCTATGGAATCCCAAGGGATACTCAGGGTCGCCCAACCAAGGTAATGATTAAGAACAGCCATATGGTGGATTGCAACAGAGACAGCACAAGCAGTAGTGCAGAACAGAAAGGGAGGAAGGCTGCTATAGCCAAAGGAAACCCTGTACAGGGGCTGAGGGAGGCAAAATTCCCTGGAATTCAGGCTGGGATACCTATGCAAAAAGGGGGAGTCCAAGACATGAACTGCATATTAACTAGCTAGGCTGTATGCTCACAGATGTGATTTATTGATTTTGTAAATTCAGCGAAAGCAGTCTGCCTGATAGAAAAATTCATCCTTGCAATGCAATCAATAAGCCATGTGATTAGAAAGAGAAACTACTGAAGAACAAGTGAAATTAGCCTAACTTCATTATGTAAGCTGAGGAAAGTGCGAGCGTAAGTAAAAGCAGTAAAAAGCAAACTATGCACTTCAATGCTCATAAAGGTCCACAGGTCATTTATTTGTACGCTGTACAGCACCTCTGCACACCCCATTTGAAAGCCCTGTGCTACAGCATCCACTTAACTCACGAGAAAGCATTAATACAGCACGAGCCGGGATGGAAACCTGCCAGTTAGTTCTTCAACAACTCTACCTTTCAGTAGCAACCAAGAGTTTTTAGGAGAATTTTCACTGCCCTGGTAAAGAGTAGGTCTGGGTTTACTTTGTGAGGATCAGACACCACAGCCTAAGGAAACGTGGCACTAGGCGAGCACTTGCAGCCCACACCTATTTTTCAATTTTTCAGTACGTGTATAACACTTAGATTAAACTAACAGCCTATATGCAACCAACTTAATTACAATATGCAACCATAAAAGATGACTTTGACGACATGGGATATCTGCTGAACAGTATCATCACAGCTGTTTGCGCAGGACTGAGGCCTCCAACTTAAGTATCACAGTGCCACGTGATACTAACTACTAACTTGAAGGGTGAAGCCACCTTTCCACTTACCACTCAGCCAGGAGCAGGCCTTCTAATTACATTGAGAACAATTTTTTTTTTTCCTAGTTTCTGATTAAATAGTCACATTTGACCAGTAGCCAATGGCAAATTCAGCTTTGGAATATGCAGCACATCCCCTGTTGTTTTCAGTGGAGGTTATATCCTACATTTATGACTGAACTCGATCCCTTGGAGATGGGGTGAGAAAACCTTTCCCTTACACCGAAAACGGTCTCTGAGCATTTTTCAGCTGTGCCTGCTTACAAAACCAATGTTGCCTTGCATTAGCCCTTTCATGCTTCGACGGGAAGCCAGATTAGATTCTGGTTCACGCACCAGCAAGAGCAGCATCTGCTAAGCCCCAGTTGCAACACCTTTCTGTACAGAAGCAGCAAGGGGCGGTTAGTATTACCAAATTTTTTATAGTGTTGACAAGACGCTATAAGAAAAATTCAGCTATCATAGTTTGTGATCAACGAGTGAGTATACAATGGTCAAAATTAATTTTGAAAATAACTCAAATCACTGAGGTGGACAACTTATATTTTTTTCCAGAGCTGCTTTTTTCTAGCGCTGTCAACAACACCCCCCACATCACACAGAATGTGCTAGAATGGGGGTTACCAACAAAGAAAAGCCAACTTTTCGGACCTTTTTTAAAGGCAATTTTCTGAGCCTAACAGCATTTTAATCCACTAACTGCTGATGGGGAATACATGCTGGCTTTGCATTTAAGCAGACTGTGCAGTTAACAGAGAAGCATTTAAGTGAAGCAGACTGTAAATGACACCCCAACTGCAGGGATTACATGACAATTTGCTACCCTGGGAAGAGGATGCCAAAAACTCATGTCCCTCTGTGGGGTGAAGGAGAAGCAGCAGATACATCGCTGATCCTCACAATTTGCAAGCATCCACTGTTGTTGTGAATAGCAGCCATATGCTTCTGCTCATCTCAATGCATTTTAAAGAATAGCTTGGAGCAAGCCTGGGCAAAGGGACAGTTGAGGAGAAGTTTATTTCTTTACTATTTGAGACTATCTCACATTCCACTACCCCTTTCTCTACTGCAGCAACAACAGCTGCTATTAAAATACAGGCAGTATCCTCAGCTCTTCCTTAGCAACCATACTACGGAGAAAATGGAGTTTGGGAGGTAAAGAATAGAAAGAGAATTTGGTTTCCTATCTTAAACTGTTACGAGAACCTTTCACACTAGAGGCAAAAGCCGCTTGTTTGTATTCACGCTGAGGTCTTCTCTTTGTGAGAAGCAGGATTGGGATCACTCTCTCTACACCCAAAGAGAAGGTCTGTGAAGCAGATCCTGAACAGGAAGCAAAACTAGGATTAGGAGCGGTTCCCTATTGCAGGTCACATGAACGATGAAAGTGGATTTCTTGGCAGATGTGCAGAAATCAGCAGGTTCTGCCGTGATACACTTAGATGGGCAGGTGTCTCATATCAGTTTGGGGAACGCTGATAAACTCCTTACCCAGCTGTGCTTGTCCAACAGAGATGACTGTAGGCACAAAGCCAAACAGGAGGTTTAACCAAGAAAGCCATACAGCTGCATCAAAGGCAGATCTAGCATAGAGAACTTGAAACTTTTTTTCACGACCACCTTTTCTTTCTTATCCTCTTAGTAAGCTTTTGAGGAGTATAATTCTGCCTGACGCAGACCTAAAACCTCTATCAAGAGATTCTTAAAAAACAGAACAGATCCTTCACCTCCAAAACAACTTTCAAAATATTTCACAGTAGATGTGCTAGTAATAATCCAAGGATGTAATGTGGGTCACATAACACTAGGGTTGCCTTCTTCCGTCCTGCACTTCCAAAAGCCTTCAGGTTCTCAAGTGCCCAGAAGCTTTTAAAAGCAGCTGAAAAGTACAGAAAAAGGTGCGACTAGTCATTTAAGAACACAGAAAGAGGACAAAGAGAAAAAAATGACCCTCACCCTCAGGTCAAGAAGGGCTTGTTTCTTGACAAAAATCACACACTTAAAATCTTCTACAGCTCAAAACATTCTTGGGTTATATAAAATCATTGATACAACATTACACATGCCTGCTGATATATTAGATGCATTGTCTATAAGACCATGTTCTAGAAGACTAGTTTTAGGTACCAGGGAAAAAAAAAAACAGGTACAGGGCAATAGTCCCTTTTTGTTGGGAGGATGCTGTTGGAAGAGAAATATGAAACAGAAATAGTTTTTAAAAATGGTTTCAAAGGAAGATGAAATACTTGCCTGTATTATCTTTTAATGAGTCAATGTCATGAGGCGTTAAATAGCTCACAGTGGAGACAGACAAATACGGATTCTTTGATATGGTTAATTTAGCAGAATCAAAGATCCCAACTGATGGAAGAAACTTGTCCCCAAAGAATATGGAATCAAAAGCAAATACACAATCGAAAGCAAAAGGATCTATTTCCACCCTCACATATTACCACAAGGTAGCTGGTTCACACTGTGAGCACAGAAACAAGCTACCTCAGCAGGTTATTTTTGAGGCTTCATATCAAATTTGATACAATGTGGAAATCAAAGTAATGTTAATTAAAAACTGTATTTAGAAGATAAAGTCACCTTTTACACCAATTTTAGTTTTGCTAGGACATAGCACTACAAAACACACAAAAGCAGCAGCATAGTCCAAGTACCACAACATAATACGATCTAACCTCCAGACAGTTACTCCTGTCAGCAGTTCTCAAAGGCTCAAGTCAGCATTGGTGTTCTGGGGTGGTAAAAAGTGCAGATACAAAAGGAAGAACCAGTTCATAGTCTTAGAAGTTTACATTCTCAGTCCTCAATATCGCACATGATTGAACATGTTTATTTCATGGGTGCTACCCATGTATACGACTCTAAATATATGCAGACTTGATTATTACTATAAAAGTTATGCTGAATTTTGCAGGGTCCTTTTTATGTTTGTTTAAAATAAAGACTAGCAGTTGCTGTGCATTTTATAGCCTTTGCCTTTACATTCTTCCTTCATGCTTTAACTCCTGACATTTCCATTAAACATGTAAAACCGGGGGGGGGGGGTGTGGTGTGTTAATGCCATTTTAATCATTGCTACTTTTTAATGCAATGCCAGCTTTATGTTCTTTCGTACTAGGATTTTAAAATCAGATAAATGTATTAATATTAGTACATACGTCTTTCTATTGAATGCATAGAAGCGCACTTACCATAAAATCTTGCTACACCTAATAGACCATTTCAGCACTCGCTGAAACTGTTAAAATAGGAATTTCAGAAGTGAACCTGAAACACCCGTAACCTGGTATATTTAGGAACACATGCCACATGTAAAAATGTAAAACAAGCTTGTCAACAGGAAAAGTTGGTTTGCTTTCTGTGCAGGGTACTGATTCTTATAAAATCATTTCATCCCAGTAATACTGGTTAGGTGAAAACCAAGCGTGTGAATAACTAGGCACATATCCATATCTATGGAATCTGGCTACCCTGCATGATTCGACAAGATGACCTGTAACAAAATACCTAGGTGGAAAGGTCTACCTAAAATTGACACACCAGTATCATACGACAGTAAATATTATCTGTAATCACTGCTTGTTGATGCCATCTATACAGCCATTGTTACTGTCTATATATAGCTGGAAGAGAAGCCTTGCGGGGGGGGGAAATCGAGAATTTCCCAGCTCCCTGTGTAAACTTGAGTCACAGTCTCTACTGATTTATATGTTTCCATGAAACAATGAACAAGGAGGAACTAACATTGCCCTTAACCACCTTGCAAAGAAGACCCTAGAAAGAAATTCTCCAAGATAATATAATATGACGTGGCAGATGGGGACAAATGAAGGAAAAAGAAGGAATGGGTAGACATATCCTGACAATCAGATCTATAGCTGTCTACTAATGTGACAGCACAAAAGGCAAGCTGCATAAGGGAAAAACAAGTTTGAACCCTTTCCATTTTTTTCTTGGAAAGTTAGAGGTATCTCTGCTTATACAAGGAAAGAGCTACAACCTTTTTGTTTTCCTTAAAGATGAGACATGAGAGTTGTCCATATTTTTTCTCAAAAATGATACAGAAGAAAACACATACATCAGAATCTGAACAATTTTTCATTTTATTTAAAACTCCAAGTTCAAGGGATAATATGTTTTTGTGGTTTCTAATAAGCAGAAAAAAAAATCAAGTCTTGAGACAGTGCCAAGACACATCCATAGAACACGTGATCGATTAGACATGTTTAGAATACTAAAATTGATGAGGAAATCCTTCCATGCCTCTTTCAGCAATAAGAAATATGGCCTAATACTTTTCCTTCATAGCTCACCTCCCATACTGCAATTTCTGCTAGAGCATGGCACTCCAGTGTACTAACAGCCTCTCAGATCAAGGTCAAAAACTTCCTCAAACATTTCTCAGAGGCTGTGGTGTTGGCCCAATGACTCAGCCTTCCTTCTGCCACAGGGCACCCTCTACAGATAAAAGTTAAAAGCTCCCTTCACAGAAATCATCTAAATGGTCAAAATACCACAGAACTTCTGTGGCAACAGCTGGGACACCTCACATATGAGCTGTGTTTTTGGGTTTCCCACTTAAACGTGGAATAATTCTGTATTTCCAAGACTGTTTCAGATTCTTAATGACCTAAAGATATTCGGTTTACTGAAACCAAATGCAAATGAGAGCAAATGTGTTTTTCCACAACTGGTAGGAAAAAAAGAACTTAGAAGAATGCAAATTTAAATACAAACCCAGCAGTTCTTTAGAAGAAGGAATTAACCGGTTATATAGGGAACTCAGAAAGCTGGTCCTTATAATTTTAAATTAGTTAGCTTGAGCATCTCCCCACTTCAGTTGCTTGATTGTGCTGACAGTTATTTCACGGGACATGGAACAAAAGTAATTTTGTCCAACATGCACATCACATGCAAAAAAAAGACTCAGAGCATTCCCTGTCTGGTTACCATTCCTGTCACCAGCTTTTGTCCAAGCTCCAGCAACCTCTCTTGGCAAGAATTTCAGGTGGATGCTATAAGGAACTACAGTATTTCTTTAATTCACGACAGTGAGAAACATCTTTGCTGTTTTCTCAAAGACTGCAAAGAACACATGCCACAATCACGGCATCTGAGATTATCCCAGCCTTTGTACTGCAACAGCCTGACACCTTCTTTACAGTTTAAGTACAAATTCTATTACAATTCTGTTTCTACTTGTAAAAAAGTTACATTAGAAATCAGTTCCTTCAAAGCAGACCAGTATGGAAGCTGATCCCCAGAATTTGCATTACATATAAAAAGCACATCAAATTCCCTCAAACTCTTTAAGCTGTGATCATACAACATCCATCTACTACTTATTACTTCCTTTCTCTTTCGATATTTATTTCCTTTCAAAACTCTGGACTACAGATCTCCAGGACCGACTTTCTTGGGTTTTTCCACGACGGAAGATCCACAGCACTGAAAACAAACCCGCCTATGAGGCTTAATGTGGTTCATAAGTGCTATCATAGCTATAAATACCTAAATAATATAATTCTGTGTAACAGGTCAATCAGCAAACTAAAAAAACCCAGCAGCCCAGAACGGCCTGCATGACCACTGACTTCAGACTGGTGGACAAATTCTCCAGATGTTTAAAGTGTTACTGCTGGCTCAGTCCTCTACTGAAGGGCACAGAGGAGACTGCTGGCAGCAGCAGGTACTCCCACACTCATTACACACAGTGGAAGATTCTCTCGAACTGCTAGTAGAGGTGGGCTTTTGCCAATATACTGAACAAAAGCAAGTGAAGGGCAGACATTTTCCTTTCTGTTGCTCCCTCCAGCAAAGAGGCAAGGGAGACAGCTACTTGGTGACAGTGTTTGCAACTGCTGTAGTTAGATTCACGGTCACGTGTCAGTCCTGAAGACACAATCCTCGTTCTAAACTGCCTGCAGTCAATGTGACACCTATTATTAGCAGCAGTAAAACAGTCTCTCAGTGAGGCACAAAGGTACTACTAGTTTAGCACCTACCTCTAAAATGTTGTCTTCCACTCCTGAAAAGGGAGAATTTGCATTGAAAAAGGTGTGAGCTGCAGGCAAGCTTAGAAGGACTTTCACACATAAGGTATAATACAGAAAGAGGCATGAAACCTTAGGAAAGTGAAAGTCAAGAAAAAGAGTATCAAAAGAGGATCAGAAAGAGCATCATCAAAACAAGAAAGAAAACCCACAACTGTTTGCAGGGACGTGCTACCTGCAATACTGACCAAATTACACAAAGGGAGCTCGTACATCCTGGCTTCCAGCAATGCTGTGAAATTTGTAGAGATGAGTAACCGAAGAACATAGCTACTGCCACCTTCAATTCCTACACAAATAGTCTTCACGTATTTAATACTAGACAAGTATGTAGCAGCATGAAGCTGGGGAAACTGAACACAGAGGAAGTCGAAAGTGGATCTCTTCCTTCTGTCACCCAGAGAGCATCACTCAGATGCCCCCTCCAATAATCCAGCTGGGCACCACAATGTTTATGCCCTGACAAGTGTTCCAGTGAGGAAGGTTACCAAAAAGACATTAAATGTGTCAGCTGGTAGGGTGCTGCAGAGATGTTACAGGAAATACCCTCAGAATGGTGACAGGCCCACAAGCTGCCTTTGGAGATGAAGACCACAGAACGAGATCTTTATAATCATGGCTGCAACAAATGATCCCTGCCCCTACCACAGAGAAAAATCCATTATGGGCACTTCTATTGAAAACTTTAAAATAGCTATTGTTTTTTACAAAATATTTTCTGTACAGCTGCTTACTTCTGAAAGGCTGTATTAAAATGAGATTGTCCAGAAAGTCTGGATTTCACCAGTTGCCACTGCCAATTTTGAAAGAACCTACGTCCCAAAGCAATTTATCCTCTTCTTTATTATTGACCTTATTTCACATTTCTTGTTAGCTTCATCAGGCTAAGTCTAACTTTAGACAGCAGAACTGCAGACTGGAAAGCTCAAATCTTGTTTTCTTGGAAGAATGCTTACTATATTTTATACACAACAAACTATGACAGTAGGTCACCTGCACAGTTCTTCTACCTATCTTACTGAACACAAGGAAAAATCCTGAATACACTAATGAGCAAAAAACATTTTGTAGTTCTTACTAATTATCACCGTATTGCAAGTACTTCAGCTACTGCACATCCGCTCTTAGTTTGGAGAGGTACCACATTAATAAATTTTACATACTGCCAGGGAAAAACAAGGTATCTACTTCCACTAGTCCAAGTAAAAGAAAGAAAACCAAGCGTTCTGCTCCATGTTATGCCATTCAGCAGATGATGCATCCACTTACAGGCCGCCCGCAAATTTTCTCCGCAGGCTCACTGCATGTTTTCATTTGATAAACCTAAGCTACATCAGGGGGCATATCCCATTTTCTACCATAGGCTGCAGAGGTTCTTGCCAAGAAATGTGCTGCTTTAACATTTTGGATCGAAATTTATTGATGCAGCAGGTGACAAGATCAGTAATTCAATGCTCAGAAAAGACTGGCTAGCTGGGAGTTGGGGCACGAAAGGAAAGATCTAAGCAGGCACTTATTTTTGGTATAGATATTTGTTAAGTTGTTGATCAATGAGTTGCAGGTGTGACAGAATGCAGAAAAATCTGAGGTGACTAGTGACAGATCTTACAGATGATAAAAGTACCAAGATAAGATTTACACAGGCAGCCTCATGTGGATCCAAAAACACGAGCAGAAAACTCAACTGTCACTGCCGCTTATCTTCGTTGTGCAGGAGAGTCACAGTGGCATCTGTCTGGCAAGGGCTCTGAACAAGCATGTTAACTGCAGAAGTTGTTTCTGGATGCAAAACAGGCAATCTGAGTTTCAGTATCATAGTTCTTTTCTCAAAAAAGCATCTGCTTTTCAACAGCTCCTGGGAAGTCTAAGCATCAGTCATTTGCTGTTTAAAAGTATAAATAAGGACAATTTCTTTAAAAAATAAACAGTACATTATTATCAAATAATGAATAATTCCAAAGCCACACAAGTTTTTTCAAGCTTTACTAACATGTTTCCCAGTTGCTGGGATTATCAATAGCCCAGCACCACTGTTGTTGAACATGAAGCTCAGTTCAACTGTGAAGAAAATTCAGTTGATAGGGCAGGAAAACACTTACTGCGAATTTTACTTGGCATCATTACTAGTTCAAAGCATTGTCTGCATAAATGCTATTGACAGCTGTACTCATCGCACCACACCCGGTTTCTATTCTTTTTGTTTTCTGCATGTGTTGATTCCTTACATCTCCTGGCTCTTGCAGGTCTGAGTCTGTAACTCTTTCCTTTTAGTAATACTTTGTGCTAAAGAAAGTATTAGAGTAGCCGGTTTTTGACAAATGAAGTAGATCACAGTGTGGTAAACAAGCCTCTGTCCCTCTCCTCCTCCTCCCATTCCCAGCATGAAAATAGCTAGGGCTAAAGCAACAGCTGGGGATCATTACACTGACAGGAATAGTTCAGTAAACTCCAAGAGGGGAAAACATGTCACATCCAAAAAAAACCAAAAACACATTAGGGCAGGAGGACTGAAAAAATATGTGAATTCCACTCCAGGGATAATGCTACAACTCTCCTTCCACTGATAACTACTGACTTCTAAAAACCCTGGTCATTCGGTGTTAACCCTTTCCTTAACCTTCCCACTCGTGTCATAAAGTTCATATCCTGAAACACCTCTAGTCTTCACAGTCAAACGAGGCATACTGGGAATTAAGCAAAAATAAATTTAAATTGTCTTCTTACTGCCAAACTTTGAGGCACCTCACATTAACATGTCATTATCTCATCTTCACTGCACCTCTTACCTTTTATGCAGAGTCACAGTCACTGTGCCACAGATTTGTAGAGTGGTTGTAGCACGAGGCTACAGGGAGTCTAACTACATACGTCTGGTGTGCCTCTGGATTTGCCACAAGAAATGCCAGGAGATTAGCTCCCCATATGTTCAATGCATTTTCTATGTTTTTCTGTGCCAGAGCACTATTTGCATAAATAATTCTGAACTGTGGGACACATCTGGCCATAATTCAGAGATGCGCCCGTTACATTTTGTGACTGGTTTCTGACGTTCCTGACCCATGCATTTGCATGAGGCATGGCTTTGGCATCTCCCACAGCATCTTCAGGTCCACTCTGAACTAGGAAGACACTGATCAGCCTTTACAGAAAAAGGTCACTCTGCATTGCTGTCAGATGCCTCAGGTGCAGGGGCTGCCCTCTTGCTGGGGATCTCCTTGGTGCTGAGAACTTCCAAGCCCACAGGCACAGGTTCTTCTGCCCTCTACTGGGTGAGGTACAGCCACCAACCAGCTGTACCTTCAGGTGCCCGGAGGTGCTAGGACAATAAGGTCTAGATCACTCATGAAGAAAGCCATATGTTAACAAGCACTCGCATGACTCCTGATCTCTTCAAAGTACTGAACAGATATTAATAGTTTAATCAAAGGCTAAGCTAACTCAAATTACCTCACATTTGCTGTGCACCAAGAATGCGCGCACAGTTACGGTAGATCAGATGGCATGCAGGAACTTGTTCGTGTGTCTGGGCCCGGAGACACAAATCTTGGAAAAAGACAGGTGAGTTTCACTGTCAGCCCCTGAGTCACACTAAACATTTTTGAAGGGAAGACTTGCCAAGAAAAGCGTTTAGTTTAAGAGCAATGAATGAAAGATGTTGCACAGAGGTGGAGAAGTTGGAATTTACTTTTGGAAGTACCTAATTCTAAGCTAGACTCACATGAATGCTAATCAGTTCTCGAGTAGCTTTCTGAAATTTTCTAAAGCTTGCAATTCCCTCTTCATATCTTTCATGAGGAGCTACCATGCTGTTGTGTTAACTGGTCTAGGAACTGCAAACTGGGCTCTGGTATCTGAAAACTAAACCATTCCAAGACATTCTTGAATAGAAAACATGTTTGTGGATTCCTGAATTCTAGGAATTTTACAAATAACTGCCCCAACACATACTTTGAAAAATACAAGCATATGTTTTTTGACTTCCCCATGTTAAAATCCATTTTTGTGTGGAAAAGATCAGCAGTTCCTAAACTTCAATGTCAAGTCCCAATTCAAAAAACAAATAAATCAGATTTAGGAGACCATCTGTTTTCCAGAGGCGGGGAAACAAGATGAAGTGTATTCCAGATAGCTGCTTCTCATGAGATTCATTAAGAGAATAGGTATGAGCATTGTCAGACACCACTTATTTGCCTGGCTTTACTAAGAGGAGAAAGCAGACCGGCAGCCATTCACCTGTGTGTGGGTAAGGAGTGAGGAAGAGAAGTGCATGAATTTTCTGCCCTGGGAAATAATAAAACTAAGCTGTTCCATTTTTAGGGGGACCAAAACTAAGGTACAACAGTCGTTACAGTTTCAGCTCAATGCTAATTCTGGACTTCCAGAGCTTCCGTAAGGGTTTACATGTGAGTGCATCTGCTTCTCCACTGCCTGTAAGATTTGGCTCTGCAAAATACAGTGCATGCTACAGCATAAATACAACAGGCATTCCGAGACTGCAGGAGACGTGAATGGAGCAGTGGCAGAGCTAAAGGGTCATTCTTTTCTCTTCTGACTTGAAAGAGGCCGGCAGCATCTATTTCTCTTCCCTACCCTTCCTGTTTGGTAGCTGGTAGAAAGTAGCTTTCCTCATCACATATGATATTAGAGTATCATGCATTAGACATGGGGTAGGCTGATGATATTGCTAGACTTTGCAGAGACAACAAAGCTTTTTCAATAATCAGAATTATACAAGAATTCAATGACCTTAATTTGCTTCAACTTGAGACAGGGGCAAACATTTTTATATTGATCGAAGTACTACAGTGTTGCATTTTCCTCATTCTGCATGTTATCCTATTGTATATCTTGTGATATTTAGTGACCGGATGAAAGATGTATCCTGGCACATCCAAATGAAGAGTGCTCACCTTCTGTGAAAATCCATGCTTTGCAAGTACAAGACAGCTGCAAGTTCTCGCTTTTTTATTTTGGTTTGTTTTTTTTTTTCCTCTGAAGATTCATGTGCTGCAGTTCTCCAGAGCAGACAAAATAATCTGGGAATAGTGCCTATACTAATGGATTTATAATTCCTAAACTTGAATTTGAGGACCGTGACTTCAGTTTTCTTTTCCTTTTCCATATTTGTTTGACAAAGAGTATTTCAATAAAAACAAGCCACAAAAACAGTAGTATTTTAAAAATGTAATAACAAGCTGACTCTTGATATGTGTTGAAGAGGCTTGGTACGAGGAGTGACAATAGGGGGTTGAAACTTAACAGTTTTGTTCGGCAGCTTCAGCAGGCCTAGAACTGCATATGAGAGAAAAATCCTTTAAATGCAACTGCAAAAATCATCTGGCCATCTTTCCGCCACAAATGTGGCCTTATTCTATCTGGGTTTTTGTCCTCCACTCCTGCCACACTTTACTTCACTTTTCTGTCCAAAATATCACTGAAAGTAATTTTCCACTCCTCTCAGATCACATTAGTCGCTCTTGAAATCAGTCATCACCTTATTTCTGAGGCTACTGTGGTCAAGATCTTTGTTTACTCCTCTAAGTTCCTATTAAAATTTCACCTGTAGCTAGATGGATCCAGTATTTCTGATAAAACATAAATCGTGTTACGTTTGCCACTGGCATTTTGTTATGTTCTGCCATTCTTCCTGTAATCTTTTCCTGGTTCCTGTTTATTGCTATTTGTTATGGTGCGTACTACGAATGGATCACTGCCTGTTTTCATCTTCTCAATCTTTTTTGATCCCTCCAGATCTTCTTCCTTCCTCGTAGATATCAGTCCCTGAAATCTGACTTCTATCTGTCTACATAATATTTCAGAACTGTCAAACTTCCATAAAAAATCACACATATTTGCAGAATTTCATTATCTAAAACAGAATCACATTTAGATATACGAACCCCACTCCCTTCACACTCTCCAAACAACATACTGAAACTTAAAACATGATACTCGATCTCCTTCAAGGCAGAGTTGCCACTCCAGAACAAGCCTTTACAGCTTTAATAAAACAGCCTTAAAACATTGCTCACAAGAGCAATGATGAGAGGAACAAATTTAAATTCCCAAATGCAAGTGAAATTGTCCCAAGGTCCAGGCACTGCAAGTCATTACATACAGAGCTCCAGCCTTGTCCTGTGACACGCTTATGAGCGCCCTCAGGGACAACAGGTCACAGGAGTCAGTGGGAAACCCAAAATCTGGACTACTGCCCAGAAAAGAAAAAGAAGGCAGATACAATATGCAAGAGAAAAAAAAAGAAGAGGAAAAAAAAAAAAAAACAATCAACCCACAAACCAATTATACAGTGCCTACAAAAAAGAAAGCAGAGCCTGCTAACCTTCTCGTAAGCTGTGGTATGAATCCTGATATGCGCTTGAACAGCTCTTCCCCTGCTTTGACACAGTCTCTGCAAGCGGCACAATCCCGACATAGGCAGGCTGGAGTGTCTTGGCTTTATCCAACATATTAGAGGAAATCCCTGGACCTGAAGGCAGATTCTGTAATGCAGAAGACGTCCCAGGCTAGTGGAAGGGGTGCTTAATCCTCACAAAAGACCCAACCACAATCCCTGTCTAACAGGTTTCGATCACTGCACCAAGCGGTAGAGTGGAAAAAAAAACTAGTTTACTGCTAGATTGCAAGGCTGTGCTTGCATAGGAACAGAGATGTACTTGAGGCACAGACAAATCCTGACAGCCAACATCTAAAGATTAAAATCAGCAAGGCTCTTGGCAAAACTTTTCTTCCTACTATCCCAAAGCTCAGACAGAAACTTCACTGTTTCAGCAAGTGGCTATAAGCGTTCAGGATCCCAGTATGCAGAGCGGTGCTTATCAACAGATGCGTGGACTTCTTCGTGGGGCCACTTGCAGTAACAGCCAACCTCATTCACCCAAAATAGTGAACAGTTGGTTTCTCTACTCACACTACAGACACCTGCCAGACAGGCAATATCATGTGATTGAGCACTACCCTCTCTCCCCCTGCACCTCCCAACTGTAAGCACGCCGTGCACATGGCTAGAACACCACCACTCCGACTGCAGAAGCCACACTGCCTTTTTTCCCTTCCTGTTTAAACTATTAGAAATGGAATTTTAGCTGTGGAGAAAACTAAACTGATAATCTGGGAAATGGGGTTCTTACATGCATTTGCTCTGAGACCACATATAGGTAACAGCAGGCTACTTCTGTACAAGCACAAGTTCTTGCCTCTTCTTCCCTTAAATCCGTTCTCCCAACCTAGTAGAAACACCTACCTGAAGATAATCTGCAGCCCCCAGTCAATAACCCTCTACTGCAAGCATGAAAACTTCAGAATTTGTGCTTGTATCATCTTACCTGGAGCTTCATCATGAACCAGGTTCATGATCAGGTGCCATATGGTTGACAAACTTTGGTTATACATACTGCCCAGCATGGTACTGGAATTGGAAGCGGTTGGGGAAAAGCACGCTCCATCCGAGCAACAGAGAGGAGGTACTCTCACCAGCACAGCTGGTGGCTTTGTTGGGTTTTAATCTCAGAAAACATGCATCATAAAAGGTGCAATGAAGTCTGAGGAATACAAAAGTTTTTTTAAAAAAACTAAAAAGAGACAATGAGGAGGAAAAAAAAAAGTTGTCGTCCAATGAATACACATACCTGAAAAAAAGTATTCTAGTATCTTTCCAGAAAAACCCAGATGATTAGTAAGCAGTGTTATCTTACAAGCCTGAAGCAAAGATAGCCACACGGACATTACAAAATTAAGAAGGTGAATACCCTAAACCCTATTGAAACAGTCTCCATCTCATATTCTGCATGCCTCCCCCAATCAAGACAAAAATTTCTCATCTCCAAATAGTTTGAGAGGCACCCAAGCCATTTCATAGAGCAAGGCTGAAGAACAAGGGAAAAAAGTCTCTAATAATGAAGCTCACATCTGAGAAAAGTGGTGTTAAATCCAATTTAAAAAAACATCACTTTAACTCTGCCATAAGCTGCACTGGAGGAACAAAACAATCTAACATATTTTTAAGTTACAAACTAAAAACTAATACACAGCATTTTAAACGTTTACTAAATATTGATGCTAGATGGCATCAGCTGCATTTCTGAGCACCTTCAACAGTACTCTTCTTACTCTGAAATGTTCAACCTTCACTCAGAAAAAAAATCCAAACTCTAAAGTTCCTGTGGGTAAAAAAATACCTTTGGTGCTAATCTAAAGCTCCATAATAGCGTTACTCCTAAATTACCACTGTATACCCAACACAGACTCTCATCTTATTTTAGGATTGGTAAAAGTCAAGTAAAGGTTCAGTTTCACAAGGAACTTTGGCCAATGAGGTCAAATTACTGAATAAATAGACGAGCCTGCTTTTGCGTGAGCATTAGCAGTCGTGACACTGCGAAGCTGCCTTGGGAAGCTGACCTGGCAGACCATAAGAGTGCTGAAACCAGGACGAAGGAGAAGAAATAGAAACACGCTGTCCAGATCTCCCCTTTCAGCAGCAACACAGAACTGCACATTGAATCAGGCCTGATACTCTGCGCAGACAGGTCACACAATTACTGTAATAACTAAAGGACAACCATCCTGTGCCAGACTGCATCCTACTTTTTCTGGCAAGCAATACACCATCTGGATGGTGGAAATGACAAGATTCAGCTACAGAGGTCAAAGACTGCTATTACTTTGCCAACCACAGCCTCTGAGCTAGCAGCTCTCTCCAGTGCATGAGGCCTGGGAAATATGAGCCAGTTGCTCTGTCCAGCTGACTCACCAATATGCAGGTATTGCCAAAACAGCCCTGAGATGTTGCCTGAGTTCTGATGAAGAAAATTTTAAGAACTGAAAGAAGACAGGCACCGCATAGCTAATAACACATGAAGTATATTGCCAGTTTTGGCAATCTGATGACATAACCAATCCTCTGCTGCTACAATTGACAACTCCAACTCGATGATGATTTGATCCTCTCAATGTATAATTGCAGAGCAGCAGATATGCATTCAGGCATAACCTTTCTTTCTTCCTATGTAGAAAACAGCTTGGAAAGAACAATACCTGATTGGCTCAACAGTAGGTAGATAAATCTTTTCTTTGCTGAGCAAGATATTCTAAAATGTCCTACAGCATCAGATTTGTCCTACAGTGTTATTTAGTGTCCTGAAAGAAGGAGCAATTATCCAAAACAGAAAAACAGGCCAGAACACTCCAAAAAAGACTTGGATAATGTCCTCCATGCTGTAAGAAGACAAACTCTAAGGGGCCCAGGTTGGAGGATATCTTCAACACATGAGCAAGCACTCGTGGGGTGCCTCCTTGCAAAATATGGATTCTGATAGGTGAGTAAAGACCAAGAGCAACCTGTCTTGTATGAAACACTGACACTACTGCCAGATGTCGACGAGCATCAAAGAGTTAAACAAAAGTTTGTTTTACCGGATCCTGATGTACTGACAAGAGATCTGAAAGTCTGATCAATGATCACAGGGACAGAAATATCAAGGCGCTGTAAGAACAAGTAAGGCCTGAGAAGTAACTTTGATAGTTTCTTTGGAAATCAGCACAGTAGATGGCAAGGTCTGTTTCACAGCACAGGTTGGATTTCCAACAGTTTCAGTTGCTTAACCACCCCAGAAAAGTAGGATCAGCCCACACCAATGCATGTCCAACATTGAGTGTCTTGCAGAACCTTTACCCTAGGATCAGCAGCAGTACTGTTGGCAGAAAGATCACCTTTACCAACAGCAGCCAGGTTATTTGCCACAGATTCCTAGTTTGAAAAACATCAGGCCCAATTTTCATAATCTGTCCACGAGATGTCTATTGAGCCCTACATCCTTTGACTTTCAAGTGTGAAATAAGATACAGACTGTGGGAATGTATTCTTCCTCAAGATGCTGCATTACTATTTATACCCTCATACAAAAATAAAAACATCAGGTGGACATATGGCTTGCACAGACACTGCTGCTAGTTCTTAGGCCTGGTGGCCACAGAATGCAATACATGTATTTGAATGTCAGTTATCATTATTTACTCACTATTTTGAACAAATCTGAATGAATTCATTAACGTTCTCTTGTTTTTCTACCCTCAAAAGCCAAGGCAGCAAATAAGCAGCAGCTTTTTCAAAATCCCGTTCTGTGTTAGAAGAGAAATATGGAAGACTGAACCACATCCGGGCTAAATTCTAACCCTAATGTAGATATTAGTCCTTTAAATTCCAGGGTCACACAAAAATTTGCCTGTGCAAAGTTAACATCAGAACTGCAAGGTGCTACAGCTTAAAGCTTGCTACCACCAAAAGGATTACTCCCAGTTCACCTTCTCCTGCCTTCTCCAACTATGCACTCTCTTAGCCTCCTTAATACCAGTTATGACATTCATCTGGTATCTTAATGAGCCAATTCAACCTACTAAACATCATTACCAACAGGTGGGATGAGCACTGCAGCTGGGAAGGGAGAAAGGGGCTACACCAGCCTTGATATAGGCTTTGGATCAGCTCAGCTGTAACACAAAACTGCATCATTAGTTTTATCCCCCCCAAAATAATGTATTCTTTAAACTCAGTTAATGAGCAGATAGAAAATGTGCTTATAACCCCCTCCAACTTAAAATGTGGATTTTTTTTCTGCCTTTCACCTCCAGTCCTCCCTGCAGCTCAATGCAGGTTCTCTGTCTTTCTTCCCCCGCTAATAATATTCTCAGATGACATAATGCCTGCAAGGGTCTGCAAGCATGCAATTTAGTGATGAGATATAAACAATGTACTGCTAAAAACTGGCAAACAGCTGCAATATATGCTCACTCAGGCAACATGAGAAAGATCTCAGTTGAGGTCTAAGCCAGGTGAACCCTTAGAAAGAAGTATGAGCCCACTATATTTGAAGATCAGTATCTGATATTTCCAGCAGTCAGATAAAAGCTGGAAAAATAAAAGAATGCTGCACCTACATTGCTGTAAATCTTTGATGTCTTATGACTCTATTCATTTTACGCTTCAAAATAAATACAGACTTCACACTGACACTTGTGTCACTTACTTTTTCCTCAGCTAAGGATCACATTTATGTAATGTGAGTTTGCTTTGGATATTCCCAGGATCCTGCCTCCCACCAACATTGACCTTCAGGAAGAGGTAGAAATGCCAAGCTGGGAGCACTGTACATTCTTGCTTCTCCAGTTCTCAGGAAGAGCCTGAAGTTTACATACTCTTACCATTTCAACTAGCTGGCAACAGCTAGTTCTGCCACTCAGCACGCAGAAAACTCCTAGACATGACAGGTAGCCAAAGGTAAACCACCATGCAGACGTAAAAAAAGGCAACAGCAGCAGGCATGCCTGGGAACCTGGACCTTTGCCGTAGCTTTTGAGCAGCTCTTCAGTCCCCCAACCCACTCTGGGATATACCACCACCCCCACTTTTGGCAAGTTGGCTGTCATTGAGCTGTAAATACTGCGAGTTGAAAGCATAAAAATAGCTGCTACCCAGGCTGCAAAACCTATCAGATGATGTCAAGGGGCGTTTTGAGCCCTCCCCTCCCCCCGCCCCCCCCCCCCCCCCACTTCCTTTCCTATGTCACTTTCTCATTACCTCACTGTCTCTAATTCTGAAAGTGCTTCTCTCTGCATCTTTCAGCTGCCAAAGTGAACTTTACACAGCAGCTAGAGCCAAATCAACCCCCAGCACATATATAAACTCTGCCACCCACCCCATTCCTTGGGATTCAGCCAAGATGTCGGGCTTGCCTTTCCCTGAAAACACGCACATGAAATCCACGATCCCTATCTGCAAAACACAGGAGCAAGAAGAATCCGTTCAGCCCAAGGAATGCAACGCTGATCTGCACTTGATTAACTCCGTAGATAAGCAGTTTCCAACCAACAAGGCAAGTCAACATGTCAACATCGTAAGTGAGGTGTGGAAAGACAGCAGCAGCGATGCCCCACCCCCCTCTCCCTAACACTCAGCCCTGCCTCTCTCCCAGGCTCTGCAGACCTGAGGAGGAAGGAGAGGCAGAAGAAGGAAGCCAAAACCTTTGCTTTTCCCACCTCTGTCCTCCCCAAACCAAGAACTCACTTGGTCAGTGCTGCTAACCAAAGGTCATCTGCAAAGAGACTACAGCAATATTGCTACAAGGGCAGAAAAGAGGGGAAGGAGAGAGAGGAAGAGCAGCAGAGATGTTGGTTCACTTATGGTCCATGCCTCTCCTCTTCCCTCCCTCCAGGACCTGTTGTACTGAGGAAACCAAGGGTGATAAAAAGAACAAAATGGTCCAAAAGTCTACCCTACTCTAGATCATACCGAAACAAAAGCATTATGCAGTACATGCTGCTAACATTACTACATGGGAGTGTTACACCTGCTCAGTCAGCCAAAGCAAGCAGTGCAACTTTTAAGTACAAGTTGGCTAAATTAACTTTTTGTGTTGTTCTTGGTTTTTCTTTTGAAAACCACTGGCAACAGTTCTGTCAACACTGTCCTCTAGAAAGCTGCACATAACTCCTTGACTACAAAACCGTGTTGCCTATGTAGAGATTTCTATCCAAGAGAAGAAATGCAACTAGTAGGTGGATTTCTCTGGCTAATGTAGTGGAAGGACCCTGTCCACAACAGAAAACTTCACAGTAGAGGGCAGGAGGAAAGCGGAAGGATTGAAAGAAAGAAGTTTTATAGCTAGTTCCCAAACAAATACAGTCCACTGTGCATATGAGCCAAATAAAAACAAGCAAGTAAATTAAAAACACATATCCAAACACATTTTATTTGTTATTTTTACCATTTTGGTTGATAAAGTCTGGTTAGATGCAAACAATGTCGCATACCTCTTTATAGTTCAAAGTTACTAGCCCTTCTTCAAGTTACCATCCCCTGCTGAGCCCCCAGAACTGGTTGTATGAATGCTCTCACTCTGTTCCAGTGCAAAGTTAGAAAGATTAGCTCAAATTACCTTTGCTAAGCCAACAAGCTTCACAGTGAGAACTCACACATCTAGTACAGCATCTCAAATGTGGGGCGGGTATCTCCAGTGGGGGGGGGGGGGGGGGTGCTTAACTGAGAGCTGCTCCAGCTGGCATTGCAACAGAATTCACATATATTCCTTTAGTTCAGCTATTACCCATCTTGCTCTAAAATAACTACTTAAGACCAAAGGAAGTAAGTTACCTAAGTTACCTACCTCTTACCTAAAAGCAACAGTTTACCTGTTATAGGGTTTCAAGCTAGAGATAAGCCACCGAAAATTCAACAAAGTTAAAATTGTTCTTATCAGCCTTCCCACCTACGGTTAGGTCTGCTAATTCACCCACATGCAGCCCAAACAACTTGAACCTCTCCAGGGGTAGGCAGATGTGCTCACACACATGCAGACATGCATTTCCCCACTACCACCACTGCATACAGGCCAGAACATCCAGAGGTTGCAGGAAGACTCACATGTAAGTACAAACTGTGCTCGATGAAGAACACTAAGCAACAGAGACAAGACTTTTCAAAACATTTCCTCTTGCAGATATTCCAGGCCTTAATTTAAACCACTATGAATAAGTGAAAACAGAAAAACATGAAGCATTTGGTTTTGCCCTTCAGAGCAGAAAAAAAGATGAAGTTCTGGCTGCCAGACCAACACGGGTAGTGAGCAGGACAGGGCACAAAAGGAGGCAATTTGAATTTGTCTTAAAACAGCAATTTCTTTTTAGGAGGGAATAACTGGGAAAGGACAGGAGAAAGATACCCTGCCCCTCATGTTAAGGCATGTCTAAGAGTTTGAGAAGTTATGTCACTAATTCCTGTGATTGTTGAGCAGAAGATATCCCACACTTCTCCCTCCCACATCCTTTCAGTTTCTGGCAATAAAAGATTTCTTCTCTAACAAACCCTTCTGCTGCACTAAGAGGCTACCTGCAAACACTTGGAAAATGTAGTCTATTTTTAAACTACCTAAGCAAGAGAGGAGCCAGGCTGCACTCGATATTCATGCACTGCTTGAGAAAGGGTTAGCATACCCTCAATTTTCTTCTCGGTTTATAGCAGCAGAATAGCTACTAGGTAAACCCTCACTATAGGATTGTGGCCTTTGCCCAGAAAGCTACTGTTCCTTCTCCAAACACATCAGCTACATAAGCAATAACGACAGCGTTGAGGCTCAATATGACAATTATCCTTGGTTAATCTGATACAGAATTGCAATCCCAGAATCTAGATTTTTATTAAAATGTCTATTTACCCTTCATGGTTGCAGAAGACTGCTTCCCAACTTGAAATAACTATGCACTAATGGAAGTATAATTCTAAAAAGACCATAAACCATGCCATTCATCTAACATGTTAACATTAACAGTGTACTGTTAACATTAATAGTAACCAATGTCAATAATTTTTTTGATGGTTAACTCCTTCTCTAAAAATGGTTCAAGTGCTTTGTCACAGTCAGGTAGTAGTGGAGGCTTGGATGAGGTAAAGTAGGAGAGGAACTTTTATGATACTTCTAAGCCAATTCAGCAGTTAGATGCCACAGAAAGCGGTGGTCTACTTTTCCACTGTCACGGATGCTTATCTCACCCCACAGTAAAAAACAGCTATTGTCAAGATTATTTGACACAGGAAATAACTTCATCCTTAGAACGTAAAATTCACTTCTTGCATTGCCAAAGATCTATAAATCACCACCAATGTCAAATGCTCAAACTCCTCCTTTAGTGCCAAAATTCAGCTGTTCCCTGGAGAGATGCCAATCTCAAGCTTTCATGGCAGCTTCAACGACCGAATTTATGTTTTCAGCATAAAAATGTATAGCACGTTCGAGTTTTAATCTTTAGCTACAACATAAAAATAAGCCTGATACAATGTCAAGGGATGCAACCATTTAATCTCATGGAATGGACTGCACTGATCCTGGAAAGGGCTTCCAGGGACTAGCATGGACTCATCCCCCCTCCACACGTGCAGACATTTCAGACGTTAAGTGCAACATAAAGCACGAATCTCAAGAGGAAGACAGCAGGAGACTGGATTTGGGGTAGTTTTTACCTGCATGCCCATGCCACTAAATTATTCAGCTTTTGGTTAGCAGGAAAAATATCCTGGTTATGCTGTGGTGGAAGGAGTCCTTTAATGCCTTCACAGGATTCACTTGCCTCACGAGATTCATTTGCCTGTCATTTCAGGAAGATGCAGCGTGGACGGTACTACCATTCCTTCTCCATAGACTACATTTTTAAGTCAATCGTATTCTGCATTAACCAAACCAAAGGTTTATTTTCCTTGAAGCTGTTCAAGGCTATAACAGAAGTCAGACTTTTGGTAAGAAATGCACAATTTCTCCCAGTTCATACATCACTTGCACCTCTCCCCAATGATCTGGTCACAATACTCACAGGTACCAGACCAAAACATAGTGTTTTCCCCAAACAACCTGAATTGACCTAAAATATTAATGCGGTCCACGATAAATCCTATTTTCCAAGCATCTGAAAAGAATCATGTCTGGGTGGAAAAAAAGCTCACCAAAAACGAGGCTCAAGCAAGAAACAGTAACTTTGCACAGACAGAGCCATAATGACGAGAACTCCCTTCAGCAAAAACCAGGGTGAGTGACCTTGCTTTTACTGCTTGGTACCTCAGTGTAAGTTCACATGTGCAGGGAGTTGCCACAAAACATAACACCGTAGCTTTATATCCTAAACTTAGCCTGCACGTACCCATGTTCCAAACGGCTGCCCCAAAGACCTTTCCACATACCTGAGACTGCAACTTTTAAGTGCCCATGATACTACCATCACTGGCGAAAGTTTAAGGCAGAAAATATTTTAGAGAGGTAGGGAAAGCACAATAAAATACTGCATGTGGTTTGATCTGACCTATGCAGTTACCCAAAAGAATTAGGGGGAGGGAGGGGAGCAAAGACAGAGGCCTCCTTTGCAAGGAGCATGATTACTTTTAAAACAAATTTTATCTCATATCCAAGAGTTCTGGTAATCCCAGCCATGAAAGCAAAAAGGCAAGTAACTGGGAAGCAAAACCTGCCAAATCTGAGGAACTTTAATCCCCAACTGTCTTAAAAGCATTGAAAGGCACATAGCCTAAGTGCTTATAACTGTAAAGATAACTGTGGTTGGAACATTATGTTCTGATTTGGGCCTGAGCTTTCTGTTCTGCTTCCCTCCTCCTAAATCTGTAAGCCCACCTGAAACAATATGTAGAGAAGTCCCTTCGGTCACTATCTTTCATCAGCTGCCTGGCACTCCTTTAAGATCTTTTGTCACTTTGGTTTGACAAAAACTCATCAGTCAGAACCTTGCATTTGTGGATCCTAAACAATTCAATTATATTAAAAAACCTTTGATTTGATAAAGTGGATTAAAACAAGTAGAGAGATTTACACGTAACACAGAGTCTGTGTGTCAGAACTGGAATTAGAAATCCTAGCATCCTTCTTTGGCTACGGAATCTATTTTACGAACCCGGACACAAGAGAGGGACCATTAAAGCGGGACTACATAAAAGCAAACAGGTTGATGATCTAATTGAACAGACAAACATGCAACTGGAAAAAATATGTTTTTTCTATGCCTGACAGTCCTTATGATCTGACAGGACTTGGCTGCTCACTCCCAATACATCTAACAGCTGAGTTAACAGAAGTCACTTACAAACAAACTCTTCAGAACAAAAACAATTTTAACAGTATAGACATTGCCATATGCTTACTTTTGGCAACTACACTACAGTAAGTCCAAAATTTACTATAAACTCACAATTCTCTCTGTCACGAGTTTCTTCTGTCAGAAACTATTTTTCCCTGAGCAAGACAGCTATTGGATAAAACTGTCTTTAGGTTTGAGGTATAATGTGGAGAGACAGACATGGTAGAAGAGGGGAGAGCAGTGGATATTGCCTACCCTGACTTCATGAGGCTTTTGACACTGTCTCCTGTAAGATCCTCATAGAGAAGCTGATGGAAGTATGAGCTGGACAAGGAGACAGTGAGGTGGATTGAAAAGCGGCTGAATAGCTGGGCCCAGAAGGTGCACCAGCACATGCTGGGGGCCAAGTGGTTGGAAAGCAACTTGGCAGAAAAGGGCCTGGGGGTCCTGGTGGACTCTAAGTTGAACATGAGCCAGCAATGTGCCCTGGGGACAAAGAAGGCTAATGGCATCCTCGGCTGCATTAGGAGGAATGTTCCCAGCAGATCAAGGGAGGTGATCCTTCCCCTCTGCCCAGCACTGGTGAGGCCACACCTGGAGTGCTGTATCCATTTCTGGGCTCCCCAGTACAGGAGAGACATGGACATACTGGGGAGAGTCCAGCAAAGGGCCACAAAGATGATGAAGGGACTGAAGCATCTTTTATATGAGCAGAGGCTGAGAGAGCTGGGACTGTTCAGCCTGGAGAAGAAAAGGAAGGCTCAGGGTGATCTTATCAATGTATATAAGTACGTAGACAGGCTCTTCTCAGCAGTGCTCAGGGACAAGACCAGAGGCAATGGGCATGAAGTGGAACACAGGAGTTTCCCTCTGAACATCAGGAAACACTTTCTACTGTGAGGGTGACTGAGCACTGGCACAGGTTACCTGGGGAGGTTGTGGAGTCTCCATCCTTGGAGATATTCAAAAGCCATCTGGACATAGTCCCAGGCAACTGGCTGTAGATGGCCCTGATTGAGCAGTGGGGTTGGAGAAGATGACTTCCAGAGATCCATTCCAACCTCAATCATTCTGTTATAGATGTGTAACCACCCTTTTTCCAGCAGCTTGCCTGTCCATTCATAGATACGTAACAACCTCAGAGTAAAAATAAACAAAAAAAATTCTAACATGACAAACCTCCTACTGGAGAAACGTGCACCTTTCTAACATTCTCCTAAAAAAAATCACTCACTTCTGATTTCATACTTTTCTTAATTATTAGAGTCTATCATGCACTGTATATTCTTCCTTGCTGCCTGATACTTTCTCTCTCCTAGACTTACTGTCCAGCCACTACCACTGTTTATTGGTCCATGACCTAGCATTCAGCAGTTTTCTCATCCTACTGATGACTTCAGAGTTGAAATCGTTTCTCTTCTACCTTACTCAGTTTCACTATTCAGTACAGGCAGTTTGAGTGATGTTACCCAAGCCAAATGAAGCATCTTGCTCCCCTTCTCATCATTCCCTCTTTTTGAGGGCTCTGGGTTTCATAAGTTCAGTGAGCTAATTCAGCTCACTGATCCAGCAGAAAACTTTTTTTTAATGGTTTTGTTTTCAAAGTAAATCAGACTACTCATAAAAAAGTCCAGTCATCCAATTTACACCCAAGCTAGCTGGGACAAAGCAGTAGGTGCACTGAGCAGCGCTAATGATGAAAAAGAGAGTGAAGAAAAGTACAGCCCCTTCCCCTCCCTTCCATTGGTCATGACAAATCACTGGGTCAGTTCGCTTCCTGTTATCTCACCCTCGAGTCAAGCTTCTTCATTTTAGTTTCAATCTCTTTAGCATAAAGAGCTTGGACCTCAAGAGACAGAGCTGCCACATTTCTGTTTGGAATATGCTGAAGATAAACATCCAAGCATGGGCTGTGTAGAATGCCAGAGCACATACAATAAATCCAACACTCTGTGGACATGTCAGGATTACTCTTTCTACTACAAGCACGCTATATACTTAATTTGCAAAAGCACAATATTTTCAAGATATGTCAGATTTATTACGATTATAATGCAGAAATGTCTGGGATTTCTGAATGTCTTCTGCCCTCTCAGTTAATGGAGTGTAGTTCCAGCAGAGCAGCCAGACATCTGGAAGTTCCGTACAAGTCTTAGAAGAACCGCCATGGTCCAGATGGGGTGGGCAGGGGAAGTGGACAGTCTGGGAACATGTATATGACATATAGTAGTCATACCAACGTTTACAGGGAGAGGCAGTATCTATTATTAGATCAAACCTATGGAAATAAGAGCTCCCACCACAATTTAGGCCCCTAGCTCTCCACAACCAACTCATACTTCATGGTTAAGTCTGAAAACTCCTGTTCCACGATGCTTTTTCAGGATTTGCTTCTGCTATCAGCATCTTGAAACCACCATGTTATAGGAATAAAATCATGCACAGCCAGCCTCCTTACCCAAACTAGGAGAAGTAATTAAGTTTTTGACAATGCCAGAACTATGATCTTAGGACAGCCTTTCCCCACACAGTCCTCCCACACTTTTCCATCTTCTGCCCCTAACTCACTCTCCTCCTCCCCTAAACCAGTTACTCGCCATTCTTCCCTAAAGAACTAATTTTTCCCTCCCGCTCACTCTCCAAATTATTTGCTACTCAAAACTCTAAATCAAGCTCGGCAATCTCCTGTCCTAATTAAATCAAGGGAAAGAGTAGTTTGCATAAATAACATTTTCAAGATCTAGTTTTAGCTTCTAGATTTTGCAGCAAAGTTTCCAGTCCCGCTTCAGGGCCAGAAGGTTAAACATTTCTCAATGACGCAGACTCCCTTAGCGAGAGAGTGACGAGGAACTCGTCCAAAAAACCTCATTCTTCCCAGGCATTAAATCAACAAGCACAGCAAACAGTGAGTGCCTCTCCGAGGAAAACTGGGAAGAGTGGAGCAGTCTCTTATTATAAGCAGTCACTTAGTCTACCACCATAATGCAAGAGCCCAGTACAATCAGGAGAAGAAAACAAAGCATAAGAAAAGAAAATAAGGAAAAAAAACAGAAATTAGATTGTGTGTAGTACATTTAAAGTCATATGAAAATCAAAATTAGAAAAAAAAACCCACCATATACCAAAAAAAAACCAACCCCAAAACAAACTTCTGTAGAATACTGCATTTCTGTTTAAATTTGCTATTCTTTTCTGGTCCATTTAGGTTGCTGGTAATGTTCTAGCTTATCCTTAAAGACCTTTAAATGGGCTGAAATTTTCCTGCCTGAGAAACTAATTTCATACACTACACTCTGTTCTAGACACTCCCATGCTAGTCTCTGGATTTTCAAGATAAGATTAGCAATAGAGGTTTCTCCATAAGGAGCCTACTAATCTGGATCTTGTTCTTGCTTAGTTTGAGGTAACATGGGGTCAGCAAAGGCGTACTGCAAAGTGTTTTCTGTTTATTTCGGCTTTTAGTGAAAGAACATTTAAGGCTCTAAGCCTTGGCAGTGTTTTGCAATAAATCAAGCTCAAGGTACTTTCTGAAGAGCTTAGCCAAAAGTTTTGGGAGTTGTAATTTTTAACTGGTGGTACCTTAGTGTCAGATAGTAACTTTAATAAATCAAAACCACTCCATTTTTAAAAGGCGTTTATTTAATTTGAGTTGACATCAGTGAACACAAAATCCAAATCTCAAATATTGGGAGACATAGACAAGGAAAACCAGCTTCAAGCGGAGTTCTCTCCAGCAGAGGGGAGGAAAAAAAAAAAAAAAAAGGAAGGGGGGGAAAAAAAAAAATCTCATCAAGGTCACTTATCATTACAGGCTGATCAAGCCAGCTTGTGCTTCACTGGAAGGTGCAACTTCTTTATTTGGGATACACTTGTTTCTGAGAAAAAAAACCCATCAAGGTAAAGAACATGGAAAAGACTACAAAGAACCATAAATACATTTCTCAACCTACTTCTCACACTGGATAATTAAATAGGTTCCTAACCTATTGGGATTCCGATGCTGTGCATAATGCCTAGGAAGTATCATTAACATTACTTAGAGGATCTGATTTAAAATAAGCATCATGATAGAAAGACACAAAAAAGTATTCAGCAGGTCACATTAGCAGACATTACTTTAGCACTTGCCTACTTAGGAATATGGTAAGTGGATGCAGCTTCTTCTAGTGAAAAATATTTCACCTGCATTAAGGTTTGCATCAGTTTAACTACAAAAAGCTATTTGGACTAAAAGACACTGACACACATGCTCATTTAATATTGAAAACTAGAAGATTTTTGACCAAAGAGAGAAATTCTAGGACAGCTTTCCAGTATGAGTTGCTGCTAAGTGAGAGATCTAACACTTTCTAAAATGGTACTTGCTAGAATTATGAAGGGGAGTATATGACCCCATCACTTGCAACAGCAGGGGAGTGGTCTCTGCAACCCTGAAGGGTAATTCCAATTCTGTTTCTTTATGACTTCTTACCTTTAAACTATCGCTAAATTATACAACATTCTTAAACCACACTAAGGTTAATCACAAAAGGGAGCTGTGCCAACGTAATTAAACTACTTTACTATATTGATTCTGTTAGTAAAATTCTCTTGACAAAGAAATTGAGGGGAGAGGGGGGTAGTACTTCTTCCATTAAGCCAGATTCTGGCTCCGCGTCCATAAAGCAGGGGTCATGTTTCCTTAGTCACAAATGAAAAAATGTTCAGACCGCCTCAAGATAACGAGCTGAGGTTTCTCCATTCGAACAGACAATTCGAAACAAGCGTCGGTCTCTTCTTGGAAGAACCCGAAGGTCAGAACAGCAGAGGGTGCTCTAAGGCTGAACTGAGGTGCATCAGCTCAGCAACAAGGAGCATCCAGATGCGACACGAAGCTGTAGGTTATCTCAGGTTTTTAGGGGTTGTTTTTTGTTGGCGTTTTTGTTGGCGTTTTTTGTGGGTTTAGGGTGGGTTTTTGGTTGCTGAAGGAGTCATTTGAGACTGCTAAAAGCAGATGGCAAACAGTTAAATATTAGAATTTATCTATGTCAGTTTCCACATAACATCAAACAACAACATCAGAGGCATTCCCAAAACCTCTACAATTACTGTAATCCCCACCAGTGATCTATACCGCTCTGGGCATACATTAGCGACTGATTCATATTGAAGCTAAGATATAAAAAAAATCATATTTTAATGGCTAGAATCAAAATGTAGACTGGACTTGAATCCCATTATTACAAAAAAAAATAATAATCCTGAATCTAAACCCTAATGCACATTTCTGTTATCACACAGGAATGGAAACTTGAGCTCTTTGTTAAACATTAGTCATCTCTTAAATCTGGCAAACACTGGATAGCAAGGAGTAACCAGGTAACTGGAAGACAGAACGGATGTCTGTCTGCACCATATCCCTTTAGGCGAAGCACGCGTGGTGTAATCATCACACCAATTTAGAGAGACTCAGCCTAACACACGTTCTGATATTAATCCAGAACCTAAATTAGTGGTAGGCCACAACAGTGACTATGATCAGTCTGAGCCACAAAGATAACAATGATCAGTCTGAGCCTATTTAAATAATCATTAAGTCATTTTTATACAAACATGTCTAAAGACCCCAAATAAGAAGCGGATTTAAATTATTCTTTTTTACTTCATTTTGATCATGCACTTGAACTCTGTTCCTAAAGAAAGGTTGATTCACATTCATCATGCAAATGAAGGGGTAACTTACAGAATATTATGACAGCAATTAAATAGGGCCCATTACACACAATACATTAATTTCACAGCAAGGAATACTGCTTTGATTAAAATGACAGCATACAAAACCTGACGTTGAGTTCACCTGCATTTTAAACTTTCATTTAGTTTTTAATAGCCATTGGTGAATTACACAAAAAAATGCAGTATGAAGATGACAATCTTAGTATGTAGACTGGAAACTGTTTAAAATGCGCACACACCCCCCTCCCTTAAAGTTATTTCTCAATAGTTACATTTTAAAGTAAGCTGGAGCCATAACAAAAGTTAGGAAACAAAGCAGTCGGTGAATAATTGTTTTGCGTCTACCGCATCTTTGCTGTTTTAGTATAAATGCAGCCTGTGTGCCCTTGCAAGTTCATCTTAGTTCACAGAATGGATAAAGACAAAAAGCTGGGTTTTTCCGACTCTCTCTTTCTCAATCTGTAGTGTAACACTTGCTGCATAAAATGAATGAACAGAGTATTTTCAAAGCAGATAGAGAAAAAAATACTATTTTTAAAAGGTAAAATAATACTTCAACAAATACTTACTACGGGTTTTAATAGATTTCCAGCAGTTTCTTGTTTAAATTTAAAGTTGTCAGTAGAAATAGGTACTGCTCAACTAAGTGATTCTAATGAGTAGTCTTTATTGGAGGCTGTCATTCTTGACCAAAAAAAATAAAAAGCATCCTTTATATATTTAGTTTCAGTACAATCTTTTAACTCTAGTTTGGCTAACACAACAACACAATGATTTGATTACTCAATAGTTAATCACAGGGATAAAAGGCAGCAAAAGGTTATGTTCAAATCTTTCATGAATGGAATAACTCGGTAATGTGCAGCTTACAGTTGTGCACTCCTCACTCCGTGTCTTGTAACAGCCAACTCAGAACTTCATGCCGTTAGTGGCTCTGGCATAAAAGTTTCCATATTTAAAACTGACTTCAGGAACATCCCATTTGCTGCTTCGGAAAGAATTCCCACTGCACGATGACGATGAAGCCCACATAACTTTGTTCAGTCTTTGGATCACATGCAAGATTCTGGTTAAAAGCCAGTGAAGAGTCACTTTATCACTACTCAGAATATACACATCTCAGGGAACTGTACCAGCATCCAGGGAACTCTTTACACTCCCCAGGAACTTGCTACTTAGATACAAAAGATTACATTTCCAAATGCCATAGATTCCAAACTGAAATCAAAAGTTCTATTTTTAAAGTGGTGATGATGCAAACTATAAAGCTAGGAATGTCTTCCCCTCACCTCCATCCAAAACCAAAATCCTGATTGTGTTGATTCAAGAACACATTGCAATCTTGAAATTCCAAGTCACGGGGCGGGGGGGGGGACGACACACACAAAATCAGTATTTTGAGTTCTACTATTCAAACAAAATGAAATGCCAAACGCTAAAGGAAAAAACTCACAACTAGAAAAACTAGGAAATTAAAACATCAGTAAGGAAAAAAATCCTACTAACAGGAAAGGACAAGATTAAGTTAGAAGGCATTTTAGTCCATGAATGAGAGGTTATTCTTATGAGTGCCAAAAGCCAGCACTGAATTTAAACTATTTAAAACAGTAAAGAGAGAAAAACAACCACAAAAACTGCAGCTCTGACATTTGTCACTCCTGAAAGAGCCGAAGAGGGGGACTCCTCCCTCCTATGAATACACAGACATGCTGTTCCCTTTCTTCCCATTAAAAGTAGTTTAGCGGCTGACATCCCTAAAGCACTTCAACTTAAATACTTTGAAGATGGAAGAGAAAGTGCCTAGGAGCTGTGTTTTGAAAGAAAGAATGAATGGGATCAGCATCAGTTTGTCCTATAATGATTGTCCTAATCAGCTAAAGTAGCTCAAAAATGCAGCTTTTCCCCTGAAAAACGAGTGAAGTTTTACATTTGATTCAAGATGACAATATTTTTTAGCTGAAATGATTGTTCTTTTTTTCAGAACCAGTTGGGTAAAAAGCAAATCAGACCAGAGAAGTCAAGTTTTATCCATTATTAGAGAACTGAATTATTTCTATGCTCATTTACAGTTTAGAACAACCTGCTTCTGGTTTGCATACCTGGCTTGATCTCTAATAGATTCTAAGATATTTTTTTCAGCAGGCCAATGGAACAACATATCAAAGCCCAAAGACGCTATCCAATAGATCACTATGTTGAAAAGATCTTAATTTTTTTCAGTATACTCACAGAAAGAAAATAAGAGTACGCAAAGACAATTACTAACATGCAACTTACACCAAGACAGCACAAACCACAGTATAGTGCACAGAAACCAAACCAATGCTACCCAGAACAGAAGGTTATAAGTAATAAAAAAAAATATAGGAGAAATGGAATTGATTAACAAAAGTAGCCATTTGGCCAAGTGCTAACATCCATTAATTCTGGCAATTAATTCTGGCATTAATTGTCAGACTCTAAGTGACCGTAAGTGGTCGTAACTCTCATCGATCCATGCAAAACATCTGCAAAAAAACGATGTGAAACTTAGGGTTTATCTATTTGGCTGACTGCACCTCTGTATGTGTACTGCACACACATTTCTGCCCAGCCACCTGCTAGAAGTCACAAAAAGAAATTTGTGAATGATAATAACTAAAGTTTTAAAAAAGTGACATTATCTTTGAAAGTTTGTATTTTCCATTTAAGCACAAAATCTGTATACAGAGGCCAGCAGCATGCTCAAGATTCCTGAGATTTCTGTAACCTGCATGAGTCCCTCATATGGCTGTTCAAAAACAGTTTTAAGTATTACTGGATTGTAGATTGTGTCAAAAAAAAAAAAAAAAAAAAAAAAAGTATTCTTATAGCACTCTTCCCTTGTCATAAAAAAAAAAAAAAGAAAATAATATTCATAACTCATTCTTTCAGTGGGTCAAGGAGTCTGTTACAGAACAAAGCCAGGTCACATCAACAAACCATTCAGTCCATATCTTGACTGAACAGTGACCAACAGCAAAAGAATTTGCAAGATCTCCATATGGGATAATTAGGTAGTGACATGAAAAAACACAAAGGCTTCAAGGAAACGAAAAAAAGGGGTGACATAGTGAGATTAGGTTGAAGTAGATAATGAGAAGGAAACTGCAAGCTTTTGGAATCAGCAAATAAATATAAAGAAAAGAAGTGAGTCAGAAGCTGAGAGAGTCAAGGCAGTAAAAAGGACCAAGTGACTCCTGGAGAAAAACACTCATGAGGGAGCTCGGTATAGAACAGCACATGAGCTTCATTTTCAACAGAATGAAAACATGCAAACTGGCACAGGGCTGTTTCCAAAACTGTATTTTGAATATGAAATGTAGAATTTTGCCTCACTGCGTATGACCACTTTTTCAGTGACTGAGTCAGTAATACCACGGCTCTCCAAACAAGTTCAGTAGTCTAATAAGATGTCAAATACAGCAGTTAAGTTACTGCTCTTATTTTCGTGATTTTTTTCTGGTTGTACTGCCTTCTTGAAATGTCTTTTCAGCCGATTTTCACTTTTACTTTTTCCTCCTCAGCTGTCATCACTTATGTTGATTTTTCACTCTTCCCTTTTTCAGTTTGACAGCTGTTTTTAATTTTTTCTGGTTAATACAACGTGTACCTCACTAGTTGTATTGTTCCTGTTTCACTTAAGTTTTGTTCTGAAGAAATAGTCCGTCCCTGCTTAAGCTATTCTGCTCTCAGAATAGTAAAGTTGTATTCGCCCCCTCAGTTCTTTCTCTAAAATACTAAGAATGTTTTCTCATCTTTAAGTATCAAAGGTGGTTTTTATGTGCCTACCAACATGGAACACAAACATTATTTCCTATGTCAACTACGGCTTCAGACACTGTTACTTCTCAAGTGGACTCCCATTAGTGCCCAAGCATTAAATAAACACAGTCGTATGACCTGTATGCTTTAAAAAGGTTTGGTCTACAGAATGCAAGCTGTGTGAGGTCTATCAGGACAATTTATTTACCCAGCTCTCACCATGATTCTCCTACTTCTTCAATGGCTATTCAGAAACCTTGATGAGTTGACTGGGACAACTGTTTCCAGCTTCCATCTTTCCAGCAAGGCTTCTGGAGATGAACATCAGGACCAAGAAGCTTTGAGAAGTTAAATCTTTCCTCATTAGATGATTCTAGCTCTCAACAGAAAGGAGATCCAATTTCAGTCCCTAAAAAGTCTCAAGCAGTCTGCCCAACAGACAACTTAATTACCTCACTAAGCTAAATAACAGTAGCAGCCAACAGCAGCTGAAGTCACTAAATATCAAATTTTTTTAGGAAAAAAAAAGTTGAACAATTTGGTCTCAGTATCAAGTAGCCATTTTCCTTTTCTAGAAGCTACACTTCCATTATTCAAGACTGATCGTTAAAACTTACTATGCCCATGGTTCCATCCTGTTGTCATACTTAATTTCCCCACCAGTCTCGTGAATCCATTTATGCAAACATTTGCCTGCTTTTTACTTAATACTTTTCCAGCAGTGGCTGATCCAGGAGAAAAGAGAGTTGCCACTGATGGAAGAGGTGCAATAAATCTGTATCCCTCATTAGGTAAGCTAAGCTTGCCAGGAAATTGCCTCAACATTGCAGAACACCACTGCACAATCTAGGACTAGGGTTAGCTGACTTAAGGGAAAGCTACATAAAAGTACTCTTTAGTGGGAGAAACTCTCACCATAAGAATTAAATGCAAGCCTCAGGAGTTTTCATAATTTGGAAGAAATACAGCCACAAATAAAGTTTTGAAAAAAGTGATACTAATATGAAGGCTGTTTCCTTAATAACAAAGTATTAGTTTATTCTGTGAGTTTCCTGGAATATCACACACAAATTCAGTTATAAGAACCCTGAAACGTAAATTCCATGGCCCCTTCTTGTCTGCAAAAAAAATTACCATAATTAGAAAACCTATCAGAAGTGAAGGACATTGAGGCAAAGATCTTTTTCAGGCCTTTACGTAACAACTGCCCTATGAAGAAAAAAAAAAATTCTTTACAACAAAGACAGATTAAATACTGCCTTGCTATACACACCCTGTTTGATAAAACACCTTGCTAGTGTCTAAAACCTACCTCCAAAATTCACAGACTGCAAGTGTATGACTAGGCGAACAATGTATTGTCCAAACGCCCTCCTGAATTGAGACAAAACCTATGTATTCCATTAAAAACATAGCCCTGACATAACACCTCTCTTGCCTTTCCTATCTACACAGGAGGTGGGAAAAAAAAGGGGGTTGGTTCTGTAACGAAGAATACAACTGTATGTCAGAACTATAAAACAGAGGTCATACAGGATCTTTATAGACATACACAATCTTCACAGATATTTTACAAAACACAGGACTCTAAGTTAGGGAAATCAATGTCACAAATTCAGAAAAACACTCCAGCCATTTCTGAAAAAATTATTCTGAAAAAAAAAATCTATATTAAACTATAAAGTTATTGTTTTACTTGTCTCTTTTCAAGTCACTACTTAAGGAAAAGAAAAGGCATTTAACTTTCAGAAACAAGTCTGTCTTGACGCTTTTGGTATTACGTATGTGAGGCTTTTCAGGCAATGCTGTACAAGAGATTAAGAGCACACAAATGCAAACCCAAACTCCTAGGCTACTACTAGTTTGTGGCCAGATCTTTCCAAGGTTACAGTCAGTCTCTGTTCCCATCCATAGAACAGAGGTCATTCATATCTATACATATTGTTAAGTTTCATGACTACAGAATGTTCTAAAGCCTCAGATAAAAATACCCCACAGAAGAACACCATACTGCCGTTAACAGATAATTCTCACTCTAGCATGTCTTACAGGTCAGGAAAGCTACTCTGTACATATCTAACAGGTAAGCATGGTATCACAAAAAGATCATAGTATATAGAACAGAATCATATAAACACAATACCATTTTCATTCTCAAAGAAAAGTGTCTTTCAAGATATAAAACACGTATTGGGAGGTTTCAAAGCAGGAATGTTGGGGTTTTTTTTCCCAAAATAGGCAATTCAAAATCTCTCCAAAGTACCAAGAATATGTTTCATCGAAAAATAAACAACAGCAAAACTACATAAATCAGCCAACAGCTAAACAGAGTAAATATCTTTAGAACAAGTCCTAGATTTAACTGGGATTTTCTAATCTTTGTGAGGCACTGAAATTTAACACTGGGGACCAACAATGAAGAACAGAAAGATAAATTTTATCTCTGATGAAGCTCTGAAGTGATCAGTATTTAACATCCAACTAGTATCCATCTGCAACCTGAACATGAAGTTACCACAGCTCTCTAATTTGTTCTTTACCCAAAGTCACACAGCCTCCTGGCACTCCCTATATAGTTCAGCGACCATGATTCACTAGCAAAAAAACCCATGGGATATGTTTGGGGTGATACCTGATTGGAGTGTTGTCATCTGCATTTCTGGTTCCAGCAGTGTCATGTTGATCCTTTTCTTAACAGTTACAATCCCTTAAAGGCCTCTCTTTAGCTATAGACAGGTAGGTATAGATTTTAAAAAAATAAATACAAAAAATCCAAGAGGACCTCTGAACTTTAGTCTCGTTCAAAACTTGCAAGAAATTCTCATCCTTCTATGATGAAAACTGTGCCTACTGAGAAAACTCAGTCTTTCAACATGCAGTTCTCTGCTTATTCACTACAGGCAAGTTGGAACAGCCCAGAATCAAATTACGGCTAGGAGAAAAATGAATACTCAAAGGGGAACGCAAGATGTGTAGTTTGCAAAAGTAAGGTCCGCCCTCAATGCTCTGTAAGTAACAGGGAGGGGGGAGGAAGGGGTCAGAGACACTACAACTGGCAGTTTTTTCCCCTTTTAAAAGAGGATGACGTCTTGGGTAGACTTTCAATCCCCTAAGGGGCTCTGCTGATGAGGCAATTTCATTCCAAGGACAAGGAGACCCAGTGTTAACATAAACATGCAGACATCCTCAGCTTTGAAACAACATGGCCAAAACCATATACATCCTGCTGATAGATCAGTCACTTTTCTTCGGCCTTTACCAGTCCTTTTTCTTAATAATTGCGCTATTCCCCTATCCCTATCAAGTCCTCTTACTGACCACTAAACATGAGCTACTGTAACTTCTTCCAAATAGATGGTAGTGTCTGTTTCTTAAAAACAAACAAACAAACCCTTTCTTCTTCAGACTTTTCCCCTTGTGGATAACACCCTCCATCCAACCTGACTAGAGGTTTAAAAAAAAAAAAAAAAGCCTTCTCTCCCACATCCAGATGATTAGTTTCAAATTATTTGGGATAGTGGACAAGACTTTTATAGTCAAATATTTCTTGAGTAAAAGATAAAAATAGAATTAAGTCTTTCCTCACTAGATGATTCTAGCTCTCAACAGAAAGGAAATTCAATTTCGGTCTCTAAAGAGTCTCAAGTAATTTGCCCAACAGATAATTTAATTATCTTAACAAACTAATTCCAATGCTTCTGTCCCCAGAGTAGCTTTCCCTTATTCCCCTTCTTTCGCCAAGGCTCACCGTCATTTCTCATTAGGTCATCTAAGTAAGTAACTGCATATATTTGCACCAAGCACGAAAGTATATTGAACTCTGTATCAAAGATACAGACCAATTTTTAGATTTAAAATCCCTTTGTAGCAAGTCAGAATCCCTCTCCTACCACAACAGTATTCATGAAGATGAGTAACTGGGTGTGCAAAACTGCTTTAGCACTGTCTTCTGACCCCTCCACTCTTAAATAACTTCAGGGCTTCTCTAGCACTCAGATGCAAGAACTCCCCAACAGCTGCTTGACAGCTGAAAGAAGAGCACGACAGGTTTTAGCAACATATCTTCCTTCCCCCACACAAACACATCTGGGGCTTCAAAGGAGGCAGCAGAAACTCATTTGGCAGCTTTAAACAATACAGGAAAATCCCTTATAGTGATGATATTTTGGTATTTATCTGATTTCCATACTCCTCTACATCAGTATGTGTTGTAAAAGGACAAGAATCAGCTCATTTGGGCTTCTCTCATATTCAAATGCCACCTATTCAGTCCTAGATTTGCAGCCAGACTAGGCAAAAATTGCAGGCCTAAATGTTCATTCGTGCTGTGCAATCCTTATGGAAAGGAACCGCAGTGGTGCACTGTATCCCAAGAATTTAGAGACTCTAGTGACAGAAAAAGTCACTTTAACACCCACCCTGAATATCCATATTCATCACAAATAAAGGAAATGATCAATTTTCAGCGGAATGTGTGCTTATTTTTGTGGTGATACGTGAAAATATAAGGGGAAGCAGTACAAGCAAAGTCGAAAGGAAATCTTTCCTACAGTGTCCAGGAAGATCACTTAACTCCCTGAAGTATATACTCATGCACTGTCAGTGACCATGAACAGATAGATGAAATTTAAATCGTTAACCAGGACGTTGCTTATTTGACCATCAAGGAAGATGAAGACTGCACTACCAAACGTCTTCAGACAGAGATTCCTTCATTATGCTTTGTGGTAATGTATTGATTGTGGCAGAGGGAGAGTTACAGCCTGCAGAAGTGGCTGGTACTATCTCCAATATAAATGAATTATAAAAAAGTTGAAATTTTCATGACAAAAGCCACGCATTACAGAGGCAGGCTATCACCCAAAGCTAGGATTCAGTTTGCTAAGTACTAGCAGCAATCGACTACTGCGAAATGGTGCAATCTTTCTTGCTTGAAGCAGCCACTTACTGCTTAAGTAGAACAGATTGAGAACCCTGCTGAATGGCATTCACCCTTTAAAGAACCAGACTTCCTTTCCTCATTACTAACTACCCTTAATACTTAAAACAGCAAAACCAGCAACAGAAGTCCTTACACAGACAAAATAGCTGCCCAGATCCAGGTCTGACTTGTTTTGCAAGCAGTTTAAATTCATGAAAAAGGAATGTTTTTTAAATAGCTATCAAATTATATGTCTAATGTTCATCCATCAACCCTGAACCTTGAAACCTCAAAGGCAAACTAAAATAAGAGAGAAACTGGAAAGGAGAAACAGAAGGGAGAGGAATATTACAAACCAGTGAATGGAGAAGGGCATTAATCGTGTTAACTTGATCAGGAACAAACAAAAACTGTGTTGAGCGCTAACTTGTTAAAGCCACCACATTAAAGCTGCCTTTGGCATTACTCCTTCCAGCTCAACTATTCCCCCATCACTATTTAAATGTTTGTTTTAAATATTTCAAGAGATTACCACTTCTCAGCTGTTTAGTAGCTCCCATCAGTAACAGGCAAGTCATTTCTATCATGCTCTGAATCTCATAGCTCTATCAGAAACTTTCAGACAGCATGCTAAATTTATAGTCTCCTGGGACATAAAGTCTCTTAACACAAATCTATCCAAGACATACTAGTTGTTTTTATTCTAACAACCATTCCCCTTACTCACACACAAGAGAAAACAGCAAGCCTCACTGGAATGTGTGCGAAGGACAGATCAGAGAAAGCTATATATCTCCTGTCTTGGTCCTTTTGTTACAATACAGACTTAATCTTCTTCATATGTAAGTCCTGGATGAGGCAGTAACCACCACTTGGTAATTAAATTTGACTTTGAGTCACACTATTCCAGAAGTCAGATATACACTGGGAAAAAAGAAAAAAAAAAAAAAAAAAAGGGGGAAAAAAAAAAAAAAAAACAACACACCAAAAAACACAACCAACCCTGAGAAAATAATTTCAGAATAGTCCTGTCTTTTTAAATCCCTTTCTCGGGACAAAATATCACCCTTGTTGATAAGCAAACACGCCTAACTTCTTAAATGAGTTCACAAGTCACAATATTCACTTTTTAAAAGGACAGTTTATGACATGATTTTAAGAAAACATTATCAATGTTTTTAAAGTCACAGTAGCAAAAAGACAGCTAGAAAATCTGCAAAACCACCGTGGTAAGTTACATTTGACATAAATCCTGAATCTGATTTCATTCAATGTAATGACAATCCAGGATGGGAAAGGGAAAGAAGGGGAGAGAGACAGGAATGTATAACCTCATAAAAGAATTATAGGAGCAATCACCTACACAATTCTTTAAAATAAAATGAGGTGCCCTAATAAACATTTAAAATAATACTCCTGCCTTTTAACAGTAAATGGGCATAGGCACACAGGCACAAAATTAGCTCCTTAAAACTATTTTAAAAGAAGTTCAACTCTGCAATTTTTAAGTGAGTATAATCACCAACAGCTTACGTGGCAACAATTAATGCCATGCTTTGTACAGCACTCTGTCTTTACAGTAACAGGAGTACCTTCTGATACCTAAAGCACATGCCTGTTATATGACTTGGAGTCATACTGAAATTCCACACATTCCAAATAGTCTCCTTCCCCCCAGCACATATGGTACTTTGTAGAAGGCGAGCATCCCAGATCAAGTAAACCCCCAAAACTGACAAGCTGGTACAAGTTCTGTCCAAACTTGTAATCATAAAATACAACAGTTCATTCAAAAGAATGTTACCTCATCTTAAAACAAGCCTACAGTGAGAAGAAACCAGGACTGTCGTAGGCTTCTAACACAGTTTTTCATGACCTCTGGACAAAGATAACCATGAATATATCTGGGGAAAATGGGTAAATAGAGAGGGTCAATAAGCTAGTGAAGGAATTATTGTAATTTCAAATGAAAGTTAAATAGAAGGACAATTTTGACCAGAAATTATCAAACAGCATAGGATTTGTATATTCATCACCTATTTCTCTTTTTTGTAACCACATTCATCAGGGACTTGCACTAACCTTTCCCTAAGGGTTGGGAAAGTTATCCTGGCATCTTAGTACAGGTGACTGAGAAAAATCAAGATACACTGAAGAGCTTTGGATGACTCTGTAATGACCTTTTTCTGGCTTGTGTGGCAATGAGTGAGTCAGTCACAGGTAATCTCTCGTAGTTAAAGAAAGTTGAGGCCTCAATGAACATGAGTAAAAAAAGGAGAAGGAATGTGAATTTGGGGTAGAAAATTCACTGTAAAGCACAAAGACAAATTAAATATCTACACTTTAAATGTTCCGTTATGTTTGGTGTCTAAATAGAATCTAATTAATTGTGTCAAAATATTTTACTAACACCTTAGCACATAAGGTTTCCTTCCACTGAAGTGACAAGAAATTGTTTCCTATCTATCTGATACGTTCCAATACTTCACACATACCCTTAATAGCTTTTATTGCATTTTACGTTAGTGTAACTTAATAACAACTATTCAGTCAAGACGCTTAAGATCTTTACACCCATCAATCTATGTGCACACACCTACAAAGATGAAGTGTAGCTGTGATAAGCGACAACAACATGAAGAGGAGTCTGGGTCTGAAACAAAACAAAACCAACAAGAAAACCCACAGAAACTGTCTCTTGCTGCTCTTCAGTTCTCTACAAGGAGAAAAAAACCCCATGAATCTGCTGTCCTAGGACATATGGCAGCATGTACATACAGGACTGTGCTCCCAGTTCTCCCACGGGATACATAATTCCATGATGCTTCACATACCAAAGACATTTTTATTTTAACTCAGCTAATAGTTTGTGTTCCAGAAGCAGAGCCTGAAGTAACAAATTCAGCACAAATCCATGTAGTATTTTCTACAGACACCTACAGATAAACAAAGTCTTCTGTAAGCAAGTTACACAAAGGGTTAACCCATTCGAAGCCTCAGCATAAGTAGTTAGTTCAGCTGTGAGTCAGCAATGCCTGTCTAGAACTGCAAACAGGAGACCCTTTGACACAGATAGGCAGCTTCCAGCAAGTCTCTTATTTACCATCTCCTCCCCTCCCACTGCCACTCAGCTTGAATCTTCCTCATACCTTGAATTTGGCAAGTTGTCACAGAAGCAGTTTCACTGCACAAGATATGCTTCCGCAACCACTTTGGATTGCTCAAATGTTTGAGCAGATTGCCATCTCAACTGGCAGACCATCTCCAAAGGTTTTTTAACACGTTTGAAGCCAAATGCACAACAACAAAGATTTAAAAAAGGAGCTTTAACAAGCTCAACAGCCTTCAACAGCTGTGCAACCTCTACCCCAAGATAACTGAAAAGTTCCCATTTGAGGGAACAAGTTTATTAATTCAAACTGCATCAGCTATGTTTCTCAACAGCTCACTAAGCCAAGTCTCCTTTTAGGCTGTGACAGTTTGCAGATAACCATATTTCAACAGCACTTTTCAGTCCCACAATGATGAATGTACACACAAACAACACATAACAACACACTGCAGCCTCGGAGAAAAGAGATAAGGAATAGTCAGGTAGCCTAGATCAGGGACTTTGGACTTTATGCCTTGTCTGAAAAGCTGCACCTCCAGCAGTAAAATTCCCACTATTGTGCTGAGACCTGATAGAGAATCAGCTCTGAAGAGACCCACCTAATGAGTCATTTCCGGGAATATCCTCATTTTCTTTGGCAAAAGGTACGGGCAGAGGTGTTCCTTTTCAAATACTTTTTAAACCCAACTCTATATTACCTGTTTCAATCATGCAGGTTTGCAGCCCACAGTGACACAGCTTCAAGGGTGAGGCCATGAAAATAAAATTATTCTGATAGGGGAAAAACCATCTATTTGTGTAAAATATTCCCAAGATACCAATTTTTAAACCTATCCAAACAACTGAATCATATAAAGACTCTCATTTCTGTAACAGAAAATCCTTTCCTCTGACCATAACAAATGCTGTTGTGTCCTGCTTGTATCCATTCAAAGTGCTGCTACAAGTTTCATTTTCCTAAAAAGGTACTCTTGCCTCTTCCCAACACTAGCATCCCTTTCCCTGCAGCATCAAGAATAAACTGCTTCTTCCCAATTCAGGACCCTTAATCATACCTTATTCACCACAAAGAGAAGAACCTGCCTCCAGTAAATCCACAATGTCACCTTCAGATAGCCAGCCGTCAGGTTTTGGAAACAAAGGTTCACATGCTTTTCCCATGCTGTCTTCAAGCCCTCTACCAGTTTCAAAACTATCTCAGCTAAATTTCATTTGAAATCTCTCCTTGCCTTCATAACTATAAAATGCCCGAATTCACCCCTAGTTGAGATGTGTTGAGACCACAGTCTACCATGCTGACTAATATTCCAATTTCTTCTCTTTTATTTACCACTACCACCTTTATCTCCATCTGTTGTCTTTTATCTTATACTTAGAGGACTGTGAACATTAAGGATTAGAAGGTTTTTGTTCTGTTTTTCCGGTTCCTAGCTTCTGCATTTTTAAGGCCTGTAAACATGACTGTAATCACAGAATGATGGTATAATGTATATGAATGAGGAAACTCTTTTCATCCTCTTAAAAACCAGTATTTTGGGTTGAAGTTAACTAATTCTTCCTACTAGTAAAACACTGATACACTGTTCAGAGAAGGGCATGCTCAGTTTTTGGAGGTAAAGAACCAGGTGTGCCAGGTGAGGTATCCCTCCAATCCAAATTACTGTCCTACAGTTCACGTACTCTAAATCACTTTACCATAAGCATTATGTTCTGGCTATAAAGCTGCTCCAAAGGTACCCAGCATTTCTAATATTCTGTGCCATGCAACTCTATGTAATGTATATAATGCAACATAGGCAAAATGCTGCAAGGCACCCAGAACTCAACCATGCTCAAATCCATAGTATCTTGCAGGTAAAGTGGATAGCAAGAATTCAGACTCCAGCAAGACCTTCATATTGCCAAGAGCCACCAACATATACCCCAGAAGGTGGAGTGAAGGGAGACCACCAAGAGGAATTCACAAACAGAAGCCACCAGTTATCAAGTGGTTTCATCAGTCTCTCTCAGGATGGGGCTGAACGTGCAAAGGCTTTCATGGCAGCCTGGTGATCTTCAGCTTCAGACAGTTAACATTCTTCCAAAACCAGGAATTCTGGTCACCAAGTGACCTTGTATTTTGCCACTCCACTGTCACCCACCAAACAGTTAGAGGGATTGACACCATAGCTGTCCGTAAGCTACCCACTACTTGAGAAACATAGGCAGGTCATTCTCACTCTAGAATTAGAAGGCCTACTGGGATATTTCATTTTTAACTCTAGATCTTGTTCCTCCTTCTAACAAGCCTGACAGAACCTTTCAGACATTTGCTGTGAGAAAGTTACTCAACCTTGGTAAGTGCAGACCAAGGTGGTAAAGAAAAATATACAGATGGCTATAGTCTGAAGGTGAGCTAATACTTCCTTTGACTGACTGTCTCAGCTTTGCGCAACTTCTAGTGACCACAAAGCACGTGGAAGTTGTTTCTGGTATTCACCTAAAATAATAACCTAAGCATTTATCACTGGAGCTCTCTGGAACTTCCACAGCCAGTAACATCAGTCCTTCCCATCAAACAGTGTAAATCAGTTTCATCAACTCTAGATTTTTAGTTCTTCATACGAATAAAACATTGTAAAAAGCAGTAAGCAGCAGCCCTGTCATCAGAACACGTACCATGACAACCTCACAGTACTTCTTTGCTGCAGACACGCTACATGAGACACGAGTGCACTGTACCACTTACCATTCTTCCTTTCACTGAGCGGAGGAAGGTTGGGGTTTCGGCCATGATGGAGGTTGAGGGTCAGCTCGGGCTGCAAGGAGAGCTCCTGCAGCTCATTGGCAACAGCTTCGCTCTGAGGGCTGGGGGCCGCCGAAAGTGACACCAGCACCGGCTCATCATCATTTTCGCCAGCCCCTCCTCCGTCCAGCCCATTTCCAGCAATGACGGAAGGGGGCAGGCACACCACACCGGAGAAATCCACTTTGGCTTTCGTGATGGCAACCTACAAGACAAACCAGAAAAAAAACCAAACTGTAAACCTCACATGTGAGTCTTAACCCTTATGTCCAGTTCACCATGGCATCTCCATATTCTAGAGAAACACGTTCTTTAGCACAGTGTTTTCATTATCATCAATTCAAATCCAACTAGTGATTGAAACGCTAAACTCAGCAGTTTCTAAACTTGCATAAACCCCCAACAGCATCACCGCAGAAACTACTGATGAAACTACAGATTAGTATAATTTTCTCAAAAAGTATGAGAACATTCTCAACTTTTGGTACTTCAGGAACCCAATTTTGAGAAGACACAGACTGAGTTGTTCAAGTGAAGTCAGCCTATCTAGAACCTTGCTGAACTCTTGATTTCTGTCGTTTTATACCAACAATAGTGTTTTAACAGGACAACTGTCAATTTGAAATCCAGCCAGGTAAACTAATCCTTCATAATAAACCTGGAAGTACAGCTGAGTACAACAAATGAGGAGTTTCAAATAAAACCAACTGCACTTTTTAAAAAATAATCCTCTTGCTCCATTCTTTCTTCCCCATTCACTATCAGTGAAAATGAATGCCACAAAAATATTCCACAAAAAAGCTTTCCTGTCTAAAATCTCAGCTACAGTAACCAAAACATGCAATATATAAAGGGCTTTAATGAAATAAGCAATTTTTAAATGTCTCATGATATTTCCGTAATTCTTCAAATAAGTATTTGAAAGCCACCACTACGTTAAAATCAAAATTCTTTTATGATCAGTAATTTAAAGAGAAACAAACCAGCTGGAAATCTCCAGTGAAATGGTTACTGTGCCAACATTTAAACAGTAATGGACATTATAGAAGGCAAATCATATTTGTTTCTGATTAATGAAGATAGAAGTCTCCTGCTTCTTAGTATGCCGCTGTTTCAACCAGTCTAAACTCAGAGGACTGCCACTACATAACTCTGCTGCACTGTAGTAATTTATCAAGCAAAAGGTATTTCCAGAGGCTAACGTTCAGCTTCAAAAAGATGCAGGTAAAACAAGCTGCAAAGAAGCAAAGTAAAACCCATCAGGATAATCCTCCAGAATCAATCAGAAAGCACAAACTTCTGAGTAACGTTTTTAACAATACAAGGTTTTTTTTAAGTATTCCCCACTTAACATTCATAATTAACCGGAATGAGCATGACAACATCAACACCTTAATAGCTGATTAAGTAGCTCAAATAGTCATTTTCACCACTTCCCTTCCAGTTTTAACTTGAGTTGATTAGAAACATTTGCTCTGTAACACCCAGAACACAAAGTTGCAAGCGGTAGTACATTTGTTTCAAAAATTCATTCAGTGTATATTCAAGGGAACAATAAGATTTTACTGGTAATGAATACACGCTATTTCATCCATGTTGTCATACATTCATTCCCAGGACCCTATGTCACGATCTGAAAAGAAGCAAAGAAAAGAAGGGTGGAGGGAAAAAAAGAAAACAACAAAAACCACCAACCAAAGCTGGTGCTTGTTACAACAAAACAAATGAGACTGAGTCAAACCTTACTGCCATATGAAGTATTTGCTTTTACTTCAGTTACAATGTGGCTAGAAAGAGCCTACCCCCTCCTTGATATATTTCCTGTCCAAAGCAAACATCGCTCATATCCATTTGAGACCAAAATGTAAGGTAATCCACAAAAAGAAAAAATTGGGATTGTGCCCTTCTCTTTACAGTGGCTACAGAAAGCCTGGAAATACACACCCTTAAAATAACAGAGTTTGGTAAGCTACAACAATCCTTGCAAAGGTTGGAAAGAGTTAAATCATGACCAATATAATTGGCATCAGGCCCTGTCCCTGTAGGATGGGAGGCCTGTGGAAAGGGGCTAAAAGGAAGAATAATTGCTCAGTTAGGAGGCTGGCTGGTAAGGACTGCTGTCACCGTCTTAGAGGAGCCAAAGCCAATTTGCTTTATTGAAGGAGATGTACTGGAGACGTTACACTTTGCTTAGTACCATGTGATGGTCAGGTCAGACCGTGCGGGAGGACAAGCACAGCCAGGCCTGAATCCACAAACAGGTCACAGACAGATCTAACACCCACCTTGCAAGGATTTGGAATGGCACGAGACTCAACCTTCCCTCCTCAACCTACCCTAGAAAAGAAAAGAGTTCCCTGCTCTTCCCAAAAGGGGGAAAAAAGCTTGACACATCTCAAATACGTAAGATATGCTTCAACTAGGTAAACAGCAAATGTACCCAGGAACCTCTGACATACTGGATTTTCTTTTAAACAAGAATTTGTAACCTGCATAAACCAGGAAAATCACGTTTCAAACATCATTTTAACAACAGTGTTGTAAAACAGAATCTATTTCCCTAATCTAGGTATATTCATATTAGCCAGCCCACTAAAACTATATCCTTGTTGTAAAAGCATAGTACCAAGCTACAGTAAAAGCAGTCTAGCTGAGCCAGCTACAGCATGGAGCTGGGCAAGAGATCAGTGCTCACACACCAGTTTGCTAGGTAACCCTGAGCTACATCACACCAAGTGATGTTAATCGGTACCGGGATCATAAACCAGAGTTTCTCCAGTAAAGTGTCCAGTGGAACTTCAGCACAGCAGATGGATTACCTAGAGTTGTTCCCGGACCTGCAAGTATCCCAACTCATGCAGAAGACGACACAGACGGAAGGTATTTTCTCCTTAATCCTAGCTGGCATGTCATTCAATGTTTGTCCCACATCAAAAGTAGCCCAGCTTAAGTAAACCTTGCCTTGCCATTAATTCTTGCCCTGCCGCTATGTCCTGTGCTGTGCCAGCAGTGCTGCTTGTAGAGCCACACCGTGAACTGTATCAGAAAGCTGATTTGGCTGAACTGCAGTTTTTCCTAGGTTATTTTTCAGCTGGATCAATTCCTCCATACAAGCCACAGTTGAACCAGCACAGTACAGGGGGAAACTGCCACAAAATGCAAAAAATCACAGTCTGATTCTGTGCATCTCAAACAGCCTGGACAACAGTTTTATTACTCCAAGTAGGGCTGCAGCTCAAATGAAACCAATCTGGGATGACCCATTAAATGCATCAGGAAATCCTGCCTTCTCCTTCCTCCCATTTCAGCACAAGAATCCGCAGTGATACATGATGAACCAATGAGAAAACTGACCCAGGTGTAAAAGCTAGTTTTCTGCTTCACACTCCAGCTAAATCAGGACCCTGGTGCAGTTTGCCCTGCAGCCACACCAACGCTTGTGCCAGCACAGCACAGGGACAGGGGAGAGAGCCTGCTTACACCATTACTACACCCAAACATCTAGCCACTAACTAAGGGAAAGAGAACTTTTTTCAGAGTAATGTTGAATCTTAGTATGCAACATAACCCCACCTTAAAAAAAAAAAAAAAAAAAAAGGAAAAAAGCACATCCAGTCCACAACACTACAGTAAAACAGTAAAAGCTCTAATTGGGTGAGTTGGATTTTAATGTTTTCAATTAAAAGTCTGATGAGGACATAGAGGGATTTGGAAGATGCTTTGAGGATTTATAATCATCCATGCTGCATTATTTGGAAGTCCCATTAAAGGCATGGAATCCTTTCCTGCAACCAACAGTAAGGCTGTTTTTAGACTTCCCGGACAGTTATACCACTCTATAACTGTCATTGTAGAATGATCAATCAGTTAGTTAGACACATTAATATTTAGAACCTAATTAAAATTTTAAAATGTTTGTTTTCCTGTCATTTCTGAACAGACTAGAAACTTTCCCATAAAGAAATGTGCCATACTATGATCTTTAAGTGAGTCATCCAGAAGATGATGGACAGTATTAAGAGCAAGTATTTCTTATCCTCAATAAGGATTTTGGGGTGAGTGCCCTCAAGGATTTGTATCTGTCGCCTAACCAGACAAAAGCTTTCTATCATGGTATTTTTCTACTTTTGGGACAGCTTCTTCTGGGACAAGAATGGCTGTGATCCCACAGATGTTCTACAGCAGCAACACCAGCTTAAGCAACCCTCAAATCCTCCACTGTTCAGCTGCCCATTCCTGTCCCTATGCTGCCCCTTCTTCAACGGTGGAATCAATTTAGCTGCAAACCAGCCATTTTTCCTGGATATTCAGCAAAATCATTTCCCCAATCTAGTCCATTGCCAGCTACACACACAGCTGTGTCACCATAATGCAGGGGCAACAGTAAGCTCTCAGGAGCCAGGAGTGCTCAAACTAAGTTGCTATAAAGCACAAAACCACTGCCACAACAATACAAGCATGGACAACAACATTAGGGAGAAGATGGAGCTGCTCAAAAGAAACATTAGACACTACTTATAAATAATCTTTATCCCTTTCTGACTTCTGGAGGCATCTAAGAAACTTCGATTTCAGATAGACAAACAAGGCAGAGTCAATCCTGCACAAGGTATAAGATTAAGAATCATAGCCAATAAGAATTTTTGGAAAAAGGTGATTTTTATCAAACTTGCAACCTATAAAGACTAAATTGCTCTGCAGCTTTGACATGGCAGCTTTTTAGGTGAGAGGTGAATGGAAGCCTGAGAGGTGAATGGAAAACAAAATAGACAGACACATGCAGTACTGAAACCTGTCTGACCGACAGTAAGCTAGTTCACAGAGAGAGCTAAGTGAAAACTGCGAGGGGGAGAAGGGATTAGGATGAGTTTCCTGCCATTTTACCTCCATTAATCATCCCATCATAAGGCCAGACAAGCACCAATGCTGGCACAAGGAAGCAGCAAAGGCATGCATCCAAGACCGCCCCTTTTGGCAAGAGCTAGCTTAGATCAACTTAGCTGTATCATAAGACCACATCCTCTGGTTAGACACTAAACTGGCACTGCCAACAAAAGGAACAGTCCAGCCTGCTCATTCCTCACCTCCTGTGGGCCGGCACAGGCTGATCCAGATCAAGAAATTGATTCGTCTTAAATTTGACCTGGCCACACACAAACAAACTACTAGTTTTGATCTGTATTAGTTCCTGATCTGGCTTGCCACCTAGCCACACAAACACTTGGGCTAGAATGAGAGAGAATGAGGCATAAGGAAATAAAAAAGAAATCAGCATGGCTACTTTTGGTAGCAGTGTCACCTTAAGGTGTTGTTATACAGTTTAACCTATCCAACATTCATGTTGGACATGGACACACACACTAAGTCTTCATGCATTAGACCTCTCTCGATTTTGGCAATACTCACGTACTCATGGCATAATCAAGATCTTGACAGTCATTATTTAAATGAACCAAAGAACAGTACCACCTTCCCTAATCTGAAACCTCAATAACCTGAGTAAAACATATGAAACAAAAAGAATTTAAAAATAAGTAAGTAAAAATCAGAGGCACACGGGGGAAAAAAAAAAAAAAAAAAAAAGCACAATTCCCAAATCAAGCAAGGACACCTCTATAAACAGCTTTCCCTTGTTTGCATTTTGGGGCTCAGTTGCCAGGGTAATAGCAATTTCCTACCAATTTAAGAATTGCTAAGCAACCTCCAGCACCTAACAGCAACAGCATGTGTGTGCAGCTGGGCTATTTTGAGAAGACAGGGTTTTTTATTTTAAACTTAAGAGCAGCCTTCTGTTAAATGATAATGCCAGCTGAGATCATCCAGCTAAGACAAGAAGCAATCTTGGGGCAAAATGGCTTTAAGTGGATGAACCTTTGAAATGAAAGAGAAGACGACAATGCCATGACATGCCCAAAGGCAACTATACCCCCCAGGTCATCACAAATCAAAAGAATAACCCAGGAGAAGTGAAGTTTGCAGCAGATGGAAGCCAAAGCATCACATTAGCTTGAGAAGCTGTAAGGATCAGAGTGAGAGATATCAAAGAAAAGTCACTAACACGAAGACCTCCAAGGCTGTATTAAAAAAAATTATTTAGTTTCCTGTCAGTCAGCTTAACCCAGGCACACAACTGTAGGCAGAATTACTGTCCATAAAGTATGTATTAATACAGTAACTATCACAAAGACTGTACCCTGACAATGTAATAGCTCGTTCTTGAGGAACCACCTTAAGTTAAGAAACCAAACTATGCAGACCACTAAAGAGATACAGTCATAGATTATGGAATTTTATTTTAACACACATATTCCACATGCATTTGTCTTCTGCAAAATCACCCAGTCATCAACTTCCTTCACTTTCACAGTAATTGGGGGAGGGGGGACAAAAGCAGATAAAAAGTAATCAAATTCTTTCTAGATTAGAACCAGTCATTTGAAGGGGTAAAGTGTCCACCTTACCATGATCACGAGCCACTACCCTACAAAGCCCCTATTAAAAATTCAAAGACTGCAACACATGTGAACAATGATGCTTGTAAAACATGGATGAGCACAACTTTCTATCTGAGCTAAAGAATCTGCATCTGTATGTATACTGTGCCAGTAACATTACAGTAAAAGAGGACGTCTTTGAATCATCACCAGAAGTCTCTCAGCTACCACCTCCAGCAAATCTATCAGTATAAGAGTCAAAAAACATGCTCAGGTCAGCAAGAAAATGGCAAGAAACATTATCAGACAAAAGGCAATCAACTGCGTAATTTCTACTGTAGACAAACACAGCCTCACACATGATTTTAACAACCACTCATCAAGAACCATATTTCTCAAGCCCTAAGTATTTCCTTTGTAAGATACTAGCATTTGTCTCACTCAGTCCAGCAGTGATAGAAAGTCTTGAAAGAGGTCTTGAAAAAGCATCATCAAACATCCACTTCTTAAAACCACAAATAGCAGGCTAAGAAATGTAGTTTGGCATTCCAGATGTTTTTTAAGAAATACTTTTCATGATTCAATACGTATTTGGAGGAACTTTGTGGCTTTCAAGCTCATGGAACTCCGGGTACACAGAAGATCTGATAATACCAAAACTAGTTGAGAATCACAAGGATATTTATAATAATAAACAATCCTTGCTCAACAAGAATGAACTCCCCACCAATTTGTGAAGTTCTTATTTAAGCTCAAAGCATGAATGAGGAAGACATCCTTCTAATTTCTGAGGACGTTGAGCCTTAAACTGGTGGAGCAGTTTATAGACACATAATTCTATCATACCTCTCAGTATGTTGAAGTAAACATCTAGTTTGTGAGACTAAAGATGACAGCTACTTAAGAAATAACAATTTCTACTGAAGTTCAAAGAACAAAAGACAGCAAAAAAGGTATGATGTTCAGGTCTTGTGTGTCAATGGGTACCCTTGTATACTTGGTACCCTTGTATACTTTCCGCCTTGCTCATGATATAGCTCAACATCATAATTAAAAGAGGAATCCAGTCTTCTGCTACCGAGCTATTGGTTCTTGCTGCTTGCCTTTTGTCTGATTTAATGAGTGTGCACCCACGGAGTGACTCAGGTCAGCTGAACCAGCAGGCGATTAACTCTGCAAAAGATTAGAAACCATTTTCTACAGGAACAGTCAGCTAGCTGGCCGTGCCCTGTGGCTGCACAATCGCTAGCTCTGACGCAAAGGAAGAAGCAGGAGTGCACAGCTGCACGGAGGTTTGACCAGCCTTTGCAACAGCAGCCCACTGAGAGATCAACTTAACTGTAATGTCAAGGAGTACACTTATACATCTAGCAGGAGTGCCAACTTAAGCAGCCTGCTACACATTCCCGCTCTCATACCTTCCTCGTTGTGAAACTAGCATAAATCTTATGGAGACAACATGTACTGGACCAGATGAAAAATAATCTAGAAAAAAACACTTCTTTCCAGGAGGATCTGTTCCCCAGAGTGGCTCACCATGGCCACAAAAACAGCTATGCCAGCAAAAGAGGGAGCTGTGAAAGGAAGCAAGCTGTTTAAGCCTGCACTGGTGCCAAAGAAATGCATGATGAACTACAGTGTGTTTAGGACAAGATTGCCTGGTTTCCACCACCTCCTAACTGACTTCCTCGCAATTGCTGTCTGATGCATTTTTTAAAAATTTCCCTCATGTCGGAGGCAAAGCATTCCTCCCCGCCCCACAGGGCCAAGCAGATGAAGCAATGGATTCAGCCAGCAGCAAAGGCATGTGGCAACGGATGCCAACAACCAATGGAAGCACGGAGGCTGCAGCAAACTAGCAAAGAGAATGCCGACGATCTGCAGCCAGATGTGAGCTTTGACTTGCAAATTCATGGCAGGAACACTGAGGGGCTGAGCAAGTATGAAGGAACTCATGTTGAATGTGGATTTAGGGCAGACTGGGATGAGAAAGTCACTGGACAGAGGAAGGGTGGAAATAAAACCTCACAACAACATGCTTTCAAACACAGAAGACTGGAACTTTGGGATGAGAACTGGATGATCTAGGGCATAACAAAGTGGTGACTTGGGCAAGGAAGGAAAGATAGCTCAGGGAACCAATCTAGGCTGAAATAAAAGAAAATAAAATTTTAAAAGGAAAAGAAAAAAAAAAGGAAATCAAACAAAGGTAAAGTAGTTAGATTTCAGCCAGTTCTATTCCCGGCACAAGTATTCATGTCAGCACAAAGCAGCAGGCAAAACTGCAGAACTTAAAAATCTTTAGAAGTTTATGGCAAGGTTTTTGGGCAACTTACTTTTCTGTGTCTGAGGAAGCAGTTTTCAATTCATCTAATTCAGTCTGATCACGGGCTGTGACTGAGTTTAGTTCCATATTGTATGGCCTCACCTCAGTTTGAAATTCTCACCTTCCCTTCTTCAAATTTAGTGGCTCTGCAGCCACAGAGCAAGTCAATTAAGCTTGCTATTCTGATGGAAAGTTATACCTTGAAACATGCTTGTTTTCCCATTGTGCTAGCAAACTGAACCCTGCAACCACAGGTTCATTAGATTTCATCAAGAAAAAACAGAGGAGCAGGGCCCACTGAAAAGTGACAGCTTTCATTTACCTCATGTTAGGTACAGTGTAAAACCAAAGCCTGAAACAGAGTCTGCAAGAAGTTTTCTGACCCCAGTCACATTCTTTAGTCATGACAGTATGAAACTGTCTACAGAAATTAAACCAATCTGAATTGACTTTGCCTCTCCTCCCCATCAATGGATCCTGGGTGTGGAATCCACATTTCTTTGAATTTATCGGCCTCTCCTAATGCAGCTACCCAGCATGACATTCATTTAAATGGAAAGTCCGGCAATTGAGACTGAGTTACCAGGTCTTCCCTCTTTCCCATATGATAGCTGACTTTCCACCCTTGGCTTTTCCCACCACTGAAAAATAGTCAAGAATTTTCTTCAGTGATTCAGAGAAGCATATATCAATATCACTGTCTTGTCTAAGCTAACCAGTTTATTGAAAAGTAGTAAGTACTCAAGAGGGAGCACCCTAACATGTAAATCTAATGAATATGGGTAAAGAACATAGTCGAGGGGTGGTGGAGTATGTACTGCTGCTGTTCTTTGCCAATTCAAAGGATAACAAATTCAATCTTCACTACTTCTTTCTTTGAAGCAACAATACTAAGCGCCAGCACACGAAGGACGTCTAAACCAAGACTTTTGTTCTGGTGCTAGAATAGATTAAAACCTTTCCTGTTTTTTACAGTAAGGCTCAGCCTGGGACCACGGATAATGTCTGAATGTATCATCCTCTCTTTTGAGTGCTACTGTATACATGGCAAGCTCAGTTACAGTTTTGCAGACATTACAGTTTTACTGTATAGATACAACTGTCTGCCTTTATACACCTGAATAAATCAGTCTAGCGAGCCAAGTAACAGTGCTACTGAAAAAGTTTGCCACACAGTACCAGCTAACTTGTGACAAGTCTGACTAATTGCTACGCAGCAGTGAAAAGTGGACAAGCGTGCCATTTATACTCTTATACTATCGAGTCCTTGCCGGACAGCTGTCACATTTGATGCTAGTACAAATTCAAAATATTGCACCTCTAACACGCTACTCTCCCTCACATTTAGTGACCACAAGCAATTTTCAACTCAGCACGTAAGAACAAAAGGTGCAGACTAAAGAGAGCAAAGAGAACACAATACATACCTTACTCACAGTTCCCACGGACAAACCCAGCTCACTTCCATGCCAGCAGCTCTCTCCCCAGTCACTGAAAGAGAAAACAGGACAGAAATGCTCAGAGATCTCAAGAATAAGGGGGGAAAAAAAAACCCACCACAAAACACACACCACACCACAGCCCATTTTCTCCTTTAAGAGCAAGAAGAAAAATCCTTTATCTAGGATTCTTTTTTCATATAATCTTTCCTCAATTCATCTGGCACACGCAACAGAAGTTGGACTGAAATACCATAAAGACTGCCACACTTGTATACACATACCCATGCTACTTGCAGAGCAGAACTTTCTTTTACTTCAGGACTATTGGTTTGTCAGTGCTGAAGAATGCATTGTTTGAGATTTACTAAGCCACAGTATTCACCAAATGATACACTCAATCTTCCCGTCCTTGTACTGCAATCATTCTTAAACACAGGATAGTAGAAGTTGCAGACTGTTATGACTAGCTTATTACACCATGTTATCCATCCAAACAAAAACAGGGAAAGGTAAAAAAACTACATTTCAGAGATTTGTCAAGACTGCATGAGGAATCCCATTTTGGAGGGGGGGAACACCTTAAAAACTCACAAATGTTCTGAATTAACACACCACTTTTCTCTGGCAATACAGTTTTAACAGGTGTGCACAGCAGTACTTGATTAGAAAATAATTACTTTGGAGGCTCTGGAAGACTATTGTTTCAAATAGCAATAAAAAGGGTCAGAAGTTGATTTGTAGTTGCCATACTTTCACTCCTACTTCCTTAGCCACCTTTAAAAAAAACCCCACATATCACCATATGAAGATTTTAACATAAAGTTTCCATTTCATTCCTCCTCTCAGTTTTTCAGACTTTAGGGCTTCCTAGACACCAGAAGCACAGAACTGCAGTTGAGATGCCATGATATTCTGTCAATAAGAGAAACTAAAAGAAACACAGGCACCTCCCTAAATACAAACTTCAGACCGGATGGACTTAGGACATAAGCATTACCATGGCTGGAGCGAGTGAGGAAAAAAAGAGGGGGGGGAAAGAATGAGCTGTCTACTACTTTAACATCAGAAGAAATAAGACCAATTAGACTGATTAGTCTCTTTTGAAGAAAGAATAACCACAGCTAGATGCTTGGATAATCACTGTATTGCAAAATTTGAAAGAGTTCCCTGCCCCCCTCAAATAAAAGAAGAAAGCTGTTTAGAACAGCTACAGGTAATGAATTGCACAACTACTTGGTCAACTCTCCTCCAGTTAACAATTTGTAGTAGAAGAGATTTACAATACTGATACAAATAATAAAAAAAAAAAAGGACACTACCACTTTAGAAGCTTCCCTTACAATTCCTTTCAGAGAACGTTTCACTTTTTCTTTGAATAAAATGTGTCAGCACACATTAATCATGGCTTTACCACAGAATCAAGAAGTCATTCTGCCACCTCTTACAGTATTTGTCATCAAGTCAATATTTAGAATTACTTACAACCACTCAAACAATTAATTTAATGTGAGAACCCATAACAAGTAATTATTTTTTCTTTAATAAGGGAGCCAAACTGATACAACCGAAAGTTAAAATATGATAATGATACAAGGCTACAAAACCAAGTATATACTTACGATGCACTTTTTACAGAATCGCAGATCCTAGATTTCCTAAAAGGCAAGGCAAAAAGGCCTCAAGAAGTCCAGGGAAGTCTTCCACAAAGATAGTAAACAATTAACCACCGTTAAAGAGTTCAATATTCCAATGTGATGAACAAAGTGCCTTACATAATCTGATAAAATAATTTTGCTGGAGCAATCTCCTGACAGTATTAAGCACATAACACCAAAATTTAGGTACAGAATGTTTGCTTGTGATGGCGTTGGTTTTTAAATCACAAATTATAAGTGAGTGAAATTTATCCACATATGATATCTTTACTCCAGTCCAAGTTTTTAGCATTATTTGGTTTTGAGCGGGATTTTTTTTTTTTTTTGGTGTTTGTTGGGTTGGGGTGGTTGGTTTTTTTCAGACACAGGTATCCCTGAAACCGCTTTTCACACATGAAAGTGTGGAGAAGTTAAGAGATGCATGTTATTTGAAGACTTCTGCTGGCCAGTCCCTAATTTCCAGTAATCTTGAGTCACTGGATATTCTCTTCCAATTTAAGATTGCCACAGCACTGATAAAGCTGGACAATCATCACGCTCCTGCATTTAATCCATATTCTCCCGAATCTCATTTGAGTCAAGACAGCTCCAGCACTGGGCCTTTTCTTGGTCTGCTTGTCCTACCACCTGGTACAGGGCATCTGCTAGCCTTTCACAGAAGTGGGACCCTACAATGAGTCAAAAAAGTCTTACTAGTTTCTTTAGCATGTTTTTCTCCGGTAAGTTTCAAACTGCTGAATGTTGCAGATCTGAAGAATATACCAAACTATCCCTGATCAGCTGGCAGGGTGAGGCAGAATGGGGAAGAACTTGTCTGTACAACCCTTGTTGTACACCCCTTCCAAGGCACTCATTACCAGCAACTGGACAACACAAGACACTGAGCTGGACAGATACCTCCCCTGGCACAATACAGAAGACCTTGAAGTCTTACCTCTTAAGGTACACATGAAGATTAAAAATACATATATAAATGTATACACTCAGTGATTTTTGACATATTTGCAGATACTTAACACTATCCTTCAGAAAAGAATGTGCGTGTATGTGCATGTGTACATACAAACACACACAGAAAACAGGACAAATTATTGAAATAACTTCCTTGCCTCAGTTTATTTACCTCTCCCGAGTTTCCAGCACTTCCATTAGCCTTCTCAGGTGTCCAGAGTTCCTTGTTCTCCCACACATAACTCATCCTCCACAACAGCGTACATTCACCTTTCTTTCTCTACGAAGAACTAAAGTTTTATTCCAGATACTCTGGCCAACAAAAGGCCAACTTTAAAACTTTCAATCCTATTTGTCAAGGAAGTTCCTGCTCAATCTTAGGTGGCTCAAATATTGCATCCTGCAATTTACCGCTTAGTCACCTGAACCCCAAGTAAGAGATAAACTGGCTTGCAATGGGCACGGACAGTCACCGACTTTTTTTTTTTTAATATCTGTGTCATTAAGCTAAGAGATGCTGCAGGTATCATATATTCCTATCATTATCCTTATTCAGTCACCCCATGGAATTTCAATCCAGCTTAAAGACAAAACAATAGAAAATGCAGACATGGATACATCTAAATGTAGACCCCGCCTTCCAATTAACAAGTCGGACTTCACAGAAATTTAGCAGAACGGCCTTAAAACTGTAAAGACAGACAAACTCTTTCCTGCTCCTTCTATATTGCAGTGAGCGAACAAAGATTAATCTGATAACTGAAACATTTTCTGGCAAAATTCCACAGTTAAACTGCTTTTATTATTCTTTGCTTATAGCACAATCAAAACGTTCCTCCAACACTCCTTTTTCCTCTCACTATATAGCCAATGCAGACAAAACTCTACTGTCCTAGATTTTCTGAAGAAAAAATAGTGTCATCTCTAAGAAATGCAGAAGTCTCATATTGCTGATAAACTTCTCCATCCAATGGAAATGTTTATATGTCAGTGTTTACACATTCAAGCCAAATGGCTGCTATTCCAGCGATTACAACGGCTTACTGCCTTCACTGGTGACTTGGAGTTTGAGCACGTCTGAACAACATAGAAACTCACTGACATGATTCGCAAGTCTGATCTGAACACAGCAATGCACAATTCATATCCCATCCTTCTAACAGCCACACTACCTCTCAGATGGAGGAGCTGAAGATTCAGACTTCAAGTGATGTGTTCCTGTAGAGCATGCCTGACAGGACACATGACAGTGAATTTAGAAACTCAGTTACATTAGGCCTAACATTAACTTGGCCCTACCAATCACTCAGAGAAATCTCTCACCCTGGTTTAGGTCCATTTTAGACAATGGAATAGAAATAAAGTTACAATGCAGACTGTAATCACATTCTGTTGGGAAACTTCTTATATTGCTATAAAAATCAGAAGGGCAAAAATACTAACTAAAAAAAAAAATAAAAATCATTCAAGTAGAGTCTTTCAAGGCTTTTCCAAAAGTTTCTTCCTGAAGGAAGAAAAGTTTCCCTGTAATTGATAGAAAGTGAATCCTGTCTCATCTTTGCTTAGAGCTGTACCTTCAGCATAAACAGCAGCAGAAAGAACGAGTTCATCATAACATGGGTATGGCTGTGTGTAAAGGATGATCTCATTTGAGTAAGTCTAAATAGGGTGTCGACCGTATGGATCACTCCTGCAGTGAAGACATATCCTCAGTGTCTCTACGAAACCACAGAAAGGGTAGAACTCAAGGAACCACAGTATATATACACCCCCTCCCTAGTGTGGCTAGAACTAGTCGTAATTGCCATATATTACAGGAAGCATTAATTTGAGGTTGAAGCAATCCGTGATGCAGACTCCTGTCCCAAAACAAAAATTAATTTCACAAAACTAGATGTATCATTTCAGCCTCTCGTTCCCCTAAAACGAAGGTACTCTGAAGATGATCTGTAGTCAGCGCATTTATTTGCCTCACCAGAAGATGGCAAAATAAGGAACTTTCTGCATTGCTTTATGCCTGAGGCTCCTGCATTGTGGTACAAACACTTCAGCACGCACCCGTGGCAAGCAGAGACAACAGCAGCAGCAGCTCCTGACCCTGTCCGGGGGAAAATTTATTTCAGCGCCACAGAGGCAGCCCCCAGTGATCAACTGTTAACAAATAACATGCTGGCACATGCAGCAGCAGCTACCACGCTGCTTCTGCTGTGCCCCACAAAAACCCTGCTTTTCTGGATCAGCAGGGCCAAAAACAAGCTGAAATAGGGAGCACAAGTTAATTAAGAAGGATAAGTAGAAGTAGTTGACATGCTAGTTTGTGGTAGGAGAGCAAAAGCAGATGGATGGCATGAGGTTAAGGTGCAAAAGAAAATCTCCAATTAAAAGCTCAGCCTTTAGCTTTCAAGATTTAAAAAGACTTGTGACTGTGTGTTAAATTTCACCTTCTTACAGAGATGTTATCAATATGGCTGTGTGCCTAAATCCAAAACATTTCTTCACACAAGAGTAATGATGCTGCACACACACAAGAAAATGGGGGAGGGAAGGGGAAAGGAATGCTGCACAAACTAAATTCATTACTTCAATTTCTGAAATATAAACCAACGTAATTTAAACAATTACAGCACCTCGCTCAGTGACAAACTCTAGAATTTATCTGTGTGGAAAGTAAGTGTCTCACATCAGAAATAGAAAAGGATCAAAGGAAGTGAGATAGTGTTACCGGCATTGTTTCTTAACATCTGAAAACATAGTATCAGTCTGATGGCAGATTCCTGTATGAGCTGCACGCACCATTTGCCCTCCACAAGGACAAGCTGCATTTAAAAATCTCAAGGCACTGACTGACCACTCTGGCATACCTAAGCCTGGTAATGTAAACTGTCCTCACCCCAATGCCATTCATTTCCCTTGAAGAAGCCACTTAACAGTGTTTGCACTCCATAAAGCACTCAAAGGAGGGAAGGTAAAATACACACATTAACCACACGCATTATGTCCCTGAAGGACTGAACGGAGTATTTGACAAAGGAATGAGTTTCAATATTCACACAAAACTCATCCATTTCATCTCTTTGACACCAACACATAAAAGAAGAATCATAGGAACAGTTTTAAATTATGGTTCCAAAAATGTTCCCTTTAGCTGTAGCCCTTACTAATCCGCTTCTGCACTCCCTCCCCTCCTCTCTAGCCATGCATTCCTTGGGCCCTCCCCCATCTTTTACTTTGGGGGCTGAGGGGGAGAGGAACAAAACATGCACAGATTAAAAATCGGGCCTCTAACCTAGCTCAGCATGCAGCCCCACAGACATACCATCACTACTGAAGTGACAGCACATGGAGGAGGGAGTGGAAAGGCAGATGGGAATATGAGCTGTTTAAGACAGCCCCACCACTAAAAGAAACGTCTGTGTAACCACATCCTCTGTTTTCAGTCTCAGTTCAGCAATGTGTCCAGCAGGAAATAATTAGATTTGGCTTTCCCAGAGTAGGTGTTTGACGGTTTCAGACTGCTGAACAGTTGCTTTTTCTGCTTCCTCTTCAACAGTTTCTCAGGAAAAGACACTGACCCTCAGGACACAGTTGATAAGGAAAAAAAAAAAAAAATCTTTAAAGGAAGAGCGTTGTGTAACTATAATAAGATTTACTAATTATTACCTCTTTTTACACACAGGAAATCAACCATACTCTTCAAAAGGGATCTTAATCATAATACTGAGTTATCAGTAAGTAAACAGACATTGAGACAGTCCGATTATATCATCTACAACAGGAAGGACAGCTGAGTATAGAGAGTAAAGACAGAAAGCTCTTGGAATTGCTATAAATTATGCTTTTGACCTCAAAAGCATATAAGGAGACACCTCGCACAATCCAAATGAGTGTAACAATTAATCTTATGATAATGTTTTGACACATCCTAAGAATTTATCTGCTTTTTGCTCTAACATCCAAACCCTTTTTGCTGATCCTCCTCTATATCTAGTACAGCTGCCCTTTCCCCCACCAAATACCACACTGTAATGTAATTATGGCTCAACAGTGAAGGAAATCCAGAAGAGCTTTCTATTATTAATATTAAATTAAGGGGTATTTTGATTGCCTGAACATACATTTCACCTAGAGGTTCAAGGATGAAAGGGTCTGTGAAAAATGCTGTTGCTTCACCAAGCCAGCAGAAGCCAGAGTTACACAAAACAGTCACAAGCAAGCACTCCTCCCCAAATCCAACGGTTTCCTATTATTTCATATTCAAGGGGAGGAACATTTAAAGACTGCTTTTGGAAAACACCCATATTCTCTTAGCCTTATGTCAAAATGTCTTCTGTACTCCCTCTCTTCGCATTTTATTTCATGATCTGCTTGTTGCCTGAAGATCTGGGGGGCTTCTCCCAATGATGTTAGAGTGAGCGACCTTAATAAAATAGAAATTAAAGCTGCTTCCGCAAATGTAGGAACCAGCAAACACAGCACTACTTACATTTTGTACAGAACAATATGATGCCCAAGAAGCTTAACTAGCAATATTTCACTGTTTTCCTGAAATCACATGTGGTATCTAAATTATAAGCGAGGAAGGACTGAAAAGGGCTCACTAAGTTAATATCTGCTAATTAAGAAGGGTGAATTCGCCCACTTATGAAAAGCTTATGGCATTTGCTTTCAGCCCTGAGTCTCTTTCTCCTTTCAGCAGAAAGCACGAATCTAAAGAACAGAAAAAGAGTTCACAGTCAGCTTCAGATCATACACTTATTTTAAAGTCTATTATTAGATTCTATTTAATCACAACTATTAGATCACTCATTTAATCACTGCAGCAAATGGGAACAAATGAGTGTCCCTCTCATTTCATATTCAGAAATGATTTAAGTATTTTTGGAAATACTTAGGAAGATCTAAAGGCATTATGCTTCTAGTAGTTCTACAGTATGGATTTTAACAGTGCCTTTACGAAAGCCTACTGATGGGTTTTGTGCGATCAGCGAGATACACTCTGGAATCAGTGCTGAAGGTCTGTTGGTATATTTGCCTGTATTTACCTGAAAGTAAAACCAATACACAATTAGAAAACACACTTTCAATGAGTCCGCTATGCCATGCCCAACTAGCCCTGATGTCAAATGCAAATTTAAAATAAAGACAGAATTGAACACTGCATTTTCTCAGTGCTCATGCTGGAAATGTTGGGATAGACACATTCAGCCCAAAATAGCTACATTTTATATTTTCCAAATATTCAGAGCTGTGCCTTCAAATCCTACCAAGAAATGTAAAAAGCACATTTTGTTTTCCATGACCTAGCAAAGAATCTACAGACTTAAACAGAAACATTTTTAATGCCTTCAAAATGTATGTTCTAGTGATGATAGACTAAGATGCAGTTTCATGGCAGAGGCCCTGATACTGTCTGGACAAACATGATACAAGAAAGGAAGTGCTATGAGCAGCAGCAAATCTGAAACCCCTTACTCAGCCCACTCAAGGTTCATCTTTTAAAACAGAACCACACAGAACCATGTCAGCACACGGTTTGCATGATGGATTATCAGGGTACACAGATGCAGATCATAAAGGTCTCAGGAGTGTCTTTCCACTTACACACAAGGCAAACGGTCAGACTTTTCATCCTTGATCGGGGAATACGTGAAATTGCAGTCCTCTTTGATACAACATTTTACAGTCACAGAGAGGGAGCTGTAGTCCCCACTGGAGAGACGTCTGGGACATACAGATGTTACCTTAAATAAGCATCTAGCCATGGCATGGACAAGCATCTTCTCAGCGGGTAAAATTAACCCCGGTTAATGCAATCTGGTGTGTGCACGGAGCGGTGGGGTCGGCAGGAGGTTGCTGCTGCTGCTGCTGCACAAACCCCTGTAAACTACTGTCACCGCTACCAGGCCTGTAAAATCGGTACTAGAGCACCGAAGAAAGCCACCGCCGACCTGCGGAACGCGAGGCGCTCCGGACAAGAGAGGGGAAACGGTGCGCCCAGCCCCTCTCAGGGGCAGAAGGCGGGGAGAGGCCGGAGCGGGGCAAAAGCGAGCCAGGGGCGGTGGGACACAAGCGCGGGGGGTTGGCGGGGGGGTCGAAGCCAGCCCACGGCTGGAGGGAGCGGCCGTGCCCCGGCGAGGAGGGGCCCCGCGGAGCGGAGCTGTCCAGCCGCGCCGGGCACCCGCCTCCCCCCGGGACGGTCGTGGCGGGGGCGGGACACGGGGGGGGGGGGGGGGGGGGGGGGGCGCGGCATCAGGGGGCACGGGCTGCCCGCGCCCCCCTACGCATACGGCCGCCGCTGCGGAGAGGTCGGCGCCGGGGCGGGTCCCCGCGGGCGGGCCCGGGCCCGCGCCCACTCCCCCCCCCCCCCGCTTCCTTTGCCCCTGGCGGCAGAAGTCGCCCCGCAGCTCCCGGCCGAGCCGGAGCTCCGTGCTCACCCGGTCACGGCTCCATCTCACTCCGATCTCACCCGTCCTTGGCGGAGCCGCCGCCGCCGCCGCCCGCCGAGAACGCGCTTCCCCCGAGCCTGCAACCCGGCCTCGCCACCGCCGACCGGCGCCTCGCAACCGCGGAAGCGCCCGCCCCGCGCCTCCCTGCTTCGGCGACACGCGCCGGGATCCGCCAATCAGAGCAGACTAGCGCGGCTGAGCGCCACCGGGGCTCACCAATAGGCCGCGAGCACCTGGGGAAGCTAACGGGCCCGAGGCAGGGCGAGGGGGCGGGGGCGGGGCGGGCACTTCGTGCCTGACGGGGCGGACAGCCAATCGAAAGGCAGGGATGATGTCATCGGTGGAGGGGGCGTGGGCGGGGCGCCCCTGGGAAGGCGGGGGCGGGAAAAGGCGGGTCCTCACCCTTAAAGAGACAGTGAAGCCCTTGAGACCTCCCTGTGTGCGGGGGGCGGGTCTGTTCCGGGGCAGGTCGATATTTAACTTTTATTTACTTTATGTTTTTATTGGTTCGTAAAGAGATATTTTTCCGAAAGCCGCTGTGGGAGCGGCCCGGCGAAGGCCGGGCTGGTGCCGGTGGGTGAGCAGGGCCCCGCGGGCCCTGCCATGGCGGCACAGCCGGGTAAGGCAAGGCGAGACCTGGCAGGGAGGCCCTGAGGCGAAGGCAGCGGGCTGCAAGCCTGGCCCGCCCCTCCTCCCCACCACCCCAGTCAGCCCCGGGACGTGCCTGCCCAATGCCACCCACCCCTAACCCTTGGGGTGGGCCTGGGTGGGCACCCGGTCGTGGGGAAGAGGGAAGACCCTGCCAGCGGTGGCAGGGAGAGGCTAGGTGCCATGTTGCCATCGCTGCCCAAGCTGTGACCTCCGGTGGCATGTCTGTCCAGGGGTGGGTGGGTGTGTGTGTGAGCTTTTCTTGGAAACCCATGTTTTTTCTTGATGTACTGTGAAGCTGGAAAAGAAATCGGAAATGGGTGAAATGTCCGTAATGAAAACCTTGGTTGAGTGGTGTGAGATAGTTGAGAAAATAGAGGAATGATGCCATACCTAAAGACCAGGACAGAGGATCATAGTTAGACTATTACAATGTCATTAGAAATAGTTTGTGAACATCTACCTGCCATGCTGTTCTCACCCCTGCTTACTGTATCTTAAAAGGATGTTACAGAAACGAATCATGACAGAGGCTATAACGATGCTCAGTGAAGGATTGTCTTACACGGCAAAGCTGGAAAAATTAGGATTGCCTTTCAAAATAAAGAAAAGGGGACATGAGGAAGGTGTGAAATACTAAATGGTATAAAGAAGGCAAGATTGGCTTTTCTTCATCCTCTCACGTAGTCAAAGAACTAGAGGATGTGATATAACTGCAAAGCAATGTATGTGAAGTAGTTAGGAAAAAATGTTTGTGCCATGTACAAATAACCTACGAAATTTGTTCTAAGAAGCTTGATGATACAAGAATGTTAGGAAGGACCAAACAGTTAGCCTGTTACTGCCAGTCAGCCACTATCTCGCTCTGCTTTCTAATCCTGACATTTATGGCTCTGTGCTTTTCATTCCCAGGGATCCAGTTCAGCTTTGGCTATGCACATAAATCTTGATGTAACGTAATTCTTCTCCATGCTCTTTGACAGGGTTAGCCCTCCAGAGGTAGTTTAGTGAAATAGTAAAGTCCAAAATATGAAATGTTCCCATGGATGATGGTGATTCTGGGAAGTTTAGGTTTAATGACAAGTCAGGAATATTTACCTTCCTTTTCTCCCATGTTTTCTAAGAATAGCTCTTTAGGGATCTGAGAAATACTCTAAGTGGATGAGAAAGCATGGATGTCTTTCTGGTTTACGCTGTTGGCTTTAGCAAGAATGGTGCAGGGCTTGTTCCATTTGATTTAATGTTAGATGAAGATTTACACAGAATACAGCAGAATTTGGTCTAGTTACAGTAGGACTAATTCTAAGTGCAGGCTAATTCTGAACTCAAGCATAATTACAAAATCAAGTTACTTTTGGGTGCCTACCCCGTGAGCAACTACACTTGGAAACTTGCACATAAATACTTGATTTTCCTAACCTGATGTCTCAGTTGTCCCTGACTTAGCATTACATTCAGTTTTTCATTTAGATTTCCTTTCTCTTTAAAGAAAAGTAGGAAGAATGGGGGAAAAAAAAACACCAAAAGAGAACAAAGCTAAAAGGTGTCCGTAAGAGTGTTTCTAAAGATAAAGTTCTTAAAATGGCTCAATGCTAAGCTTAACCTGAAAGGCTGGATGGCCTTCAGCCATCTAAACATGACTCTACTTAAAACCATAAGCTATTAAAGAAACCTTAATGACCCAACAACTCAGAACATGCCTAATAATGTTTACTGTCTTGGCTTTAGGCTGATGGATGAATTGTCTCCTGATGGAGAAGGAACCAGGCTGGCACAGCTAACTATTCCAGCTTAATTTTTTTGAAAGTAATGAATTCTGCTGACTTGGATTCTGACTAGTTGTACGCACCTTAGTGGCTCAGCAAGATCCCAGGTTTTCCAGCGGTTTGCACGGGCCACAGCAGCAGATGCTCACATATGTGTGTGCGCACAAGCGAGAGTGCACAGGGGCTTTCCAGGGCCCTGGGGAAACTCCTCCCAGAGGCACTTGGCCAAACAGGGGCTCAGGCAGGGCCTGTACACCGGCTGCCGTGGCCAGGCTTCTGCAAGGCACCGACCTGGGCTACAGGGGAAGCCCCCTCTGTGGTGCCTCTCCCCCAGCTGCTCTGGCGAGCACTTGCACGTAGATGGTTTCTGCTGGGCCATAATTGCCTGCATCGAGGCTGCATGAGCTCTTCCACCAGACCGAGCACTGTCAGTCACTTGTTCAGCTCAGCTTGTCTGTATGGCCTCAAGCCAGAGCCTAAGCTTCCCTCTCAGGCTGCAGGGCAGAGGTTGATGAGGAGGGTGTGCCTGGCAGGGCTGGGCAGGGAAAGGAATAGGAGTGTGCAGAAGTAGGTGCTGGAGTTCAGGCATGTGTATTTGAGGACATAGGAGGAGTAGTGGGCTGTAGGTGCTGAGGATTTGGCTCCTAATGGGGAGCAGAGGATGTGAAGACACCCTTCTGCGCATGGACCAGCTCTGAGCAGGCAGCTGCTGCAGCCACCTGGGGTGGTACCACAGTCCTGCTATGTTGGGAGCCCTTGTGGGAACTTTAAAGGCAGTGGCTGAGTTTGGGGTTGTGTTGTAAAACTAGGAGGAGATGTTATATTCTCAGCCTTGTTTCATCAAGTCTTGACAAGCAAGAATAAGAGATGACTGGAGGAAGTGCCTGACATGATTCCCTGCCTTCAGAGAGCCCAGTTTCTTGCACTTCTCAAATTGAATTCTGTTCTTTACATGGTTTCATTCTTATTTTCCATGTCCTGCACATCAGCAGCTGGTTGCTGTCCTATAATCCCCACAGTACAATTGCCTCTTGAGAAAGGAGTTGGGAGAGGACGTAGCATCTTACAGAGGTAGTTCAATGGCTATGTTCAAAGCATTACAGATAACCGGTTTTCCTATCTTGCTAAGGATTTTCTGTTTTGAAGTGGGTCAACAGTTTCAGTTTGGTAAACACCAACATATTTCTATTAATGTAAGCTTTGCTGGGCAAGCAATCTATGCTCCTATCTGTCATTGTCAAGAAAAGAGGATTTTGTGTGCTCAGCTGCTCAAAGAAAGAGTAACATATAGGAAAGAAGAGCAAAAGCAACTGAAATCTTTAAAAAATTATGTCCTTTTGGCAAACACCAAGCACAAGAATTTCCAATAAAGAAATTGTTTGGGGAAATGGTAAGCGCATGTAAAAAGTGCATGGAGTAGTGTCAGAGTTCAGGCTTAATTACAGTGTCTCCTATCAAAGAATACATAAATTATTAACTTCAGGCTGAGGCTTCCAAGTTGCGATCCACATGGGTAGAAAAGTGTTTACCATAGAAAACAGCAGTTTACAAACTGGTCGGTTCAAAGTGCAGCGATAAAGCTATATTGTGTTTCATGAGAAAAGTTGAAGGTTGGCCATAAATCTTTTGGTCTGAAAGGACTGGAACAGACACCAATCCGTTTCTGGGGTTATTGTAGTATTTTACTGCTTCCCATAGATGGAGCCAACCTCACATCGTCCAGCTGCATGTGACTCACCAGCAATGAATGCAGCTTCCCCAAAATCACAGAGAACTATATAGTAGGAGAGTTTGTCATGTGTCCCCAAGCCCCATTTCCTGCCCGTCCCCCGAGGCTGACTCTAATACTATTTCACTGTCTCCCAGGTCTGTTCCCACAGTGCAGCGGCAACAGGCAATGATACACGAAAGCGCTAATCGGACACTGACCTTCCCATACAGCTTGAGGGGAAATGTTTTCCAGATGTTACAAATCTTACCTTTCTAACTGTTATATCACAGCTTTGGCTATTGGTCTGTTCTTCTGCATGTTGAATGCATAAGGCATTAGAAAGGGTCTTAGGAAACACGGTTTGGAGGCTTCTTCCTTCCGCTGCTGCACTGTGATCTTGGGCAAAATTCTGATCTACCGGGTCTTGTGACTCTGACCTTCCACTGCAAAATGTTTGGGATCTGCAGATGCAATGCAATGACTTGTAATAGAAAGTAGGAACTTTGGAGAACCAAGAGGGGGACTCTACAGTCTCTGCCACCTGCGAATTTAGTTAAATTACAGCAATTTCATCAAAAAGCTGCATAAGGAAGACAGACACAACTATCAGCCAAACAAGTTTAAGAGCATTACAGGGTAAGGAGTGAGCATTTCCAGCCTTTGGGAGTAAGAAAACATAGCTACCCTCCTGACAGCAACTCGAAGTTCTTTTCTTACTTCAAGAGCCAAGGAAGGCGTCTTCACGTCTGTGTTCAGAACAGTGCAAAGCCGCTCATGTCCCAGTAAGGGGCAAGAGTAAATATTTCCTAGCTGATTTTACTTACCTGGCAACAAATTTCATTACACTGGACTTGAAAGTGTTGTGGAAACATCTGAGGCAACTTACTGTACAGACAGAGTACCCTTTTGCTAACCTTTTATTTTCAGACAAGACTGCAAAGCAGATAGTTTTCTCAAAAGACCTTCACATTTAAAGCACCAGTCTTGTGGTCCTCCTATTCGGTGTTCAGACTGAATCACAAAGTGTGAATTGAAACACAGAGACTATGTGTCAGTAATATCCCAGTGATACGAATGTGCAACTAACTGGAGAAGGGGTCTGTGACCAGTTTTACATCCCTGTGGTTTTATGCCTACAGTTGCATTTGCAGCAGTCACTATGCTTTATCCCTTTCACAGAGGCATGTGGAGTGCAGCAAGAACTTGTGGCAATCAAACAGTTGAGGAAGCTGGGAAGGGTTTTCTGGTGCCAGACCAGTCTTTTGGATCGTGCCTCCTCTTCCAGGAGCTTGTTGTGAAGAGGTGCTGGGGCCCACTTTGGTTTAGCACATCCTCATCAGGACTGTATTATTTCCCAGCTGCCGTTCTGACTCCCGAGTCTGCTCTTGAACGAGTTGTGTTCTCCAACTTTCTTTCATTGCTAGAGAAGGTACAGCTGGAGGATTTGGAAAGAGGAGATCTGATCCCCACACAACCCCAGGGCTCCCCAGAGAGGTGAGTAATCAGCATGGGGAGAGGAACTGTGTGACACTCACATCTTTACTTTGTTTAGTTGTTTCCTGTGGAGCAAGTGAGTACAAGAGGATCTTTGGATTTCTCTTCGCAAAGCCTGGGTCTGATTTCAGCTGCGATGTCATCCCGAAAGAGCTGACTCATCCAGCAGGGCTGCAGCTCCAAGGAACACATGCAGAGGCTGGGAAAGTTCAGAGCTATTTTCAGAGCCTGGGGGAGTTGCACTGTGGGATCCCACTCTCTGGAAGAGGTGCTAGATGGAGAGCGTGCTGTCCAAGACCGACCGAGAGACTCGGTAAAAATGAGACGTTGCCATGACCCCACAGGCTTCAAAGCAAACAGACCACAAAGGCATAAATTAGCAGAGGAAAATAATCGCCATCCACTGGGAGAGTGTTTCTTTGGTGTTTTGATTGTGCCAATCACCTTCACATAGCTTAGCTGCATCAAATAGTCCCTGGAGCAGGAATTTGGCAGTGCCCAGAGGAGGATGGTCCGCAGGAAAATTGTGCGGCATAATGGCAGAGCACGCTGAGTATTCACCGACCTGACCGCAGGCTCCTTTTCTGCCTCAGTTTACCTTTTTTCTGTTTACCTTAAACCAACTACCAGGCCAGGTATTTCCAAAACTCTCCCTAGTCTGAGTAGGGCTTGTTATTGTGACTTTTAGCCTTCCAGCCTTAATAACAAGATTTACAATTGTGATAATAAACATTTTATAATGTGATTTAAAGTATATATATTAAAAGCAGTGGAGGGGAAAGCTCTGGAGGGAAATTAGTGTATTCTGATTTATGTCTGAGAAAAGAGGAACCAAATGAAAGGAAAAAAAAGAGTGAGTGCTTAATGCTGTCTGGGGAACACTCTGTTAGACAGGCCTGATGTTCCTACAAAATAACAGATCCAGGAATGAGTGTCCCAGAAAAGAAAAAAAAAAAAGAGGCATGAACAGAAGAAGTAGGAATGAAATTCAAGGGGATCCGCTTTCCACTTTCCCCTGCCCCTGCTGCAGCACAACACTGAATCTGAGCAGACGAATTTGCTCCCAAAGAAAGGTATCCTTGTGCGGCAGAGTTGCCCTGTGGACACCAAAGACTCTTCTAGCTGCTGGCAACGTAGCAAGAGTGATGGCCTCCAGGCCAGGGCTCTCCTGATGGAGCCCCTGTAAATCAGAGACACGCCTGTGGGCAGTTGGTTAGCACCGGGGACTGCTCAGCATCTTGGATGCTGACACTCTGCAACTCCCCCTTGCAGGGAGCCATTTGTCAGACTCGGAGTTAAACATCTGGTTAAAGGGTCTGATGATAAAGCGTGCTCTGCAAAGGTGATTTCTCCAGAAATGTGCGTGATGCCAGTGTGTAATGTCAGGAGGCAGCTTTGCCTGAAATATCCGTGGGATCTCATTTAAAAGACTGGGTTTTGGAATAAGGAAGTAGGCTGGGAATTGAAGGACAGATATGACTAAAGGGAGGGAGACACTGCTTGCTGAACCCCCCTGTGTTTATTTAGTTTACAGAGAGACATTCAGAAAAGGGAACATAATAGAAAAGCAGAAAATACTGAAAACTATAAAGGTGCTCTTTTGGGTGCTGCTTGCTCCTATACTGAATGAGGACTTAGTGAACCTGGAAGGTGACACATTTTAAAATAGGTAACAGGAGGTGTGTTTATTACAGAATAATGTTACATGTGTACAGGAAATGTATTTACTACAGAATAATGTTATTTGTGAGAGTTTCACAGACCATCGTTAAGAGCAAGAGTCAGCTTAAGTCTTAAATAGGATTAAAAGGGGGAAAAGAGGGTAACAGGAGGTTGTTACTTTTATTCTCTCTTTCATGTTGCAGTGATAAAATCCCACTAGCTTCAGGGCACAGAGCAACCTCAGAAAGCCCATGACTAGAAATAACTTCTTGTGTGGCCAAATTATCCTATTCTTCTCTTGAACTTTTCTGGGAGTAATCTTCTGCTGGTTTCTGTCATAGATAGGATAGTAGCCTGCAGCAGTATTTTTTTTCAGTATGTTTATTACTGCTGGGGTGTGTTAGTAAAGGTATGAGCTGGAATTTCAAAGACAGCTTCGAGGCCTCTTTCGTTGGCAGAAAAACACAGTGTGACAGATGTAGTGACTGACACGTTTTTTCCACCACTCCATTCTATCACAAACATAAGAAAAAAAAAATTAAATCTGTATTTTGTGACTGTTTTTCTTTTTTCACAGCAACCCAGTCTTCAGAGCATCTCTTAGGTTAATATTTTTCCAACCCTGTATCTTGGGCATCATATAGCTCCTGGACGTTGTCTGCATCTCTATTCCTGTTTCTGCTGTAGTGAAGAAATCCAGCCTTCTCTGGTGCCACCATGTTCCAGACGTCTTCAATCTTTCCATTAGCAGTTCATCTTTGGGATCTGTCAGTGCATGTGCAGTGGGATCTGGCACATCGGGAAATCCCCTGTTTGCTCCCCCTGCTATAGATGCCAGCAGTTCCCCAGCACCTCTGTTCTCACTGCTGTGTCCATAGACTGGTGTTTAGCCACTGCTCACCAATCTTCTGCTGAAGATTTTGGAAGTCCCCTCTTGCTGACTTGATCATTTGCCTCCTGTGGGCATGTCCTCATCACATTACCCTGGTTTGGCTCCATGGCAGGTTCATCCTGGCTCTGATGGTGACAGAGGTTCTGGCGTTCACTGTCTGGACTCTGGTTGCATCCTGTAGCAACCTTCACTCCTCACACGGTGCTGCCTTCATGCAGATACTCCAAAAGATTAAGTCTCTTCTGCCCCAGCTGTCCAGCAAAGTGCCCAGCTGAGTGTGAAGTGAGCCACACAATTGCTGGATGTCTGGTCTTCTTTATCTGCTGGGTACAGTATCACTTGCTGCCGTAGATACACACACCCTTTGATACTCATCTGCTCCTGCACCTGAGACATGTGTATCCTCCTGGGCTGTGCACTGAGCTGGCTCGTACCCCTCCGTGTACTGGTGAGTCATCAGACCTGTCACTGGATCTCTCTGTCAGGTCAGTGGTCCAGGACTGGCAGGGACTGACGGCACTTTTGCCAGAAGGCAGATAGCAAGCCAATAATTAAAAGTATTCAATCTAAAGGGAATATCAAGTATTGAGTACAAGTGCCTCGAGTCCAGAAGGGCTTCAAAACAGTGTTCAATTTTCCCTGGTGAATACATGCTTTAAAATGTTTAAACAAACCAGATGTATACTTATGTTGAATGACAACTATATATATGGAAGAGAATGGTGATAATAATTCACGGAACTTTGGAGGATATAAGTGTCAAGGAAGCAGGAGTGGTTATGGTGGTATTAGTGTGATAACCAGGAGGACTCAAGTGAATTTGAGTAAAGGAAAATATTGTCTCAGTACAAGGAACAAAAATATAAACTAAATAAAGCAACCTAAAATAAGTAACTGTGCAAAGCCTAAGAAACCAAACAAAACCTTCCTTCCAAGTAGTTGTTTTGAAAGAGGAAAAGTACCAGATACTACATTGAGTTCTCTGTGGGCTTCGCTCTTGTTACAGGTTTTTATGTGGGAGCCACTCAAAAAATTACGGTGATGGTGGCTTCCTAAAATGGAAAGTGCCAACAATAATCTCTGCTTAATTTGAATAATCCACAAAAGGGAGAGGTTGAAACCCCTCAGAAGCAGTAAATTAAAACTGAACAGAAACCTGGCACGTGTAGTAAATGACGCATACAGTGAATGGCACAATCTTCTGTTGGGCATTGCGCATAGAGGACAGACACATCATGATTTTCCATATCTAAAATAAAGAGCCTATAAAAAGTACTTCTTCCAGTTATGGAGACAAATAAATTGGGCAAGAGTGATTTGTCTTATACAGAATTGATCCTCTTTTTTTCTCTGTTCTTGGTTTCCTCCTTTCTCTGGTGAGCTTTAAGTGCAGAGAAAAAAGGGGATCTGGTCTGGGTAAGTGTCTGGCACAGATGAGGAGTCTGAAACTTGAGAGAGTATTGCTGCTTTTCACATTGACAGTGTTCTCTCTTCACTGGAGTGTCCCTGGGGTTTAGAGGATGTGATAAAGCATGTTCAGTCCAAGTGGAGGAAATGTTAAAACTTCAGACAACAGAAATAGTCTTTAAGTTTATGCACTGTATTAGAAAACTGTAGCAGTAGCTAAACCAAATGTTTAAAGACATGGAAATTTAAAGTCAGGTTAATGATCAAAAACAGAGATTAAAGTTGAGCTTCCCAATTGGACTTTTGCTATTATCTGATGAAAGTTTTTTAAAATGAAGGCTAGAAATATCTGTATACTGATGGCTGCACTTTGATGAATAAGTGTGTGAAACAAGGCTGGATTGGCGGGACAGATGATGCGAAGAGGAGCATCCTCTTCAAGGCTGGATTGGCGGGACAGATGCTGCGAAGGGGAGCATCCTCTTCAGCTTTACGGAGCATTGACTCCTGCATGAGTGGGGAGGCAAAGAGCTGCTGCGCCAGGTTCGCAGTACATTAACTGCTGGTGTTTTCAGTACATACCAAACCCCAGATGAAATAACTCCGCTGTTAGATCATGCTAAAGTGCTCTGCTGCTTATTTCTCTCTGTCACATGCAAGTTACCAGGCTGCACAGGCACCGGCAAAAGCAGTATGGGGAAGTTTTAAACTATATAAACTTTGGGCCTTAAACCAAACAAAGGTGCAATCCATGAGCACTCATTGCTCCGTGTTTATGCTTTGACAAAAAAGCCTGGGGTTCCTGCTGGAAAGTGGGATGACAATTTTAAAAGGGCACGGTGCAGCGCTGGGCGGCAAGTCCTTGCACTGCCCCACTCCGCCTGGCCCTGGGCCGTGCAGAACCATCGCCCCGCTCCTTCCCACTCCCCTGGTTTCTGCACCGAAGGCATCTGGCTCGGCGCTCGCCTCCCTGCGGGGCTTCGAGGCCTGGGCAGGACAGTGGTTGCTGGCAGGGAGGAGGCAGGCGATGGGAGCCCACCACCGCCGCAGCACGCTCCGTTCCCCTCCGTGTTTTTGAGCTTTCGGCCATCTTGTTTCAAGCGCTCTCAGGATGGTTTCATTCACGCGTATTTGCAGATGTAACTGCCTGCCAAGTGATGCGCCTGGTTTTTTAATCTGGGAAAATCCTCGGCGTGTCATACGGACGTATGAGGGCCAGGAACTACCAGCACACACAAGCGTCTGCGATCTTTCTTCGGACAAAGCCCGCAGGCTTTGTTCTTGCCATCCCACCCGAGATAGAAGAAATCAGTGCTCACAGTGACGCCTGGGCGTCGTTTGTAGGGGAGGCTCCTCGACTGGCCTCGGGCCAGAGCCCGCAGCCCTGTCCCAGCCCTCGGCAGCGGGGGAGACGTGCAGTGCCGGCAGTGCTCTGCTCTTTCTCTGCTTGACACAGCGGCCCCCGGGGTGACAGCACTGCTGATATGGCTGGAGAAGGCTCTGGACTGGGTGGGGAGATGAACTGCAGTGCCCTGTCAATTGGCAAAGCACACGGAGAGGGGTTTAAATCCTCTCTCTTGTTTTGCCACTAAGTCCTGCACCATCCTCTCCCTCCTAAGCCCCATCCTTCCTTCTTTTTCATTCCTGTCTATTATTCCAAAATTTCTAGCACTGACATTTTTCCACACCTCTTGATTTTTGTTTTAACACCTCTGGCCCTTCTACTAACACACACGCAGCTCCTGCACTTGCACACAAATACTGGGAGCCCTGAATGTGCTAGGGACGGTATCTTTCAATGTTATTATCATTAATAATAATAATATAATGTAGTTATTACAATAACATATAAAACAGGTAAAATAATGCCAGTAACGTAACGGTATCCTACAGCTGGGCGGAACAATTGCCGGGAAAGCTCTGCTCCATCCAAGGATGGTACATGCTTTGGGGACATCACCTCCCGTGCTGAGGGAGGTGTAAGAACCCAGACACTCTGTGGTTTTATTGAAAGGCTTATAATCTCAACAGGAGTGGAGTAGAAGGTAGTAGACAGACTAGCCTCACATCTGAAGTCCCTGCTTCAGGGCAGGGCTGTTTTAGAAAATCTTAATGAAAGAGAATGTGGTTTTCTTTTAACACCAGTGAAGCTTGTTTCCCTTAGTCAGGTTTGAAGAAATGGCTGAGTTATTTTAGCTGAAATTTTCCTGAGACAACACAGGCCACAGACAGACACTCGGCATAGAAGCTTTCTGCCCATATCACTGGTCAATGTTATCAGCAACTTTAAACAAGACTTGATAAGAGGAAGGGTGAGGTAAACTCAGCGATTAGTATTCCTCCTTGTGCCTCTCCAAAGGAGATCTAGCCTTGTTTGTCTTGCCGGACCAGCAGTGTTGGGGAAGGGCTTAGCAACGGGGGTCCTCAGGGGAAAAAGATCCAGCTCTGTGGCTTTATTTCTGTAGCCTGTGCAGTAAATCTCTGCACAGAAGTCTGAGGCCATCATCTCCTGATTCAAACTCCTCACTAGCAATGCTGATGCTTATGGAGTCATTGCTTCCCCCTTACATCTCCAACCATTCCTTCCTTCAGCTACATCTCAGCATGCCACCACCTCTGTAGCACCAGCACAACAGGTTACAGAGCCAAGGGTTGAACCCCATCAGAGAACTGATCCAGGCTCAAAAAACAATATAGTAAGGGGAGAAGAGGGCTAGATCTCTTTAAACAGGTGTTACCACAAAAGGCCCTTCAAGAAAATGCAGCCCCTGGGCTTCAGATGGCCATGACCAGTCCTGCCTGGATGTGTGAGCACGGGGCTCCCCTGTTCCTGCCTGTCTTTCCCCAGCAGAGCAGGTGGGCACCAGGCACTGTACAGTCTGTGGCTGTACTGGCGATTCCAGACATCCTGAAACCTGCTCAGGGCTGGAAACCCCAGACAAATGCCCACAGGCTGTCCAGATGACCGTTTGAGGTGGGAAAAGCAAATGTGCCAAAGGCAACCCATCTGCGTGGTTTCTCTGCTTTGTTCCACCAACCGGGTCTGTTCCTGCGTTCAGAGATAATCTTCACGTGGAAAAAAAAGAAAAGAGGTGCCTTTCTGCCCCCACTTTTTTCACTACTCAATGATAAACAAAACTGATTGGGAAAGTGCCCTTCAAATTTTTCCTCTGTGTCAGAAATTCGGGTCTCAGCAAGCTGGTTCCCTTGAAAGTTTCTGGTGATAAAGAAGGAGCAGTTATGTGAACCAGCAGCTGCAACAACATTCAGGGGAAATCCGAGGGAGGGGATATGAGTTCATCGAGGCCACCTGGAGCTCCCCACCAACTCCACTGAGGGGACTGAAGAGCAATGGGCAGAAAGAAGTGGTGAAAGGTGAAGTTTCCAAGAGCAATAGGGAAATGGTCATTGCACTGGATTTCATTGGTAAATTCACTTTGCAAATACAGAAACTCCGAGAAGTGGACAGCACCCACAGTCTTACGCTGTAATAAAACCTCTCCTTCAAATCACAGCCACGCACCCCAATTCTATTTGCAGTTCACCTTCCTCTTACATGGCTTTTAGGCTTCCCATTGCTGCTGTAGCTGATGGCTACCCCCGCTTCAGAGCCTCCTGCAGCCTGAGCTCTGCTTACTCAGTTGGTGAAATAATAGGTTGTTGCGTGTGGTTGTCCTTTTGAAGTTCACCACTCTCTTCAACCACAGCCCTGAAAGAGCAGCTCACGCGTGGACATGGGCTGAACCCCAGGCAGATTTTGCTGCTAAATAGCCGGTGATAGAGCTCAGTTAAAAAGCAAGGAGCATAATAAAAGCATGAGTGTGATCTTACATGGTGAGAAGGAACAGTAAATTGAGCCTTAAGCACAATGTGTCTCTCTCACACTTAATTTAACACTCATTCTGACAGCTCCTGGTGATGCAGACCTTTTATCTGCTGGCTGCAGCCTCTCCAGCAGCCATGACTCAGCTGGCCCTTGCCTACATGCCTTGTTTGAGCGGGAACCTCTCCAAGAGGCCCTAATAAAGTTCAGTCCTCATGGCCCCAGATGTTTCTGACTTCTCTAGGCATGATTGCATCAAGCAAAGCCCAGGAAGAGCTGATCCCAGTCACTCATCATTTGGGAAGGGGAGAAACATTGCTTCAGGCCTAAGCTCACTTGTAGCCAGGAAGACACCACCAGGCTGTTGTCTGTCCTCCCTGTCCCATGTCCCCTGTCCTTACATTTGACGACCTGCATGTTTTATTACATTAGCACCACTCGAGGAATTGCATTTGCTAGTCCATTTCTGTTGGATGGGGGCAGGGGAAAACAAAACTGCGAAAGCTTGATGGTGCTGTCGTCCATCGGTCTGCAGGTAGGAAGTTTGGTTCGTGATAAAAATATTAGCATTTCCTTTGCAAACTGGCATTCCTCCCAGCGTTTTGGTCCCCTGGCCTCTCCCTCTTGGCAGGAAAGCTCTGCCACTGAGAGAAGCCACACCACTGACCACCCTTGTGCCACCCATGGCAAGATTGCGATCTGATCCCACAGAGAACCAGTCTGACAAGGCAGAATTTAGAAAAATATAAAATAAAATTAAGCAGAGCTTTAAAAGAACAAACAGAAAAGCATTTGTGCCAGATCTGCTCCCTGCACTGGCTCATTAAAGGCTTCAGTGAGGATTATACTGGGGTGAGGGCGGCCCCACTTGCTCCCATTCTTGCATCACCCCCGCCCTGACCCTGCCCAGCTGCTGGCCAGGTGACACAAAACACTGGAGCAGGGGACACCAGATGCAAAATTAACCAGGTGACATCTGGGAGGCAGGATGTTGTGAGCTGTTCGACCATATGAATGCTTGGGACAGCTCAAAGCAGGGAATGAAGAACTCAGGAAAGGGGAGTGATGCTGAGCTCAGCTCCCCAGGATCTGCCAAAGAAGTTCCCTGGGATGTTTGGGGGATTTCTCGTGTGCTGCAGGACAAACATTGCTGCCTGCAGCCTGGGGTCAGTGATCTGAGAGTTTGTTTGCTCTTTTTTCCTGAAACGCTGCGTGTTAGTGTTATAAAAGATACAATTTCTCTCCAACTCCTTGCCTGCATCGCTCTTCAGCCTGAAGCCATTCATCTCAGCCTGAAGTTTCCCCAGGGGGGGGAAATGAATGGGATTGCACTGGTTTGGTCACTGTGCCCTGCCTCCTCCAGCCAACAGTGTCCCCTTGTACAGCTAAAAGACTGCCAGCAAGGAGAGCTCCCACAGATGTTGCGGCTTCCTCGTGGCGTCGCCTGCACCAGCAGTTGCTGTGTAGTGTGATGCACACGGCCAGGATGTGCAAGAGCCGGCAGGACTAAAGCCCCTCAGAAAGGAGCAGGCTGAAATTTGTTTGCCTGCAAAGTCAGCAAACATCCCCACTGGCCAAGGTTCTGGCTGCAGCAGCCAGCGCCGTCCCTGGAGCCAGCAAGAGGCCAGAGGGTCCCTGAGGTGCCAGCCCTGCACAGCGCTGGGGACTAGGCAAAGTTCATGAACTGTCAGGGAGGCAAGGGGGCTTTACTGGAAAAATTGAGGTGCACAAGGGCTCAGAGGGAGAGAAGGACTCCAGAGGGTTGGTTGGAAGTGGTGTTCACAGTGCTGGCAGGCTGCTGGCCAGTGTTCCAGGCTTAAGAGGTCAAGGAAAAACTGCCGAAAGACAAGGAGCCTAAGAGCAGGCATGGCCACTGACTGTGCCAAGTCTTGTCTGAAGCACATAGGAAGGTGAATTTAGGAGCAGAGGGAATGCTCTGAAGCCACCCCATGCCACTCGCTCCCCACCTTCAGACGCCCAGAGGCGGTTTTGGTCCTGACTCAGCCACTTTGCTCCAAGCAGGAAACTAAGAAATGTGTTTATTTCTTCCTCAAGAGGAAAATAAAACAAAAACAGAGCAAGAGCCTCCACTCGGGATTACAGGAATGAAAGATGGGCAACGGGAAACACTATTTCCAGTTCTGGGAAATGCAGTTGTCATGTCAACCAGCTGCTGTCGACGGTCCTGCACAGCATGATAAAAGGGATTTGGCTTGGCGGGGAAGCCTTCTGGCCCATGCTGGCCAAATCCTTACGGGAAGAGAAGAGTGCCTGAGGACAAGTTTGTCCTCACGCAAACATGGGTGGCTTTGGAGAGCTTCAGCTACTGGTGTCCCCAGACACCAGTGTGCTGCGAGGTGGATGCTGCGAGTGCCGGGTACCACTGGCACCCCAAACTTGCCTGCATAGTTCGCCCTCAAAGGCAGCAAAAGATTTCAAAGGAAAAGCCTTCATGGTGACCTTTCACATGCCGCAAAGCTGACATCCTGTTCAGCTTTGAGATATGATGAGGGAGCAAAAAAAGGAACCAAACAAGCTGAAATAGGTAAATGTCCTGAAAGCCCTGGGTGTGCAATTGTACCCACTGGGAGTTTCCCTTCACCCGATGCAGATGAAGAAAAGCCACCGAGAAACCATGTGGGCTCCTTCAACAGCAACCACGCCGGCTACATGCCTGCTGGAGCCGCTACCTCATTAACCTCTGCCAGTGACAGAGGGCTGAAAGCCCCAGGGAGCAGCTGGTGCTCAAAAATAAACATTGTAAACACATTGGCTGTGACATCTTTGTAGCCCAGAGAATATGTAGATGGGGACTCCCTTGCTACGGTGCCAGCAGCTCTGCAGGATAACACGCTGATTTCTGTATCCCAAAGAAGCTGGGGTGAAGATTCCCCACCTTTGAAGAAGCCAAAATTGCAATTTCTATTGCAAAAGCAACCTTAAATAGTAACACTCTTGCAGCAGACTGCACGCTGTCCTAGAGGAGACCTTACATGCTTGTTTTGAAAAAGCAGTGTTTTCAGATAGGTGAACAACCACTTTTCCCTTCAGTTTTAAAAAGATTTCCTTAATAAAATAATGAGTTTGTCCCTATTTTGGAGGCTAGTCGGATTGTTTGATTGCTTATGGATTGGATGTGAGGGACTCTTTGATGCATTGAAAGAAAATACAGCAAAGCAGAGTGGCTTGAGAGCAGAAATAGCAACTTAGTCCCTTTCTACTGGCTGGTGACAGTATCTAATGCCATGGTGACCGTGTGCTTTTAAAATACAGAGGACAATTATTGTGTCCTTCTGCCCATATAAAATACAGAGGACTATTGTTATGCCCTCCTGCCCACACCTATGTTTGTGAGCCTTGCAACCCAGTGCTTCCCAGGAGGCAGAGGAAGGGCAAAGCCCACAGCAGTTGATTTACTTGGCTCCACTGCTGCGTATTTTCATCATCTGCTGTACAGCTTGCATTTTGTTTTCATACTGCTGTAAGAATCAATGCAAATTAATTATATTTAAAAGGGACAGGAATATTGGTATCAGATGTACTAGATCTTGGCCTTCCCCACAAACTCTAATTTCCACAGATTAAGTTGTTTAGACAACTGTGGATGTAATTGATAACAGCTAAAGGGCATTTTAAGCAAGAGTATTTAAGCAAAGAACAAAAGGGAAATTCTGTGGGAAATAAGCTTCAGTTTTATTGTTAAAAAGATGATTTAAACTAAAGTATTCAACTTCATCTGTGATGTCACAGCTAAAATTACCAATAAATAAAATAAAAAAGCTTGAAAAAGTTGCTCTGCTATTGTCTAGCTGCTCTGAGGAGCTTTTGCCATCCTGCAGTCGCTGCCTTGGTATAGAAGAAGAGGAGAGGAGAGGGAGAGGGAGAGGGAGAGGGAGAGGGAGAGAGAGAGAAACTGCTTTTGTCCAGCAGTTCCCCTCTGGTGACCCAGCCTGTAGCTGATGCCAGAGGAGCAGGGGCCTGGCCAAGCGGGCAGGCAGGGATGCTGAGGACCAGCAGCTTGGCTCCTGGAGCGCCTCAGCCACCCCAGCCCTGCATTTCAGCAGGCAGGATTTTGTCCCCACACCTCCAGGTTTCACGCCTCTGCGATTGCTGCACCAGCAGCTCCCCGAGATGTTTTGGTCAGCGCCCCATTCCCACAGTGTCAGGAACAGAGGCGCGACACCTCATCCCACTCATGTGAATGTCCCCGTGTGTCTCCAGCTCCCTCATGGTGTCTGGGGAATGATGAACTGGGCATTGTGCACAGCTCTCCCAAAAGCTGCAGACAGGAAGGATAAGTGAGGGAGCTTGTGGAATGTGGCTTCAGCACCCACCATGGTGCACCTGGGATGCACCTGGTACAGGATTGTTAGAAGAACAGAAATACACAGGGTTTTGGGGAAATTCTCAACTACCCACAGAGAAATCAAGGTGACAGTACTCCCTTCATAGAATCATAAAATCACAGAATGATTTGAGTTGGGAGGGACCACAAAGATCATCGAGTTCCAACCCCCCTGCCATGGCAGGGACACCTCCCACTAGACCAGGTTGCTCAAGGCTCCATCCAACCTAGTCCTGAGCACTTCCAGGGATGGAGCATCCACAACTTCCTTAGGCAACCAGTTCCAGTGTCTCACCACCCTCAGGGTGAAGAAATTCTTCCTTGTATCTAGTCAAAACCTGCCCTCTCCCTGCTTCCAACCATTACCCCTCGTCCTATCGCTGCAGGCCCTCGTAAAAAGTCCCTCCTCAGCCTTCTTGTAGGCCCCCCTCAGGTACTGGAAGGCCACTGTAAGGTCTCCCTGGAGCCTTCTCCTTTCCAGGCTGAACAAGCCCAACTCTCTCAGCCTGTCCTCGTAGGGCAGGTGTTCCAACCCTCTGACCATCTTGGTAGCCCTCCTCTGGGCTCACTCCAACAGCTCCATGTCTTTCTTGTGTTGGGGGCTCCAGAGATGGATGCAGCATTCCAGGTGGAATTCCCATAGGGTCTCCCAAAGTGGGAATGGATCCCAACAGAGGGGCAGGCACAGTCAGCGCTGCAAGGCACAGGATAAGGACAGGACCCCCTTCAGCTGCAGCAAAACCCCCACATCCAAACCACAGCTGAGTCCCGACCTCCACATTGCTACCAGCCTGGGGCTGGGACAGCAGCCAGAGCCTGCACACAGCTCCCCATTCCCAAATCCCCCAGCACTGCTGACGGCCTCTCCCAAACACCTCTCACTGATTGAATGTGCATTTCCTGAAGTGTTATCAGGTCCCAGCAGCCATCATTGGGCCAGGAGATGACAGGAGCTGCGAGCTGTCACCAAAAAGGTGGGTTTTCTGTTGCCAGTAAGTGGGTATTGTTGGGCAAGTTGATCTAAGAAGAGGGGAAAAGGGGAAAATCAGCAGGAGAAAAGATCAGTGTGTTTTCCTGACAGCACTAGCAGGCCCTATTAAAACTGCAGCCTGAGTACCTGTCAAGAAGAGCTGAATCAGCACAAAATTAACTGAGTGAGAGAAAATGAGAGAGGAAGTGGGGAAACAGAGATGGGACGAACAGGAAAAGCAGGAGAGCAGCAATCCCTGCCACCGGTCCCCGCAGAACCTCCTCCGAAGGTCTTCGTAGGCTCTCACACGCCCACCTGCCCTCACACGCGTACTCACAATTAAAAGTGATATGTTGCACAAAAATGTGGCTTAGTTTACTTCTTTCCCATCACTAATTCTTGGCACATTGCCTCCCTCACCAGCAGCTTTTGTGCACACAAGGTGTCTGACACCTGCTAAAACAGAGCCGGCCTCTTCTCTAAGCGCATCCCTCTCACTGTTTGCAGGGCTGCTGGCACACTGCGGGGATGAAGCTGCCGATTTCCCGAGGGACAAAGCTGAATTATGGGGAGGGTGAGTTGGGATGGAGGCAGGAGGGAGTAAAGCTGTATGGGCATGAAATGCCAGGAGCACTGAATGGTGGTTAGGATGGGTGAAGAAAGGCTTTTATTATTAAGAACAGGTGGGGGCAGGGGCACCTGTCCCTTAACTTCAGTGCCTGCAAGAAGGAGCCTATCCTTTTGCACCCATAACCCACCTGCACTTGCCAAGACTACTGGTGGACATGCACGTCTGCAGTGTCAGATTCCAAACTTGAAAATAACCAGTGCCCCTCGTGTCGGCTGTCACCTCTGGAAGGGCCAGCAAACTCACCCAGGTCACTGAGGGAGCTGCCAGCCAGCAAGAAACACCACGGGCAAGAGGCAGGAGGGTGTTGAGCACAGAGAAGTGGGGAATTGGTGGTGACCAAGCAGGTAGGAGGTGGGTAGAAAGCCTACAAGGAGGAGGGGCAGGAAGGGAAGGATGCTCCCGCAGGATCCTTCCTCGTCACAGCTTCCTAGCAGCTCCCGGTATCCACCTGCACCTGCGCCTCCACAAACATCACTGGACTTGTGTAGGCATGGCATGGGGGGACACACCATGGTCTGGCACTGGGTCCCAGCTGCCCTGTGCCACGTGGTCAGGATGCCGTGGAGGGTGGCAGGGGGGAGCCTCTGGCAGATGGTACCCCCGTACCCATACAGGGAGTGTTATGTTTCAGCCAGGTTTGCCTTGGCATGAGCACACAGGGATGTTGCGTTCCCAGATGTGCAAAGGATCAGACAAACTGCTTTCGGCCTGTGAAGTGTTACGTAGCTTTGGGCCCATTCTCTTTAGTTTTTGCGACATCACATTGCTGCAGTTCTCGAGCACAGCAGAGCCAGCAATACTGGGGGTCCCTCCAAGTGCAAAGGGATGGCTGCCTTAACCTCCATGAGAAATGGCCTTTGATGGAGACCTCAGAGCCCCTGTTGGTCCCAAATGACTCCAATATGCTGCTTTTTGGGGACAATTGCAAAGTTGCTGTAGGAAGAAGGGATGCTAATGGACCAGGTGCGGGGGAAGGAAAAGCGCAGAGGGCTTTTGCCAAAGGATTTATCATTTTGCTGGTCACATTTTACTAGCAGATACTTTGCAATACCCCTAGGTGGGCGTCCGGGCATGTGAAAGTCCCTCGAGCCACGCATTGTGCAAACGGAGTGAGTGATGATGATGATGATGACGATGCCAACACCAACCTCCGCAGGGCCTCTGGGGTGAGAGGCAGGAGCCATCAGGCGGTGGCTGCAGCACAAGTTGGGGTATGAGCAGGAGGCAGAAATGGCAGCAGGTTTTCACACGGATTATCTGCCCACTCACATTACAGGTGACCGGCAGCACCACTTGCCCAGCCCATCTCTGCCAGGAGGTTCCTGCCTGCAGCACAGCTGGGATGACATGCAAGGCTGTGGGTTCAGCCTGGCTCCGTCCCCACCTGTGCGGGAGGGGGTGTTGCTGCTGATTTTTTCTTGGTGGCATTAGAAATCGGTCTCCAGAAAGGCTGCTTTGGTTGCATTTCTCTTATTTTTCCTGTGTACGTGCATGTTTCCAGGGAGCAGATTTGGGGTTATTTTTTCATTTTTGAGCTGTTTGGTCTTTTTTTCTTTCTTTCTTTTTTTTTTTTTTTTACCCTTGGGTAAAGAAAATATGGGTTGTGAAAAGAAAGGGCCTAGAAAAGACAGACAGACCACCTCCTTCAGGCAGCAGAAGAGTCTCTGGCTCACCCTGCCACAAGGCCATCAGTCCCTCGTGGACATGTCTGCCTGTGAAAGCTGACAGGAATTAAAGACTAACGTGACTTTACTCAAACAGCACACAGGGGCTTGCCTTGCAATTATGCAGTCAGGACATTAATTTTGATGACTGCTCTTGAATACCTTCCTGTGCAAGCAAAACCTGGCGGGATTTCTTTCCTCTGCTATCACTGGGGAATCTCAAAGGGGATGAAACTCTCCCCGAGAGGCCCTGAAGCTGCTTTACGAAATCCTTGTGAGATGCAAGGACCTTCACGTAAGGGAGAACTGGATTCCTCACCTGTCCCAGCCGGGAACACCGGGGACTGCTCCATCTGGACATGCTTTGGCTTGCAGGGATGTAGCAACGGCTTCTCCCACCCCACATGTGCCAGCTCCATCCACCCTGTGCTGCCAGGCAAGCACCTGCCTTAGGCTTCAATCCACTTTAATGAACAACAAATCTACCCAAGAATTAAACATGTGGATGTTTGGAGAAGTGGTCTAGGTTGTGAAGGGAAGTGCAAATTGCATGTATGTGACTCGCCAGGGAAATCATAAGAGCAACGTTATATTTAAAAAATACTTAAACTACCCAGCATGAATTTCATACCAGTGACCTACACACACTATTTTAATATGAGATTTTTTGTATCAGTGATCTACACATACTATTTAATACAAGATGGGTGCTGCTGTCTGATTTTAACCCAGAGACCTGACTGAGAATTGATCCAGAACAAAAGGTACTTGCTTTGAAAAATCAACACCAATCCCACAACTTTTCTCAATCAGCATCACAAATCAGAGCCATCCGGTATTTTTCACCGATCAGCCCAAATTTCACAAGACCAAATTTCAATCCAGATGAGAGTTCCAGCTATTTTGTGTGTTCTAAAAGAAGCCACAGATTTATTTTCCTTTTGTTTTCTGACACATGTATGCAGTTTTAGAAGTCGACCACCAACCCTGTGCTAAGACGTTTCTGGCTGTAGCCCACCTTCAGGGTAAGGCTTCCCTGACGACAGTGGAAGGAGGCAGGAGAGGCAATGGTCCTCAGCCCTTCAGGACAGGGAGCTGCTCAGCTCCCAAGGAAACCGCTCTGCTCTATGACAGAAGCCCCAAATCGCCTGCCCCGGCTTAGTAGCAAGCCTGGGAGGAAGGGAAAACGGATGGAATAAGTTGGACATGAAACATCAGTAGTGAGTGCAGGGAGGGGCCAGATGAAAACTGTTCATCAGCTGCTCATGTGAGCGTGCAGAAGCCTGAACTCGTTTGCTGGCTGCACGCGGCGGGGTCTCTGGTTTCCTATCCTGGACCGTATGCTCTTGCCTTGGGCAACGCAGCAGGGGACGCTTGGCTGCTGGGCAAAGTCACTCCTTGACCCATCCCATTTGGCTTATGAAAGATCCTTCTGCAGTGCTGCGACTCCCTGGAGTGTTGTGGTAGTCCAGATAAGGACAACCACAAGAAAAACACATAAGTATTTTTAGCTCCCATGCTATTTTTTTTTTTGATGGGTCCACTAAGAAAAAGGATGAGGGGAAGGATTACTCATTCTCTATAAAATTACTAATTCTCTCCTGAGGAGAATTCGTTCAGCCAGTTGATTCCCCCTCACCCCAACCTCACATCCTAAGACTGAAAAGCAGAGAGAAAAATTATGCCTCTATTTCGCACAAATAACTCCAACCATTGAGAAGGAAACTCTTTATCCACTATGTGTATTTTCTCTCCGTTTCTGCCTAGTACCAATCCTAGCAAAGTGAACCAGAAACTTCACATTTTTATTCCATTGGAAAATGTTTAAAGCTTAAGGTTTCCACCTATTGCCATGACAGAAGGAGTTTCTAAAGTGAAGGCAGGAAGAGGAAAGGAAACCCTTTCTTCCTTTTCTGTTGGCATCTTTTAAAATGATCAACACTAGAGAGCAGAACTACAAAATAATGGCTCGATAGAGACTGTCCTCATTCCTGCCAGATCTTTTCTCAGTAAAAGAGCTAATAAGATCTCTGATGTCTTCTGTATAGCCAGCACACCAAACTCACGTTTGCAAGGATTCCTCTATGGAAAATAAGCATGAGTTCAAACCATACTTGTATTTCTTGCATTTTTCACCCATATTCCATAGTAGTGATCACTGCAACCATGGACGGAAAATATAAACTCACTGTAAGATGCAGCATCACACAAGGGACAATCAGTAGGAGACCAGGAGGAAGGCAGCTTTTGTAGTCCCTGCAATTTTTGCTTTCTCTTACCAGACTCCTTGCAATACAGGGCAGGAATAAATTGTTACCAGTTATATTGGTGCTGGTACAGTGTAGACTCCTGTCCAGAAGAAGCCAATTGCATCAAACAACTCAGCCTGGCTCACCAGAGCAGCTGTCATAGGGGGAATTCCTGGGCTTACTACATCTATGGGCAGAGTTGTTGTGGTTTGGGAGGCTCCCTAAAGGTACACCAGCAGCTGAGAGGGCTCAGTGCACTCCCCCAGGCACAAGTTACATCATGGCCAAGAGAAGAAAGATGTTAAACTGCCATCCTGGGTTATTCAAAGCCTCTGCTGGTGGTAACACTGGGCTTGTCTAAGCACCTCCGCCTGTGTTTAGAAAAATCAGGAGACACGTTGGGTTCACATCTCTCACTACGTGCTCAGTGGACAAGGGGACTTTCTGCAGCTGCATCTAGGTTGGAGCAATGCATTGTGGGCATCAAGCTGTAACTCCTGCTTCATCTTATCAATAGTACCATCAGGGTAGACAGGGTGATGAAAACATGCCTGCTTTGTAAGCTGACAGAGAAGGACTTTGTCGGCTGTAACCTGCCCTGAACTTGATTTGGCCACGTCTCTGCAGGCCGATGGTATTCTGTCAGCAGTGGCTGCTCCAAAAGTCAGCATTGAATCAGCTTACTTTTCAAGCTTAAAAGCAGGTCACATTCACATGGCATCTGCATTGACCCCAAAGCACTTTTTCTGAAGTCCTCTCCTCTTGGGGACTGTGGTCAGATGTTATCCCCATTTTACTGATTGTGAGACAGAAAAAAGTACCTCATTTTGCCGGGAAATCAATCACATTTCCTTTTCTACACACCATGAGACACCTGGGCAAGGTTTATGAGACCGTCTGAACCAAACTAAGATGGCCGGGGGATTGCAGAGCCCATGCTGTTGAGCTTGGTAGCCCACACACCTTCTTGAGGAGCTAGTCAAGGTCTCTTCATGTTGACCAAACTGCACTGTGTGCCTTGTGCTCAGTTTATGTCACACAGTAGAGCCAGTTGGACATTGGGCAATGCACGCACCACTAACCAGCTTGCACACAGACGCTGGTCATTTAACGGGACCCATCAGCCTCACGCCACAGGCCACAGCTTCACTTCTGGTTATATAGTGGCCAAGGGGCTCGGGAGACCCTCAGCAAAGGGGGCTGCATCAAGGAAACAGTAGAGAGCAATTCCTCCAGCCTGTGCCCGAGAGAGGGGCCGGGAGGAAGCCCCAGGCAGGAGAGATTGCTCTGGCAGGTCACAGCCAGCCCTTTGCACCACAGCTGGTACCTCTGCTCTTGAGGGCAGCTGGCTGAGCAGGGTCTGGGGAGGCTCTGCTGCAGCATTGCTGCTCCAGCCCCTGCCAAGGGTGGTCGGATGTCTTTCTGCATGGCATCAGAAAGCTGAGCTTCATGCTCAGACATCATATCATACATCACATTTGCTGCTCAAGCAGCTAGGAAGGGACAGTCAAGATTCATTAATGTGATTTTCACATTAATTACGTTTGTAGAGGAGCGCTGCAAAGAAGCCTTTTGACAAGCACGCCTGTCCTTCGCTAGTGTGACCCAGCAGGGTGAGGCTACGTTGTTTTTCCCTTCCTTTGCCTACCAGAACCACACACCTCTTTCCACCAGCAGAAAATAACAGAGCATTAAGATCTGTCAGGACAGAATAAAGGGAGTTCATGGTTGTTGTGCTATCTAGTTAATGGATGATTTTGACTTTTCCTCCCCATTTCTTCCAGTGTATACAATTCTAGATAACTGCCCTGTGGCAACTAACCTAAATCTCTCTAGCTTCTGGAAAGCACTGGTCTGAACTGGAGAGGTGGCTGCCTGGGACAGTTCTTGTTGCAGAGTCAGTTTTCTAAACACAACACTTCCTTTGTTTGAAGCAAGATATGAAGACTTGGAAGTCCACAACTACAGCCACCCTACAAACTGCATAGGCTTTTACAACTGAAAAAGCATGTTTCCACAGCTATCAGGCCACATTCTTTCATTCACCTCTGACTTTCTAATGTAACTAGAAAGCAATCACCTCAGGAAAAAAAAAAAAAAACCAAACCAGCATATTTAGACAAGATGAGAGCTGTGGTGAAGTCGTAGGTGCGCAGAGGAAGGATGGCTCAGGCTCAGCTCATCAGAAGCAACTCAATTGTACAAGCCAGTTTCAGAGACTGAAATCACGACTGTTGGTGGCACTGCGAAATTGTTTCGTGATATCTTTAAGCCAAGCGCTAGTAAGAAACCTGCCCAAAATGCAAACAATCACATGTAGCAACAACATCCACTTTTGCCAGCCCAAGTAATGCACTCTGCCTTGCAAAATCATGCCAAATCTGCAAAGTAAATATTACACTGAAATGGCCTAGCAGGTTTTGGTGGCGGTGTCAGCAACATAGAAATATCATCCCACCACATCCCTGGGGTCTTCTGAATTCAGACATAAACTTTTGTCACAATCACTTTACAAATGCTTCCTTCTTGCAACTTAATCTTTCCATTCCATGTAACTCTAGTGGATTTCACTCTCACCTCTGAAATGTCTGGCACTGAAACACGCACTTGGCTATTTCTTTTTCTTCCCACCAAACTGCCCCTCGCTTGATTCAACATGTATTTACCCAACTAGAGCATTTTTTTCTCAGCAGCATTCAACAGCACATTCAACTCATTAATGTTCTGATACGGCTTCAAACAAAAAAATTGCCCAACTTAAAACAAAGGCCTTAAGTTCATCTAGGGTTCTAATCCACTATAATCCTATAATGGCACCAAGGAAAAAAAATCACCCCACCAATTTGTACAAGCAGCGTATGATGCAGAGAGCACGGCGCGAAAGCGAGCACCCGCCCTCAGCAAAGGGATGTTGTTTTTCTATGCAGAATGGCATTGACCCAATCCTCATTTCCAGCTTCTGGCGTGCTCTTCCTCCAGGCTAAGGTTCAAAGTCTTCAGATCGTAATTTGGTTTCTTTTGGATCACGCAAAAGTCCCTCTGCTTTGGTTCCTGCCCTGCCTGGTCCCTGGTAGGGGCAAGGGAGCAGGGCTTGGCTGCCACCTGCCGGTGCCTGTCCCCCTTCCTCCACCAAAACCCACCGAAAATACAGAAAACCCAGAATAGACACCAAATACAAATAATACAGGCACTGCCTTCCAGCTCCCCAGAGTGAGCCCCCTCTAACTCAGCCAGAACAAACCAGACTCCTCAAGGAGAAGAGGTGCACGATCAGGGTGCTAAGCTTCACAAACTAATCCAGTTTCAGAGTCAGCTATGAAAGCTCGTAGTATGCTACAAGAGCGGTTAATGTCTTGCAGATGGGAGCTACAAGGTCTTAGTTTTAATTTTTAAAAGGTCAAACACACACCTTGTCAAAGGTGAGGCCAACATGCTGCTCTGTTACAAAATGACTTCCATGAATGTTTCTCTTTCAGCATTAGATAAAGCTTACAGGTATTTGCTCCAGAGAAAAGCAATGAGGGAATAAGAATCGTTACTTCTTTCTCCATTTCTTTGTCCTCTTCCCTGCTTACAAGGAAAGGAGAAAAATTTTCCACTTTATTCTCTAACACTAAATGCAATATTTCAGTTTTCTTGGAACATTGTGTTTTATTCTTGATAAATACTTTTAAGAGTTTTGAAAGCAGGATATGAAGTCTCCAACTTGTATCTTTCAAAATGTTATAGAAAGGTTAAAAATGCAACAGGGAGATAATAGGCTGTCTTCTCTTGTGAAAAAATTATAAAAACCTCATACATTACCTGCTGTAATCTGGGGCATCTCAAAAGAAACTGTGATATCAAGTTTGCAAATCAAGCCTAGAAGAAATAATTCAGAAGAAAAGACATTTATTCTGTATGCAACGGGTGACTCCAAGGCTTGGGACTCCATGGACATGAGCACAAGTAAAGATGAGAAAAATCCATCAAATTAGTTTTCTCATCAGTATTCATGAAAGGCAGTGCTTCATAAAACTTTCACATCAGCGAGTCACCACAGCTCCTCAAGGACATTAAAAGAACAATAAACTTCCTAAGAACAACAGGACAGAGGAGGGGATTTTTTGGTTCAAAACAGCAACTCTGGACCTCTCGAGGTGCTGAGATAACGGGATGTTTAGCAGGGCCCTATCACGTCTCTAATCCACCCAGACATGCTGAAATCTTCTGTCCATCACAGATTAAGATCAGAAAGACCAAGCCAAGAATTGTAAAGAGACAATTCTCAGTAAGGAAGTCACAGCGAAGCCTGCCAAAGCCGGGTCAGCATTTGTCTCCAATTCCAAATAAATCCTATTGGAAAAAACCCAAAAAGCCCAAATAAACCCGTGTCCTCCATATCTGGATGTAAGTGTACAGAAGAGATTAGCCGTTACTAAGAATAAGACCAATGCGTGCTGTGACGACAGCTGGATAACAAGCGCTAACGATCGCAATTCTCCCAGTGTGAGCTGAGCACTGGGCGTGTAGTCAGAAAAACGTGTTTTCCTATGGATAAACCGGGGCTGATCCCACCGTGCCGAGGCTGGCAGGGTTTGATCCCAAGCCCCTTCTGCATAGATGCCCCCGAGCCCAGTGCGTGTGCGTCCTGCTGGTGTTTGGCACTGGAGATAAAGCTACAGATACACGTCACGCACAGGGTTTCCCTGTTGTTAAAATCTGCTCCTCGGAGGTGCTGTTCCCAATGTGACCAGTAACCATGTGCCTTTTAAGTTGTTTCTGACTCAGTTACAACCTAGTGTATAGGCACAGAGACCTCCTAAACACCTTAATGCAATTCTTGCAGGCAAAATCCAATAGAAATTAACAGCAACCTGGACAAACCTATTTTCTTCAGCTGCTTTGAAAAATCAGAGCAAGCAACACTGCAAATGAAAAGCACTGAGTAATGGGGTATTCTGCAAGAAAAAAAAAAAAACCTATCCAGACCATTCCAGCTCCAAATGAGTATACATCCAATTTTTCAGCCAGTGATTATAAAAATGAAGACTCTTGCCGCTGAAACCGCTGAGGGGATGATGTAAACTGCGTAGTTCATTACTGCTGCGATAGCACCCCCGTGAGCCAGGCCCCACTGTGCAAGTGCTCCATCAGGATCTGTTAATGTGCTGGAGATGTACATCTGGGAACCTCTCACGGATAGTTCTTGCCCTTGCTATCACTTGTACATCTCCATCGGTTAGCTACAGGGGCAGATTCTTGTCTCGCTGAGCTTTCTGAGCTGGCCGACTACCAAATTATAGCTCTCCCCTCTCCTCAGCTGCAGTAACTGCACTGGTACTTCCCCGACTGCAGAGGACGCAGAAATAAATCTATCTTTGCGCAAGCTTCTTCCCCTTACCTTAAAGTGGCTGCGCTGTCCTCCCAGCTGTTTTGACAGATTCACTACATTGCTATGAACAGCAGAGAAAACTGTTGTTAGCCAAACAGAAAGGTGGATAGATCTCTGTTTAGTTATTATTTTCCAGAAAGTTCTGCAATCTGTTTCTTTCAAACACAAACCAAAGGAAGAACAGAGAAGTTAAAATAATTCTGTACTGGGCAGGTTATTGCATGGCGTAGCACCAGTTCAGAACAGCTCTTTTGCTGCTCTTTATCAAATCCTGAAGCTAATCTATTTTTTGTAGAGCTATCAAACCCTGTAACCTGTAACTATTACGTAAATTATATCCTGATGTTACACACTAGTAAAGTTTTACACTGGGTCTACAGCAGGTCTGCATGAACAGCCCCGTGCAGATCACACAGTCGTTCACAGCCTCATTTGTGCAAGAGATGGACCCGACCCCTCTCTGTGCCATGAAAACCCACTTTGATGAGGCCTCTGCAGCCCACACTGTCGGAGCGTGCCCCAAAAGCAAGAGAGGGTTCAGTTGCAAGAGATATCAACTGCAAGAGGCAGAAAGAGATCTGTTATGCAAAGGCCATCTTCTGCCCCCCCCTGTGTGAAGCAGCCTTTGCAGACACAGAATTCAGCCTTTTAGATTAGGTCATTAAACAATTATAAGAAAACAATGGGTTTAGATATCCTAGCTCCCCATCTAACGCTCTGCTTTAAATCATACTGATCTAAAAAAACCTCCATAAACCCCAAAACAGGCGTAAGCACTGCTGGCCTCCTAAAGCGCTCCTGCTGTCCCATGGCTCTGTGCTCTCCTGCCCCACGCTTATCAGTTCAGAAATGTTTTTCACGTGTGATGGAAAAATAATTCCACCGATGGCAATAACTGCATTTTTCAACAGACCCCTGTGCAGGAATATCCCTATCTCGAATGTTCACCTGTTTTCTCTCTGAATGCACTGTGTTTGCCTGCCTTTACTACAAAAGGCCAGCAAGGAGCGGGGTCAGCACTCCCTTTTTCCTTCCTCAGCAGATGAGCAGTAAGATGCATAATGCAAGAATTAATCTATATGAGAAGCTTTGCAGTGCAGCACACTCTATTCCTCTTGGACAGACTAGAGGAAAATCTTGTTTTTCCTCCCACACAAGGTATATGCAAGCTTTTAGGTTTTAGTAACTTCAGTGCAGCCAGCAAAGGCAAACCGTACAATGGAGTGACTCTTCCAGCAAAGCACAACCAGCTCTGGCAATAGACACAGCTATTCAGCAACATTCAGATGTTCAACGTTACTTAAGAGTACGCGTTATACCCTGTCAGCTCTCAACCTCTAACCTGAAGCTTAGTGAATAACATTAAAATAAGGTTAAATGTGTTAAATACTGCCCTACTATACAGGCAAACAATCTGTAATCATGAGAGGCTGGTCTAGAACACAAAGAGGAGCAGAATTCATCCCAAACATCACAGATACCTCAGGAGCCACTTGCTTTGCAATCTCTAAGATGCCATAAGGGTTTTGTACCTTTAGTCAAAGTGTGGGGTGGGGAAGAGAAAGAACAGGTCAGGATTAAATATAAATCTAATGTAAATCTCCTAAATTGAGCCAAGGACAGAATTATCCATTGGCTAAGACAGACAATCCTCTCCGCTACTGTCTTTCATAATTATCTCTCCCTCCTTTCTTCCCTCAAAAATAACAACTAATTTAAATTAAAAAAAAAAAAAAAAAAAAGAAGAGGAGGTGTTTTTCACTTCAAGATGAAAATATTTTGTGTTTGGTTCTCTAGAAGTGAATTGATGTAATTTTTTGGCTGGTGCACACATACTGACCACACAGGGGAAATGCTGCGCACTGGCACCTGCAATCCCAGAGTCGAGGCTCTCATTGCAAGCACTTGTGCGTGGAGCTCCTTGTGCCACCTCACACTCTGTCTCCACGTCAGTCTCCAACTTCAAATGCCAAAAAGTGATAATCACGTCGATTATCACTTTTGCGTAAAAGAACACTTTTCTATTTTGTGCTGTTTGTCATTGAAAGGTGTCATCAGTTCTCCCACAACTATTTTTTTTTTCAGTGAAATGACCTAACTACAGAACCAGATTAACTGAATTGTGTCTTTACACAACCTCCTGAAGCGATTTATTTGCTTGTGAGGAGGACATCAGGAAATAATAATTTATATAAATATATTTTAAAATAAGAGTAAAATTATTGGGTTTTGGTTTTATTTGTGGACAGTATTTATCTACCATGGGTGGCTTAGAACTTTAGTACCAAGATTAGAAATACTGTCTTTCATAGTTTGCTTTGACAAATTATGCTTTTTTAAGCATATTCACACATGCCTTTGAAGCCTGAAATAATTTTAGCGATTCTGAGAGAAATGTCATCATCTGTTCAAACTACACCTGAGAAAACTTAGGAGGAGGCACCACCTGTAACAGGAACATTTGCCTGGTGACTGAACAAACAACTGAAGAACTCCTCAACCATCTCCAGTTTGGCTCAGTCATGTTAGGTCAAGTAGTTTTTCAGTTAATTCAGTCTAACGTCTAGATCAGCACTGCAGAATTTTTGCAGAGCAAAAAAAAGTTTTTAATACCATAGGTCTATCACTAAAAGGAGACTGAAGATGCTCCTGGCTTCAATTGCTTTTGTTTTTATCCCTATATGTAAAAACAGGTCAGCAGAGCCAAGCAGAGTTCAGTGCAAAATGTCTATTCCAGGTTTAACGGTGACTCAGACACAGCCAAGGCCAGCTGTGTCTTCTCTACACAGTTGTTCTGTATTCAGCTTTTTTGCAAAAATGAGATACTTCTTTATCCCTTTGAAACCACGCTGGCTGGTAAGCAAGTATATTTTGGCTAGATGGCAAGCATTTACTTTCTCCTTACAGGTACAGCAACCAGAAAAATCTGGTTTTGCAGGAATTGCTCCTTCATGCCACACACCAGAAAAAAAGACATATGCCGAACTAAAGCTTCTAGTGGCCACACAGATTTCTGCCAAAGTGGCATGAGAACCACTTTGCATTTGCGGGAAGCCAACAGCCTCTCAGCCTCCCCCCCAACAGTTCTGATAGCAGGAATTTCAAAGTGAGGCAGCTTATAGAGCGCCATACTACCGATTCCAAATTTCTTATTAAAAACACCAAATAGACAGCAGGCTGTATTTCCACAGGCTAACTCATTTCAGTCAGAAGAATATTTTCATTGACATCCTCAGAATTGTGATTGTTTCTTTTCCAGTGGTGAGGTCTACAGTCTTTCATTAAATTTCATGTCATCTATCAAAGTATAATTATGCTTTTTCATTCTTTCTTCTCATACGTAAATCCCATTTGGCTGAAAAGCATCCAGCATTGAATTAAGAGCATTTTTCTGGTATACAGATAGTCCCAAGTCTTAAAAGAAGCAGTCAGTGTAAAGGGTTTATTCTTGTTCAAAAGACTGTGTTACCTACACAACTGCATTCCAATTTCATTCTTAGAACTGACTGAATTGAGAGCCCAAAAAGGGTGCCATTTAGCAATTCAGTTACTTATTTCCTGCAGCATTAAATTCTTCTTCCAGACATTCTTGGTGTTAAATTACCATGGAATTTCTCAAACACTTTAACCTTCAGAACAATCCCGCTGCAAACTTAATGATGGACACTGCAAAATTTATTTGGATTTTATGGCCTAGGACTACTGAACAAAACTATGCAAAAAGAACACACACACACATTAACTGGGACAACAGTTATGACCTTTATGCTTTATGGTCAGGAAAGCATCTGGGAAGATAGGTGGGAAAATAATTAAAACACATTTTTGAGAGGGCATATGCCACTTCTGAAGCATAGGGTAGTGCTCCCTTCCTGCATGAGAACACGGTGTGAATTCTTGCAAGGAACATGGTTACAGAACTGTATTTCTGTGTAGCGAGTCCATTTTCTTGAAGCAGCTGGAGGTAGTTAGCTTGAAAAAGCAAGAGGTTATGCTCGTCCTATCTAGCCAGTATCTGCATTCAAAATTTTTAAGATTCAGAACAGGTGGATTCAAGAAGGCAGCATGCCTACTCACTGGTAATGTGAATTCAGAAGTTCAGAAATATCAGCACCAGACATCGGGGCAATATCCTATCATGCTGTGCCACAAACATTCTTGAAGTGAAAAGAAAACTACGTCAAAAACCTTGTTCTTTATTAATCATTTTAATGAACCAAATATGAAGTGACATAAACACAAGTCAAAGAAATAACACAAAACCAGCCTCACCAGCTGCTGACAGGAGGTAAAGATAGAAGAACAGTTGAGGATGATTTGAGGGAAAACAAGAAAGCATACTGGAAGAGATACTCATTCTTGCCAAGAATGTCAACCAAATCATATAGCAGTTAAAATTTCATATCAAGTATTTAAATAAAGATCTCTGCTTTGTTGCCTAACCCAGCGAGTCCATGGAAGAGCAGGGAATGGGCTATCCCTGAATTCATGGCAAACAGGTCCAAATTTCTCCAAACAATGGAGATGGAGGTGGCTAAAAAGAAAGAGAAACAGAGAAAGCGAGGACCCTCTGTTACCCAGCCTGGTCTCAGAAACGGAATGTGTTTTCTAGACCCCATTATCTTTGGCATAGGTTCCTTTTTCAATGTCTGCGTGAATGCTTTAATCCCATCACTGTGAAGGTTGCAGCAGTCAGTTTCTCATACACTAGAAACATAAGAGCAGCAGTAAGGACTGTCTGTAGGAGCTTTGCTTCAAGGCCTTTGTAGAGTCCCATTAATCCAAAACGCCTAAGGAGGAAAGAAAAAAAAAAACAACACAAAACCAAAAAAGTGTGAATAGCCTTCTATAAGTAAATCAGTACACTACAAAGAAGAATATCCAAGTTAATGACAACTGTAAGAATCTTAAATTCATTCTCAATGTCGAGTGCCAGCTATGTTTAGTAAGATCTTAAAGAGAAAATTCTGCAGGAAGTTAAGTCTTCCGTGCAAGAAACTTGCTTCTTTTTAAGATGAGAGGTGAATGAACTGATACCCATAGATAACACTTACTGTACAGATATTTAGGAGAATTTGGTTTTGTGTACTTATTCTGCATTATATTACAAAACCCAGGTTGACTCAGATGGCAAGTTTAAGGGAGGCCAAAAGAAACAAAAGTCAGATCCAGCAACATTTTCAACATATTAGTAATTACTCAAGTCTTCTGTATCATGTTAGGAAAAAAACAGAAAGCTCACCTCACTCTCTGCTGAAGAAGGTAAAGAACATTTCTAAGACTGCCTAGTGTTCGGTTCTCTGGGTTCAACCTGTGGCGTCCAAACTGAAAAAAAGGAAGAGCATTTTGTTGTGCTTTTTTCACAAGGTGCTAACAACACATGCACAAAATCCAGAGAGCCTCTCTTAAACCTCTTTTAACATTTTCCAGGTTATACCAGCCATCAGTGAAGAACTGAGGCCAAAGCTCACACTACTGAACTCCTGCAGCAAGCACTACAACGGTATGTGCTACAGTAATTTGTTTTGGTTTTAAGATGGATTCTAAGAAAGTGTTACACATGGCTGTATTTGCTCTCTTCCGGCTGTAAAGTTTTCAAGATCTCAAAAGCATAATTTGCAGAGTCTTAGTAAGGATAGGACATTCAAAGCAAGTTCCTTCCGGCTGGCTCAGCTTTCATTTAACAAAGACTCAAAGCCTCATACATCTGCAAACCATTATTACATTGAGATTGCAAAGCTGAACCCAAAATTTATCTGCCCAGTAATGGTCTTGGAGCAAAACATCTACGGGCGAACTGCTGCAGAAGAATCCAAAATTGTTTGATCCACCTACCTGGCCTAAATAATACTTCTCTTTTACTCATTATGTTTGCTTATCCCCAAACCGTTTTTCAATAGGCATGATAGCTGCTGGTGTAATTTTATGTCTCGGAGTTAAACCAGCAATTTCAGCAACTCCTTTCCTAGCATTCCCTGGTACTCTTACCTGATACAGGTCAATAGCACTGTCAGCAAGCTGTGACTATGAATTACTAATATACAAGGGCTGACACACTTGTATTTATAACAATGTGGACAAACAGCTTTTGAAGCCTGTATTATGCTTCTGTGCCAAGAAAGCAGCCACCTGCGTATGAGTTTCTCCCATAACTTGCTTGGGCAACTGCTACTTCTCAGGCATAAGAAATTACCATTGACAGTAGGTAGAGTATGCAAGCAGATTTAGGCAGTTCAGAAATTATAAGAAAATGCCACGATGACACAGGTCCCTTTGCTTTATGTCTTAAGAACTCAGATGGCAACAGCAGCAACACAACACTACTGGAAATCTCCCTTTATTAGGCAAATACATGCTCATAACCCACTATCTTCGAACTCATTTGATACTGATAAATCAAAGTTAAGGATTATTGTCAAAGACTCAGATACACCCCAACAAAGTTGCTAAGTTCCAAGCTACAGTGCCAGTCACTGCCCACATTACTCATAGGCTTCCAAACTACACCACGATTAAGTGCTTCCTTCCCCTCTTTTCTCCACCATTGGACAATATTTGTACTGCAAACAAAGGTTCATCCGGCGGGGGCGAGTTCATTTCTCCCTAGGACATCAATACTTCACTGATTACTGCAGAAGATTTCCAAAAGGGACTAGCATTCTCCACACTACAGAAAAGAAGATCGAGTTTTAAAGGGAACTTTTTCACCCAGGATCACTAAAAACATTAACAGTACTGCTATTTCTCCAGAGGCAAATTTAATTTATCCACTGTTTACTGACACATAGGGTAAAGAACAGCTCCACTGCATAATGAGTTAACACCAGTGCCATGTATTTTTAATGACTGAAAAAGAGATAGACATACCAAATGGCAAGGCTGGAGGCTGCTTACCACCGTCAATTACACAGGATAACTTCGTTATATGGAAGTAAGAAGAGCACTTTGACAAGAAGTTGAAAGCAAAGGTGTAGAGACTTCATTACAAAGAACCCTAACAACTTTCAAATAGTAAATTTCTGAAGGTTTAAAGTTGAAAAGTCCCGTACTTCTACTTTGATGACAGAACTTAACTATGACGTTTAAGTTTTTATGAATGATATAGAGCTTGTATTAGCTTGTGTGTAAATCTGCTAAAATAGTTTCAAAAAAACCCCACAGCTATAGGAAGTATTCTTCACGCAGAATGTTATTTCTGAAAATACTAAACCTTTGTTCATAATTTTTTTTTAACCTCACTTAGTGACAAAAACTTCATCAAATATAACAATGCTAGCTTTAGACTAGAAAACACGTTACGAAGTAGTTCAAGTTTGAACTGGACAGCACAGGTATCACAGATGCACGTGTCTGCTGTTTTCGTCAGAAGCATTCAGGGTTTCCAGCCACTACTTCTTTCACAGAGCGAAGGGAAAGAAGTCATCCCTCTAGTGACTGCAGAACTAGAGACGGGGTCCTTGTATTCCCCATCATCACAGGCAGAGGATGGACTGGCACTGAGAACTGGTATACAGGCCCCTTTATTCCACAGTGGGCCACTGTGAGAAACACCCCACACCACCACCAGGACACTGACCGTTAGCTGTGCTCCAGCAGAAAGGCAACTCATCACTGCTCAGGCAAGCCAGTAGTAAACTAGCTGACTTCAGCTGAGGTGAGCAGTAAGCAGCAAGCAGCAGCCGGTTAGTCCATCAAGCTGGCAGCACAACTTACCAGAGCTGCCCTTTTTTTAAAGAATAACACCGTCACCAGGAGACAGAATTTTGTGCAAAAAGCCAAAAGGAAACAGACGAACCATGAAGTAGTAGTCACAAGATTGTAACCATTTCTATAGCAACCACGGAAAGGAAGGAGGGGTGAAGCTGTTATATTGATGTACCCTCAAGAAAATTGTGCTGCCGTGCAATGCTAAGGCTAAAACAGAGCAGTCCACTTTATTTCCAGTTCTCCTTCGCACCAGCAGAAAACACATCACAAATTAAAATCAGACTGATGTTGCGACTTATCCAAACAAAGCTATATTTGCTTAAATGTTTTTACGTGTCTGTCACTTCGCTAACAGAAGCCTGCGTTACTAGTTTAAGTCCTGAGATGTGTCCAGGCTGTTAAAACAGGATGCGACATCGAACGAAGGCACTAGCTCAGCTGATCATCAAAAGTTATGAGAACTTCAGAAAAGGTGACTGCTGACAAAACTACACTGCGGCTGACGCAACTACAATGCAGACGCCATTTTGTGCGCCATTAGGGTGGTGGTGTAGAAAGCTGTGCAGACACAAAAATTTTATCTAGTGTCTTTTCAGGGTAGCAGCAATCACACAGTAAATATATTCAAGTCCTGTTGGTTTGAAATACAGCATCCAAACTATCTTTTTACAGGCTATCAAAAATGAAAATACATTTAGTCCACTCTAATTAGAGAGAAGAAAAAACTAAAAAAATTACAAAACTTGCATGAAAATAACTTTTTCCAGATGAACAATTAACAAGAAAAATCCCCTATCAGACAAGTCTGAAAAGTTATATCCTTAGCATGGAAGGCTCACATTCAAAAATTCAACTAATTCTCCAAACTTACACAAGCGTTAGAACACACACAATGGCTCTACTACACATGCAAGTTAGAGCTTCTCCTTACTTGGGCAAATAGCATTATATTTTGTATTTAACTGTGCTAAAAATAATAAAAAAGACAACTTACAAAAATAGGTTAAAAAGCACAGAAATTACAGTACAATATGCTTGCTTATGTATGGAGAGGTCGCTTCCCCCTGCGCCCGCTCCCCCTTTGTCTCGATTCAAAATTACAACAATGCTGGTCCATACTTAAGGTAGCAGCATTATCCAGCGTACATACAAGCTGCAAGTGACAATAAATGCAAGTGTTTCCATTACCACTACAACTAGTGTACAAGGCCCGGCATGTGGTTAAAGATATTATTTACGAGGGAGCTCAGCTTCCCCTGATGAATCACATTCTGGCTACTGACAAGGTCACACTGCCACCCGAACAGAAAAAAAAAAACCTATGAATAGAACTTTTTTTAGATTACCCTAGGTCATCTGGAAACAAACTGGGTTTAGAGGATTTAATTTTAACTACCCACTTGACACATTTTCTATTTATATTAGAAGAAGTAAATTTACATTTTTGTAGTGCCTAAAAGCTGTAGGGTGCATCAGCTTCTGTGAGACACTGTATTGATGCATTATGTTGTCAATACTACCCCCCACTTGAAACAAATGTGCACCAGTAATATCAAGTTCTATCAGAATCTGTCAGTACAGCACCAAAGAAGAGAAGCACCATTATCAGTGATCTGCATTGTGCAAAAGGAGCTCCCAAAATGACGGGTTCATCAACACAAAGAGGAACAAGTCACATGATCAAGGCTCGCATTATACAGAACAAGTCAGAGGCAGTTACCCTGAAATTAAATTATTACTTACCCGCAGAATTGACTGTACTGTCTGCAGAGGATAAGTGAGGGTGGTGGCAATTGCTTTGGCTATTGCACCAATGACAAAAGCATCCAAAGACGTGAGCTGCTCAACAGATAAAGAACACATTACTTCCACACAGCACCAAAACAGCCAGATACCCATATGTGTTTGGGCATTCTGTACTGGTACCTGCTACCAGGTTACCTAAGTATCTTTGGCATTAAGATTTCATGAAGTCTCTGGGTCTTCTCGTTTAAAGAGTTAGCTATAGTTCAACCAACTTACCTTCCCACAACTGAAGTTTATTTGTAACTTCTACCTGCTCACAAGCTTTTGCATGTCTCACTGTAACTAGGTTACTAAAACATAGTGGAGATAAAGCCATACAACTAGACCAATTTAAAGCACCGAGCATAGACAAAAGATAGGGAAGTAGCATTTAAACGTACCATCAATCAATAAGCATTCCAGCTTTTGCAACATCTAAAGCAACAAGTCACGTGGCACTTGTGAAAAGGCGACACTGAAAGACTCCTTGAACATGACTCTATAATCCCCAGACATAATCACTACGCTATTGGACAGAATTTTAGTCTCGATGACATAGGCTAAAAATCTCATCCCCTATGAGCTAAGAACACCTGCCGGAAGCTCAGCCTCACCTCCACAGCCCACAATGTCCCACAATGCACCAAATATATTGTCACAGCCTAAGCTGATTACAGCGCACCTCAGTCTAACACTGTGAATTAATCACTGAAATAAGTAGGTGTCCATATCAAATCACGCTCCAAAGTTGCAAAATGTGTTGATTGCAATCAGAAATATGCGCACACATGCACGTCTTTAAAAAGTCAATCTGATATACTTTAGACAATCAGGAAAAGATCAAATAGGAAGAAAAATGTCCAAAATAAAAATGACCATTGCTAGGGGAAAAAAGTATTATCTCTCTCCACTGATCGTGGACAAAACATGCCCTAATTTAAATAGAACTAATTTAAAAGAAACAAGAATAAATATAGCAATTGGCCAAGAAGCAAATAACAATGCAGAGGGAAGCTCAGCCCGTCACTCAAAAAATGTATTGTCCATAATACAACTGGATAGATTCATCAGGCACAGAGTACTACAGCTGCAGTATTGACTAAATATGGTTAAAAAAACCAAGCCTTATTTATGATGTAGAATCTCATGTAAAAATAATTTCACTATTTCTTGAGGAAAAACAATACGGCTTTGTAACGTATTGATACAATCTAACATTTTAATACCAAAAGCCAAACGCATTGTCACAAACTAACAGCAAAGCGCTGCAGCTTAAACATATGGTATGTTATGACGTTATCCCAAAACGTAACACAAATGCTTTTCAATCTGCTAGCACATAGAAGGAACATGAGTTCGGGTGAGATGCAGTATCTGATGCACACAAAAAAAAAGAATAAAGAAAAAGAAGGGGACTATAAAGCACGTGCGGAAAAGTCATTCTACCTCTATTCAGAGAATTGGGGAGGTAGTGTTGCTATGTTCAATTCTAGTGTCCAGCCTTGGAAAAAAGACATTGAAAAATTGAGGGCTTTAGGAAAAAAAGTGTTATTAAAATGACGGGGTCCAGAATAAATCTGTGATACTTCAAAGGCTCAATATACTTGATTTACTGGAGAAAGAGTTAAGAGGTGACTTCAAAACAGTCTATACGTACACTCTTATAAAGCAGATATATCAGAATTTAAATCTCTTAAATCAATACCTGTGAACAAATCTAAACAAATGTGGACAAGAGGTGCAGTTTTACTTTTACAGGAAGAGGAATTCAACACAGGAATATCCTACCTAGGGACATGAAAGATTCATGTCTCACTTCACAATGATGGATCTTTTTAAGAAGACAAACTAACTCAAAAAAATCCTGAAAAACACAAGAACCAAAACTAAACCTACATTTCTGAATTTCCTCAAGTAACACATGTCAAAGAATCTATCTTATAACAGAGCATGCCCATCACCTGGCCTCGAAATGTACTCACTTGCAGCTGCTTTTTCAAAAGCTTCCGTTTAAAGCCTTCGTAAAACATGAACTGTATGGCAGGATTGAAGACCAGCAGCAAGGAGGGGAAAGTACCATTCCATAAAGCTAAGACTCCTTCATCTCGTATTATCTGATGAAAGGCATCTGAGAAGAAAGGTGTAAAAAAAAAAAAAAAAGCATTAAAATTTTGAGTACAAAATTCTAACTGTAGAAGATAAGAAAAGTTATACTTAAAGCTCAATATTCAAAGTGTATAAAACTCCACTGCAGTCTTTTATGTGACTTTTTTTATCTTCCATACTAATCTGGAAGTTAACAGAAAAATAGCGACAAAGGAGGTTCTTGCTCACATCACCATTAACATCAACAAAGCTTACCATCTGCACATCCACCCCACTCTTTTTAGTACAAGCTTAGCATCAACATTAAGGTCTTCTCAACCTTCTTCAAAACAACAACAATATTTATCTTCTTATTTAATTTTAAAAGGAAGACAGCCTGAACACGTGTGTGATTAAGAGAGTAACGTGAGTGAAGTTTAGCTTGCAGATTGTCTATCCAAACTCAGGCTCCCAGCTACCACTCTGCTGGGCTCACTACTACTCCAGTATTTGTATGATAAGGTACCTGCCTTTGCAAAAGGTATTTTAGTTGCATACTACAAACTCTTAATCACCATCAGAAATGGCCAAGTCCAGTTTCCTGTAAAACTCAATGACCGCAAAGTGACAAGAGAAGCATGGGGATTCCAGGGTGAAATCAGTTACATGAATAAAAGTCTTCAAACTTGAGAGTCCTTGATATATTTCATTTAATAAACTTCTCTTTGCTTGAAGACAACAGGTACTTACCTACTATGCCTTTATAATTGGTTGGTACAATGTCTTCATTTCTAAATTTTGCTCCCTGCAGCTTCAGACGTGTGTTCACTACCCAAAGAGGAGTGGTCAAGAGTACATTCACTACACCTAATGCAAAACACAGCACAAAGAATATCAGCAAGAACTAGAAGAAAATTTCAAATGTTTTCTTAACCCCTTTTACTTCGATTCCCACACTACTGAAATTACTGGTAGGAAGAGGGAAAAACATTAACACAGCATATAACAAAAGTAAACTGGTAATTTGTAATGAGCTACTTCAGGTATCTCCCCACAGCCTCACCATGAATTAGTTAGCAGCAGACTGCATGCAGTGGAAAGACATTTCTGCTGCTCCTACCCAAAACTAATAAAAAAACCCAACCAACCAACCAAAAACAAACAACAAAAACCCCCACCCCAAACAACAAAACACATCAAATATGAACACATTGAAGGAATCTTAAGTGAACCTGATACTTTGCTGCGTACTACACCACACTGGAGCACAAGATACTCTACTTTTTCATGCCCTACTTCACTCCATGGTGACTTGCTGCCTGCCTACTTTCAGAAAGAAACACAGAGCAGCAAGGTTAGAGGGATTATTTTATAAGGAGAGATCAAAACAGATAAATGCATACAGCTTGATTACCAGAACAGAGCTCCTACACTGCCAAAAGAATAAGAATATCTAGCTTCTAGATTCACTAAGTACACTTAAGGTAAAAAACAGAGGATTCTGCAAATATTTTAAGTAAGGCATGGAAGTGGCAAGAGATTACACACAATAACAAACCCCAACAGTAAAGCCTGGAAGTTGAGTATCAGAACTTAGGATGCGGGAAGAGAAATAGACAAGCATACATAAGGCTGCAACAAAGAGGTATTGCAAAATACAATTCTAAGCAAACACAGAGAAGGATTAAGTGACATTGCTTCTGCAATCACCTGGTACAGGTTGCTCCTGTTCAGTAATGACCAAGGCAGTTACTTTGAAGTAAGTACGTAAAAACAAGCTTCAAATCTTTCTTATTAATATTTCTGCACCACAGAAATTTGCAATTGCTTCTATATTGGTTGCTTTGGTAGGAGCCTGAGTGACAGACTGAATTAGTCCGTTATATTGAGATGGACACACTACAACTGTATCAAGAACAGTAAGTCTGAAAAAGGTGAAACTTTACCACCTACATTATGCCTGTTTATTCTTTTTCTTTTCCTTTAAGATGGTTCAGAAAAGCAGAATATAAACATAAGTATACTTCAGTATCCTTCATAAGGACTACAGTCATGACTCAAAAGACGTTTTGAGCAAAATCAAGCACCAGGAAAGGCAAGCCACATTAATCTCTTAACCAAAGTCACTGTGATTACATTAAGGAGCAACAGGTTAGAGCACAGACTACTTGTAATTTCGCACCCAGATTCAGTTAAAGGAAAAGCTGTAAAACTTTATTTTGCAGACTGGAAAGGAATTGTTTTAAAATGTATGTTTCCAATCTGCATTTGCTACCAGTAGTAGGAATGAAAGAGATGGGTAGTGAGGCTTAGTAAACACCTTAAGTGGAATTTTTCAATTTACACCAGGTATGACTCCATTAGAAGAACATAAACTACTGATGTTGAAGAAAAGCTAGTCATTTAACTGACAAGCTGTTACCCTAATTCCTGTAGCCTTTGCTCCGGAAAGTAATTACACGGAATTTTACCGCAGTGATAAACCCAACTTAAGAATTTTGTTCCCTACTTTCCCCCAACTATTCAGCCATTCATTGTGCCCACACTGAAAGCACAAGAAAGCAGGAAAAAGCAAAGAAAAAGCCTGCCCTTATGTGCTGCACCCTGCCCCCAATAAATGAAGAAAAAAAAAAAAATTCCAAAGGCCTTATTTGTAGGTTGATTTTTTTTTAAATTAGCTTGTTTCAGTGTGGTTGCTTGAGCAATTGTTCCTGCAGAATATTACTGGCAAACACAGACACACAGTGGTTATTTTTCACACTGGATTGCTAGAAAAGCCACTAAAGTCATCATCCCTTCAAAGAAGCCACTGTAGCATCCACATGAGAGGAAAGGATGAAAAAGAACATCTAGTCCCACTGAACACGCACGTATCTAGGGACTCACTGTACCTAGGCGGCAACCCAAAAACAGGTCTGAAAACTGACACTCAAATGCTTAAATCAAAAACTCTTCTTTATCATAACTGAAAATATTTCAATTTGGCATGTATCTTCTCCTCTGAAAAAAAAACCTATCACCTCTCCCTGCCACTGTCTTCAACATCTAAATGATGGTGCTTAGATACCACAGTATACAACACACCAGACAAATAAAATACTAGACCACTACAGCACTGTGCTTTGTGCCAGAGTTCATAACAGGAACGGTTTATGCACCTGCTTATGAGGTGAGGACACAGAAGAGCAATCAGAGCTCTACAACTGAGCAGGTCTGTACACAGTGGGGGGCGTAAGCATTCAGTGTGACTTCCAGTGGACTTCATAAACAAAAACATTACATAGAATATACTAAAACCACATTTTTGATGAAACTGAGATTTTTAAGTATTACCTGCAACAACCCCAAGAACCAAGTCTTTTCCAGTGGTTGAATGCTGACCTTTGACCCAGAGAGCTTTAAGACTATTAAACGTATAAAAATAAACAAAATTGGAGCAGCAAAGGCTGGAAATAACAGGGAACCATCCTCGATACGGTGCCAACCTAGTGGAGAGGAAAAAGTCATGGTAAGGATCAGCAAAGTATTTATGTGATCTGGTTGATCTTACACATTGGTACAGGTCCCAGAGATACAATACTATATGCTACATAAAATATAACTACATATGTCTTTACCATTAATGGTAATAACTCATACCAAACTCCTGACCGCCCAATAAAAAAAAAAGGTAAGCACTTATAAACATAAATATATCAGGAATATTTCCATTGAAAAGGAGCTGTAGAAGTACAACATATTTACAGTGAGAAGCTTGGGATTCACTCACTCCAAAAGTGAGTATTACCACCATATTTGCTCTCTACCAACAGCCAGCAGTGAACTACAAACATCCAGGGGATGAATATACATGTTTGAAGCATGTACATTAACATATAGACTGATACAGTCAGTTCAAACCATATACTAAAACATACCAAGGCATGAGCAGAATTCTCATATTTGTTGAGAAACGGAGTTGTCAGTCCCATACAAAAGATAACACCCCAGTAAAGAGATGCTCACATCTCCAAGTAAACAAAGCAATGCTTAACACAGCTGGAAAAAAATTAAAGACAGCTACTTCTTCAATACAAAATAATAAAAAAAGCCTAGAGTAAGTAAGAGGAAAAAATACGTCTGGATTCTCACATGAAATTTAAAAATGGAAGACTAGTTATTCAAATTAATATACTCCACCAAGGAGAGTTTTCCAAAGGATACAACCTGGGGCATGAGACACACAGATGGGAGGAATTTCTAGTAAATGCCTTGCAGTAAAGCCTAGAGTAAATCAGTCAGATAAGCGAGAAAAATTTATTTAAATTTAACTAAATTAATCACAGATTAAAAACTGAATTCGCCCTTATGATTCAGAGCTATCATTTTTCAGGTGTTGTGAATAATTGTCATTGTTTGTGTATCATCTAAATCTACCTTGATTTAAGAATGATTTTGTAACAGCTGACTAACAAAGGTCCCTTCTCTGACAGGCCCGATAAGCCTGGAAAACAGGGACACCTCAACAGCTGCCATACATCCCCAGCATGTTCAACAATGCATCCAAAACCCGATAAAGACACACACCTTCATTGAAGCTGCACAGGACAGGTAAAGAACTGGTATCATGTTAAAAGCATAAGGAAACTCCGCAATGACCAGCAGTAATCATGGAGGCTCTTTAGTATTCATTAAAATATTGGGAATACACAGAATAAGGAGCACCAAGAAGGAGACCATAAAAGATGCAATGCTGGTAAATGCAGCGTCTGACTGTTCTTATGATGTAAATACTAGTGCTTCTCCCTCCCATGTAGCTGAGAATACACCACATTAAGACTGTTTCTGAAGTTACAGGCTTAGCTAACCATACAGTTACAACTACAAACTAACTGACTATAAGACAGTCATGAGTAGAACTAAAACAATTTTCATATCACCTGTCTCTTCTGTGCTGGAAAAGAAAGGGAGAAACATGCCCTCTGGGGACCACATCCTTTAACTGAGAGAGGTAGATTGGTTTTGCTTGATTTATTAAGAACAACTTCTTTTGATTTTTATCAAAACATCTTGCAGTACAAAACATGAAACTAGAACAAAAACTGTGAGTTTATTTTAATGACTTAGTTGTCATTGCTAGCATCCATAATTCACATACAAATATTTCTACACACAAATAAAACCCAAGTTTGTGTTCCAAATTGCAGCCTTGAGAAGAACTCCGTGTACACCACTGAACACCTTTCATATCACCTAAAGGATGAAAGCGCAGGGAAGAAAGCAAAGCTGTTCGATAAATTTCTACAGAAAGTCCAAAAACCTATTTGCTTTATCTAGATGAGAAAAGCAGTCTCACAAAAGCATGATATAAGACTCTACAAACTAATGCGAACAAGATGTTTATGATCTCACATCACATTTCAGATTGGTTGTTTGGGGTTTTTTTGTTATTCCTGATACATCTCTAAAAGTAGTATCATTGCTTAGCCAGGCCTTCCCAATACCTTTGGAAGGAACAATGTTCGCCCTCTTGCCAGAATTACTGATTTTTTTGTTTCACAGGAAAAGTAGGATGACCACTTTTGCAGTCTCTCCACTTCAGTTAACTACTTTTTTTTTCCTTTTAAAATGGAAGTTTACTTGCCACTCTTCTGTAACAAAAGTAATGCAGGAATGCGAACAAAAGATATCACCAACAGACTGATAAATACTCGTGCATACAACTGACAACTGTTCAAGTTCAAACGTGGGAAAACATTATTGGCCAAGCCAAACTTTTGTCAACTTTAATGTCCTGGAAGCTCTGGAGTTCTGGGGATTAACTTAGGAAAATACTAGTAACAAGGACACACATACAACTGTTTTCCCCAGCCAGTTCAGCTCAGACTACGTGGCCAATACTGAAGCATAGCATTGCTGAAAGTTAACTGCTTTTAGATAGATTGTGAATCTCAACAACATAAAGAGTCACTTGTAGTTTACTTCCACATGTTTATTAGGAAAAGAAAAAACTTCCAACTGGGACACGTCTCAATTTTCCTGTTGAAAGTGGCTCAGCTGCCCAAGAGTTTCATCTTGGTTACGAGAAATGGACACACCCAAGAATCCAGGCAGACAAAGCTGGTTTGTCAGGTACAAGGTGGTACATTTGTGTACAAACCTGCATTTCTGAGGAGGCACAGCTACCTCACTAACGGAGGCACAGTTACATCACTGAACAGACTGATTGCATAAGGTACTCAAGAAAGTTAATCCAAATTAGCTAAAGACAAACACCTAAGCTTATGCAAATCATATCACACTTATACAAAGAGATTTTAATTCAGAGTAAAAAATACAGGCTAAATATTCCACTGTAAAAGCAAACTCAAAATAGTTTTAGAGCTTGTCTACAGGAAGCAAGCAGAAAATTAGTATCTACTCACAGGCCTTCTTCTTTGATTATTTCCAATAGGACTGCCGGTGTGGTCTTAGACTTCCGCTTCTCATCAACTGGAAAACAGAAGAATCAAACTTTTAGATTACCCCAATTTTTAGCACTCATTTTCAAGTCCTTATCTTTCCTATTCTGAACACGCCCCAGAAGAGCATGTTTCTTCTTCCTCATAAGGATAGACGTTCCCTATTTCCACAGCAACTCCAGAAAGCATCTCCTTATTGACATTTGCTAGGTAAGGCTACTTCCTTTTTTTTTTATTCTTCCCCAGACTAGCAGGTTGTTGTGCACCAGAGCATCTGCAGTTACCAACTCCTAACCTGATAGTCATGACATGAACTGAAGGTAGGTTCCCCTTAGTTAAGAGACTAGAATTGCGCCTGCCTAACTGCTCTCAAAATCATTCCTTGGACTCCAGACTAGCACTGCTAGCAGAGCAATCTCTTAATGTGCAAACAGCCAAGCCTTAGCAAAACACTGTCTCTTCCTGCACTGAAAGCTGCTCAAGAGCGATATGGCGCTCATTTCTCAACCACGTATTTCTGACAACCTGGCTGACGATCTCCTTCTAGTTGTCAACAGTGCTTTAGTCACAGCGCTAAAATGCTTGGTGATTCTGTGACTTTTGATTAGAAGATATGAATGTTAGAACAAAGTTTATACCCAGAGGCATTTTTGTAAATATTGGATGTTTCTACTCCCAGTTCTAACCCTGACTTTTCCCTTTAAACTATTCTCAGGAACAATTCTAGATTAGTTTCTCATGATACTGCCCCTGCATTTTGAAGTGTTCTCAGCAGCCAAAAGCAACAACACACAAATGCAGTCCTGTGTAATCTCACATCTTTATTTTTCTTTTTGGTCTTAGATAACCATTGAAAAGCCATGTCTGGCCACAGATCACACAGCTTTTTCATCTAATTAAATGGTTGCCCAATACTTTCAAGAGGGAGAATTACCTTCAGCTGGGAAAATGGTGTCAGTGACTAAACAGTGTTAAGTGTTACACAGGTAAGATTCCTGTTCATGCAAGATTGGTCCCCCTACAACCACCCTTACTAATGCCCAAGCAAAGATGAACAGAAACACCATCATACAAAGAAACTGGAGTTTGACACTTACCCTGAAGTCTAAGCCTAGCTGTATCCAAAGGAAAAAATACAGTCATTGCAGTCATACTGCCCTGAAAAACAAAATAAACTGGCTATATAGTGTATCAGTTGCTTCTACAGATACCTGCCAGACCCTTTGCAGCCCTTCACTTCTCACCCAGAAACCAGTATATTGAGTAAGTTTAAAAAGGGCATAAACTCCATGCATAATGTTGATTTGAAGTGGGTTTTGGTCACATGCTTACAAATGAGATTTTTTTCTCTTGTATTAGATCAAGCTAACATTTAAACCATTAGAAGTTTTTTGCCCAAAGAGAGAGTTTTTGAAGTCCGGGAGCTGATAAAGTGGGCATCAGGAGACAAACATATTGTACCTTCTCTACCTCCCATTAGCCTCGGTACCTAATTTCTAGGGTTTTTTTTTTTAAAAAAAAGGACAACAATGACAACTGCGACACAAGCAACCATCGTGTTACAACAATCTTGTTCGAACTTCAGGGAAAAAAAAAAACAAACACAGAAACTTTTATTCATTAAAAAACTGATAGTACATGTTTTTCAGGACTTAATCTAGCATTGAACTACATTCTAATTTAGGCAACAGAGATCTGCCTACCAAGACACCCCTTGTGGCACGAATCACCTATGATGAATTAAATCATGACCTACATGTCCCCAGATTCACTTTTGGTGAATCCAACACCCTCTTCACTTCCTCTTCCTTCACGTCCAAAGCCTCTAAATACAAAAGCCAGCAGCCACTCTCCTTTACAACAGGGTGAAATACTGTATTTGCAAATGCCTTTATCTTCCATACAAGCAGCTGTTCCCTCTATCTGCCCACCATCATTCAGCTTCTTCAGTCTTTAGTACTCTAGCACTAACACTGCACAGCCTTTCAAAAAGATACCTAACACAGAAAGACCCAGGCTTGGTATAAACCTGTTAACACTCCCCAGAGGTGTTAAACGCATCAAGTGGCTGCTAAAGCTGTGGCACTTTTCCATTAGTAGCCATGCAAACTGTTTAAACAACGGGAAAGTCCAGGATACAGCAAGTCACACAAACACTGCGTTTAAAGCATACTGCACGGTGTGACTTGAACTCTTCTAGAGCGATGTTATGCCATACACCTAAGTGAGCTTTGCCTCTGGCTCCTGAGCAGGCTGCTTGGACCCATCTCTACACCCAGCAACAGAGGAATACTTTTCAGGTGGTGCTTCCTCACTAAGACAATTCTTGGTTGAAGTCTTAACAAGACTTAAGGTTCTCCGGTTTTCATAACACCAGGTAGCAGATGAAAGGAAACACTTGGCCGTAATTACCTGGTTATTTTAACCCATTTAGTTTGAGCTCCAGCCAAAAGGGTTGGTTCTGCTCTCCCACATACTTGTCTTGTGTCTATGTACACAGCTGGACAGCGAGAAGGATTAATGAACCCATGTGACTAAAAATTTACAAAAAATAAATTTCAGTTAGAAGGCTAGTGCCAGCACAAAAAGTAGCAGAAAGAGCCAAGACACATCTCCTAATGACAGCTGCACTACAGCAACTCTGAAGCCAACCCCAAAACACAGTATCATACATCTATGCACAAAACAGCCATAAGACTGCACAGTCACTACAAGTTCCAGCTTTCTCCTGTTCAATTTATCCTGCTTCCATCCTCCCAAAGTAAGATTTATCCTGAATCCTACTCTCAAAGCAATCCACCACACAGCAACAAACATACTTGCACTCCAAATCAGAAAATGGAAACGGGGAAGCAGTTGGCGTAGTGGCACAGAAGACAAATGGGTGGACACAAGGTACTGAGTATTTCAGTTGGACCTACAATGACCATCTAGTCCAACTGCCTGACCACTTCAGGGCTGGCCAAAAGTTAAAAGCGTATTATTAAGGGCATTGTCCAAATGACTCAAACACTGACAGGCTTGGGGCATCTACTACCTCTCTAGGAAACCTGTTCCAGGGTTTGACCACGCTCTTGCTTCCTGATGTCCAGACTACACCTGCCCTAGTGCAGCTTTGAACCATTCCCACGCAATGAGCCTTACAGGCTCAAACCGGCTTAAAACATGTATGAAGCTATAGCTCAAGAGAATGTCATGAGATAACTCAGCTGATCTAACAGATTACTGCCAATAAGAGATAATTGGTACCTCTCCCTTCCTTTTGCTAAATTGAGGGAAGTAAACTCAGAGAAGCATAGCTACTTTTCTCCTGGGTTTATAAATGGAACAACCCAACTACATTGTGAGAAGGCCGCCAGCAGCATAATATGGAGGAGACAGGACTTCATGGCTAGAAGTAAGGGAAAGGAGAGGGCTGAGCAGGACCAGCCCTTTCCCCAGCAACAAAAACCCTTTGAGATCGGCTCAGATCCTTTACTGAATCGCACTGGAGACCAGCAGGGAAAGCAACCCATATTACTGGTTGCAGGAACGTACGCTGAAATGTATGACCCTGTACTGCTGAAAGGGTGAGGCTTCACTGTCTGCCTTCCCACCGCCTCCCTGTTGGCGTTGAATCTCGGCAGCTTACCAAGTCAAGTCATGTTGTCACTGAATAATCACTAGGACAGGTATAAACTGGCTTAAGCAATCCTAGCTCTTGGTCAACTGCCTTTGCATCCATGCCTCCTCCATTCTGGTGGCATAACTTTTCGGGTAACTATGTGATGATGCAGACAAGGAAACTAATCTGGCTGAAAAAATAACTTTTTCCACTGGCCTACTTCTTCAGTCAGATCAGTTCCCTGATCAGCCACAGCACCACGTAAACAACTGTGCAGCAGCCAAGAGGTGGCAGTAAGTGGCCAGAACAATTGGCCTGAGATGACTGCTGCCAAGAGGAGGTGTGCAAGACCACAGCCTAAAGTTTGGTTTTCCAAAAAATAACAAAAAAACAAACAAACAAACAAACAAACAAAAACCAAAAAAAAACCCCCAAAAAAAAATTTAAAAAAAGCACTATGTTGTCAGCCAACATTCAAACAAAGCAGCTTGACTACTGCCATAATACACCTATAAAAGTCTCATTCCTACAGCTTTTGTAACAGGAAGGTTTCTTTACATCTACGTGCAGAGTTAAAAAATGTAATGTATGTAATGAATGAATGAACGGGATTCAGTTAAAGTTCACAGGAAATCAAACACGGATTTTTTTGCTGCTCACAAAACCATTCATTTGTCTCAGGTAGCTTAGAAGATGTATGAACTTTTACCATACTAGAATAAAAACGAAAGTCATCATATTGTGATATGACATGTTGTTCTGACTCGCTACATCGGCACAGTTCTGTGCGTTACTTTTTCTTTTTTTTTTTTAAATTCTTGCACCACATCCACACATCAGCATACTTTAAAGCTTGAACAAATGGTTAGACAACATCAGAACAGTTTGTGCTCATGTCAAAGATCTTGCCAAAATTTATACATTACAGCAGCAAACAGAAATCTCTAAATGGATGAGTATATCTTCACTATAACAAAAACAAAAATATCAAGGTTTCCAGCATAAGACAGTTAAAAAAAAAGCCACCTCGTTTTAGGAAAAAAATTCTTTCTCCAGGGCTTTAAATTGTGTATGAATATTAGTGACAGCAAGCAAAAGTCACAAGGGTACAGAATTCAAATAACTCCAAAAAGTTCTGTCTTCCTTCATAGCAACATCACTGCTGAGATATAAACATCTTCGTATACAATTGTGACTTTTTATTAACTTCATGAACACCACCAAGGGACTTCAGATACCATTTCATTATGTGTTTTAAGTTTATGGCTGGATTTATAAGCTCAGTTCATACCACGAACTTTGTTCAGGAGCACAGCCTGATCATAGTGATGTGCATATGAGAGTAAGAAGCTAACAGTGAAGGCTAGAAAGCGTTGCCAACTTCTGTACAAGCCAGCAAAAGAGAAGGAAGCAGTATTTCAATAATGAGATCATTTGAGAGAGTTCCATTTCTTGAAAGTGGAAACAAAATCCCCACTGCCTTTGATGCTTAAATAAGCAGATTTAGAACACTTTGAAGAGCAGATAATAATCCCATGTTTATTTATGATAAAGATAAAACACACTTTAGAGTCTTTTTTTCCTTTTAGAATCACCCTGTATTGTTCAATAACATTTAGTGACTTTCATCCTACAGAAGACATTGTGAGTTCTTTTAAGGAGTCAAATTAGAACAGGAAGTTTTGCCAGAATAGTAGATCAGCAATTGCTACAATGCACATTTAGGTGTTCTTGCCAGTCTGGAATAACCCAAGAATAGAGCTGCATCAGCTTGCTTGAGATCCATCGTTACGCCCAGTCCAACATGCTACACTGCACTAAAATAAGTATTTTTATACTAGGAAACCTAGAGAAACGAAACATTACTTTTTAATTTACAAGTGTCACATGAAAAACTTAATTCAATAACCTATACAAATCTCCTCTAGCTGCACTGCACTCGCTTAATGTTTTGATTAACACCTATGCGTTGCTTCACCCCTCACAACTTCTAAGTATTTATGAAACAATCGCAGAACGGGGTTCTTATATTACGCAGCTGAAGTGTTGTCCCTCTGCCTAAACTTCTGTGAGGCTTAAATTTTCATGGTTAATTTGACGCCCAACTTCAGAGGCTCGCTTTCCCAGGGAGCACACCTGCAGCAGCTCAGAGGAAGCTCCCAGGAGAACAGCCAGCCCCAAGGCTGGACAAACCCCACATCCAACACCAGCGGCAAGCAGAACACGGGCTTTGCAAAGGTGCTCGCACGGGATGGGTGGCGGAGCCGAGACTCGGTGTCGGGGACCCCTCACCCCAAACCTTCTTCTTGTGACCGTGAAGGGGCCTGTACAGCACCCCGCAGGGCTCACACCTCGGCGCCACAGCCCGCTTACGCCCGCCCCGCCGCTCCGCACGGCCTTACCCTCCCCGCCTCCACACCCCACCGAAGCCGCCCCCTCAGGCGCGGCCCCCCGCGGTGGCCCCTCAGTCAAACAAAGGCTTAAGGCGGCCCACGACCTCCCCAGCGCCCCCCACCAGGCTGGCACGGCCGCCCCGCCCGACCTCTCGGCCCCGTCGCCGCCGACGGCCGCCGCCGAGGAGACGCCCCCTCCCCCCCACCCACCCGGCGCCGCCCGCAACGGCTCCGCGGCGCGAGCCCCGACCCGCTCTGCTCACCACAGCCCCGGACACGGCGTGCACGAGGCTCTCATAAGAGGCGATCGACGACATGGCCGCGGCTCCCGCGGGCTCCGCCGCCAGCCGGCCCGGCTGCACCGCGTTACCGGCGAGATCCAGGCTACCGGCGGCCGCCCCCGCTCGCGCCATGGCGCCCCGCCCCGCCCCTCCGCCGCCAACGGCCCCTCCCTCCGGCGGGCCCGGCGCATGCGCGCTGCCGAGCCTCACTCGTCAGGGCTGAGCGGGAGCGGCGTCGCCGCGGCCGGCGGGGCGGGTTTGGCCGCGCCCGGAGCTCACCGGGCGAGGGGGAGCGGGGTGGTCCCGCAGGCCGCTCGTGAACACACACGAGAAGGGGCGGAGGGGCAGCTCGGGGCAGCGTTAGGCCGGGAGTTTTGGCACCCGGCTGTAAGAGAGCAAGTTGGGGGCGGTGCGTCACTGGAAACGCTGGCTCTAAAAAGCAGTTCGATTGGAAGATAGGAAGCGCTTTTCGTGTATCCAGTTTTGTACGTCAGGTTTTTTTCTCTACACTGAGTAGACCTTACTTCATGGAGGCTTAGAAAAATTCCTGTGGCTTTAAGACAAATATGGAATGAGGGTAGATCCTGGGAATTCTGAGGAAATCCATTGTTCCTTCCTCTGAAACTACAATACCTTTTCTCTCCAGCTTCCCTTTCCCAAACATTTAATATAAGCATTTAATTACAAAGAGGAGACAATATTTAACATTCTGTTTCTACTTTTTCTGCCTTCAGCCCCTTACCTTCTACCTAAAGTCCAATGTCTTTTAACACTTTTTCAGGCTGATTATTTCTTACTTCTATTCTATGTGGGCCAATCAAGCCTGTTGCTTTTCCCAACTCTTGTTTGCTCCTTTTCCTGGTCTGTAAGCCCTTACTCCTCCTCTGCCTTCACAGCTGAGAGACTGTCCAGTGCCTGCAGCCAGAGCACACCATTACAAACAGGGTTGTCGCTCCCTGTGCGGGCTGGGGATGGAACGAGAAGGGCTACAAAGATAGGACTAGACATGGGTAGCTGGCCAAAGGACTGGGAAGCCATGGCTCATAGCAGTTGGTTAGGGCACACAGTGACAAGACTATTAAATACAGAGTTTGGAAAATGTCAAGAATCCTATAGCCTCCTCTTAACCTTTTATGTAGAAGAGGTTCTGCAAGATAGGAAGGAGCTGAGGGAATGAGGTTGGACATGCCACAATTCGTCAAATCACTTGGGATGATACCTATGTCTGTTCCTATCCTGTTGTTTTTTTTTTCCCATTCTCATGTCATGTATTGGCTTCCAGATAGCTTCAAGGTTTTGTCTGTGTTAACGATCCTCTTCTTAGCTTCACCTATGCTTCTGAAAAAAATGCAATTAAAGATAAGAATGAATATTCTCCTTAGCTTTGTATCATGTTACTCATGGGCTCTTTTGTTTCTGTTGTTACTCCATCATCTTTCGTTTTCTCTTTCTGAACAGAAAAGGTAACTTCATAACTTGTTCTTCATGTTTGCAGCTCTTAGTACTTTGGCCACAACTCTCCAGCTGCCTCTTGCTTGAGCTGCAAGAGCTCCTAGCACTTAGACCTGTGGTAGGAATCACCGTACAGTCCATTATCTAAACAAGGACAGGGCAGTCAGCACATTACACACTTCCCAAGAGTTTCACTACCACACAGCCTGATAAGCCATTTCCTTTTGGGAAGACAGTCCTTCATCAGGTGGCCTAATAACAGACCATTCATCTTTTCCCTTCTGTGAGGAAAATCCCATGGTCTTCTGTGAGGGCCTGTAAAGAACGCAGGCTACTCTGCCTAAGGCCAGCATTTCAGTTTGAGAAAAACATTCTTCCAGTGCGGTGTTCCAGCATCGCTGTGCTCCAACGTTAGAGGCACCAGCAACCTAAGAGGCCACAACTGTCAATTCCAAATACTGCTGGTAGTCACAATATTTTTATTTTTTTTTAGATAAGATCCCCTGGGATGGATGCACCCACTCTGAGTGAACAGTACTTTGGTTCAGGCATCACCACCCCGTAGGCCTCGCTGAAATCAGGCCTACAGTGCAAACCCTGAGAATTTTGCTAGGCCGTATCTTCTCAGGAACCAAGGGGTTTAGGCCACGCCTTACCAGGAGCTACCTACCAGCCCGAGCTGGGGCTAGACTAAACTGAAACTGCTGCAGCTGCACAACTACACATAACGCCAAAAGGGGGGTTGACTACAAGTCAATCACTTTACACTTATAAATAGCTGTAGCCCCCACGAGCCCATTGAGCTCTCCTGTGGGGCAGCGGGCTGCTCGGCGATGATCCCCTCTTGACCAGGGAAGCCTCTCAAGGTTACTCCTTGAGAAGACCCCCTTACCTGGCATCTGATATCTATAATGAGGTAGGCAGCATTTTACATTAGGCCTAAAAGTATATTGTGTGCCAGGAGCATTTTTATATATATATCCAGCTATAGCTTAATTATTAGAAGTGTAGTACATAGTAGAGAGTTTGACCGCCATCTCAATTATTGTTTAAATCGTAATTTAAATCATTGTCAAATCACTGTTTAATTACCATTCAATTCTTGCTTAATAACCAGTCAATTACTGTTCAATTTTCATTCAGTCATCAATTAATTTTCATTTGATCATTGTTTAATCATTAATAAAACCCTTTTAGTTAACCCACATTGATGAGTTCTCTTAATAATTCACCTGTGACACCCTCCTACACGCAAAAGACTCAAACCTTAATTTAGAATTAAGTCACTAAAGCAGCCAGGAGCAGCTTAGGTTTTACAAAACCAGCAACAATTACGCAAAGTGACTGCACAATCAGGTACATGTGCTTTTGAATGAAACACCTCAAGCGGGACGCAAATTCGCATTACTGCTCTTCTTTGTCATTCTGTTCCTCTTGTGCAAAGGGAAGCTTTCACTAAGAGTCAGTTTGTACTGCAGATTGGATTTCCATCATAAATATGCACCCAAATAATTCTATACTATTGCTATTCTATTGAGCAACATTTTTAATACAGCACTATGCCCTGTATATATTGCAAAACAGAATATTAACAGGTAACACAATAGTGATATTCCAAAACCAACTTACTTTATTGTTGGAACATACGGACCTAGTCAAGCTGTCCAAAAAAACCAATGGAAACATGACAGAAGTGGAACCTACCTATAAAAAGTTTCATGAAGATGTGGCCTTAGGTTTTCACAGAAACACTGCAAATTCAACTGGTTTCCAGGCAAACACGTAATACGTGCAAACAGAGCTTACTGAAGGCCAGAAGGCCCAGCTTACCTCCTTTTCCTCAAATCTGTCAATTCTACTACAAAGCCTAGAAGTGAACCAAGTTAAGCAACTACAAATACAAACACATTCTCTGTACATGAACTGCATCTTAGTAATTTCTTGTTTGTGTAATTTTAATTCTGTAGATTCCTGTACAAGGAGTAAAAGATCTTGAGAAACTTTAACCTTGACAGATTTTCTTTGGCAGGCCCACACCTTTGTTTCTGATTCATGATAAAGAAGAGGACACTGTTAATGACTCCAGAGGTCAAATTTACTGCCTCTGCACTGTGTATTACCTTAGCAAGTAAAGGATGAACTCTGAACATAAACCTGCATTGTGTCTTACCTTAGCAAATAAAGGATGAACTCTGAACTTAAACCAATTTTACCTACTGCTCTCCTTATTCTAACATTAGTTTAAAAAAAATTTAAAATGCACATCTCCTTTTTTTTTTTTCTTCGAAATTCAATTCATTAGAGTGAAAACATGTCAAGACAGATTTAATTACTACTTTCAAAAGGACTTTCTGAATCTGTTGCAAAACTTTATCTTTCAGAAAAGGTTAATAAACTGGATCATACTCCCAGTCTATCATATATTAAAGCAACTAGAGAGTAACAAATGAGACTGCATGTACTGAGAATTTGAATTCATTAAATAGTGCAACATTTGACGGCATAAACTTGTCAAGATCAGGCTTAAGTATAAGACTATGCAAGACCAGCCTATTCCAGGAGCAAGCATTGTAATCACAAATGTATTAGAAAGCTCATTTCCTAAGTAGCTGTGTGTGAGCGTTTTGCCTGAACAGATACAGACTGAGCCTCTGGAATGCTGCTGAGTTTTCCCTATGCACTTCATCTAGGCTCAGGGACATCAGAGAAAATGAAATGCTTTTCAGTTTTAAGTCACTTGCATTTGCCATTCTTAAATTTAATCTCCTATTATGCTACTTGTTCAACAGCCTTACTAGTTCAGACCAAACGTTCCTTAGCCACCTTTAGTTTTACATAAACTAAATAATTGCCAAAGACAAATTTTGGTGCCTTGGTGTTCATTTTTTTTCCCCAGGCACTTGATAAATGTCTACCATCTGTTCTAATTGCACATTTTTGTGGTCTTCTGTATTTTTTCCAAAAATGCTAGTAATTCATTCTAGTTTTGATTTTTATTTCTTCTGGTTTGGAAAGTTTTCACACAAGAGACTAAATAAAAAATATCATGGATTACAAAATGGCTTCTGAAAATCTATTTTTCTCAAGCCCTTTTCCTTATTGAAGGGTAACACACAAAAAAAGCTAGAGCAAATCTTTTAGAACAGTTGTGTTCATTTTTCCTTATAAGCTGTTAGCAATAAGCCATTTTTTAGATCAATTTTTAAAAATCTGAAATAAGAAAGCACAGGTGGCACTTGGTGCTTCTCTTTTCCAGATGAGAACTAGACACTAGCGGCTGAGCTTCAGGATGAATTTACTGAGAGACAGTGCAGTTGCAGCAGCTCAGCCACTTCGTTCTTGGTGTAATACCTTGATATTTTCCCATCTAATTCTGATTACTTCCTAATAACTTGTACCTTCAGCCTATTTTAAAAGGTAATTTTATCAAACACTGGACTGGTTGTTACATGACTGCTCTGATTTTCTACTATGATACTCTTCTTTCTGAAATGCAAACTAACTCATTTCTAGAAACTCTTACCCTCCAGACTGAGAACACTAGATTAAGGAAACGAAAGATTTCAATAATGGAATTCCTTTTACTATTAACTGATTTAGATGTCACCTCCTTATCACTTACTTTACAGTTGAGTAACAAGTACCTTTTCTCTCTGAATACCTTTGTTCTATACAAATTATGCTGACTGTGTCAGCTGCTGTACTTCAGGAAGAAATTCCAAGATAGACTGCTACCCCCAATCCCGTAATCTTTCACATTTAATTTCTTTACACATAGTAGCAGCTTGTATTCCTTGTAGCCACTGAAATATTCATGCACTAAAAAAAAAATCTGGTTTCAGTAAATGTGTGCAACAGCAAAGGTGCCAAAGTTTGTTACCCACTTACTTAACAGAAGGAGTTGTAACACATTCTGCAAATACATTTATTTATTGACAAGATCCCAAGCTTGCCCGAGACCATCCATCTAGAATACACATTTCAAAAGCGTATTTGTACATCAAAGACAAGTACAGTAGTAACACTTGGTTAGCAAGACTACAAGTTAACATCTTGATTTGGTTAGTCATCAAGATTCAGATTTACAGGAAAGTCCTTGGTATCTACTTTCAGTAGGACCTCCAGTCAGTGGGGGTGAAGGAAGGTTTGTCTCGCATAAAGTTCCTGTTTGGGAGGACCACACCAGAAGAACATGACTTACCTAAGCTCTGATTCACAAGGTGATCAACGACTTGCAGCCCAAAGTCACTTGAAATTTTTTGTTGCTCCATAGCACAGATCCACCGGCCACCACCTCACCTGCTTCATTTCTTTGTCATGTTAAAACTGTTCCCGCTTCCTCTGTATTTGCATTTGCTTATGTCACACTACTGACCTCCTATAACTTGTCCCGTAGTATTCAACATAGTGGTCTCTGCATCCAAGTGGAAGCTGCCATTTTTAACTCCATTTCGGCTCTTTGGTAATCCAGAATTACTTTTCTACAATGCTGCCCTCCATACTCCATCACGTATGAAGTAAGGTTGAGGCCTGCCTCTGCAAAGCTCCGAATCAGGTTGATGAGACATATTTCTCTAGATACCAGAAGAAAATACCACTACCATTTTCCTAGTGAATCACCCTCCTGCTCAAGGATGCCAATCCACCCACCAGCAGACTACCCTGCAGCCAAAAAAAGGAATCAGCCCTCTAGCCTCTACCGCTGTCCAACAACCTGCTTGCCCTAAACCCTGAAAGCACTGCAGTATCCCTCAGCCTAGATGCCCTGTGGGATTTCAAAGGGGCTCTGAACACTTCCAGTCAGGAACACGCCACGATCCACAGGAAGGTAGATGCCAAAGCTGACTTGTCTCCAACTCACCCTGGCTAGGTCCACAACCTTCCATCCCTTTGGGTGAAGGATTCTGCATGGACAGCAGTTGCTACCAACTCCCCTAACAATATTGTTTGTTCTTACATCTCACAGAAGAGGCATATGCAGGAGTGTGGCTTGTATGAGCTTTACGCAAAGGCCCTGAAGGTAACAAACAAGAAAAACGAAGTGGCATTTAAAGACAGATATTTTAAACTACAGATACTTGTGCTGGCCACTTGCAACAAGCTCTTTCTATGACATGGTTTTACCTTTACATGGCTTTTCAATAGTCATTTATTGACCCATTCTGCCTCTGGCCTATGACTGCTCTACCCAGTCTTCTCCCACCTGCGTTCATCCAACTTTGAGACAGTCTGGCTCTTGCCCATCTGATCATTGCTTTCCACAGACAAACTAAGCCACTTGACAAATAGATTTTATTCACAACCCAACACTGAAGTGAAAGAAATTAAAAAAAAAAAATCTGGTAAAGGCACCCAGCCTTGCATTCTCCACATGCAATAGGGCTCACTGTGCAGTAGTACAGTCTGGAAGTGGCATCTGACTTGACATTTCTTTTCCCTTGGGACAGTGGTTTGAACACTAGAGGACAGACAAGTCACTTGGACTCACGCACGCGGTAACAAGGCTATGACCCTCTACTACCAGTCAGCTGCAGGTACACCATCATACTCTCTGGCAGACCAGGTCATGTGATCTATGGCACCAGACTGGCCAAACAGCGCAGTAGAGGACTTTCTTCAAATGGCAGGAATGCAGACCTGACCATGGGTCAGCACCCCTGATGCCGCACCATTCACACGCGCTGGCAGCTTTGAGTCAAATTGTCAGCCGAGTTGGTTACTGCCACTGTACTGGTATGAACCACCACTACTCTGTGCCGCAATGGAAGCAAATAACTTGAAGGAGGTGCCAGTAAATACTGTAGCAAGCACTGAAAACAGTAACTTTCCCATACAGCTTCTATCATCTTTGCTCATCTCCTGTACAGTTAACTTTCTGCATTTGCACTCCTCTTCAAACCAGTTTAGCTGCTTCGATGGTCACATGCCAACCTGGGGAACTGAGATGAGGTTCAGACATCTCCTCAATTAACTTACTGGATAAGACTAAAAACAAACAAAAAAAAACCCCACACACCAAGGGAGTCACAGAAAATGCATTACCAAAGAACACAAATCCAGCTAAATCGCTAATGCTAACACCAAAATTAGGGAAAGGTTTTTCTTGAGTCAATCAGCGCTGAGTAAGGGTAACTGATGTGTAAGCAAGCAGGCATGATGCAGACGTGACCATTTCTACTAGCTAGGGGTAACTTCCTACATTTGACTAGTCATGGATAGACAGACACAAACTGCTAAGATGGAGTAACAGGAAACTGTAGGGAATAAATCTATACTCAAGATACTTTAATTCATGCACAGCACATATGCACCAGCCTGAATGAAGAAGTTGCATTTCAGCCTGAAATACTGAGAGGTGACCTACTGCAAGTATCGCCTCTTGGGAACAGGAGATCAAGAGCATGACCACAAGCCAGGCGCACAGCAACACTCAATCATTACTTGAGTTCATTTGGTCATGAAGACAAGCCCTTAAGCATTTAGTTCCAATTTAAACCACAAGTTATATATACAGTTTAATTGAAGCACTTCCACATTCAATTTAAGCAAAATAGGTTTTATCAGAAAGTTACACAAACCCAAAAAGCTTTATTTTTCAAAACCATACTTTATTTTTAAAGGCTAAGAGAAGTATTCTGAACTATATTTTCTTAAGCAGAGATTCACATTTCATTCTGCAGGGTCATTAGTATGAGAAAAAGCATTTGGGGATTTATTTTTTGCAACCGTTGTTGAGTTCCTACACCAATCCAGATTTATTTTAAAATGGTAACATCAGTTATGGCTTAAGATAGAGAATTACAGAAGAGTAACACAAATGTTGAGACTCAAGTGGTGAACTGGTAACTATGGTCATTTTTCCACAGAAGGATAATGTTCTAGCTAAGACAAACAGAAGCAACAACTGTCTTTATTGGTAGGCAAATCAACTGAACATCATCAGCATAGACACTGCCTCAGGGATAGCCATGCTGCTCATCCCCAAGGGTTAGAACAATGTTCTGTCTGCTCCAATTACTTCACCTTTTCCTCTGTATCACAAGCCTCAAAAACATGGAAGTAAGAAATCACAACAGCAGCAGGTTTGTTTTGTTTTGTTTTTTTAAAGAAAAGGATACAAGAAAAGATGGAAGACTACAGTATGCGGTGAAGGAAGAGTCATCACCTCTAAAAAGACAGCAGGACTTTGGCCGAGAAATTTTAATCAGTAAGCATGAAAGGACTCAAACCGACTCAGAACCCAGAGCTGCAATTTCGTTGGGTATTCTCCCCTTCACCGATTTGTAACTCTGCATTTACATGTTCTGGATGGCTTGCATTCAGTGGGACAGAGGTAGTGATGGGAACAAGATTCCTTCTCTGAAGTTTCCAAATAGACAAAACCTGGTAAGCATGACCCCAAGGAAGGACGAGTGCAACCAGCAGAGGACCTGCCAACTGGGAAAGGACAAGAGCACAAGCACAGACAAGAAGCTGCTCTCCCATACCCAGACTGATAAATAAAATGTGATGTAAAGGTGCTGGACAACAATTGAGCAAGTAACAAAACCTCTGCGGCCTCTGCAAGATGTACTTCATGCCAGGTTGTGCAAAGGATAGGACTGTACCTTTGCTGCACAGTTGTGGTGATCAAAATATTACATAAATTGAAGTACTGCCAGAAGTTCCAGTGTGTAACTAGCTAGCATGGTTATACGGATAATTTTAATAGCTATATGAAGTCAGTCACCCATTTACAAAACAACAAGAAAAAAGGACTTGTATTTGCAGACAATTCCTTTATCCAGTTAATTCTTCAAACTTGTCCCACCTTTGCTATTTGTGACTAGGCCAACTTTTCTGTCCTAGGGGGATTAAGACTGACTTCAACTGTTAAAGTTCCTTCCTCTTTGCTCACTGAGAGTAATTAAAAAAAAATCCAAAACACAACAGCAAGTTTTTATCTTACACTCCTGGAATATTACAATTTCTTACAGGAGTGTTCATTCAAAGCAAACTGTCTGTAATACTCATATAAAAGGCTGCAACATTTGGAGAAGGAGGGATGGTTGAAACTAGGTTGTCTGAACATAATTTGAGTGCTATAAACCAATCACTGAATAAAGTCAACGCTTGGGGCTAGAGAGCAGTTCTCCTTCAAACACCCCATTTCTCTTCTTAAGAAGATCAGAGGTACAATGGTTTGTTTTATTGCAACACTGGTTAGCCAAATCCAATCCTTCCCATTCAGATATGATTTTTAAGAACCAGGGATTTTATGGTTTACTGCCAAATTTGGCAGACAATTTACTGATGAGATTCATGACCTTGGGATTGTTCTGGTATTTGGACATATTTGCTGGGTTCTGGGCAACATCTTGGAACGCAACCATAACTTCTGGATCCTGCAGAACAGAAAGCAAAAAATTATAAAATCAGGGCATTTATAAAACAAGTCTACAAAAGTTAGTGGTTATATGGTTCCAACACGAATCTAGTCTTGCTCAGCTTTTAACATGACATGCCAAGAGTAGAGTTTTGGGCAAGAGGTTTCTGAAGAGAACCCAGTAAACACCAGAGTCATTTCTAAACTTGTTATAGTAATAGCTCAATGTGTGAGATGGGGGATAAGATAAAGAGTTCTTTTTCCCCCAAAACAAGAGCCAAACACAGCCACACCTACTGGATAATTTCAAGAGCTCTGTGTGTGTAGCATGCATGATAGGATAACCCTCCTCTGAGCAACAACTGCTACTTGTCCCTTTCACCCCTTTTCCTTCTAGCAGAAGAAACTTTAATCTGCTGGACTGTGAGCAGATGATGTGGCAATGTCTGGCTTTTAAAAATGCATCTAATTCTTATCCATTCCCCACCTCCTCTGATAAATCACACTTGGAAGAGAACCTTGTTATCTCTCGTCAGACTACTGTGTTGCAGCTTACAAATATATTCGCGTATACATTAAAGTCAGCAGTCAAAAAATAAAAACTTCATCTTCTCTATTTAGGAAGGGAAGCATTAGTTTGTTTTTTTTCTGTACCGCCCATACACTTTGGCCTCCATTGAACTAGAATTGGTTTTACTCATTTTAGATGTGTATGTTTTGAACAGTGCCCTCTAACAAATCTGCATAGACCGATTTTACATCTTAGCCTGGAAAAAGCATTTCCATTATAGGCAACTTCTACAAAGTTTCAAGTTTCAAATTTTAATTCAGCTAAAGTGCAAGCAGTTTATTAAGTCAAACACAAACCATCTGCACTAGCTGGAATTTCATCTGCTGTTCTTTCTAGCACATTTAAGTAGTTTCACTGAAAGATCCCATCTTCCCTAGACTTCTTGCCCATTGCTACCGCAGATGTATTCTTTGGAAACCATCAAAAACCAACTGGTGTCCTCAGAGCTGTCTGTGCTACAGCAACACCATCCTGTATTTATTCTGTCATCAGACACAGACAAAAGCTGTTTAACAAGTCTGATCCAAAACTGCATTTGGTAGGTGTGGGCTCTGCCGAAATCACCCACATGGTTCAGTCATGTTTTATACACGTTGGGAACCAAGAGTCAAGTCTTATCTTTTGTTAGAAGGGTTTACAAGTGTTTTGTCTCCCTCACAAAAGGGAATCTGCAAAGTCTATGAAAAATAGGATGCTGAAGTTCAGAAAACAGACACTAGATGCATTTTCTCCACTTTACAGAATTCCTACGCAAAGAAAAAAAGAGGGAGTTTCACAACCCCATAACTTCTTGAATTTCCAATTTCAAAACAGGGTATACGACTTATAAAGATTGTGTCATGTTGTTAAATCTGGTTTCACCTGTATATGAATCCGGAACAAAAAGCTGAGTAAGCTTAGTCAGGAGTTTGTTTCAAAGCACACCTGAATGAATGTTAAATATCCAATTTTATGCTACATGTATTATGGTCCTATAAATTCACAGCAAATAAGTTATTCTGTACTTGTGCAGCTCCCTGGAAGCCCTCAATCTTAGACCACGTTTATAAAAATGTTTAACACATCGATGAACAATATTATCAGAATGAAGTTTAAGACTGCAGATATCAGTGTTTCCATAAGGAAATATTTAGCACATAAGGTGGCATAGGAACCATTGTATAAAGGGCAGTAGTGAAACAATCAGTTTTCTAACGCTCTAGTCTTTAGCTGCAGAAGGATGAAAAATACTCCTAAAGGAAAAAGTTATCACTATTCTTTGTTCCAACTTACACATTTTGGTGGGAGTCTGGGTCTAACATATGACTACATGTCAAATAAGGAATACATAGGTTCATCTTACACATCAGTCCCTTTAAAAAGAACTTACATTTGACCTGTGACAGCTTTCCAAAACACAAATGTCTTGTTGTGTCCAGAGAAAGCAGTTGCACATGCAAGATACTACAGAACCCTCCAGACAGCCAAAATAGTCAAATAAGAAACACACATACAAACATTTCAGCCAATTCTCTGGATTAGAAAGCTCAGGGGCAAATGAGCTGAAAATAACGTGCATTAGAAGTCATTGCAAAAGGTTACAACTACTACCATTAAGAAGCTATGAAAAGAAATGCAATAGAATTTTTGCCAGTTTGCATCTTTTGTGTGTAAAAGACTAACATCAGCCACAATTAAAAAAAAGGGAAAACCAACCTGAAGACAATAAATCTTCAGGTAATGGAACATAAAATCTCCATCAAGAAAGAAGTTTTTATACTAGTTTGCAGAGATGCTTATTGTTAATGATGAGCAATAACTTCTATAACATGTCCATAGGCAGCCATATCAGGTTTTCTCGTTGCTTCTACAGATGACAAGCTGAAGTTGACAGTGTAACCGGTTTAATCTAGCTCACGTTCAGGCGCACAGTTTTAAGGTTTACCAAGATGTTAACAGACTCAGGCATATTTCAGTGTTAGCTCATGGAGAACAGTCTCAAAGACGATAAGCTGATAGTCACTAAGTCTAAGGAGACTGAGAAGAAGGTCTTTACTCTGAGAATACTCCAGTTTCAGCAGTAACTCCTCACTATGAAAAGCCTCTACATGCTGTCAGTTAAAAGAGTATCTTAAGATTGGCAATTCGTGTGATTGAGTATCTTCAGACTTTTTCGTAACACCTCAGATAACCAATGTAATAGCTGCCAGCTACCGTTATCCATCAATATATTCCATAGCTGCACTGAGCAGAAGACAAGCAGTAGAAACTACTGTCTTTTAAGACTAGAGCTTACACTGCCAATTCAGAGAGGACCAGAACGTAGTCAGTTGGACATTTTAGGAAAAGTCAGCAGGGCAGACATAGGTGAGAGGCTGAATAAATCATATCTAGATGTAAAGCTTGTACAAAGAGGTCAGCAAAAGACTCAAGGCTTTGCTGACAGGTTCTACGTGTTAAGGCCTGCCTGAATTATTCAAAAACACCATCAACGCACGTTCTTGCAAGAGTCCTACAACATGTTGGGGTATATGTTATCAGCACGAAATGCAGTCTTCTGAAAGGCGTGTGGCAAGCGCTTAGTATTTCCTCGTCTTTCCTCATCCTCACTCACTTCAAAGCTCTGTTTTCAGCAACCCTAATTTCAAACTCCTGTATTACAGCATAAATTAGCCAGGAATAAATACAACTGCAAGTCGTGGGCTTTTTTTGCATGGCTTGTACGCAAGTCAACTTTGCTGACTGTGGCAGCCTACGTAAAGGTGTGTTTCCAAACACCAGCAACCATTAAGGGAACCCATGAACTTTTGGATGGAAAGTGATGCTTTTTTTTTGCGATTTCAGGGCATATCAAATAAGGGTCCCTTGTGATGCTTTTAGATGAGCATCATAGCTGTTCAATGAGCAGAGAAGACCATGTAACTCTAGTTTAACCACAGCAATTCAGATCATATTAGTATGTAAATATAAGTATATAGCTCAGATTTTTCCTAGCCCACCTGCCCCTAAAACAGATGTTCTCACATATGTTCTATTTAATCTGCTGGAATGCTTTTCTGGTGAAAAAGTAGTCATGACATTGAGCAATTCATTAATTGGGCAATTAATTAAGCCCACTGGGGAAGTAAGCCTTCTGAACATGAATTTAGAAAATGCCAGATGCAGAACTATTCTGATGCTACCCTGCCTCTGGCAAAAACCAAACACTTAATCCCCTAAGAGAAAGGCAATTCTCATTTCAATATTATTGTAATATATTGTGTTGAAATAATATTAACAAACATTTTTTGTTTGTGCATAATTATCTTGCCTAAATGTGTGTGCATTCAAAAAAGGAGCAAGTGAATTATAACATGTGGAAAATAATCATTAAGGACACTCAAAAGAGATGAAGAACTCTATATAGCACATAGTTTTAACTATCATAGGTGAGTAGGTGTGCGTAGAGGTCATCTTTAATTAAGCTTCCATCAGTTTGAAAAATAGCTAACACTGATTCCAGACGGCCTGGTGCCACACACAAGGAGAGAATTATCGTAACAGAAATAAGCAAGTGTCCCACTGGTACCCAGAAGGTCACACCTTTCTTCCTTCCCTTAGCTCACAGGAGCTGTTCTTCCCCCGTTCAGCACATTTAGCTTTGATTTTAACAACCACTCACCTGCATGGCTGCAAGGACTTCTGGATCACTGAGAATCTCATTGAGACCTGGCATACCTGCCATTCCTGGCATACCTCCAGGCATAGCCCCAGGAAATCCACCTGAAAACCCAAGACAAGAAGGCATGATGAAAAACATGTAACACATCTATACAGGAGGCTCACAGAGAGACCAAGACATACTTCCTTTGCCACAGCTCTAAAGCCATGTCTTCCATAAGGCTACAGCTGATCCACTGAATGGAAAGCAGCGTGGAGGCTTGTAATGAGCATCAGGTTTTAGCACCTTGTACACAGATGCAGTTATTTTTCTGGTTAACTTAAATCAGGTAGGTCTCAAGCCCAGGAACATAAGGAGTTTGAATGCCTGGGGTGAACAATTCAGGGCAAAAGCAGATCAGTAGTAGTGTGTCCCAGGCACATTCCATGTTTAGCTGGAACTTTAGGTTTGAAAAAATTGTACCACCAATGAAAAAAAAAAAATCATCCATGAAGCAAAATGATTGAGGTTGGTTTTTAATCCTTCAGCAGCAGCCATACCAGCTGCGCTGAGCAGGGCAGACATGGTCTCTATTTGGTTCCCCTGACAAGCTGTTCCACTTGGAGAATGCACGCAGCCTACCTCAACTACATCCCAATCTTCCTAAAGCATCAGTACTTACTCTTGTTTCTCCCCAATTTATTGTACTCAGAAATAACATGGAAAGCCTCTTTTTTGTGGTACAAGGACAGTTTTTCTATAAGGTAAACTGCACTACCTCCTTTGAGAAACTACTCTGTTCAACAATAGCTTGCAACTAGCACAGATTTCCCTAATATTCAATGCAAATTTTCAACTTTAAAACTTTGTTCTTAAGCAGAATAGGTCCAAGGCAACCTGGATAATTCAGAAAATATTTTTATACTAGTTTTTCAGCACATATCATTAAGCAAATACTGCACCTGTGTTTTCTCAGACTTAAATCCTTTCATTCTGTTATCCATCACTACTGATTTCTGAGGTTTTCACTATTGATTTTCTTGCTACCCAGCATCAATCCTCTTTAAGAGAAAGAATCCCATCCCTCTTCCCACTAGTGCTCAAAGAGTTATTTGTAGACAAGTTCTAAATTTCATTTAAAAAATTTTCCTGTCTTGAGAAAAAATGCTACAAAAACTGTGATTATAATACTCCATATAGAAACAACAGTCACCTCTACCTCGAGTATTGGTGCTCATTACTAACAAAAAAATACCTGGGAAGCCACCTGGGAAACCACCAAACTGAGCTCCTCCTGCCTGTCGTCTTGCTTCTTCCTCCTGCAAAGGAAAGCACATCATTCCACAAAAAGCAATGGAACTGCAGCCTGTTTTCTACTGCTCAGCAGGTTTTAGGAGGAAAAAAAATAGCCGAGACTGTTTCAGGCAGGTAAGCCATCACAACAAACAAAACACTTCACTATGTACAAAAGCACCCACAAAAAATAACGTCTACTATTACTTTAGTATGTTTTTGCAGATAAGTTATGCAGAGCATGTTTTTACTGAATATGAACTGTATGATTTGTTTCAGCGCCTCAACTTACATTTTTAGAACCAACTCCTACCCACAACATATTAAAATACATCAGTAAAGCATGAAGAAAAAGCAAGCAAACTATGTCAGGAAGTGAGGAACAGAAGTATTATCCTGAATTTAAAACCTCCCTCTTTGGGAGACGTAAGTATTTTAAGTGAAAACTATTCTGTTAATAGTCATACAATAACTGATTTCTTGAAATACAGGATTAGTATAGATTCCAGAACCTGTTTTTGTCATAAGCAATAAAAGCAGATGCAGTCCAATGCCCTCTTCTCCAGGCTTCAATATTGGTCAAGTAACCAAGACAGAGATCAGCTCTCTAAAATTTAATTCTAAGAATTAAACCGGAAATAATTCTCTGTAATTCACTTTAGCCAAAATAACTATGACACTCTCCAAATTATTAAGAAATATTAAAGCCTAAGTATTCACCCTTTGTGCTCTCTCATGCTCCTCCCGTGCCTTCTTCACTCTTTCCATTCTTTCCTTGATTTCCTTTTCTTCACGCTTCCGCTCATATTTTCGGCGATGTTCTGCAATTTTCTGAGCCTGTTACAATAGAATATCGAGATTTCTTATACATTTCTAGCATATCACACAACATGTTTCAATACAAAACAGATGTAAGCGTAACCATCTGCTTTTACCAGTTCTTAAAAATAAGATCTGACTTCACATCCTAAAAGACCCTTTGCTTCAGGAGCCATTTGCTACTTCCTCTCTATGGCAATCAGTTATTCCTGTCTACTCAGCCGTAACGCGATTCACAAGAACATCCACTCTAGTGCACTTTTTTGCTATAGAGCTCTGGGACTTGCACCACAGTTAGAACTTAAACACGTTATCATTCCACGTCCCTTCATGCTCTTATGATGAAATACTAATTTCTCCAGGGCTAAAACCAGCAACTGCCCCCAAAAAGGGAATTTTCACTGGTAAAACAACAAGAAGTATAATTCCCCCTGTGCACATACACTTTTTAGATAGAGTTATTGCTATTCTAGATGCCTTTGCAGTATATACAGTGAGACATAAGCAGACAAAAAAATTCCCAAACAAAACCAAGAAAGGGCTGGTGGGAGAAGGTTTCCTTCCTACTATTAGGTTTTTCTCAAGTCTATCAAATCTACAGCCCCAGCAGAAAAGAGCAGTTAGCAATGAACTCCAAGGCTCCTCACTCAGGGCTTCCTGTTAACAACAGAACACCTGACTGCAGCACTGCTTTCCTGAAAACAGAATGTATCCTTATCCAGTACTGCAAAAAATGGTTCATGATTTCACAAATTGTGTATGATGGTTACCTTGTAACACTTCTGTAACTAAAAAACACAGCAAAATCAAGGTTCAAGAACAGAGATTCTAACTACTACTACAATGGATACTCTTGCAGTTTCAATACAACTTATTTTTGCTAGGAGATATTCATTCTATACTACATCATTCTTGAAGTACATCTGCCAAAGAGAGCACACTGTAATCAGCAGGACTGACTGATACTGAACACAGCACATGTTATCAGAACCTGATGTCATGGCCATTCAGTAGTTCATTAGCAGAGAGGTAAGTGAGATTTTCACTATTGATTTTCTTTTTTTTTTTTTTTAAAAAAAAAAATGAAACAAAGAGTATCTAAAGTTTTGAGTTTCATTGTTTCCAAGTATTTCTCAAACCGAACTAAGCATTTTTAGAATTTGACTCAGACTTTCAGCTGCAAGTGCTACACTAAAAGTGCTAGGAAAGCTGGAAGTGAATAAATTAGGTGAACGCATCATCTTCACTTACCAAAGACAAAAAAAAAAACCAATCACCAAGGAAAAGATCATACATTTTTCCTTGAGCTACAAAACACAAATTCCCATACAGTTGGCAACTACACATCAATGTATCACAGACATACTGTGCTGTTTCTGTGCATGGGCAGATTAACTGGGAAATAAAAGTTCCCCCTCAGCCAAGCATTAAGTATACCTCTTCTAAAAAAGGTTGACACCTAAGACCTAATTACATTTACCACAGTCTCCAACACAGAAGACTAATAGGTTGTAAGATCGTTTCCATTGTTGCTTTGCTGGAGACAGTGTCTTCTAAAAAGCCACAGTAGGAAAACGGAAAGCTGAAGTTATAAGGCACAGGAATGTTTACGCCTGTGGTGGGTTAAGCCTGGCTGGCTGCCGGATGCTCACCAAGATGCTCTCTCACTCCCCATCCTCAACAAGAGAGAGAGAAAATTAGATGGAGAAGCTCCTGGCTTGAGATAAAGACAGGGAGATCATTCATCCACTGCCATCATGGGCAAATCAGACTTAACATGGGGAAGATTAATTTAATTTATTGCCAATTAAAAACAGAGCAGGATGATGAGAAACAAAGACAAAACTAAAACCACCTCCCGCCTGTTCCGCTTCTTCCCAAAGCTCAACTTCATTCCTTCGTTCCCCACTCTTCCACCTCCTTCCCTGACCCTGAATGGCACAGGAGGATGGGGGCTGTGGTCAGTTCATAACACTGCATCTCTGCCATTCCATCCTCCTCACACTTGTTTTCCTGCTCCAGTGTGGGGTCCTCACCCCAGGATACAGTCCTTTGCAAACTGCTCCAGCTTGGGTCCTCCCCACCAGGTATGGTCCTTCAGCAACGGAGTGTTCCAGCATGGGTCTCCCATGGGCTGCAGCTCCTGCCAGAAAGGCAGCCTCTGCACGGCCTCCACTCTGCAGGCTGCAGTTTCTGCCAGGAGCCTGCTCCAGTGTGGACTCTCCACGGGTGCAGCTTCCTTCAAGACACATCCACTTGCTCTGGCATGGGGTCCTCCATGGGCTGCAGGGTGGATATTTGCTCTACCGTGGACCTCCATGGGTTCAAGGGGGACAACCTTAACCATGGGTCTTCTCCATGGGCTGCAGAGGAATCTCTGCTCCCATGCCTGGCACACCTCCTCCCTCTCCTTCTTCATTGACCTTGGTGTCTGCAGAGTTGCTTCTCATATCTTTTTTTCTTTACTCCCCTCTCTCTCACAGCTGTCGCGCTGCAGTTTTTACTCCTTTCTTAAATACGTTATTACAGAAGTACCACCGGAGTTGCCACCTGGCTCAGCTTTGGTGGCAGCGGAACCATCTCTGTCTGACGTGGGCTGTCCCACGTTTCTCCTTAGAAGGGGCCAGCATTGCAGTCTCCACCTCCCCTCAGCCTTGCCATGTAAACCCAATACAATGCAACAGCTGCAGTCTGTGCTCAGTCAACCACTTTAGGGGAATATGCAAAACGGGTGAAAAAGAAAGCCTGCTATCAACAGTTTTACGTTTGTTACACAAAAATTCTTCCTTAGAAGAATGCTGGGGTCAACCACTTGAGAAAAGCTGAAAACCAGTCTTGCAGAGATTACGCTGCCCTCATGGGGTAGACTACTGAAAGTACAAATCACAGCAAAGGAAGCTTCCTTTGTAAAACATGTTTAGAACGAAGCTTTGATCAGTCTTCTCTTGCTCGTTTGAATGTTTTTAGTCTAGATTCTAAAATGCCTGGCAAACTTCAAGTGCTTCAGATTCTTCTGTTAAGATTTTCAAAAGGAACATATTATTACACAGTTCAGTTACATGCCCAGCCCTAGAAACTCAATTTGTCTACACACAGCCCTGAACAGCTGGGATTGAAGACAGAAGTATTTATAAACTCAGTTTGAAGTGTCAGATGGCATGTGAACAGGTTGCTGCAAGACAATGCATATTGGAAGAATGTGAAGGCAGCAATGTCACTCAAACAAAGAGGAGGGACCTCCATTATGCCTCCCCACTTACTCTTGGTTGCACCTCCTTCAGCATGGCGCTAGCATCTTCATCATAATCCAGTTTACAAGCTAATGCAAGATCATGAGCAGCCTCCTCCCAGTGACCCAGAAGTCTGGAATTCAAAAGACACCAACATTCAGAAGGAAAAAGCAAACTTAACTCTTACTGTTCTTTAAAATATTTTACAACCATGCAGCATTCAGTATTTTTACCTGCAGCTATATAGACTCACAGAAGTTTAAAGTTTAATAATCATGGTATTTCCTGTAACCTGCACACTTCAATGCCATTACAGGATACTTGCCTGCTTCATACCCTTACAACAGCTTTTGCTTGAAGTCACAATGAGGAATAAAACCCCTCAATCAGCTAATATTGTGGTTTGCTATAAACAAGAAGTGTCTAACAGGGAGAAGATACCCTACCTAAACACCTGAAGCACACCAACAAAAATACTCTGCAGCACTAGGCACTTGTTCAGTGCAAAACCACACATTCAGTGTTCTGTACAAGTCTACACCACTACTACCTCAAACTTTAGTGGACTCTCTTTACTCAGCACTCCAAACATCCTAGCTAACTGGTTGCACCAAGTCTTAGTTGAAGAGGCCATAAAGCTACTGTGCACACTTTTTGACTATTTATACAAACTCTTGATAATAAAAAATTTAAGCAAATGGTAGTATTCCTAAATGGTCAAAGCACTTCCGCTTACAGATAAAAGTGTTAATGCAAACTATGCTCCAGTCTTCTCACTCTTAGGCTCAGTGCCGTTTATTAGAACTGTAGACATTAACAAATTGCTCTCTGAACACTGGTTAAAATGCCTTTGTTTCATAAGTTCTATTAACATTTACTTCTTCCACTTTTATACACATTGCAAGAAGCGTCACCTTTTTTTCTCTGATTTAATGTCATTTTAAAAAAAAGTCTAACTATAGCTGGGGGAATGCATGCTGGCCTAATGCCATTTTAAATAATTACACTGTTTGCTTAATACCACTCTTCAATCACAACAAATGGTTCTCTTAATAACTAGGCAGTTTAATTTACTATGTAAAAATGCTCTAGGATCTAATGGAATAAGGGCAGTAGAGAAATGTTTAAGAATTATAGGTTACTAAATAAAAACTGAACCAAGAGAAAACAAAAGATCTCCAAACAAATAAAACTCGCGGTCCTAGAACTCAATCTTTAGCAAATGATTGGGAAATGCTATTCAGAACAGCAGTAAGCCACTAGAAGACATGTTCTTAAAAAAATAATAAACATAAAAGAGTAAAAAAGGCAGTGCCAGAAGGACTACTCATAAATGGCCATCAATAAACCACCATAATCCTTTCTTTCCTGGAAGCCATACACTCAGCACAATGGTTTCTTGGTGCATGGCTACTGCTCTCAGGTATGAGACTAATAGTTTGGAGACATAGAGAAGGAGAGAACACAAACAAAACTGCTCCCCCCTGTAAGTAAAGCAAATATCACGTACAGGTGCAGTTCATTACCTATGTGCTTTCCCCCTCCATTTGTAGGTCTGTGCCGAGTCAGGATTAATCTTGATGGCTCTGTCACAGTCTCTAATGGCAGCATTTGGCTTCTGTAGTTTCACAAAAACACTGTGGGAACAAGAACATTTATTGTACATATTGAAATACCAAGTTACTAACTTAAGCTGGAAATAATTTTGGATGACTAACAGGCAAGCTAATGAGATAATACATCTGAAGAGCTGAGTTCAAAAAGATTTTGTAGTGATAATGAAGTCACTGAAATTAGTTGTCCCCCCCCGCCACTGTAGGTGAATCATTAGCAAGAAGCAAAAGCATTCATTGTTCAGACTCAAGCCTTGCCAGCGAGAAGAACCTTACTGCACAAGCTAAGGATACGTAAATGCAAAGGCTAGTTCAGTTCCATGGTGTTTGGAGTCTATAGCCAATGGCAACTAGTAATTTGAACAAAACAACAATAATATTATGCATGCCATACTACATAGTCCTTAAAACAGTAAAACAAAGAGAGCATAAGTTATCATACAGGCTACACGAATCAATGGCTAGAAGCATCAGGAACTACGAAATGAGACAGGAGATGAGTCATCAAAATTAAGAGAGGCAAAACAAAACACAAACCCAGAAAGCAGCCCCGATACCTTGTCAGTTAAGTGAAATAACTGCAAATTTTACAAAACACAAGTATTTCACATTAACTAGTAGGGCAGTACTTTAGGAGGTTCAGGCATTTCAAATTAAAACTCTGAAGAAAACACTAAAAAACATCCCTGAATTGACAAAAGTATTTGATATTCAAGATACTCCAAGTCAGAACTTCTGCCCTTTTACATCTACTTGAAAACAATTTATCAGCGATTAAGAGCACCTGTAAGTAACTTCATCATTAAGGCTTCTTATAAAGCAAGCACAAAGTCACACATTCTCTTCTAGAAACAAACAGGTGGACAGCATGTCAGGAGACTGTCTCAAAGCTATATATTCCAATGCTGCTGGCTGCACAAAACCCCTAGTCTCCCAAACACACAAACCCCCAGAACCAAAACCCAAGTCCACTAAAGAGGTAGATTACTCACAGCACTTGATCAGCACTGCTGTTACGCTGCCGGTTTTACAATATCCTGATACGTTATTTACTTATTTCTACTATAGACTAAATTGAGGTAACTCCAAACTTCCCCTAACACTCTAATTTTTCATTGCTAATCCCAGTACTGAGATGATATGACACTGTAAGAGGTTTTAAAAATACTACGCTGGCAACAACAGTGTACTAAAGTACACATGTGGTGTTCCATGCAAAAACTTTGATACGGAAAGGAAAACACAGCAAGGCATGTACCAGTTAAGATGTACTAGAATGGACACTAATCACATGAAAGCCATCAGAAGTTGAACATTTCTTTGAATTATACCTTACTATGGAAAAAGATCCACTAAACTATCAAATCATCCATGGGTAGTGCTTATTTGTCACTAAAAAAAAAAAAAAAAAAAAAAAAAAAAAAAAAGAGATCTGTGGGAACTTCTGCAACCCATACTTGCTCAGTTCTTCCATAAGAATTAGGAAGATAAATATATTTGTGCATTATAAAGTTAGGGCTACCACATATTAAGCCTCATAATGTTCCCACTGCATTACGCGCAGTCTGGTAGATGTAATTAACAGTAAGGTGGGTATTGAATGGGCTGAAAAACAGGTGTGTCCTGTTCAAACGAACAGTTGTTGAACAGAAACACACCTACTTCACAGTGAACAAATTCATTTAGCAGGTACAACAGGGAAAGAATTCGCATGATCCACAATTAACTTGGCATCCAAACAGGACATGATTTCAATCATCATCTTAATCCCAGAATAAACTTAAGATTTTACAAGTATTTGTTGTTCAGCATTATTTTAACTCAACATACCAAAAGCCATATTACCACAATGCATTTTGGACCATCATTCTGTTACTGTTATTAGGATTCTTTATATGGCTGCTTCAGCAGATCTGGTTAGTCACATATAAAAGGAAATGCATGAACTGTACTATTCTCTTTCCCTTATGTGGTTTAAGCTTATGTAGATCCTCAAATTGCCATTACATTTAGGTTCCTTAAGGAAAATAAGAGAGCAGGCAGAAACATAAATCACTGGTTTATAATGACTCACCTTGCCCTCTTGGCATACAAGATGGCCAAACAAGGATTCAGCTTGATAGCATCTGTGAACAAGTCAACAGCCTTCTGAAGTTCACCTAAATATGAGTACCAGTAAAGTTCCAATCATTACGCAATGAAATTACATCCAAATTGACAAACCTGCCTTACAGGGTGTTTTGTCCCTAGGCACTTCTCAAAAGGAACATTATCCACAACGGAAAATCAATTTCTCCCTCCTGCTATGCTACTGAAGTACTAACTCCAAAATTAATGCTGGAGGAGAGGAGAAACTTTTCCCACTTACATTTGTACATTTAACTTTGTATGCAATCAAATAGGAAGCCACATTTTTATTACACAGCTTTTCACTGCATTAAGAACAAACCACTAGAGACACTAATCATAATATCTAGGGAAGTACTGTAACGATCACTTTGCAATTAAGATGCTGCAGCATCTCAGTCCCCCCAACCCTGCCCAAAACTATAGCTACACTGGGAAGACAGTACTTAAAAGAAGCTTTCATGTTTTAGATAGTTTTGGGTATCCATCAGGAAGTGGGTTTTCTCTTCCTTGAAAGCATTCAAAATGGTCCAAGATATTTACTTCCTTTTAAAAAAAGGAGAACCAAACCCAATGTCCTTGAATATGTATTAAAAACCAATTTATCACCTTCACTTAGAGCATTTATTGCTTCAATCTTCTTCTCATTAGCTTGGTCCATCATCTCCTCAGTTACCTAAGAAAATAAAGAAATTGAAAGACACACACAAAACCCAAAAGCTGTAGAGTCCAGGCCAGAATTACCACACTAAGACAGGGCCAAATAAGGGAGCTCCAGTTTTCTGATTCCAGAATCTTGGTTTTAATTTGCACTGAAATAATAGTTCAAAAACCAAACAACTTTGCTTTCAGCTTGGAGACATTAGCCACCATTACTTTTAGCTAGAAAATGCTCAAAAGATAAGCTGAACAATGGCAGATTTCTACATATCTGGTTTTCATGCGTGTTTTGATAAATTTTTTTTGGTGTTTTCTGACTTTATTTTCCTCATTGAACTTTTTGATGAGACTCTAACCTTGAATAAGGAAAGACTGTCGTTTTAAGCCAGTAAGTTTTCTATTTAGGAGAAAAAGAGCCAAAGCAAGAGCTGGCTACTTAGCTAATATAGTACTCATTCCCCCCCAGCTGCTATTCTTGACTAAACTCAAAACCTCTCCCTATCTTTCCTGCTCCCACAGACATTGAAAATATTGTGCTTACCTCCACATTTTCATCCCCCATTTCCTGAGGATCATCATTGTCTGGTTCAATCACTCCCTCATTGTCAATTTCTGGGGGAAAAACAAAAAGCAAGACTAAGCTGCATCTACAAAGAGAGAAAGTATTTCCAGAATCATGTTCAAACTGGTGAAATGTGATAAAGTCATCTATTTTCCACACCTAAGTCACTCTCTTCACTTTCTGGTTCAGGGGATTTAACCGGCTCCTCTGGCTGTTCCTCTTCTTTGCCCTGAAAGAGAAATGTATTTGTAAGCATACATCATTTCTGACTGACATTCTATTCCCACTCCAATAAATAACAATGCATCAGAAAATCCAAAATTAATCTTCAAAGCATCAGATTGCTCTACAACTGAACTGTTCAATTTTTAAGATACAAATCTCCTTTTTTCCTCCTCTCAGATTAAGTCTATCATGCATGCAAATAATTCAGAGCCCAAATTTTGAGGCATGAACTTGTATTATTGGTAAAGAGTGTCCCTCAAATTGTGTAATTCAATAATCAAAACCAAATAATCCAGATAATAGCCAATTTAGTACCAGTTTTGCAATGAACACTAACCAACCCCTCCAATCTTGCTGCCTTCCCTCACAGAGTCTCTGGATCAAGAATTCTCTCAATCTAATACTATTAAGCTAAGGTCCTTTAGCAGTGAACAATAAGCTCGTGCCAACGATTAAAATATTGTTTCCATTT